>NC_086445.1:835567555-836167555 GCF_028390025.1 Pseudophryne corroboree
CTGTGTTGTCCTGCATCAGACCAGTGGTAGTGTCCTGGCCATCAGTCAGTCCAGTGACCAGTCACAGTGGTGGTGTACTCTGCTGCCATATGTCCAGTGCTGCTGTATAATAAGTCCCTTACAGTGTCGCTGTGTTGTCCTGCATCAGACCAGTGGTAGTGTCCTGTGCACCAGTCAGTCTAGTGACCAGTCACAGTGGTATCCTCTGCGGCCATATATCCAGAGCTCCTGTGCCGCATATTGTGTTATGTAACTCCAGAAAAATAATGGAGAACAAAACTATGGAGGATAAAATAGGGAAAGATCAAGGACCACTTCCTCCTAGTGCTGAAGCTGCTGCCACTAGTCATGAAATAAACAATGAAATGCCATCAACGTCGTCTGCCAGCGCCGATGCCCAATGTGATAGTAGAGGGTAAAATCCAAAAACCCAAAGTTCAGTAAAAGACCCAAAAAAAGAAATTAAAATCGTCTGAGGAGAAGCGTAAACTTGCCAATATGCCATTTACGACACAGAGTGGCAAGGAACGGCTGAGGCCCTGGCCTATGTTCATGACTAGTGGTTCAGCTTCACATGACGATGGAAGCCCTCATCCTCCTGCTAGAAAAATTAAAAGAGTTAAGCTGGAAAAAGCACAGAAAAGAACTGTGTGTTCTGAGATGGTATCACAAATCCCCAAGGAGAGTCCAAGTGTGTCGGCGGTAGCGATACCTGACCTTCCCAACACTGGCTGGGAAGAGGTGGCTCCTTCCACCATTCGCACGCCCCCTGCAAGTGCTGGAAGGAGCACCCACAGTCCAGTTTCTGATATTCAAATTGAAGATGTCACTGTTGAAGTACACCAGGATGAGGATATGAGTGTTTCTGGCGCTGAGGAGGGGGTTGACGATGAGGATTCTGATGGTGATGTGGTTTATTTAAATGAGGAACCAGGGGAGACACCTGTTGTCCGTGAGATGAAGAAGCTCATTGTGATGCCTGGGCAAAATACCAAAAAAAGCCACCTCTTTGGTGTGGAATTATTTCTCAACAAATCCGGACAACAGGTGTCAAGCCGTGTGTTGCCTCTGTCAATCTGTAATAAGTAGGGGTAAGAATGTTAACCACCTAGGAACACCCTCCCTTATACGTCACCTGCAGCGCATTCATCAGAAGTCAGTGTCAAGTTGTGAAACTTTGGGTAAGAGCATAAGCAGTCCACTGACACCTAAATCCCTTCTTCCTCTTGTACCCAAGCTCCTGCAAGCCACACCGCCAACTCCCTCAACGTCAACTTCCTCCTCAGCCATGAACGTCAGTAGTCCTGCAGGGCATGTCCCTGGCAAGACTGACGAGTCCTCTCCTAACCGGGATTCTTTGTGAGGATCATTGAGTGGTACGCCTACTGCTGCTGTTGCCGCTGCTGTTGTTGCTGCTGGGAGTCGATCGTCATCCCAGAGGGGAAGTCGGAAGACCACTTGTACTACTTCAACAACTGACTGTCCAATAGACCTTTGTGGGGAAGATGAAATATGACAGCAGTCATCCTGTTGCAAAGCGGATTACTGAGGCCTTGACACTTATGTTGGTGTTAGACGTGTGTCCGGTATCCACCATTAGTGCAGTGGGATTTAGACAATTGATGGAGGTATTGTGTCCCTGGTACCAAATCCCATCTAGGTTCCACTTCACTAGGCAGGCGATACCGAGAATGTACAGAGACGTCAGAAAAAGTGTCGCCAGTGTCCTAAAAAATGCGGATGTGTCCAGTGTCCACTTAACCATGGACATGTGGACAAGTGGAACAGGGAAGACTAAGGACTATATGACTGTGACAGCCCACTGGGTAGATGTATTGCCTCCCGCAGCAACAGCAGCATCTTGCAAATCCAAACTCGTTTCTAGGCAAGCTACGCTATATATCACCGCTATCTGTAAGAGGCACATCACTGACAACCTCTTACGAAAACTGAGGGACATCATCGCACATTGGCTTACCCCTCTTTGACTCTCCTGGGGATTTGTGATATTGGACAATGCTACCAATATTGTGAATGCATTAGAACTGGGCAAATTCCAGCACGTCCCATGTTTTGCACATACAATTAATTTTGTGGTGCAGAATTTTTTGAAAAATGACAGGGGTGTACAGGAGATGCTGTCGGTGGCGAAAAAAATTGCGGGCCACTTTCGACATTCTGCCACTGCGTGCCGAAGACTGGTGCACCAGCAAACACTCCTGAACCTGCCCTGCCATCAACTGAAGCAAGAGGTGGTAACGAGGTGGAATTCAACACTCTATATGCTTCAGAGGATGGAGGAGCAGCAAAAGGCCATTAAAGCCTATACATCCACCTACGATGTAGGCAAAGGAGGGGGAATGCACCTGACTCAAGCGCAGTGGAGAATGATTTCCGTCTTGTGCAAGGTTCTCCAACCCTATGAACTTGCCACACCTGAAGTCAGTTCAGACACTGCCAGCTTGAGTCAGGTCATTCCCTTCATCAGGCTATTGCAGAAGCAGCTGGAGAAATTAAAGGAGGAGCTAAGACGGAGCGATTCCGCTAAGTATGTGGGACTTGTGGATGGAGCCCTTCATTCGCTTTGCCAGGATTCAAGGGTGGTCAATCTGTTGAAATCAGAGCACTACATTTTGGCCATCGTGCTCGATCCTAGGTTTAACGCCTATGTTGTATCCAGTGGTGGGATTCAAATAAATTAACAACCGGTTCTATGTCCTAATGACCATTTTAAGTATACCGAAAGGTAGTTTAATAATTAATGCATTTGATACTCAAATAACACCCATTATGCGTTATGGTCCTGACACCATTTTATGCCCACACACAATAATGCCACTTACATTGCCTGGGGTCTCCTGTTCGTTGCCAGGGGTTTCATGCGCGCTGCTAGGGGTCTCCTGTGCATTGCCAGGGGTTTCATGCGCATTGCTAGGGTTCTCCTGTGCGTTGTCAGGGGTTTCCTGCGTGTTGCCAGGTATCTCCTGGCCGCTGCCCCAGTAAAGTTGAGAAGGGTGGGTGCGGACTTCAGTGGTTACTGCTAGCCCCCGCAGTAGATTGAGATGCGCTGGGGGCTGCGAAAGCGCTTCTGTACCATAGCAGTCACAGCAGTGTAAAAAAACACCCTCTTAAAATGCCCGCCGCCGAGGAGACAGGTGCTAGAGGTCAAATGTGACCTCTAGCATCTGTTTCCTCCTTGGCGGCGGCCATTTTTGATTGTTTTTTTTACATTGCTATGGTACAGAAGCACTTCCGCAGCCCCCAGCGTGTCTCAATCTACTGCGGGGGCAGCGGCGGCTAGCGCTACTGGGGCAGCGGCGGGTTCCATGGGTGCTCCTCACAGTCCATGGGTGCTTGGGCCTGGGAGCACCCACGCAATTAGCAACCGGTTCTAAGAACCATACCTAACTTTAGATATCGGTTCTGAAGAACCGGTGCGAATCGGCTGAATCCCACCACTGGTTGTATCTCTCTTTCCAGCAGACACAAGTGTGCAGACGTGCAAAGACCTGCTGGTGAGAAAATTGTCAATTCAAGCGGAATGTGACCCGTCAACAGCTCCTCCTTCAATTTCTCACGCCACTGGGGCTGCGAGGACAAGGATAAGATTTCCTAGACCACCCGCTGTCTGTCATGCAGGGCAGTCAGGAGCGAAACCTGACATCTGGTCCGGACTGAAGGACCTGCCAACGATTACTGACATGTCTACTGTCACTGCATATGATTCTGTCACCATTGAAAGAATGGTGGAGGATTATACGAGTGACAGCATCCAAGTAGGCATGTCAAACAGTCCGTACGTATACTGGCAGGAAAAAGATGCAATTTGGACGCCCTTGCACAAACTGGCTTTATTTTACCTAAGTTGCCCCCCCCCCCCCCCCTCCAGTGTTTACTCCGAAAGAGTGTTTAGTGCAGCCGGTAACCTTGTCAGCGATCGGCATAGGAGGTTACTTCTACAAAATGTGGAGGAGATGATGTTCATCAAAATGAATTATAAATTTCTCCAGGAAGACCTTGACCAGCAATTGTCTCCGGAAAGTACACAGGGACCTGTGATGGTGGATTCCATTGGGCGACGAATTAATACTCTGTCAGGCGGGGGATGTACACAGTGAAGGGGGTGAGGAATTGGAAGATGAGGATGAGGCCGACATCTTGCATCTGTAGAGCCAGTTTGTGCAAGGAGAGATTGTTTGCTTCTTTTTTGGTGGGGGCCCAAACAAACCAGTCATTTTAGCCACAGTCGTGTGGCAGACCCTGTCGCTGAAATGATTGGTTTGTTAAAGTGTGCATGTCCTGTTTATACAACATCTTGCACCTCTTTTTCTTCTTTGCATCATGTGCTGTTTGGGGACTATTTTTTTAAAGTGCCATCCTGTCTGGCACTTCCGTATATGTCCAGTGGTACCGTCATATAATTCCAGTGATACTGCCGTATATGTCCAGTGGTGCTGCCATATAATTCCAGTGATATTGACATATAATTCAAGTGATATTGCTGTATAATTCCAGTTGGAATTATTTGTGTCGCTTGGCTTAGTCATACAGGTACCTCACTGCACCTCTTTTACATCTTTGCATGAGGGGCTGTTTGGGGCCTTTATATATATATATATATATATATATATATATCTGCCCTCCTGTCTTCCACTGCAGTGCCACTCCTAGATGGGCCAATTGTTTGTGTCACATGGCTTAGCCATACACCTATCTCATTGCACCTCTTCTACATCTTTGCATCATGTGCTGTTTGGGGCCTTTTTTTTTATATCTGCCCTCCTGTCTGTCACTGCATTGTCACTCCTAGATGGACCAATTGTTTGTGTCGCTTGGCTAAGTCATACAGCTACCTCATTGCACCTCTTCTACATCTTTGCATGAGGTGCTGTTTGGGGCCTAGTTTTTGAAAAGTGCAATCCTGTCTGACACTGCAGTGCCACTCTTAGATGGGCCAGGTGTTTGTGCCGCACACTTGTGTCGCTTGACTTAGTCATACAGCAACCTCGGTGCACCTCTTTTTCTTCTTTGCATCATGTGCTGTTTGGGGCCTTTTTTTATTTCTGCCTTCCTGTCTGACACTGCAGTGCCACTCCTAGATGGGCCAGGTGTTTTTGTTGTCCAGCTTAGTCATCCAGCAACCTCAGTGCAACCTTTTGGCCTAAAAACAATATTGTGAGGTGTTCAGAATAGACTGGAAATTAGTGGAAATGAATGTTATTGATGTTAGTAATACCAAAAGATCTAAATTACCCCCAAATTCTGTGATTTTAGCCATTTTTATGTTTTTTTTCCAAAAATCATCCAGATCCAAAACCAAAACACGAAAGTGGAATTAGAACCAAAACCAAAACACGAATAGTGCCAGCCACACATCTCTAATTGAAACCTGTCATAGGTACATTACACAAATCATCCACAGAATCCTGGGGTAAAGATGTTCGTCTCATGATCCCTGATTATGTTCTTTTTAAATACTATGACAGAGTTCTTAGAACAGTTCAATCCACAACACTACAAGAGGTTCATATAAAAACATTATACAGGGCTTATGGGCTGTGGATCATTAGATCGACAGTGTCTAGGTCGACAATGTTTAGGTCGACCACTATAGGTCGACAGTCACTAGGTTGACAGGGTCAGAAGGTCGACATCTTCTAGGCTGACAGGTCAAAAGGTTGACATAAGTTTTTTATGTTTGGTGTCGTTTTTTTCGTAGAGTGACCGGGAACCGCAATTAGTGCACCGTGACCCCTCGCATCGCTCACCATGCTTCGGGCAAGGTGCCTCGCTACGCTCGGCACAGATTACCATTCCAATCGTAGTCCACGTCGATCGTTAAGTATGAAAAAGTGAAAAAAAAGGATTTAAAAACAAAACAAACTCATGTTGACCTTTTGACCTAGAACATGTCGACCTTCTGACTCTGTCGACCTAGTGACTGTCGACCTAGACACTGTCGATCTTCAGACAGGATCCCGGGCTTATGTATCCCAAAGTCAAAGGAGTCATTTCGTTCAAGATGAATCTGTCCGCTGTCCGAAGTGTGGTTATTTTTCAGCTACACTTTATCACAACCTCTGGAAATGGGGATATACAGTATTAAACGATACTGGTATAAGATACTTCATTTTATAAATGCCTCATTCTCATTGGCAGTAACGCTTAATCCTGCTGTAAAGCTATTTGCTAATTTTGATGTTTGGAATCTTGGCCCCTCACGGCATGACTTGATTCCTTTTCTAACGACTTTAGTCACGATAGCCAAAAAGGTGATTCTTAATTCTTGGACAGTTAGTCATAAACCGACAGTGATGGAGCTTGATGATTTATTAATGAGAACTATGTACTTTGGAGGTGATTCAGACCTGATCGCTTAGGCGTGCGCACGGGGGGTGCCTAGTGCGCACAGGCACTCTCTAATGCCACTATACCCGGCACCCCCCACATACCACGCCTGCTGCACACTGAACCCCGGTGTGGCAACCATGTGACGTGCACCTGCCCGCGTGCTCTCTCTGTCATGCAGCCGCCGCGGCCGCCGTACTTACCTCTCCGGGGGCGCTGGATCTCCGGGCGGCTGTCCTCGCTGGCGGTCTCCAGCTCCCGGCGCTCCGTCCAGCGCTCATAGTGTGGACGTCGCGGGTGCGGGTGACGTCATCAAGCGCTCCTCAATCAGCCACTGGCGGGAAGTTCAAATTCAGACGCCGGGCAGAGCTCCGGCGCCTGAGTATCATCTATTCTGCTACAGAAGTTGTGATCTCCAGAGCTCCCGTATTCCTGTGGTTTCCAGCCTTCCCAGACGGACTTCAGTGCCTCCAAACACCTCAGTGCCTCCAAGCACCTCAGTGCCTCCAAGCACCTCAGCGCCTCCAAGCACCTCAGTGTCTCCAAGCACTTCAGCACCTCCAAGCACCTCAGTGCCTCCAAGCGCCTCCAAGCACCTCAGTGCCTCCAAGCCCCTCAGCGCCTCCAAGCGCCTCAGCGTCTCCAAGCACCTCAGTGCCTCCAAGCACTTCAGCGCCTCCAAGCACCTCAGTGCCTCCAAGCGCCTCAGCGCCTCCAAGCACCTCAGTGCCTCCAAGCACTTCAGCGCCTCCAAGCACCTCAGTGCCTCCAAGCGCCTCAGCGCCTCCAAGCACTTCAGCGCCTACAAGCACCTCAGTGCCTCCAAGCACCCAGTGCACTTTAGCGCAGTTTGTGCCTCCAGCATCCGGTACTCTTCACTGATTCATCAGCGACTTTTCAAGTTCTGTCTTTCAGGAGACCTCCAGCGTCCACACGTGTCTCCTGTCTGCCAACCTAATCCTGCATGAGGAAAACTTACATTTGGCCATCTCTGCTGCGGCCCAGTTGCGGTTCCTCTTCCCGGTCACCGAAAGAAACCCCGAGTCCACAACACTCCCAAACCAGGTCAGTGATACTCTCCCTCCTCCAGTCCTCGCCCTCTTGGACACGGTGCCTAGCCTGCTGCCGATTCCTGTGCCCCGCCTCCGCACACTGTGCCTGCTGTGGCGCTTGGTCAGATATTTCTTTACTGGATGGAACTGTGTGCACTAGAGTACAAAACTCCTTCTGGCTTTGCCTTGCGATGTGGTGCCCGCTATCTATCTTCTCGCCACTTCAGGAGGACTCAGAGCCAGAGGACAAATTCAGCAGTTCAGCAGAGACTGAGACACTCACAGTAAGTCACTGCTCAGTTAGTTACTAAGTAAACTGCAGTGGTGCAGCTGAGCATGCTCCTGCAAAAGAAAGAGAGGGGACCAGCCAGGGGGAATATACTGTCTGTGTGTGTCTGTACATGAAGTTACCAAAAAAAGAGAAAATCTGTGGGTGCACTCAGGAAAAAAAAAGACAAGAAGGGATACTTTAATATATTAACTGTTCCAAGCATTCAGTAGTTTCCTGAGTGGGGTTTTTATATGTATCTGGCACTGTTGGGCCATACCATGTGGCGTAGTGTGAATTTTGCTCATACCGTGTGGAGTAATGGGTATTTGACTCATACCGTGTGTCGTAATGTAAAATCGGCTCATACTGTGTGGTATAATGTAAATTTCAGCTCATACTCTGTGTCATAATGTGAATTTTGGTTCATTCTCTGTGACGTAATGTGAATTTCAGCTCATACTGTGTGGCGCAATGTGAATTTGGCTCATACAGTGTGGCGTAATGTGAATTACGGCTCATACTGTGTGACGTAATGTGAATTTCGGCTCATACTGTGTGGCGTAACGTGGATTTCGGCTTATACTGTGTGGTGTAATGTGAATTTGGCTCATACCATGGGGCGTAACGTGGCTTTTGGCTCATACTGAGTGGTGTAATGTGAATTTGGCTCATACTGTGTGGCATAATGTGAATTTTGGCTCATACAGTATGGGGTAATGTGAATTTTGGCTCATATGGTGTGGGGGTAATGTGAATTTTGGCTCATACGGTGTCGAGTAATGTGAATTTGGCTCATACTATGTGGCGTAATGTGAAATTGGCTTATGCGGTGGTGGGTAATGTGAATTTGGCTCATACTATGTGGCATAATGTGAATTTGACTCATACTGTGTGGCATAATGTGAATAAGGGGCACTAATGTCAGTAGCTGGTGAGCATGGGGACATGTGTGACAAATGCTGGTGTCCTGCAGAACAGGGGTCTAATGGCATAGAAAGAGGCAGATGTGGCTCTGATGACACATTGTCAGAATCCGTTTGGATCTCCCATTGTGAGAACATGTTAGCAGGGACTGATGTTCATGGTATAATAGCAAGCTTATTAAGCACTGTACAACTGTAAACAATAAATATAAACCAGGAGTAACTAGAGAACTCAAAAAGAAATGGAAAACTGAGGGGACATAGGATACCAGGAGACTGTGAATACACGGGATGCCAGGATTGCACTATGGATCACAGGATAGCAACAAGCTGAGGAAATACAGGTTACCTGAGTACTGGGAGAATGCAGGCCAGCTACTCAGTTCCTTAACAATGGGCTGAGAGAATACAGGTTACCTGAGTACTGGGAGAATGCAGGCCAGCTACTCGGTTCCTTAACAACAAGCTGAGGGAATACAGGTTATCTGAGTACTGGGAGAATGCAGGCCAGCTACTCAGTTCCTTAACCATGGGCTGGGAGAATACAGGTTACCCGAGTGCTGGGAGAATGCAGGCCAGCTACTCAGTTCCTTAACAACAAGCTGAGGGAATACAGATTACCTGAGTACTGGGAGAATGCAGGCCAGCTACTCAGTTCTTTAACCATAGGCTGAGAGAATACAGATTACCTGAGTACTGGGAGAATGCAGGCCAGCTACTCAGTTCTTTAACCATAGGCTGAGAGAATACAGATTACCTGAGTACTGGGAGAATGCAGGTCAGCTACTCAGTTCTTTAACCATAGGCTGAGAGAATACAGATTACCTGAGTACTGGGAGAATGCAGGTCAGCTACTCAGTTCTTTAACCATAGGCTGAGAGAATACAGGTTACCTGAGTACTGGGAGAATGCAGGCCAGCTACTCAGTTCTTTAACAACAAGCTGAGGGAATACAGGTTACCTGAGTACTGGGAGAATGCAGGCCAGCTACTCAGTTCTTTAACAACAAGCTGAAGGAATACAGGTTACCTGAGTACTGGGAGAATGCAGGCCAGCTACTCAGTTCTTTAACAACAAGCTGAAGGAATACAGGTTACCTGAGTACTGGGAGAATGCAGGCCAGCTACTCAGTTCTTTAACAACAAGCTGAAGGAATACAGGTTTACCTGAGTACTGGAAGAATGCCGGTCAGCTGCTCAGTAGTCCATTAACTATGAGCTGAGATATTGCAGCCTCAAAGATAGACTTGATGAACTGGCACAGGAGTGCTTGTGAACAGAGGATAAATAGCAGCTTCCCAGGTGCAAACCACAGCTGCACATACGGGGCTGGGCAGAGGCAAGAGCCCCCTCTTCACGGGGCTGGGCAGAGGCAAGAGCCCCCTCTTCACGGGGCTGGGCAGAGGCAAGAGCCCCCTCTTCACGGGGCTGGGCAGAGGCAAGAGCCCCCTCTTCACGGGGCTGGGCAGAGGCAAGAGCCCCCTCTTCACGGGGCTGGGCAGAGGCAAGAGCCCCCTCTTCACGGGGCTGGGCAGAGGCAAGAGCCCCCTCTTCACGGGGCTGGGCAGCGCTCTGTAGACTCTCTGGCTGGGCAGCGCTCTGTAGACTCTCTGGCTGGGCAGCGCTCTGTAGACTCTCTGGCTGGGCAGCGCTCTGTAGACTCTCTGGCTGGGCAGCACTCTGTAGACTCTCTGGCTGGGCAGCACTCTGTAGACTCTCTGGCTGGGCAGCACTCTGTAGACTCTCTGGCTGGCCAGCACTCTGTAGACTCTCTGGCTGGGCAGCACTCTGTAGACTCTCTGGCTGGGCAGCACTCTGTAGACTCTCTGGCTGGGCAGCACTCTGTAGACTCTCTGGCTGGGCAGCACTCTGTAGACTCTCTGGCTGGGCAGCACTCTGTAGACTCTCTGGCTGGGCAGCACTCTGTAGACTCTCTGGCTGGGCAGCACTCTGTAGACTCTCTGGCTGGGCAGCACTCTGTAGACTCTCTGGCTGGGCAGCACTCTGTAGACTCTCTGGCTGGGCAGCACTCTGTAGACTTTCTGGGGCTGGACCCTCGGAACCCCTTCCTGGGGCTGGACCCTCGGAACCCCTTCCTGGGGCTGGACCCTCGGAACCCCTTCCTGGGGCTGGACCCTCGGAACCCCTTCCTGGGGCTGGACCCTCGGAACCCCCTTTCCTGGGGCTGGACCCTCGGAACCCCCTCCTGGGGCTGGACCCTCGGAACCCCTCACTGGGGCTGGACATTCTGAAGAACCCCCTCTTGGGGCTGGACATTCTGAAGAACCCATGCTTTTATCAAACACTACACCAACAGCTTCTGGTGATAAAAAATGCAGGCTAATTACCGGAAGCCAATGGAACCGTGGCCAAACAGTTCCAAATTGCGCTTGAATAAATGATGAAAGCTGGAACAAGTTGCATCAATATCCACGCTGGTCACCGGCAAACGACCTTGCACTCCTTGTAGTCCCAGATGCTCCCAACGCGTTTCCACTCCTAAACTGGAGTCTTTATCAAGGTTCCTGGTGTGTGTTGGTTTCCTATCACATGAACATATTTATGTGAGAATTGTCCAATCACATGCCAAGGAGCACAGGTGGACCCTAAACATCAACTTCCTACTAAGTCCTTTGGCCTCTGCTGTGCCCCTCCCTATTGGCTGTGTCCATAAACATAATCCTATTCACCATGGAAACTAATTCCCATAGTTCCCGTCATTTCGTCACTTCCGGTGACGTTTGGCCATGTTACCCTGGTGACCAGATGTAAATAATACACGGGATAATGAAGATTCTCCCGGAAATGATGTTTGGTTGGTTTCCATGGCAGCGCTCCCTCCCCTTCATGCTGTGTCCCGAGCAGCGTGTCTTATTCTCCTCAGTGGCCGCGTCGGACCGCGTCACGTCACTTCCTGTGACGCGCGTGCCGGTCTCCATGGCAACCCGGCACAAGCGTCGGACACTGTACTGTTCTTACAACTCGGAATAAGCTTTTAGATTTAAAGCTGTTCACATGGCGCTTAGTAGTTTACTTTATCATACGGTGTTCCAAAACCCCGTGTTTTTCTGTATATTCGATTGAAAATGGCTTCAATGAAAGATAAAAAAACTGTTAGAACCGTGCTGTTAACTTGATAATGAGTAACATGCTATGATTAAAAACAGCTTAAGAATTTGAACATTTAAAGTGCAATATTAGATATAAAGTGCTAGAAGTTCAAAGTGCATATATACCAATAATTACATCAGGTGTTTAAAAGTGTGGAAGAATGCTTTTTTTTAAAAACCTCACAAAAACCATTTAATTTCAAAATCCGCATTCACACCTCCTGGCATGAGTGTACCTAAATTGAAGATCATTTTCATTTCAGCCTGAGCTAATTGGTTTGGTACATCCTTCCTTCTCCAATGACCTTTGATGTGTTTCAAACCACAGAATTGTTTGATGGCGGAGGGATTACAGCCGTGTTGTACTCTAAAATGTTCTGAAAGTGCATGGGTCGTCAGGCCTTTTTTAATATTCCTTAAATGTTCCCCAAGCCGTACCTTGAGAGGTCTTGATGTCCTACCTACGTACCACAACCCACAAGTACACTCTATTCCGTAAATTACGTTGGAACTGTTACAAGTAATGAAGTCTATGATATCATGACTTCTTCCATTAATCTCAACACTAGTGATCTTGCTTTTATCGGAGGTAACCCCCCTACAACCTAAGCATAACCCGCATCTAAAGAAACCTTTTGACTTGATAGTACCCATTGCTTTTATCGGCGGGAGAGCACTCTTCACTAAATTAGATTTTAAATTGGGTGCTCGTCTGAAGATGCATTTGGGTTTCATGGGTAATTTGCTTCCTATTACTGGGTCCTTTTTGAGTATTCCCCAATGTTTCCTGATCGCAGTCTCAATAGTTTTGTATTGTGAACTGAATGAGGTTATAAAAGCCCACTCCGACTGATCTTTTCTTTCCTCTTTGTTGGTTGGGTTAAATAACTGTTCCCTATCTATGGCCATAATCTTTTTCTTCGCATTATCCACCTTCTCTAAATTATAACCTGAATCGATTAACCTATCCTGCGTTTCCATTGCCTGTGTGGCAAATGTCCCCGTATCAGTACAGTTTCGCCTTAGACGTTTAAATTGACCCTCTGGTATTGAACTTAACCAGTCCGGGTGATGGCAGCTTGTCATTTTTATATAAGCCCCCGAGTCCATTGGTTTTATAAAAAATGTTGTTCGAATTGACCCATCTTCAATAAAAACAGTGATATCTAAAAAATTGATGGTGGTGGCACTGTATGTAAAAGTAAGATGTATGTTTAAAATATTGTCATTCAAAAACATAAAAAATTCTTTGAGGAGATCCTCTCCTCCCACCCATATAAAAAATACATCATCTATATATCTCTTCCAGGACACCAGGTTCGCTCCAAAGGGGCAATTACTCCAAATGTTATTTTCTTCCCATTGGATCCTTATGAATCCCACTTTCGCTCGAGGGAACTTCATAGAGACTTTCCTAAAAATTATGACAGACGAAATTCAAGAAGTTGACTGTAGGAAATCAAGGTCCAATTTGACCTTTAAGGAACGTGGAGCATTGAAAAACTTGAAGGCTAACGAAGATCTGGTTATTAAACCAGCAGATAAGGGGGGGGGGGGGGTCGTGATAATGACCAGAGGCAATTACGAGAAGGAGGTTTTGTCTCAATTGGAAGATGGTTTTACCTACAGTAAACTTCGAGTAGACCCCACTAATCGGATACAGAAAGAGCTGATCAAAATGGTGGATGAATTTTGGACCAACGGAACCATAGAAGAAAGAGGGAAGAAATTCATTCTGATCGAAGAACCCACCATTCCGGTGTTGTATATTCTGCCAAAGGTCCATAAGGATCCAATTAATCCCCCAGGACGACCCATTGTTTCCGGAGTAGGTTCAATAACATCTAACCTCTCCGAATTCATAGATTTCCACTTACAGCCTTTAGTGTTAGGGAATAGGGCTCATTTAAAAGACACTAAGAATTTTCTGGAAATCATAAAACAAATTGAGTGGAAAGAGAATTACATCCTGGTTACAGCAGACGTCAAGTCTCTTTACACCATTATTAAGCACCAGGATGGCATTGAGGCTTTGTCGACCACTCTGAGGAAAAGCAGCCTTAACACGGGTTTACAAGAATTTTTATTAAATGGTGTGAAGTTCATTTTAGAAAATAATTATTTTGTTTTTAACGGAAGTTTTTATTTACAGAACGTTGGCACAGCTATGGGCACCAGGTTCGCCCCTAGTTACGCCAATATCTTTATGGGGCAATGGGAAGAAAATAACATTTGGAGTAATTGCCCCTTTGGAGCGAACCTGGTGTCCTGGAAGAGATATATAGATGATGTATTTTTTATATGGGTGGGAGGAGAGGATCTCCTCAAAGAATTTTTTATGTTTTTGAATGACAATATTTTAAACATACATCTTACTTTTACATACAGTGCCACCACCATTAATTTTTTAGATATCACTGTTTTTATTGAAGATGGGTCAATTCGAACAAAATTTTTTATAAAACCAACGGACTCGGGGGCTTATATAAAAATGACAAGCTGCCATCACCCGGACTGGTTAAGTTCAATACCAGAGGGTCAATTTAAACGTCTAAGGCGAAACTGTACTGATACGGAGACATTTGCCACACAGGCAATGGAAATGCAGGCTAGGTTCATCGATTCAGGTTATAATTTAGAGAAGGTGGATAATGCGAAGAAAAAGATTATGGCCATAGATAGGGAACAGTTATTTAACCCAACCAACAAAGAGGAAAGAAAAGATCAGTCGGAGTGGGCTTTTATAACCTCATTCAGTTCACAATACAAAACTATTGAGACTGCGATCAGGAAACATTGGGGAATACTCAAAAAGGACCCAGTAATAGGAAGCAAATTACCCACGAAACCCAAATGCATCTTCAGACGAGCACACAATTTAAAATCTAATTTAGTGAAGAGTGCTCTCCCGCCGATAAAAGCAATGGGTACTATCAAGTCAAAAGGTTTCTTTAGATGCGGGTTATGCTTAGGTTGTAGGGGGGTTACCTCCGATAAAAGCAAGATCACTAGTGTTGAGATTAATGGAAGAAGTCATGATATCATAGACTTCATTACTTGTAACAGTTCCAACGTAATTTACGGAATAGAGTGTACTTGTGGGCTGTAATCCCTCCACCATCAAACAATTCTGTGGTTTGAAACACATCAAAGGTCATTGGAGAAGGAAGGATGTACCAAACCAATTACCTCAGGCTGAAATGAAAATGATCTTCAATTTAGGTACACTCATGCCAGGAGGTTTGAATGCGGATTTTGAAATTAAATGGTTTTTGTGAGGTTTTTAAAAAAAGCATTCTTCCACACTTTTAAACACCTGATGTAATTATTGGTATATATGCACTTTGAACTTCTAGCACTTTATATCTAATATTGCACTTTAAATGTTCAAATTCTTAAGCTGTTTTTAATCATAGCATGTTACTCATTATCAAGTTAACAGCACGGTTCTAACAGTTTTTTTATCTTTCATTGAAGCCATTTTCAATCGAATATACAGAAAAACACGGGGTTTTTGGAACACCGTATGATAAAGTAAACTACTAAGCGCAATGTGAACAGTTTTAAATCTAAAAGCTTATTCCGAGTTGTAAGAACAGTACAGTGTCCGACGCTTGTGCCGGGTTGCCATGGAGACCGGCACGCGCGTCACAGGAAGTGACGTGACGCGGTCCGACACGGCCACTGAGGAGAATAAGACACGCTGCTCGGGACACAGCATGAAGGGGAGGGAGCGCTGCCATGGAAACCAACCAAACATAATTTCCGGGAGAATCTTCATTATCCCGTGTATTATTTACATCTGGTCACCAGGGTAACATGGCCAAACGTCACCGGAAGTGACGAAATGACGGGAACTATGGGAATTAGTTTCCATGGTGAATAGGATTATGTTTATGGACACAGCCAATAGGGAGGGGCACAGCAGAGGCCAAAGGACTTAGTAGGAAGTTGATGTTTAGGGTCCACCTGTGCTCCTTGGTATGTGATTGGACAATTCTCACATAAATATGTTCATGTGATAGGAAACCAACACACATCAGGAACCTTGATAAAGACTCCAGTTTAGGAGTGGAAACGCGTTGGAAGCATCTGGAACTACAAGGAGTGCAAGGTTGTTTGCCGGTGACCAGCGTGGATATTGATGCAACTTGTTCCAGCTTTCATCATTTATTCAAGCGCAATTTGGAACTGTTTGGCCACGGTTCCATTGGCTTCCGGTAATTAGCCTGCATTTTTTATCACCAGGAGCTGTTGGTGTAGTGTTTGATAAAAGCATGTGTTTTTATCCATTGTTTTGTATTGTTATTGTTCTCTGTGTTTATTAAACAAGCTTCACTATTGCAACTCTGTTTCATTTCCCTATGGTGAAACCGAATACTATGCAAATGGAAGTTTGACGCTACAATCTGATGAGAACCACATTCTGACAGCGCCGGCTAAGTCATTTTCTCCAGTTTTTATTCTTGCATTGTATCACTTTTGGTGAGGGGTGAAGGGACCTCGTGTGAGTTTATGCAAGCCGGCAGCAGTACACTGTGCATAGAGCTTTTGTTTAAAACCATTTCTGTCCATTCTGAAGAACCCCCTCTTGGGGCTGGACAGTCTGAAGAACCCCCACCTGGGGCTGGATACTCTGAAGAACCCCCTCCTGGGGCGACAGGCTTGGAAACTCCTCCTGAGGCAACAGACTCGGAAACTTTTAGTGGAAGACCAGTTTTGTGACAGATGGTATTTAAAGATTGGAGATGCACTCTGCCCCCATTCCTTGGTTTTCGAATGGGACAAGTTAGAATAAAATGTCCTTGACCCCCACAATACAGGCAAAGTTTATTGTCTCTACGATACTGGCGTTCTGTTTCTGAGAGGCTAGGTCGAGGGAAACTTTGGAACCTGCCTCTTGTCTGTGGAGGAGAGGTGCCCCTAGCATGCCTAGTCCATGGGTCAGAAGAAAACCCCTTTTCTGGAGCTATTTTACTGGGGTCCACCAGTCTCCCCAGGAATTCAGGTAGAATGCATTGAATACTGGATACTAAAGTCTGTAGCTGGTCTAACTTTCCCTTTAAAATCCCCAGTTGTAAGAAATCTAAAGAAGGTGATGTCCTGGGAGCTGAGGGGTTAACGAGCTGTGAGAAAACTCCCTCAGGCAGACTGCAATTTTCTCCCCTGCTGTTTGTTTTGGGACAGTTCATACTGTCAGAATCCGTTTGGATCTCCCATTGTGAGAACATGTTAGCAGGGACTGATGTTCATGGTATAATAGGAAGTTTATTAAGCACTGTACAACTGTAAACAATAAATATAAACCAGGAGTAACTAGAGAATTCAAAAAGAAAGGGAAAAATGAGGGGACATAGGATACCAGGAGACTGTGAATACACGGGCTGCCAGGATTGCACTATGGTAGCTGGATCACAGGATAGCAACAAGCTGAGGAAATACAGGTTATCTGAGTACTGGGAGAATGCAGGCCAGCTACTCAGTTCCTTAACAATGGGCTGAGAGAATACAGGTTACCTGAGTACTGGGAGAATGCAGGCCAGCTACTCAGTTCCTTAACAACAAGCTGAGGGAATACAGGTTACCTGAGTACTGGGAGAATGCAGGCCAGCTACTCAGTTCCTTAACCATGGGCTGGGAGAATACAGGTTACCCGAGTACTGGGAGAATGCAGGCCAGCTACTCAGTTCCTTAACCATAGGCTGAGAGAATACAGATTACCTGAGTGCTAGGAGAATGCAGGCCAGCTACTCAGTTCCTTAACAACAAGCTGAGGGAATACAGATTACCTGAGTACTAGGAGAATGCAGGCCAGCTACTCAGTTCTTTAACCATAGGCTGAGAGAATACAGATTACCTGAGTACTGGGAGAATGCAGGCCAGCTACTCAGTTCTTTAACCATAGGCTGAGAGAATACAGATTACCTGAGTACTGGGAGAATGCAGGTCAGCTACTCAGTTCTTTAACCATAGGCTGAAAGAATACAGATTACCTGAGTACTGGGAGAATGCAGGCCAGCTACTCAGTTCTTTAACCATAGGCTGAGAGAATACAGATTACCTGAGTACTGGGAGAATGCAGGCCAGCTACTCAGTTCTTTAACCATAGGCTGAGAGAATACAGATTACCTGAGTACTGGGAGAATGCAGGCCAGCTACTCAGTTCTTTAACCATAGGCTGAAAGAATACAGATTACCTGAGTACTGGGAGAATGCAGGCCAGCTACTCAGTTCTTTAACCATGGGCTGAGAGAATACAGATTACCTGAGTACTGGGAGAATGCAGGCCAGCTACTCAGTTCTTTAACCATAGGCTGAGAGAGTACAGATTACCTGAGTACTGGGAGAATGCAGGCCAGCTACTCAGTTCTTTAACAACAAGCTGAAAGAATACAGGTTACCTGAGTACTGGGAGAATGCAGGCCAGCTACTCAGTTCTTTAACAACAAGCTGAAGGAATACAGGTTACCTGAGTACTTGGAGAATGCAGGCCAGCTACTCAGTTCTTTAACAACAAGCTGAAGGAATACAGGTTTACCTGAGTACTGGAAGAATGCAGGCCAGCTACTCAGTTCTTTAACAACAAGCTGAAGGAATACAGGTTACCTGAGTACTGGGAGAATGCAGGCTAGCTACTCAGTTCTTTAACAACAAGCTGAAGGAATACAGGCTACCTGAGTTCTGGAAGAATGCCGGTCAGCTGCTCAGTAGTCCATTAACTATGAGCTGAGATATTGCAGCCTCAAAGATAGACTTGATGAACTGGCACAGGAGTGCTTGTGAACAGAGGATAAATAGCAGCTTCCCAGGTGCAAACCACAGCTGCACATAACTAGATAATCAATGCTGCCAGGTCACAGAGTGGGAACTGCTAGACAGACCAGGAGGCAGAGAGTGACACCTAGAGGCAGTAAGGATATATGGCACGGATCATGACACACATGAGTACATTTTAGACTTAATTTGTGTTATATTAAAATTCAAATGTTTGGCTCCCAAATCTCCTGTACTTTTCAGAGTGGCCCTCTCAAGATCTGGGTGTAGGTGCTGGGGGTTGCTAGGGGTGGAGTGTGTGTGTGTGTGTGTGTGTGTGTGTGTGGTGGGGGGGATGTATATGCACCTAGGCCCTCCACTCTCTAGTTTCGCCTCTGAATCAGGGATAGGTTGGGGAAGTGTAAGCTGCGATAGGGTGCTGCGGCAGCTAGGACTCAGGGATATGCCATAGTGGACAGTCAGTACCGACTGGTGGTGACACGAATATGTTTAATTTTATTTCTCTGGGGTGTATTATATCTACTTTATCATTAGGAACTAGGGAGAAATTATATCAAGCCATGTGATTTTACTGAGAGAATATAAACTAGTACAAGACATGTCCCTGGGAGATGATAGACACGCCCAAAAGGAGGTGCTAGACACACCACCAAAGGCTATGCTAGACACACCCCTCCAGGAGTGCACCCCCTAATAAAATTAGCGGCGCACGCCTATGCCTGATCGTAGATGTGCTAACCCTCAACTGGGGTGATTGCCTATAAAGTTATAGGGCCTGCAAAATAATTGGCATTCAAAATAAAATTAATTCGAAGGACACAGAAAAAAAATTGAGAAAAAGTAAATTTTGGGCTATTACTCAGCGTTAAAGGAGATCATTATAGGACCACTATCTACAGCACAAGGTAATGCAGACAACTGCATATTCCTGAGCATTCCTTACCGGCATTATAACAATGCTATGCAGAGTCAGACATTTGTGGTACAACACAAACAGGTACAAGAAGCGGTCCTGCTGCCAAAGCTAATAAACCCTTGCTGCCTCAGACCCACAGGTTGGGCCCCAGCTGCCCAGAGACGCACCGTAGGCCCAGGCCTGTCACAATGCAGATTTTAAACAATGCCGGCAAGATCAGACTTCTCACAGTTTACAGGAAACACCCTGGATTGCACTATGAAGGTGTCAGCTGCTTATGTTTCAGGACTTCTCGTATCAGGATTCTCACGAAGAGACAAAGAGTTTTCTAATTTCTACAATCTTCAAAGAACTCTTGAAGACAATATTTGTTTGCCCTTTTATATCTTGCTAAATTATGAGTCATTCTTAATGCCAAACACATACAGATCCAGCCCTATAACAGTCCTACCTACAGTCAGTCCTACCATATAATAACGTGTCCATGTAGTTTAAGCTACATCGGGAAAACGGAGACCATGGGGGTCATTCCGAGTTCATCGCTCGCTGCCGATTTTCGCAGAACAGCGTTCGGGTAAAAAACCAGCAAAACTGCACATGCGTATGCACCGCAATGCGCACGCGTGTCATACGGATAAAAGAGCATTGTTGCTGTGCAATGCTTCTAGCGACGAATCCATTCGCACAGCCGATCACAAGGAAATTGACAGGAAGAGGGCGTTTATGGGTGTTAACTGACCATTTTCTGGGAGTGGTAGGGAAAACGCAGGCATGTCCAGGCGTTTGCAGGGCGGGTGTCTGACGTCAATTCCAGGACCTCCATCGCTGTGATCATCGCACGGGATAAGTAACTTCAAGGCTGGTCTTGTTTTGCACAAAATGTTTTTGTACTGCTCGGCTGCACATGCGATCGCACACTTTTAAAGCGAAAATATACTTCCCCGTGGGCGGCAACTATGTGTTTGCACGGCTGCTAAAAGTAGCTAGCGAGCGATCAACTCAGAATGAGGGCCACGTTCAAAGAAAGTATAGCAAACCATAAAAGTGCTATAAAAAATGTGCTATTAAAAAAACACAGTGATCAACCAATAGCCAAACATCATTTGGCAGCTGGTCACAGTTTACCTACACTAAAATACTGTATCATAGATCATGGTACCACCTATGAAAAATGGAGGAGGGAGTGCTAATATACTGTTGAGATTGGAATCCAAGTGGATCTTTAAATTACAGCCCTTGGGTCCTTATGGGTGAAACGAACAGCTAGGTGTTATTTGCTTCTTATAATGTTGTATATATGACATTCAGAACTAGTGTACATTTGCAGAATTTACATTTCATATGGCCGTTCTGTAAACAACCATACGTTGATGTAACCAGGCATCTTTATGGTCTGCCTTTGGAATAAGAAGAACAAGGATTTTCAGCGTAAATTGTGTTAATTTGTTCTTTGTGTATGTGTTGTGTTACAGCATCACTCGTCATGAAACAAACTTAGGGCCTAATTCAGACCTGATCGCGGCAGCAAATTTGTTAGCTAATGGACAAAACCATGTGCACTGCGGGGGAGGGGGGGGGGGGGGCAGATATGGGGTGTGTTCAAACGGAAATCTAAATTGCAGTGTAAAAATAAAGCAGCCAGCATTTACCCTGCACAGAAACAATATAACCCACCAAAACAGGGCCTGGTCAACCAGTAGGCTGATCAGGATGCAGCCTGGAGCGCTGGGTCCTGGGGGGAGGGGGCGCACATCACTTGTGTCATGACGTCACGTGCCGTACCCACCCACGCTCCCATGGCTGCTCTCTCTGTGATACCGAATACCGATCCACAGTAATGTCAGTGTAATTGCGTCATGGCTCCAGCCAGGCGCTTGTATAACCTCTGCTGCATCACTCACACCACGTCTCTTGCTTGGTAACGCACAGGACGCCTATTTGCTAGACTACGACATTCTAGAGTGCTGCGGCTGCGCTGTTTATGGGGTTGCCGAGTAACCAGTGTACACATAGCCCTGCCGCTGCTTCCATGTGTTTTTATAGATCAGTTAAGCCCTGTACACACGGGGAGATTTGTCCCGGAGATGTGTGCAGAGCAATCTAGCACAGATTGCTCAGCACACATCTTTCAAACTCAGCACACAGCGCGATGTGTGCGCTCTGTGCTGAGCGAGGGAGGCAAAACACAAACAAACCTCACTTCACCCAGTGAAGTGAGCGATCTTACTAGATTGGCCATGCATGTATTCAGGGCCGGCGCTACCACTAGGCAGCTTTAGGCAGCTGCCTATGGGCGGCGACCACTGGAGGGCGGCACCGCTTAGTGAATGAAAGAGATCGCCTTCTTTATCATCTGCCTCGCCTCATCCCAGCCAAACTCCTCCTATTCTTTAAGAGACAGAGGAGCAGCTCGTGGGCGCCCACCACGTCTGTCTTCAAACGAGTGAGTTTACTGACTATGTGTGAGTCTGTCCCTGATTGATTCAGCAAACCTGACCCCCCACCTCTGCGATAGACCGCATAGTGTGGAATGTGTTGTGTTCAGGCTGCTGCCGCCTGTTTGCCGCAGTGCTCCTGAGTCTGTGGTCCGGGGTCCCACATTATCATTATGAGAGCTCTCACCGGCGCAGCTCCCCCACGCGATGGTCTCCCACCGCTCGCGTCGTGATGCCCGCTCCGGCGTACCCCCCCCCCTTCATCCCCCCTGCATTTGGGCACATCATGAAGCAGTCACCCGCTGGCCTGGTCCGCTCCACTGCCGCATTGTGTTACTGCTCCGGCGCCGCCTCCCCACTACGATCGCCTGCAACTTGTCATCTGCCCCCCCCCCCCCATCCTCCATTCAATCCCGCGACTGGCTCCTGTGATCAGCACTGGCAGTCAGCGAATGGCACCTGCTGCTGCCTCTTGTTACCAGCTCCCCCACAGCTATATTTGGCTCCCGCTGCCCCCCCCCCCTCTCCTCCTGCAGCTTGTTCCTACTTGGTTCATCCCCCCTCCCCCGCAATTGGACTCCCGCTGCCTCCTTCCCCACTCGTTACCTCTTGAGCTTCTGCTTCTGCCTTGTTTTCATCCTGGATGTTAATACTATTAAGAAAAGTGGTTGGACAATTTTATAGCAAAGTTCAACATACAGACATCAAAGATTACATAATGGACATACATCAAAGATTATATCTGATACAAAAAGTAGTGTCTGTGTAGTTTGTGTGTGTCAGTAAGTGGTGTCTATGTGCATTTGTGTCAGTAAGTGGTATGTGTGTTTGTGTCAGTAAGTGGTGTCTGTGTAGTTTGTGTCAGAAAGTGGTGTCTATGAGTGTGTGTCAGTAAGTGGTGTGTGTGTGTGTGTCAGTAAGTGGTGTGTGTCAGTAAGTAGTGTGTGTGTGAGTTAGTAGTGTGTATGTCAGTAAGCGTTTGTGTCGGTAAGTGGTGTCTGTGTAGTGTGTGTCAGTAAGTTGTATCTTTGTCAGCAAGGGGTGTCCATGTACAGTACATGCCAGTAAGTGGTGTCAGTAAGGGGTATATTGTATATCACTAAGTAGTGTGTGTCAGTAAAGGGTATATGTCAGTAAGTATCTATGTCAGTACATTTTTGTGTCAGTAAGGTATGTCTGGGTATGTACTGTATGTGCCAATAACTGGTGTCTATGTCAGGGGTATTGGTCAGTAAGGGGCATCTGTGTCAGTAAGGGGTATCTGCCAGTAACTAGTGTCTATATCAGTTAGGGGGTGTCTGTCAGTAAGTATGTATGTGCCAACAAGTGATGTCTGTGTCAGTAAGTGGTGGTAGTGTATCTGTGTCAGTAAGTGTGTATGTGTCAGGGGACGATTTCTTTTTTGACAGCTGTGGAACTTCTAAGAAGCCACTGCCACACTTTTACCTGAGGGGCGGGTGGGTGTGTGTAGTGTGAGGAGGATATGTGGAAGGGGTGGGCAGCAGGCAGAAGTTTTGCCTAGGGTGCCGAGAAGCCTTGCACCGGCCCTGCATGTATGCCCAATCTAGAGCCGGCGATAGTGACGCGCGGGGCCGCGCATCGCTGTCGCCGGCACCACTACACACGGAGCGATGTTTGCTTAATTTCTAAGCAATCTAGTCAGATTGCTTAGAAAATAAGAATTTACTTACCGATAATTCTATTTCTCGTAGTCCGTAGTGGATGCTGGGAACTCCGTAAGGACCATGGGGAATAGCGGCTCCGCAGGAGTCTGGGCACATCTAAAGAAAGCTTTAGGATCACCTGGTGTGCACTGGCTCCTCCCCCTATGACCCTCCTCCAAGCCTCAGTTAGGATACTGTGCCCGGACGAGCGTACACAATAAGGAAGGATTTTGAATCCCGGGTAAGACTCATACCAGCCACACCAATCACACTGTACAACTTGTGATCTGAACCCAGTTAACAGCATGATAATAGAGGAGCCTCTAGAAAAGATGGCTCACTACAGCAATAACCCGAATTTTTTGGTAACAATAATTATGTACCAGTATTGCAGACAATCCGCACTTGGGATGGGCGCCCAGCATCCACTACGGACTACGAGAAATAGAATTATCGGTAAGTAAATTCTTATTTTCTCTGACGTCCTAGTGGATGCTGGGAACTCCGTAAGGACCATGGGGATTATACCAAAGCTCCCAAACGGGCGGGAGAGTGCGGATGACTCTGCAGCACCCAATGAGAGAACTCCCGGTCCTCCTCAGCCAGGGTATCAAATTTGTAGAATTTTACAAACGTATTTGCTCCTGACCAAGTAACTGCTCGGCAAAGTTGTAAAGCCGAGACCCCTCGGGCAGCTGCCCAAGATGAGCCCACCTTCCTTGTGGAGTGGGCATTTACAGATTTTTTGGCTGTGGCAGGCCTGCCACAGAATGTGCAAGCTGAATTGTACTACAAATCCAACGAGCAATAGTCTGCTTAGAAGCAGGAGCACCCAGCTAGTTGGGTGCATACAGGATAAACAGCGAGTCAGATTTCCTGACTCCAGCCGTCCTGGAAACATATATTTTCCGGGTCCTGACAACGTCTAGCAACTTGGAGTCCTCCAAGTCCCTAGTAGCCGCAGGCACCACAATAGGTTTGGTTCAGGTGAACGCTGAAACCACCTTAGGGAGAAACTGAGGACGAGTCCTCAATTCCGCCCTGTCCGAATGGAAAATCAGATAAGGGCTTTTACAGGATAAAGCCACCAATTCTGACACGCGCCTGGCCCAGGCCAGAGCCAACAGCATGACCACTTTTTCTGTGAGATATTTTAACTCCACAGATTTAAGTGGGTCAAACCAATGTGACTTTTGGAACCCAAAAACCACCTTGAGATCCCAAGGTGCCACTGAAGGCACAAAAGGAGGCTGTATATGCAGTACCCCTTTAACAAACGTCTGAACTTCAGGGACTGAAGCTAGTTCTTTTTTGGAAGAAAATCGACAGAGCCGAAATTTGAACCTTAATGGACCCCAATTTCAGGCCCATAGATACTCCTGTTTGCAGGAAATGTAGGAATCGACCCAGTTGAATTTCCTCCGTCGAGCCTTACTGGCCTCGCACCACGCAACATATTTTCGCCAAATGCGGTGATAATGTTTTGCGGTTACATCCTTCCTGGCCTTGATCAGGATAGGGATGACTTCATCCGGAATGCCTTTTTCCTTCAGGATCCGGCGTTCAACCGCCATGCCGTCAACGCAGCCGCGGCAAGTCTTGGAACAGACAAGGTCCCCGCTGAAGCAGGTCCCTTCTTAGAGGTAGAGGCCACGGATCCTCCGTGAGCATCTCTTGAAGTTCCGGTTACCAAGTCCTTCTTGGCCAATCCGGAGCCACTATATAGTGCTTACTCCTCTCCATCTTATCAATCTCAGTACCTTGGGTATGAGAGGCAGAGGAGGGAACCCATACACTGATTGGTACACCCACGGTGTTACCAGAGCATCTACAGCTATTGCCTGGGGGTCCCTTGACCTGGCGCAATACCTGTCGAGTTTTTCCCAACGGTTTATAATCATGTGGAAGACTTCTGGGTGAAGTCCCTACTCTCCCGGGTGGAGGTCGTGCTGAGGAAATCTGCTTCCCAGTTGTCCACTCCCGGAATGAAAACTGCTGACAGTGCTATCACATGGTTTTTCGCCCAGCGAAGAATCCTTGCAGCTTCTGCCATTGCCCTCCTGCTTCTTGTGGCACCCTGTCTGTTTACGTGGGTGACTGCCGTAATGTTGTCCGACTGGATCAACACCGGCTGACCTTGAAGCAGAGGTCTTGCTAAGCTTAGAGCATTGTAAATGGCCCTTAGCTTCAGGATATTTATGTGAAGTGATGTCTCCAGGCTTGACCATAAGCCCTGGATATTCCTTCCCTGTGTGACTGCTCCCCAGCCTCGCATCCGTGGTCACCAGGACCCAGTCCTGAATGCCGAATCTGCGGCCCTCTAGAAGATGAGCACTCTGCAACCACCACAGGAGGGATACCCTTGTCCCTGGTGACAGGGTTATCCGCTGATGCATCTGAAGATGCGACCCGGACCATTTGTCCAGTAGGTTCCACTGGAAAGTCTTGCGTGGAATCTGCCGAATGGGATTGCTTCGTAGGAAGCCACCATTTTTACCCAGAACCCTTGTGCATTGATGCACTGAGACTTGGTTCGGTTTTAGGAGGTTCCTGACTAGCTCGGATAACTCCCTGGCTTTCTCCTCCGGGAGAAACACCTTCTTTCTGGACTGTGTCCAGGATCATCCCTAGGAACAGAAGACAAGTCGTCGGAACCAGCTGCGATTTTGGAATATTGAGAATCCAATCGTGCTGCCGCAACACTACCTGAGATAGTGCTACACCGATCTCCAACTGTTCCCTGGATCTTACCCTTATCAGGGAATCGTCCAAGTAAAGGATAACTAAAATTCCCTTCCTTCGAAGGAATATCATCATTTCGGTCATTACTTCAGTAAAGACCCGGGGTGCCGTGGACCATCCCTACGGCAGCGTCTGAACTGATAGTGACAGTTCTGTACCATAACCTGAGATACCCTTGGTGAGAAGGGTAAATTTTGACATGAAGGTAAGCATCCTTGATGTCCCGAGACATCATGTAGTCCCCTTCTTCCAGGTTTGCAATCACTGCTCTGAGTGACTCAATTTTGAATTTGAACCTCTGTATGTAAGTGTTCAAAGATTTTAGATTTTAGATTTTAAAATCGGTCTCACCGAGCCGTCTGGCTTCGGTACCACAATAGTGTGGAATAATACCCCGTTCCCTGTTGCAGGAGGGGTACCTTAATTATCACCTGCTGGGAATACAGCTTGTGAATGGCTTCCAAAACTGCCTCCCTGTCAGCGGGAGACGTCGGTAAAACAGACTTTTGGAAACGGCGAGGGGAATACGTCTCGAATTCCAATTTGTACCCCTGAAAATATTACCTGAAGGATCCAGGGGTCTACTTGCGAGTGAGCCCACTGCGCACTGAAATTCATTGAGAACGGGCCCCCACCGTGCCTGAACTTGTAAAGCCCTAGCGTCATACTGAGGGCTTGGCAGAGGCAGAAAAGGGTTTCTGTTCCTGGGAACTGGCTGATCTCTGCAGCCATTTTCCTCTCCCTCTGTCACGTGCAGAAAAGAGGAACCCTTTTGTCCGCTTGCCAACCAGGACTGCGCCTGATAATACGGCGTCTTATTTTGAGAGGCGACCAGGGGTACATCCCCTTTTTTTAAGGCAATACTTCCAAATGCCGTTTGGAATCCGCATCACCTGACCACTTTACTGGTAGAATTGGACAACGCACTTATACTTGATGCCAGTCGGCAAATATTCCGCTGTGCATCATGCATATATAGAAATGCATCTTTTAATTGCTCTATAGGCAATAATATACTGTCCTTATCTAGGATATCAATATTTCCAGTCAGGGAATCCGACCACGCCAACCCAGCACTGCACATCCAGGCTGAGGCGATTGCTGGTCGCAGTATAACACCAGTATGTGTGTAAATACATTTTAGGATACCCTCCTGCTTTCTATCAGCAGGATCCTTAAGGGCGGCCATCTCAGGAGAAGATAGAGCCCTTGTTCTTACAAGCGTGTGAGCGCCTTATCCCCCCTAGGGGGTGTTTCCCAACGCACCCTAACCTCTGGCGGGAAAAGGTATACTGCCAATAACTTTTTAGAAATTATCAATTGTTATTGGGGGGAAACCCACGCATCATCACACACCTCATTTTATTTCTCAGATTCAGGAAAACTACAGGAAGTTTTTCCTCACCAAACATAATACCCCTTTTTTGGTGGTATTCATATTATCAGAAAAGTGTAAACATTTTCCATTGCCTCAATCATGCAATGTGTGGCCCTATTGGAAATCACGGTTGTCTCTTCACCGTCGACACAGGAGTCAGTATCCGTGTCGGCGTCTGTATCTGAGGTAACGGGCGCTTTAGAGCCCCTGTATGAGACGTCTGGACATGCACAAGCTGAGTAGCCGGCTGTCTCATGTCAACCACTGTCTTTAATACAAAGCTGACACTGTCACGCAATTTCAACAGTACATCCACTCAGGTGTCGACCCCCTAGGGGGTGACAAACTATTACAGACACTCTACTCCGTCTCCACATCATTTTTCTCCTCATACATGTCGACACAAACGTACCGACACACAGCACACACACAGGGAATGCTCTGATAGAGGACAGGACCCCACTAGCCCTTTGGGGAGACAGAGGGAGAGTTTGCCAGCACACACCAGAGCGCTATATATATACAGGGATAACCTTATATAAGTGTTTTTCCCTTTATAGCTGCTGTATTGTTTATACTGCGCCTAATTTGTGCCCCCCTCTCTTTTTTAACCCCTTTCTGTAGTGTAGTGACTGCAGGGGAGAGCCAGGGAGCTTCCCTCCAACTGAGCTGTGAGGGAAAATGGCGCCAGTGTGCTGAGGAGATAGGCTCCGCCCCTTTCTCGGCGTCCTTATCATCCGTTTTTCTGTATGTTTTGGCAGGGGTTAAATGCATCCATATAGCCCAGGAGTTATATGTGATGCATTTATTTTAGCCATATAAGGTTTTTATCGATTTATTGCGTCTCAGGGCGCTGCCCCCCCAGCGCCCTGCACCCTCAGTGACCGGAGTGTGAAGTGTGCTGAGAGCAATGGCGCACAAAAGCGGTGCTGTGCGCTACCTTATCTGAAGACAGGATCGTCTTCTGCCGCCGATTTTCCGGACCTCTTTGCTCTTCTGGCTCTGTAAGGGGGCCGGCGGCGCGGCTCCGGGACCCATCCAGGCTGAACCTGTGATCGTCCCTCTGGAGCTAATGTCCAGTAGCCAAGAAGCCCAATCCACTCTGCACGCAGGTGAGTTCGCTTCTTCTCCCCTTAGTCCCTCGATGCAGTGAGCCTGTTGCCAGCAGGTCTCACTGAAAATAATAAACCTAAACTAAAACTTTCACAAAGAGCTCAGGAGAGCCCCTAGTGTGCACCCTTCTCGTTCGGGCACAGAGATCTAACTGAGGCTTGGAGGAGGGTCATAGGGGGAGGAGCCAGTGCACACCAGGTGATCCTAAAGCTTTCTTTAGATGTGCCCAGACTCCTGCGGAGCCGCTATTCCCCATGGTCCTTACGGAGTTCCCAGCATCCACTAGGACGTCAGAGAAATTAAGTAAACACATTGCTCCATGTGTACCCCCCTTTACACAGAGTGCAGGGTAACTATCCTTACCAATATATAGCAATGTAAATAAGTGTGCCTGTCATAGGCTATAAATCTGTAATTCTATTGAATTACTCCACAAATGCTGTGTAATTGTGGTGTAAACCACACTGCCTTTATACTGTTGTAGTTGGTAGTGAAATGAAAAAGCAAAGTGTGCAACTGCGAGCTATGGGGCTGATTCAATAAAGCAAGTAACTTTCACACAGGTTCTCAAAGTCACTGACCAGTTCCTTAGAGCAGTGGTTCTTAATCTGTGTGCCGTGACTCCCCGGGGGGCCTCGTGACACTTGCAGGGGTGCCTCGGGTTAGTGGTATATCCCTGAGGTTTTATGTTGAGGCGAGACGCCGTCATGTCTAATCAAGGAAATCCCCAAAGACTTGTCACTTCTGTGAAAACTTCTTGATGAAGACCCCACTCTCCTGGATGGAGATCGTGTCTGCTGAGGAAGTCCATTTCTCCATTGTCTTCACCCGAAACGACGACCTCCAATACAGCGTTTACATGCCTTTCCGCTCCTTGGAAACTTTTGCGCTTTGCACCTCGTTCCGCCCTAGCAGCTTACTTACGCCACTGCTGTTTAGTCGTCCGACAGAAATAAGACGGCAGACCACGAAGAAGATGTTCCGTTGTAAATAGTTCTTAAACCAAGAATGCTTATTGCAAACAAGCTTCCCGGCTTGATCCTTTCCCCCTGGAAAGACTGCTCCCCAGCCTCGGAGACTTGTATCCATGGACCCCAGGATCTAATCCTGGATCCCGAACCTTCGTCCCTCTAGGAGGTGAGAACTGTGAAGCCACCACGGAGATATATCCTGGTCCTGGAAAATAGGATTATTTTCCGGTGCATGTGCAGGTAAGACCCGGACCACCTGTCCAACTGGTCCCGCAAAAACAACTCTGGCATTTGATCTGCTCACCGAATGGCCTCGTAGGCCGCAACCATCTTCTGCATCAATGGAACGTATTGACGGGTTTACCCTGTTGCAAATCTGATCCGACTCTGGATCATCAGATCTCTTTCCACAGGAAAAAACAAACTCTTAACAGATCAGTATCTAATCTTATTCCCAACTCCAACCTCTGCTTCGGAGGGATCAACAGCGATTCTTTGTGTTGAAGAACTGTCAGAGAGAAACAACGAATTGTACCACTTGTTTCTTGACCTCGCCGTAGTCAGGAGAGCGTCCCAGTACAGGATAATAATGGTTCTTACTATAGTAGGAAAACCATCACACTGCTATCACTCCGGTGAAATGGCAATGACAATCCTGAATAGCAAAACTAGGGAAGCTTAATGCGGATGACCGCATTTAAACCCTCTTTCTTCTTTTACAGGTTGGAGATCCCTGCCTTGAGAGATTCCATCTTGTAGTTAATTTTCTTGAGTAGAAATCTTTTATGGGATTGTTCTGACCGAGCTGTCCTGGTTCAGAAGCACGAAAAAGCTTGAATAACAGCTTTTTTTTTTTTTTTATGACAGGGACAGCAGGATCAATGTCCTAATCCTGACCCAACTATTGTATGGCGTCGCATACTACCTTTTCCGAGGAGAATCGGTAAGATACATTTGAAAATTCTATGAGGGGAATCATTTGGACAACTCGAGTATGTCCCCCTTTGGACTCTATTCTTAACTCACTGTGTCAAGTCCCTCCTAGGACTGACTGAGGAGTATTAGACGAGTTCCCACCGGTGTGGGCTCCAGCAATATAGACCCAGCGACCTGCGGTGGATGTGGTAGACACAGAGGACGATATCAGGTTCTGTGAAGTTGAAAAGGCTGCTTACCTTTTCACCTCCCTCTACCTACAAAGAAGGGGAATAACAACGGTATCCAACCAGTCAAAATGACTGCAACCCACAACAAATGCGTCACCAACCGTTGTGATGGAACATAGCACAAGAAGGTAGACTTACCAGTGGTATCTGCCGAGAACAACTTAACCAAGTCATCCCCAAACCAGATTATACCTTCATAGGGAAGATACACCAGTATTTCTCGGAGTCAGTGCATATCTCTTGTAGTCGCACGGCAGCAAGCTGCAATGTACTAGATAAGACCCAAGGAATATCCCATTTCTCCCCAGGGTAAGTATATCGGATAACAAGTTAACCGACCATTTCTGAATACAAGCACTCCCCCATGCGTATGTAATGCAAATATCATCAAAGTATATAATTAAAATATCACTTAGCTTCCTGTATAAGATGACGTTCACTTTATTCTATCCCCGGCGGGAGAAGAATAAACACTCAGACTCCTCCAGAGGATTTGAGACCATCTTGTCACGGCTGACCTAGAGCTTCATCAACAGAGCGACCAGCACATGAGAAGGAATAACTTCACTTCAGCATTCATAATAAACTGTAAAATAAATGTACACATTTAAATACACATATATACACATATATCTATATATACATCTCATATAAATATTAGTGATGTGCACCGGACATTTTTCGGGTTTTGTGTTTTGGATTCGGTTCCGCGGCCGTGTTTTGGATTCGGACGCGTTTTGGCAAAACCTCCATGAAAAATTTTTGTCGGATTCGGGTGTGTTTTGGATTTGGGTGTTTTTTACAAAAAACCCTCAAAAACAGCTTAAATCATAGAATTTGGGGGTCATTTTGATCCCATAGTATTACTAACCTCAATAACCATCATTTCCACTCATTTCCAGTCTATTCTGAACACCTCACAATATTATTTTTAGTCCTAAAATTTGCACCGAGGTCGTTGGATGACTAAGCTAAGCGACCCAAGTGGCCGACACAAACACCTGGCCCATCTAGGAGTGGCACTACAGTGTCAGACAGGATGGTCGATTTAAAAAATAGTCCTCAAACAGCACATGATGCAAAGAAAAAAAGAGGTGCACTGTGGTCGCTGGATGGCTAAGCTAAGCGACACAAGTGGCCGACACAAACACCTGGCCCATCTAGGAGTGGCACTGCAGTGTCAGGCAGGATGGCACTTCAAAAAAAAATAGTCCCCAAACAGCACATGATGCAAAGAAAAATGAAAGAAAAAAGAGGTGCAAGATGGAATTGTCCTTGGGCCCTCCCACTGATAAAGCTAAATATTTATCTTATAACATTCACTAAATGTGGGTAAGAGACTCAGTACGCAATTGGCGTATGGGGTACCGTAAGGGTACGCACTTAGTGTAGCAGACGCTTAGCCGTGGTCGAGACGCACATGCGGCACGCTCGCTCACAGCTTAACGCTTGGTGTCGAGCACGCTATAGGCGGCTGACTACCGTAATGCTACGCTACCAGCGTAGCGGACGCTCGTGACCACGAGGGGAACACGAGCGGCGCAGACGCTCACGGGATGACACTCAGTAAACCTTGTATGCAACACACTGAAAGATTGAGTTTGTACTGTAAATCTTACTACTGAAATACTGTAGCGATATAACGCTGCTTAACCTTGTTAATACAAAAGCTGCTTGAGCGATTGAGACGCTCCGAATACCCTCAGTAATGTAATAAACACACAACACCTTGCTAAGGCTCCAAAACCTTTACTAACAATATTTAGCTATGTAAAAAGGGGAAAACAGTTAACAGTTCATACACTACAGACTAACATCAATATCTAAGCAGAATAACTACACATAAATATACAATAGCGTCATAATCGCAAACAATAACATACAATGAGAAAGAGTAAAAGAGAGAACGTGGCAAAATACAGAGAACAAGTTGGTTACAGAGAATAACTTACACACTGGGAACGATCGCTGCGCAGTCCTGGTACCAGCTCTCTAGTTAGTCAATGATAAAAACCGTTGTGGAGAGAAGACTGAGCTGGCCAGGCTGGCTGTTCTTATATACACTGCGTACAGTACACTACAAAGGGACCTATAATCTCATTGTTCATTGGACACAGGAATGTCTCCCCGCATCATAACAAAAGGTCATAGGTTAGTTTGAACAGGTGGGCTGTGACTATATCGAACTGCTCAGGTGGGAGGGAATCTCAGGATTCCCGCCGCATGGATAATGAACCGCAAATATAGTAAATGTCCAGAAACTACTAATAGACATAACTATACGCAGGAGCGATTAATCTTTTCCTAACCAGCACCGGATTGTTTCTAATAAAATGTTCTTTAGTTAGGTACCAAACACCACTGCTCAAACCCTGTCTGACCCTTCGTATCATGCAAGGAGGAATTCCTCTATCCAGGGACCAGTTACAATAAACAAACTTACAGTTATTATTAAGGGGAACATTACCTATAAAACATACTATTTGGATTTACTATGTAACGATTGAGTCGCCCGCTAGACGCACACAAACTCTACCGTAAATGCACATACCACGCGCTCGAGCGCATGGCCGAGGAGGCGCCGTCACGCAACTGCGAATATGCGCACGCACGGGAGAGAATGTGCATGTGCAGCGGGCAAGCGCATTGGGTGAATATATGGCAACGTGTAGCATGATATTTTTCCGACTTTGACACCACCCACCCTTATGTTGTATTAACAGGACATGCACACTTTAACAAACCCATCATTTCAGCGACAGGGTCTGCCACACAACTGTGACTGAAATGACTGGTTGGTTTGGGCCCCCACCAAAAAAGAAGCAATCAATCTCTCCTTGCACAAACTGGCTCTACAGAGGCAAGATGTCCACCTCCTCCTCATCGTCCTATTCCTCACCCCTTTCACTGTGTACATCCCCCTCCTCACAGATTATTAATTCGTCCCCACTGGAATCCACCATCTCAGGTCCCTGTGTACTTTCTGGAGGCAATTGCTGGTGAATGTCTCCACGGAGGAATTGATTATAATTAATTTTGATGAACATCATCTTCTCCACATTTTCTGGAAGTAACCTCGTACGCCGATTGCTGACAAGGTGAGCGGCTGCACTAAACACTCTTTCGGAGTACACACTGGAGGGGGGGCAACTTAGGTAAAATAAAGCCAGTTTCTGCAAGGGCCTCCAAATTGCCTCTTTTTCCTGCCAGTATACGTACGGACTGTCTGACGTGCCTACTTGGATGCGGTCACTCATATAATCCTCCACCATTTTTTCAATGGTGAGAGAATCATATGCAGTGACAGTAATCAGTAATCAGTAATCGTTGGCAGGTCCTTCAGTCCGGACCAGATGTCAGCACTCGCTCCAGACTGCCCTGCATCACCGCCAGCGGGTGGGCTCGGAATTCTTAGCCTTTTCCTCGCACCCCCAGTTGCGGGAGAATGTGAAGGAGCAGCTGTTGACGGGTCACGTTCCGCTTGACTTGACAATTTTCTCACCAGCAGGTCTTTGAACCTCTGCAGACTTGTGTCTGCCGCAAAGAGAGATCCAACGTAGGTTTTAAATCTAGGATCGAGCACGGTGGCCAAAATGTAGTGCTCTTATTTCAACAGATTGACCACCCGTGAATCCTGTTTAAGCGAATTAAGGGCTCCATCCACAAGTCCCACATGCCTAGCGGAATCGCTGTTTTAGCTCCTCCTTCAATGTCTCCAGCTTCTTCTGCAAAAGCCTGATGAGGGGAATGACCTGACTCAGGCTGGCAGTGTCTGAACTGACTTCACGTGTGGCAAGTTCAAAGGGTTGCAGAACCTTGCACAACGTTGAAATCATTCTTCACTGCGCTTGAGTCAGGTGCATTCCCCCTCCTTTGCCTATATCGTAGGCAGATGTATAGGCTTGAATGGCCTTTTGCTGCTCCTCCATCCTCTAAAGCATATAGAGGGTTGAATTCCACGTCGTTACCACCTCTTGCTTCAGATGATGACAGGGCAGGTTCAGGACTGTTTGCTGGTGCTCCAGTCTTCGGCATGCGGTGGCTGAATGCCGAAAGTGGCCCGCAATTCTTCGGGCCACCGACAGCATCTCTTGCACGCCCCTGTCGTTTTTTAAATAATTCTGCACCACCAAATTCAATGTATGTGCAAAACATGGGACGTGCTGGAATTTGCCCAGATGTAATGCACGCACAATATTGCTGGCGTTGTCCGATGTCACAAATCCCCAGGAGAGTCCATTTGGGGTAAGCCATTCTGCGATGATGTTCCTCAGTTTTTGTAAGAGGTTGTCAGCTGTGTGCCTCTTCTGGAAAGCGGTGATACAAAGCGTAGCCTGCCTAGGAACGAGTTGGCGTTTGCGAGATGCTGCTACTGGTGCCGCCGCTGCTGTTCTTGCTGCGGGAGGCAATACATCTACCCAGTGGGCTGTCACAGTCATATAGTCCTGAGTCTGCCCTGCTCCACTTGTCCACATGTCCGTGGTTAAGTGGACATTGGGTACAACTGCATTTTTTAGGACACTGGTGACTCTTTTTCTGAGGTCTGTGTACATTTTCGGTATCGCCTGCCTAGAGAAATGGAACCTAGATGGTATTTGGTACCGGGGACACAGTACCTCAATCAAGTGTGTAGTTGCCTGTGAATTAACGGTGGATACCGGAAACATGTTTCTCACCGCCCAGGCTGCCAAGGCCTGAGTTATCCACTTTGCAGCAGGATGACTGCTGTGATATTTCATCTTTCTCGCAAAGGACTGTTGGACAGTCAATTGCTTACTGGAAGTAGTACAAGTGGTCTTCCGACTTCCCCTCTGGGATGGCGATCGACTCCCAGCAGCAACAACAGCAGTGCCAGCAGCAGTAGGCGTTACACTCAAGGATGCATCGGAGGAATCCCAGGCAGGAGAGGACTCGTCAGACTTGCCAGTGACATGGCCTGCAGGACTATTGGCTTTCCTGTGTAAGGAGGAAATTGACACTGAGGGAGTTGGTGGTGTGGTTTGCAGGACCTTGGTTACAAGAGGAAGGGATTTAGTGGTCAGTGGACTGCTTCCGCTGTCATCCAAAGTTTTTGAACTTGTCACTGACTTATGATGAATGCGCTGCAGGTGACGTATAAGGGAGGATGTTCCGAGGTGGTTAACGTCCTTACCCCTACTTATTACAGCTTGACAAAGGCAACACACGGCTTGACACCTGTTGTCCGCATTTGTGTTAAAATAATTCCACACCGAAGAGGTGATTTTTTATGTAATTTGACCAGGCATGTCAATGGCCATATTCGTCCCACGGACAACAGGTGTCTCCCCGGGTGCCTGACTTAAACAAACCACCTCAACATCAGAATCCTCCTTGTCAATTTCCTCCTCAGCGCCAGCAACACCCATATCCTCATCCTGGTGTACTTCAACAGTGACATCTTCAATTTGACTATCAGGAACTGGACTGCGGGTGCTCTTCCAGCACTTGCAGGGGGCGTGCAAATGGTGGAAGGCGCCACCTCTTCCCGTCCAGTGTTGGGAAGGTCAGGCATCGCAGCCGACACAATTGGACTCTCCTTGGGGATTTATGATTTAGAAGAACGCACAGTTCTTTGCTGTGCTTTTGCCAGCTTAAGTCTTTTCATTTTTCTAGCGAGAGGATGAGTGCTTCCATCCTCATGTGAAGCTGAACCACTAGCCATGAACATAGGCCAGGGCCTCAGCCGTTCCTTGCCAGTTGCCACTCCGTGTCGTAAATGGCATATTGGCAAGTTTACGCTTCTCCTCAGACGCTTTTAATTTTGATTTTTGGGTCATTTTACTGAACTTTTGTTTTTTGGATTTTACATGCTCTCTACTATGACATTGGGCATCGGCCTTGGCAGACGACGTTGATGGCATTTCATCGTCTCGGCCATGACTAGTGGCAGCAGCTTCAGCACGAGGTGGAAGTGGATCTTGATCTTTCCCTATTTTACCCTCCACATTTTTGTTCTCCATTTTTTAATGTGTGGAATTATATGCCAGTATCAATAGCAATGGCCTACTACTATATATACTGCGCACAACTGAAATGCACCACAGGTATGGATGTATAGTATACTTGACGACACAGAGGTAGGTAGAGCAGTGGCCTACTGTACCGTACTGCTATATATTATATACTGGTGGTCAGCAAACTGTGCAAAACTGAAATGCACCACAGGTATGGATGGATAGTATACTTGACGACACAGAGGTAGGTAGAGCAGTGGCCTACTGTACCGTAATGCTATATATTATATACTGGTGGTCAGCAAACTGTGCAAAACTGAAATGCACCACAGGTATGGATGGATAGTATACTTGACGACACAGAGTTAGGTAGAGCAGTGGCCTACTGTACCGTACTGCTATATATTATATACTGGTGGTCAGCAAACTGTGCAAAACTGAAATGCACCACAGGTATGGATGGATAGTATACTTGACGACACAGAGGTAGGTAGAGCAGTGGCCTACTGTACCGTACTGCTATATATTATATACTGGTGGTCAGCAAACTGTGCAAAACTGAAATGCACCACAGGTATGGATGGATAGTATACTTGATGACACAGAGGTAGGTAGTCAGTGGCCTACTGTACCGTACTGCTATATATTATATACTGGTGGTCAGCAAACTGTGCAAAACTGAAATGTACCACAGGTATGGATGGATAGTATACTTGACGACACAGAGGTAGGTAGAGCAGTGGCCTACTGTACCGTACTGCTATATATTATATACTGGTGGTCAGCAAACTGTGCAAAACTGAAATGCACCACAGGTATGGATGGATAGTATACTTGACGACACAGAGGTAGGTAGAGCAGTGGCCTACTGTACCGTACTGCTATATATTATATACTGGTGGTCAGCAAACTGTGCAAAACTGAAATGCACCACAGGTATGGATGTATAGTATACTTGACGACACAGAGGTAGGTAGAGCAGTGGCCTACTGTACCGTACTGCTATATATTATATACTGGTGGTCAGCAAACTGTGCAAAACTGAAATGCACCACAGGTATGGATGGATAGTATACTTGACGACACAGAGGTAGGTAGAGCAGTGGCCTACTGTACCGTAATGCTATATATTATATACTGGTGGTCAGCAAACTGTGCAAAACTGAAATGCACCACAGGTATGGATGGATAGTATACTTGACGACACAGAGTTAGGTAGAGCAGTGGCCTACTGTACCGTACTGCTATATATTATATACTGGTGGTCAGCAAACTGTGCAAAACTGAAATGCACCACAGGTATGGATGGATAGTATACTTGACGACACAGAGGTAGGTAGAGCAGTGGCCTACTGTACCGTACTGCTATATATTATATACTGGTGGTCAGCAAACTGTGCAAAACTGAAATGCACCACAGGTATGGATGGATAGTATACTTGATGACACAGAGGTAGGTAGTCAGTGGCCTACTGTACCGTACTGCTATATATTATATACTGGTGGTCAGCAAACTGTGCAAAACTGAAATGTACCACAGGTATGGATGGATAGTATACTTGACGACACAGAGGTAGGTAGAGCAGTGGCCTACTGTACCGTACTGCTATATATTATATACTGGTGGTCAGCAAACTGTGCAAAACTGAAATGCACCACAGGTATGGATGGATAGTATACTTGACGACACAGAGGTAGGTAGAGCAGTGGCCTACTGTACCGTACTGCTATATATTATATACTGGTGGTCAGCAAACTGTGCAAAACTGAAATGCACCACAGGTATGGATGGATAGTATACTTGACGACACAGAGGTAGGTAGAGCAGTGGCCTACTGTACCGTACTGCTATATATTATATACTGGTGGTCAGCAAACTGTGCAAAACTGAAATGCACCACAGGTATGGATGGATAGTATACTTGACGACACAGAGGTAGGTAGAGCAGTGGCCTACTGTACCGTGCTGCTATATATTATATACTGGTGGTCAGCAAACTGTGCAAAACTGAAATGCACCACGGGTATGGATGGATAGTATACTTGACGACACAGAGGTAGGTAGTCAGTGGCCTACTGTACCGTACTGCTATATATTATATACTGGTGGTCAGCAAACTGTGCAAAACTGAAATGTACCACAGGTATGGATGGATAGTATACTTGACGACACAGAGGTAGGTAGAGCAGTGGCCTACTGTACCGTACTGCTATATATTATATACTGGTGGTCAGCAAACTGTGCAAAACTGAAATGCACCACAGGTATGGATGGATAGTATACTTGACGACACAGAGGTAGGTAGTCAGTGGCCTACTGTACCGTACTGCTATATATTATATACTGATGGTCAGCAAACTGTGCAAAACTGAAATGCACCACAGGTATGGATGGATAGTATACTTGACGACACAGAGGTAGGTAGTCAGTGGCCTACTGTACCGTACTGCTATATATTATATACTGATGGTCAGCAAACTGTGCAAAACTGAAATGCACCACAGGTATGGATGGATAGTATACTTGACGACACAGAGGTAGGTAGAGCAGTGGCCTTCTGTACCGTACTGCTATATATTATATACTGGTGGTCAGCAAAATTATGCACTGTACTCCTACTATATACTACAGATATGGAGCGTTTTTCAGGCAGAGAACGTATAATACTGGTGGTCACTGGTCAGCAAAACTCTGCACTGTACTCCTCCTATATAATACTGCTGGTCCCCAGTCCCCACAATAAAGCAGTGTGAGCACAGATATATGCAGCACACTGAGCACAGATATGGAGCGTTTTTCAGGCAGAGAACGTATAATACTGGTGGTCACTGGTCAGCAAAACTCTGCACTGTACTCCTCCTATATAATACTGCTGGTCCCCAGTCCCCACAATAAAGCAGTGTGAGCACAGATATATGCAGCACACTGAGCACAGATATGGAGCGTTTTTCAGGCAGAGAATGTATAATACTGGTGGTCACTGGTCAGCAAAACTCTGCACTGTACTCCTCCTATAATACTGCTGGTCCCCAGAATAAAGATATTTGCAGCCACTTGAAACAAAGTGAGAGGACGCCAGCCACGTCCTCTCACTATCATTTCCAATGCACGAGTGAAAAATGGCGGCGACGCGCGGCTCCTTATATAGAATCCGAATCTCGCGAGAATCCGACAGCGGGATGATGACGTTCGGGCGCGCTCGGGTTAACCGAGCCATACGGGAGAATCCGAGTCTGCCTCGGACCCGTGTAAAATGGGTGAAGTTCGGGGGGGTTCGGATTCCGAGGAACCGAACCCGCTCATCACTAATAAATATATATAATCTGTCAGGAACATCAAGGTCCCTAGTGACATTAATGTGTTCTGAATGTGTATGAACATGTACTGAATGCCAATGTTGCGGATCTAATCAGGAAACATTATGGCCGACATAGAACACAGTATTCGTGTCGACAACAGGGAGTAGTAACTGGGCAAAATAACATTTTTGTGACCCGAGGGGTCTGAGGGAAACATATACCTAAGTTCACTAGGACGCCCTCACAAATACTATCACGTCTGTACTTGAGCTACAGATCAATGCAAACGTACCCTACATATATAAACATACATGTATAGGTTTTTTTTTACATTACTGTACACCCAGTCCTAATAGTTCGTGCCGACAGCGTCACCCACATACGTCTGTCTCTCCCAACAGTGTGTACTTTAGAAAAGCTTACACTACTGACACTTAATCACATGAATCAAGTACCATCTGAAGTCGGCAATGCCGACAGAGGGATTCCCATATCTGTTTGTGGTAGAGCACTCACACATGTCGACACACATATACTAAACACCCACCAACATTGTTAAAAAAGCATATTTCTGACAGGGAAAACACAGATACTTTTACCAACTCACTTTACACACGCCCATTATATATACACATATATATATATATATATATATATATATAGTGCTTCATGCCTATTACTGCACTAAATAGCTGTGCCCCCCCTCATTTTTCACTGGTAACTGTTTAGCAGTGTTTTGGCGGGCCCAGCATCTCTGTGAGGAGAAAATGGCGCTGTATAGAGTTGTGAGGGCTAAGCCACGCCCCCTTCGCGGGGCGCTTCAGTCCCGATATTCTTGTGTATTTTTATACTGGCGGGGGTCATTATACAGTGCCTAAGCACTGTATATTACTTTGCCAGGTCACAGCCAAGAGGTATATTGCGGCACAGGGCACCCCCCCCTGCGCCCTGCACCCATGTAGTGCTGCCTGTGTGCGTGGGAGCAATGGCGCGCAGCGCGTCCGCTGCGCGGTACCCCTGGGATCTGATGTCTTCTGCCGTCACTGAAGTCTTCTTGTTCTTCTAATACTCACCAGGCTTCTTTCTTCTGGCTTTGTGAGGGGGGTGACGGCGCGGCTCCGAGAACGAGCAGCTAGGCGAACCAAGTGATCAGACCCTCTGGAGCTAATGGTGTCCTGTAGCCTAAGAAGCAGAGCCCTTGAACTCAGAAGAAGTAGGTCTGCTTCTCTCCCCTCACTCCCACGATGCAGGGAGCCTGTAGCCAGCAGGTCTCCCTGAAAATAATAAACCTAACAAAGTCTTTTCAGAGAAACTCAGGAGAGCTCCCCTAGTGTGTGTCCAGTCTCTCTGGGCACAGAGTCTAACTGAGGTCTGGAGGCGGGGCATAAAGGGGGGAGCCAGTTCACACCCATTCAAAGTCTTATAGTGTGCCCATGTCTCCTGCGGATCCCGTCTATACCCCATGGTCCTTACGGAGTCCCCAGCATCCTCTAGGACGTATGAGAAAAGTACTTGGACAGCCACCGATTGTGCAAGTTGACCCACTTAAAAAGATGAGAGAGGTCTGTACTAATTTCCATCATAGGTACACTTCAACTGTGAGAGACAGAATCTGGAAAAAAAAAACAGGAAATCACATTGTATGATTTTTAAACAATTTATTTGTATATTCTTGCGGAAAATAAATATTTGGACAATCAAAAAGTTTAACTCAATACTTTGTAATATAACCTCGGTTGGCAATTACAGAGGTCAAACGTTTCCTGTAGTTCTTGACCAGGTTTGCATACACTGTAGCAGGTGTTTTGTCCCACTCTTCCATGCAGATCTTCTCTAGATCTGTCATGTTTTGGGGCTGTCGCATAAAGTGTCTGTGACAGTTTCACCATCTGCGTTATCATACTGAGCTCTGTATGTCTTAGTGAGGGGGTCATAAACGTACATCCCAGCAGAATCATAATCCCTGTCAAACAAATCCATCTGCGCTACCCAGATTACATCTTCCCCTACCAGATAAGTGTCGTGTTTTCCAGTCTTGGGGTTTACTAGAGTCCTTCTTTCCTTTTTCTTCTCCTGTACTGGAGGAGCACTTGGGGCATCAGCCAGCACCATCATTGCTGGGAGTATGTGTTCTAGTGGGTTTGGGCTTTCTTGTTCTAGTGTCTTTACTGGCATTGTCTGTACCACCTGTGGGGGAACATGCCTGGGTTGTAATTGCAATGTTTCTCCATTATCTAACTGACAGGACATTTGTGCAACATAGGCTGGTGGCAGGGTTACATTAGATGCCTCCAGCCATAGTGTGTAAGCTTTTCACTCCTCCGTTTTTCTTATTTTACCCCTTAAGTCTGTCCATTTCTGCATATCAAAGGTTCCTATCACAGGTATTTCAGGTTGTTTTGCATGCCATTTCCTGAGAAATTTCACAGCCACACTTCCATGTCTCTGATACATCACACTTGCTGGACTGCCGTGCGGGATCTCTAACATAGAAGAGCCCTTCGGTGTGGACATCTCCTGACCCATTGTAATGGCTAATCTTTATTTTAAAGTCCAGCCTCAATGTTCAATACAATGGTAAACAGGGATGCTCCCCTTGTTTATAGAGATATTACTCCACTTAGGAAACATCACCACCTCGTCAGGTGCCACGGCTCTGAACAGGCACACGTGTTCCACACTCTGCTAAGCTTGGCCTTCTGGCGTATAAGGTGCTTTTCACAATGGGTGAGTATCTCTGATACTATCCAGCATAGGAGAGTTTAACCGGAGCCTCTTTTCTAACTGGGCCCTGTCCAGACTCTGCCGGCGTGAAGCTACGGCCAATCACACTTACAATCACTCACAGACTTCACTCTAAATTTAGCAAGATATGGCAGACAAAAGATCCCATTGTAGTCTGTGACTATGATAACAACAGAAATTGCAGTCCTAACACTTTATACAAATCACTGTAACTGGTAATAAAATGCAATGCAGTTAAATTCCATTTGGTTCCATACTCACAATCTCCAAAAAGACTTTAAAGAGTTACAAACCAACAATAACACACAAAGGCAGCGGACCAAGGCAGGGACACATGGAGCAGAAGTAAGATAACCGCTCTTACCTGTGGCCACAGTTGATCCAGGTACCCCGGCACCAGTCCACCTTCCTTCTTCGAGTGTCAATGTTGGGTTGATCTCGGTGGAACCTCCACAATGATTTAGCCATTTAAATAATTGAAGAATAATGAAGTCTCTTTGATAGATTTATTGCATTGTGAAATTCACAGGGCTCACGATAAAAGAATATTATGAACTGAACATTGACACATTGATTTCATCTTATATACTTGTCATTACAGCGTTACATGATCCAATCAAATTAACAGACCAATTATATACATAAACCAATCACAATTCATTTATCAGAATATATTATTAATTCATATACTCCCCTTATGGGGAATTTCCAATTAATTAGCTCAACATCTTGTGATTATGACTGTTTAATATCAAAATACATTTTACCTTTGACCTACTTTTAATTATCTTTATTCTGCAAAATACAATTCCTTATTTTGCAAAACACTAGCTAACCGCAGTCTCATGATACACTGCACAGCTGGCCTTAACTTCTTGTTTTGACTAAAAATCAAAGTTTCTGCAAACATATAAAAATCACATTTAAAACAACAGTTTCTTTAAGCAATAGACAAACTGACATCCAGCTTCCATTTTGTATTCACTTATCCATATCAACCACCATTGTCCGACTGAACCTGAATGGCCCGATCTTGAAGATGTGCCGCTAGTAGAAGGCCGTGGAACATGGCCCTTAGCTTCAGAATGTTTATCGGAAGGATGGATTCCAGACTTGACCATTTTCCGTAGAAGTGTTCCCCTTGGGTGACAGCTACCCCAACCTCTGTCGAGAAGGTGAGAAGTTTGCAGCCACCAGAGGAATGAAATTCTGGCTTTCGGCAAAAGGTGTATTTGCTGGTACATGTGAAGATGAGATCCCTATCATTTGACTAGGAGAACCAGTTGGAAAGACCATGCAAGGAACCTTCCGTACTGTTGAGCCTCGTAGGAGGCAACCATCTTCCCCATAAAGGGAATGCACTGATGAACCGATATCCGGGCTGGCTTCAGGACATCCCGGAACATTGATTGTATCACCAACACTTTCTCCACCGGTAGAAACACCCTCTGCACTTCCATGTCGAGAATCATCTCCAGGAAGGAACGCCTCCTTGTCGGTTCCAAATGTGAAATTGGAAGCTTCAGGATCCACCCAAGATCCCAGGACAGTTGATGTTAGAGAGCAACACTCCATAACAACATCTCCCCGGAGGATGTTAAGGTCGTCCAGATATGTAATTATGTCCATTCCTGGTCTGTGAAGGAGGAGCACAATCGTCACCATGGCCTTGATGAACACCCCCCGGTGTTGCGTAGAAGCCAAGTGCAGTGTTTGGAACTAGAAGTGATATAGTTGTAGTGCTTACGTAAATGAGGTAGAATCCGAATAATGACATGTGTTTGACAAATGTTAGAATAGCTTCCAGCAGTATTGTACTTTCAGCCTGAGAAGCCAGTAAGCTTGATTTGAAGAATCTGTGAGGCGGGAGTACTAGAAACTCCAGTCTGCACCCCTGGGCAGCGTAACGTTTCCCAGGGGACTAGGCAGGATTTCGCCTAGATGTTTTACTGAAATCTATTTAGCCTCTTTCCCACCTGCTTTATCCCCAGGCAGTGAGGTCCATCGTCAAAACGAAGGTTTTGAGAATACCGGACCCAAAACCGTTCCTAGCAACCTGGCGGTGCAGGTTTTCTGGAATTCCCCCACCGTCTTCTAAAGGAAGTGGAGGAACCCTTGGGTTTATGTGTAAACATTGTGGTTTGAAGGGATTGCAGTATAGGTGTAGGATCTAATTCCCTGGACTGCACAGCTGCGGAAGGAAGATTTGTCCACTTACCCGCAGCTGGCTCAGATATTCCCGTATCCCAAGCATCCCAACAGGGCCTCACCCATTGAAGGTCTGATTCACCATACCTTACTTGGATTCTGTATCCGCAGTCCATTGGTGTAGCCACCGTCCCCTGCGTGTCGAAACTGCCAGAGCAGTGGTCCCTGCATTAAGCAGGCCGATCTTCTTCATGGCGCCCAGCCGTGAAGCCAGTAGAATCCTGTATATGACATAGAAACAAGTACACTTCTACACATGGGCCCTCATTCCGAGTTGTTCGCTCGGTATTTTTCATCGCATCGCAGTGAAAATCCGCTTAGTACGCATGCGCAATGTTCGCACTGCGACTGCGCCAAGTAATTTTACCATGAAGATAGTATTTTTACTCACGTCTTTTTCTTCGCTCCGGCGATCGTAATGTGATTGACAGGGAATGGGTGTTACTGGGCGGAAACACGGCGTTTCAGGGGCGTGTGGCTGAAAACGCTACCGTTTCCGGAAAAAACGCAGGAGTGGCCGGAGAAACGGTGGGAGTGCCTGGGCGAACGCTGGGTGTGTTTGTGACGTCAACCAGGAACGACAAGCACTGAACTGATCGCACAGGCAGAGTAAGTCTGGAGCTACTCAGAAACTGCTAAGTAGTTAGTAATCGCAATATTGCGAATACATCGGTCGCAATTTTAAGAAGCTAAGATTCACTCCCAGTAGGCGGCGGCTTAGCGTGTGTAACTCTGCTAAATTCGCCTTGCGACCGATCAACTCGGAATGAGGGCCATAGAATCTAAATCATCAAGTAAGGAGCCTGACCACGTTACAATATCCCCAGAGATTCCTCGCAATAGTGGGTCTCCGAGTCACACCTGCAGCATTGTACAATATTAGAGGTTAGTCTCAATCTGCGATCAGGCTTTATGGAGGTTGTATCCGGGACAGGTAACACAACCTTTTTTCTTTTCTTTTTTTTTACAATTTAGACACAATCTCTGGGTGTACTCAGGTGTTCCCGAATAAGGAGTTTAACATCCTAAACAGTGGGAAGGCAATTATTATATATATATATATATATATATATATATATATAGGTATACCGGATAGGGGTTCTAAGCGACCTCAGGTGTTTCTATGTTGATTATAATACGTATTAAATATATATAAAAAAGTTGTTTGTAAAAAATTTGATATTTTATTACTATTCACAACACTAAAAAGGATATAAGAAACAATAAATATCCAACAATAAAATACTATTTCTCTAAAACATGACTGAATTCTTAAAAAAGGGGGAAATGGATATGAGTTTAAAAAATCGTGGATAAAGTGCATATAGTGGGTAGAGATTATAAGAAAAGTTTTTTAAGAGTCTTAACTGATATATCTGGAGGTCTCTGGGTAAAGGCCCAACGCGTTTCGTCTCTTAGGACTTCTTCATGGGGTGAGTGACATAGTGTGTCAGGGCTTCTATATATACCCCCTTAATTGGGGTTTAAGTGATGACATCACTTCCTGTCTATGCTAATTTGATAATCTAATCTTACTGGAACAGGAGAAAAATAGATTCTATTTAACATCTTTATTGTATGTGGCACACAGTGAATGAGATGATTTGTTTGTATGTGACGTTTGAACAGCCGAACAGGGGATTGCGGAGAAGTGCGCTACTTCCGCCACACTTCCGGTGTCTTAGAAAGTTCAGATGCGCATGTGCGCCGTCTTTAGAAGGTCCCCGCTTCCTGTTTCGGGTTGGCGTCGTAAGATTAGATTATCAAATTAGCATAGACAGGAAGTGATGTCATCACTTAAACCCCAATTAAGGGGGTATATATAGAAGCCCTGACACACTATGTCACTCACCCCATGAAGAAGTCCTAAGAGACGAAACGCGTTGGGCCTTTACCCAGAGACCTCCAGATATATCAGTTAAGACTCTTAAAAAACTTTTCTTATAATCTGTACCCACTATATGCACTTTATCCACGATTTTTTAAACTCATATCCATTTCCCCCTTTTTTAAGAATTCAGTCATGTTTTAGAGAAATAGTATTTTATTGTTGGATATTTATTGTTTCTTATATCCTTTTTAGTGTTGTGAATAGTAATAAAATATCAAATTTTTTACAAACAACTTTTTTATATATATTTAATACGTATTATAATCAACATAGAAACACCTGAGGTCGCTTAGAACCCCTATCCGGTATACCTATTTCTTAATTTGCGGCAACCTACCATTGCCGTCTCTTTAGGGGACAGCTGACGCCCAAATAATTGGGAGTGTTTTTGAAGTGGTTGGGAATCTTTGTATCACAAGTGGCGCGGCATTCCCTGGCTACTACATATATATATATATATATATATATATATATTTCCTTATCCCTAATAGCCTCAAACATATGTCGCCCCCCTCATATATCATGTATTATATGGGCAAGTGTACGCTTGTTAGGGTACGTAATTAGGGTGAGAGGCACAGCTGTGGGATGTTACTCCCCAGACTACTCAAAACTGCGGCTTCTACCCAGTTTGGGATATATTTGAAAACATATACTTTAAAGTACACCCTATGGAGACCACCCCAGGGGGATCTGCCACTGAAGCCTGAGAGTTTGTACAGATTTGGGCATGGTATAGACTCTCCAGGAGAAGATATACATTCTGTAGTACAGGACAAAGTCCCTTAAATATGTTACACACACACACAGGAAAATGTCAACATAGTTTCCCCCCAGAATATCTTCAGAGAGTCAGAGAGTACAAGAAGCCAGCCACATCGCGCCCTTATAGGTTTTTATTAAGATTAAAAAAAACCCAGATGACTAGCTTAACCTTAACAGGATAGCTAGTACATACTTCACTCCCCCCCCTTGTTTATCACACCTGTTTCCCGCAGTGTGTGTGTGTATATATATATATATATATATATATATATATATATATATATATATATAGGGGTATATGCAATTAGCGGCGAATCGCGGCAATTTTTCGGACGTTTTTCAATTCGAAATAATTCGACAGTCTAATTTCGGCAAGTGGGTGCCGAAATTGACCATATTCAATAAAAAACGGATTCGACAGTCCCGCTGCCGAAAAACAACCGATTTGACGGATTTTGTGCCGTTTTTTTTTTAAACGGGTAAAAACGGGAAAAAACACGGAAAAAAATGGCGTGGGGTCCCCCCTCCAAAGCATAACCAGCCTCGGGCTCTTCGAGCTGGTCCTGGTTCTAAAAATCCGGGGGAAAAATGGACAGGGGATCCCCCATATTTTTAAAACCAGCACCGGGCTCTGCGCCTGGTGCTGGTGCAAAAAATACGGGGGACAAAAAGAGTAGGGGTCCCCCGTATTTTTTACACCAGCATCGGGCTCCACTAGCTGGACAGATAATGCCACAGCCGGGGGTCACTTTTATACAGCGCCCTGCGGCCGTGGCATTAAATATCCAACTAGTCACCCCTGGCCGGGGTACCCTGGGGGAGTGGGGACCCCTTCAATCAAGGGGTCCCCCCCAGCTACCCAAGGGCCAGGGGTGAAGCCCGAGGCTGTCCCCCCCATCCAAGGGCTGCGGATGGGGGGCTGATAGCCTTGAGAAAATTGCAAGAATATTGTTTTTTCCTGTAGTACTACAAGTCCCAGCAAGCCTCCCCCGCAAGCTGGTACTTGGAGAACCACAAGTACCAGCATGCGGGAGAAAAACGGGCCCGCTGGTACCTGTAGTACTACTGGAAAAAAAATACCCAAATAAAAACAGGAGAGACACACCTTGAGAGTAAAACTTTATTGCACACCTGCCGACACACACATACTTACCTATGTTGACCCGCCGACTGCCACGTCTCCTGATCCGACGATCCGGGGTACCTGTGTATAAAATTATACTCACCTCAATCCAGTGTCCAGGTATAAATCCTCGTACTTGGCAAAACAAATAAACGAACACCCGACCAAGCGGACTGAAAGGGGTCCCATGTTTTCACATGGGACCCCTTTCCCCGAATGCAGAGACCCCCCCGTGAAAGTCCGTTTTTTTGACGGAAAGTACTGAATTGCATTGTCGATTTTTTTTTTGGGGCGAAAAAGTCCCGTTTTTCGACAATTTCGGGAATTCAACCGCAATTGCATATACCCCATAGAATGGAAAATGCTCATAGTGCAGATCAATTTTTATTTAAAAACACAAATTAAATAAAAACATCAGGTAATTCTACAGGACTCGTACCCTGAATAACCCACACCGTGGGCAGGTTAGCAGATGGTATAATACATTCCACAGTGACAAAACTGCATACCGCTGACACATGGACCTGGGACCTTACACCGCGCCGGTTGAATATTTTCCAGACCGTACCCATCAGGACACCGCGTTAGTGATGAAAGTGCCGCGGACCCGGCGCCGCCGAGCGGCTGTACTGCTAGATATACACAAACATAGGAATAAAAAGTACAAATGGTAGGCTGTATGGGCTGGAGACCGATACATGGCAACAAAGCCTGCATAAAACAGGTGAAGATCGCGCTGTGATAGCAACACAGTCCCGCCCCACCGGAAATGACGTCATGGCTCAAATAGACATGCCAAAGGTGTATGGAACTGTCAATCACAGAGGGAATCTTAATATCCAATACAATAACACTTTAAAGATTGTAAGAACGAAAGCTGGTCAACTAAGGGGCCTAGGAACCAATGATCTCACTAACCTGGCACATCAGAAACCATAGTACACCTTGCCAATAGTGATAAAAATAAAACTCAGACTTGGTGGTAGTTGCGGTATATTGGAGGCCTATGGTCATTAGGAGCACCCGCCCATCTACCTATGTGAATTGATGAGAGTGCAGGACATTCTGTGGATATATATACATATATATATATTTATATATGTATAGGACAGTGCTCCCTGTCAGCATGTGTCTGCAGGAAGAAAATGGCGCTTGTGAGTGCTGGATCCTGATCTGAGAAGCCCCGCCCCCTGTAATGGTGCGTCTTCCCGCACTTATTGTTTTATACTGGCCTGAGGTAATTTGCAGCTAGCAGTTGGATAAGTCCTTCGTAGCCTTCTGTGACCAGTGTAGGGTGCTTGCGCTGGCTCAGGACGCCCCTCACAGCGCCATACACAGTGTGCCCCTGAGCCCTCCGGAGCGCAGCTTGTCAGAGCTGCGCTCCCACCCCTGTGCCGCCATTCCCGCTGGCGACCCGCTTACCGGGGAGCCGGCATCATACTCACCACTCCATCTTCTGGCTCTGTTAAGGGGTGGCGGCCGTGCTGCGGGAGTGAGCGGTCGCCTCGTGGGCTTGCGATCATCACCCTCAGGAGCTCAGTGCCCTGTCAGCGGAGATGGGAGCCTTTAACCTCTAGGGTTGGATCCTACTCCACCTCCCCCCCCCCCCCCCCCCCCCCTCCCCAAGTCCCACGAAGCAAGGAGGCTGTTGCCAGCAGCCTCTCTGTACCTAACTCTTTTAAAAAACAATAAAACTAGAAAAACTCCTAGGAGATCCCCTAGCTGTGACCGGCTCCACTAGGCACATTTTCTAAACTGAGTCTGGTAGGAGGCAGGGCCGGTGCAAGGTTTCTCGGCACCCTAGGCAAAACTTCAGCCGCCCCCGCCCACCACTTCCCAGTCCCTCAGGTGAAAGTATGGAGTCGGGGTCTTATAAGTTCCGGACCCACCCAAATAACCTTCAATGCCTCCTTATCTAATTTCATCCTCTCTGTACAGTCCATACATAACCTCACATATTTTGTCTTTCTTCACGTTCACATCCTCCTGACCCCTGGCCAATATTGCTGTGTGACCTTATCATACAACCCAGTAAGAACATTTGCAATCTGCACAGACCATTATGCAATAGTACAGACAGTGTAATGGTTAGCATTACTGCCTCACAGCACTGCGGTCACTGATTCCCACCATGGCCTTAACTGTGTGGAGTTTGTATGTGCATGTGCTTGCGTGGATTTCCTCCGGTACTCCGGTTTCCTCCCACAATCCAAAAATATACTGGTAAGCTAACTGGCTCCAACAATATTAACTCTAGCGTGAATGTGTGTGGGTGTACATGTGGTAGGGAATATAGATTCAGGGCCGGCTCCAGGCATGTTCGACTAGAGCGGCCGCGCGGGGCGCCACTCTTACAGGGCGCCGCACGCTGCGGCCGCCATATTCCTGCCTGGAGCCAGCCTCTATGTGTCCCACTCCCGGCCGCTTGTGTGCGCGCTATGCAGCGCGCTGTGCAGCGCCGGCGTCTGACGTTGGACGCCGGCGCCGCGCAGCGTGCATAGCGTGCAGACAGTTTCGATCCTCCGTCCGCGGCCCGCCCACCCGCCCGCGCCCACAGCAGTATTCCCGGCTCCCAGCAGCACCGCAGTGTCAGTGACAGGTAAGTTAAAATCTGTCTGGCACTGTGTGGGGCCGTTTATGTTTCTGGCACTGTGGGGGCATTATTTTTCTGGCACTGTGGGGGCATATCTGCACTGTGGGGGCATTATTTTTCTGGCACTGTGGGGGCATATCTGCACTGTGGGGGCATTATTTTTCTGGCACTGTGGGGGCATATCTGCACTGTGGGGGCATTATTTTTCTGGCACTGTGGGGGCATATCTGCACTGTGGGGGGCATTATTTTTCTGGCACTGTGGGGGCATTATTTTTCTGGCACTGTGGGGGCATATCTGCACTGTGGGGGCATTATTTTTCTGGCACTGTGGGGGCATTATTTTTCTGGCACTGTGGGGGCATTATTTTTCTGGCACTGTGGGGGCATATCTGCACTGTGGGGGCATTATTTTTCTGGCACTGTGGGGGCATATCTGCACTGTGGGGGCATTATTTTTCTGGTACTGTGGGGGCATATCTGCACTGTGGGGGCATTATTTTTCTGGTACTGTGGGGGCATATCTGCACTGTGGGGGCATTATGTTTCTGGCACTGTGGGGGCATTATGTTTCTGGCACTGTGGGGGCATATCTGCACTGTGGGGGCATTTATGTTTCTGGCACTGTGGGGGCATTTATGTTTCTGGCACTGGGGGCATTTATGTATCTGGCACTGTGGGGGCATATCTGCACTGTGGGGGCTTTTATGTTTTGTGGCACGGCGGGCATTTATTTATCTGGCACTGTGGGGGCATTTATGTTTTGTGGCACTGGGGGCATTTATGTATCTGGCACTTATGTATCTGGCACTGTGGGGTCATTGATGCATCTGGCACTGTGGGGCACTTATGTATTTGGCATTGTGTGGTCATTTATGTATCTGGCATTGTGGGGGCATTTATGTATCTGGCACTGGGGGCATATCTGCACTGTGTGGACATTTATGTATCTGGCACTGCTGGGGGGCATGTCACGTGTAGCTGGCACTGCTGGGGGGTATGTCACGTGTAGCTGGCACTGCTGGGGGGCATGTCACGTGTAGCTGGCACTGCTGGGGGGCATATCATGTAGTGTATCTACTAGGCGTCTGTGGCTAGGCAATGTGTCTATCGTGCGCTGCCTGGCGCAAAGTGTCTATCGTGCTCTGCCTGGCGCAAAGTGTCAAATTGCTCTGCCTGGCGCAAAGTGTATAGGAGGTTCTACCTGGTGCAAAGTGTATTAGCTGCACTACTATGTGGTGTAATGCGAATTGCCACTATTCTGTGGTCATGCACCTTCCCCACGAAGCAACGCCCCTAAATTTTTGCTGCGCGCCTTCGGCGCGCACTGTCCCTGCTTCAGCATGTGGGTGGAGGAGCACCAAGCATTACAGTATGTACATCATTTTGCCCTCCTTACTTAAAAATGTGCCCTCCTTGTGATCAGCACCCTGCCCTAAAACGTGAACACTATCATGTGTAGCTGGCACTGCTGGGGGTCTATTGTGTGTAGCTGGCACTGTTGAGGGGCATGTCATGTGTAGCTGGCACTGCTGCGGGGCATGTCATGTGTTGCTGGCACTGCTGCGGGGCATGTCATGTGTAGCTGGCACTACACTGGAGACATTGTGTGTAAGGAACACTACTGTGGCTGTTCTGCATAAGGCTGCTAATTGTGTGCATAGAGGGGGTGTGAAAAAATATATTTATTTATAGTTTAATAATATGAAGTTATGAGGCCACACCCACTTTCCCAGGAGGCCACGCCCACTTTTCCCAAAGCGCGCGCCTTCGGCGCGCGCATAGGGGTTGGGGGGCGCTTTTACATTTTCTCGCTCAGGGTGCTAGTAGGCCTGGAGCCGGCCCTGTATAGATTGTAAGCTCCACTGGGGCAGGGACTGATGTGACTGGGCAAATATTCTCTGTAAAGCGCTGCGGAATATGTGTGCGCTATATAAATATCCCAGCACTCGGAATACTGGCGCTCAAATCCTAAAATCTATCACAATGCCGAATTTCGAACGTAAGTATACATATTAGAGTGTAGGCTGCGGGTAAAGGGTTAGGTTTAGGCTGAGGGGAGGGAAGGTTAGAAATAGGGATACTTACAGATGGAGCCTCCGTTATCTATGCCTGCCTCGTCACGCCGGGAGTGCACAGAGCAGCTTCCCATTGTAAGCGTCTGTCTGGGCGCGCGCGCCCGTCCAGATGGAGACGCTCACAGTGACTAGGTGTGCCCAGGCGGGCACGCCTAGTCACAGAGGGAGCAAAGATAATGGAGGCTAAACATCTGTACCTCCACTGCCCCTGTTGGGATTTCAAACCGTCTGACCGCCAGCATCCTGTCCCCAACCCACTGGCAATAATACGTTGCACATATCCTTGTGTATTAATGCCTATCTCCCAATAGAGTGTAAGCCTGCAAGCAGGGCCTTCCTACCTCTATGTCTGTCTGCTAATATCCAGTATTGTTCTATTACTGTTGGTCCAATTTTAAATAAAAATAATAAGAATAATAAATAAACTAATTCTACAGCAGCATTAAGTACAACAAGCAGGTGCCAGCAGCTTGATTAGTAGTACTAATCACTGGTCCCACCAGAGGAGGGGGACAAGCAGCATTGCGGTTATATAGACACCACTGCAGGAGTTGATGATATGTATTATATATACACTGCTCAAAAAAATAAAGGGAACACTAAAATAACACATCCTAGATCTGAATGAATGAAATATTCTTATTAAATACTTTGTTCTTTACACAGTTGAATGTGCTGACAACAAAATCACACAAAAATTATCAATGGAAATCAAATTTATTAACCCATGTAGGTCTGGATTTGGAGTCACCCTCAAAATTAAAGTGGAAAAACACACTACAGGCTGATCCAACTTTGATGTAATGTCCTTAAAACAAGTCAAAATGAGGCTCAGTAGTGTCTGTGGCCTCCTCGTGCCTGTATGACCTCCCTACAATGCCTGGGCATGCTTCTGATGAGGTGGCGGATGGTCTCCTGAGGGATCTCCTATACCTGGACTAAAGCATCCGCCAACTCCTGGACAGTCTGTGGTGCAACGTGGCATTGGTGGATGGAGCGAGACATGATGTCCCAGATGTGCTCAATTGGATTCAGGTCTGGGGAACGGGCGGGCCAGTCCATAGAATCAATGCTTTCGTCTTGCAGGAACTGCTGACACACTCCAGCCACATGAGGTCTAGCATTGTCTTGCATTAGGAGGAACCCAGGGCCAACCGCACCAGCATATGGTCTCACAAGGGGTCTCAGGATCTCATCTCGGTACCTAATGGCAGTCAGGCTACCTCTGGCAAGCACATGGAGGGCTGTGCGGCCGCCCAAAGAAATGCCACCCCACACCATTACTGACCCACTACCAGACTGGTCCTGCTGGAGGATGTTGCAGGCAGCAGAACGTTCTCCTTGGCGTCTCCAGACTCTCACGTCTGTCACATGTGCTCAGGGAGAACCTGCTTTCATCTGTGAAGAGCACAGGACGCCAGTGGCGAATTTGCCTATCTTGGTGTTCTCTGGCAAATGCCAAACGTCCTGCACGGTGTTGGGCTGTAAGCACAACCCCCACCTGTGGATGTCGGGCCCTCATATCACCCTCATGGAGTCTGTTTCTGATCGTTTGAGTAGACACATGCACATTTGTGGCTTGCTGGAGGTAATTTTTCAGGGCTCTGGCAGTGCTCCTCCTGTTCCTCCTTGCACAATGGCGGAGGCAGCGGTCCTGCTGCTGGGTTGTTGCCCTCCTACGGCTTCCTCCGCATCTCCTGATGTACTGGCCTGTCTCCTGGTAGTGCCTCCATGCTCTGGACACTACGCTGACAGACACAACAAACCTTCTTGCCACAGCTCGCATTGATGTGCCATCCTGGATGAGCTGCACTACCTGAGCCACTTGTGTGGGTTGTAGGGAGGTCATACAGGCACGTGGAGGCCACAGTCACTACTGAGCCTCATTTTGACTTGTTTTAAGGACATTACATCAAAGTTGGATCAGCCTCTAGTGTGTTTTTCCACTTTAATTTTGAGTGTGACTTCAAATCCAGACCTCCATGGGTTAATAAATTTGATTTCCATTGATAATTTTTGTGTGATTTTGTTGTCAGCACATTCAACCATGTAAAGGACAAAGTATTTAATAAGAATATTTCATTCATTCAGATCTAGGATGTGTTATTTTAGTGTACCCTTTATTTTTTTGAGCAGTGTATATGTATATATATATATATATATATATATATACACACACACACATATAAATATATATTATATATATATATATATATATATATATATATATACACACAAATAGAAAATTCAGCACTCACCATAGCAAGCTCACTTGTCCTCACAACATCAATAAATAAATGATGGGGGTTTAGTTAGTGAATTGGCCAATGCACGGAAGCCTGCATACCGCTATATATATATATATATATATATATATATATAAACTCAGAGCCTAAAACTCAAATTTAGTTAGTAACAAAATAAAATAAGAGTGAATACAGCCTGACTTCCTTATGCTTCACAGTCTCTCTGAACGAACACAGGAATCCTCCTTTTTCCCTGCAGCCTACTGGCTGCACACAGTTTAACTTGACTGACAGCTGGTCAGTTTGCTCAGCTCAGGGCGGTTCGGTTCGGGCAGTGGTCGGGGTGCCAGAATGATTTCACACAGGGGGGGCCAAGTTTGAATTTCATTTTGGCACCTCTCCTTCAACACCGACCGTGGTGACGGTCTCCTTTCCTTCAAAACCCCCTCATCAGTGCAGGGGAAGCGCTTAACTCTGCAGTGTGCGGTGGCCCTTCTGTACTGCCCGGCTGTCTCTTCACTGGTGATGCATGACAGCCGGGCAGTACAGAAGGGGCACCGCACCCTGCCTGCGGCAGCACACTGCTTTTAAAGTAGTAGCCGCTTAGGGGGATGCGGGTGGAAGCGCCTCCATCATGTTTGGGGGGGTCAAGCTGCCCCCTTGCCCCCCCCCCCTGTTCCGACGCCTATGGGCAGTGGTCACGCAGGGTAGGGGGAGAGGGAGAGACTATGCGGGATGCAGTCACGGTGGGTGGTGGGGAGGGAGGAAGGAAAATCGCGGGGTGGTGGGAGGCTGAATGCATCTTAACTGTTGACAGCTGGTCACTTTGCTCAGCGGGGAATGGGGAGGGAAGGCGGTTAGGATGAAGGGTAGGGGGGAGGGTAAGAATATGCGGGATGTAATTGCGGAGGGGGGGAGAGAAGCTGTATACACGAGTATACGGTCATGGCGTGGAGCAGTAAATGCTGGGTGCTATCGCGGCTTGGAGGGGAGCTACATTTAACAGCTTACGTTAACCGCGTAGAACTCATGCTGTCAGTGCCTGCTGATAATGGATGGGCGGCTGCGGAATCCCAGCTCCTGGTCTAGCTAAGGAAATAATAGAGGAAGCAATAATCTGCAATGTGCGGCGCCGCCCTCTAGTGGCCGGCGCCCATAGGCAGCTGCCTAAAGCTGCCTAATGGTGGTACCGGCCATGGTAGGAGGGGCATAGAGAGGGAGGAGCCAGCCCACACTATTAAACTCTTAAAGTGCCCATGGCTCCCAAGGGACCCTTCTATACCCCATGGCACTAAATGGAACCCCAGCATCCTCTAGGACATAAGAGAAAATATAATTATACCATATGTGTATACAGGGCATATTGAATTAAACTATTTTTTAAATAATTTTATCATGTCATATTTGCAATGTTTGATAATATATAGGGGTATATGCAATTCCGGACGAATTGCGCCTTTTTTCGACCGTTTTAGGATTCGACAGTACTCGACAGCCGAAACCCTCCACCCGGGACCATAAATTCGACATATTCAATACATAACTCATTCGACACTCCCCTTGTCGAATAACGGACCAATCGTCGAGTAGTGGGCGTCCTGGATTTGACTTCCCGCCGTTTGGAGCCCTTTTATAGGGCTTGTTTGCTGCGTGTTCAGCAGCCATTTTGTGAACCTGCAGAGAGGTGTGTGGAGGTACAGAGCTAGCAAATTGGTTGTTGTTTGCTGTGGTATTGTTTGTACACCCAGCAGGCTTTAATCCAGGACAGACAGGATACCTGTTACCCCGGAGGAGAGTAATTTTTGGAGTGATTTCTACATTTGTAGGTAAGTACCACATGTGGTCTGGCGTTGCATGTATGTGTTTCTGTAGTGGGGGGTGCCATGAGGTGTACATGTGGCGTTGCTTTGGGGTGATTGGGGTATGTATATGTGTGCAGGTATGTGTATATAGGTGGTCATTCCGAGTTGTTCGCTCGGTAAAAATCTTCGCATCGCAGCGATTTTCCGCTTAATGCACATGCGCAATGTCCGCACTGCGACTGCGCCAAGTAAATTTGCTATGCAGTTAGAAATTTTACTCACGACTTTTTCATCGTTCTGGCGATCGTAATGTGATTGACAGGAAATGGGTGTTACTGGGCGGAAACAGGCCGTTTTATGGGCGTGTGGGAAAAAACGCTACCGTTTCCGGAAAAAACGCAGGAGTGGCCGGAGAAACGGAGGAGTGTCTGGCCGAACGCTGGGTGTGTTTGTGACGTCAAACCAGGAACGACAAGCAGTGAAATGATCGCAGATGCCGAGTAAGTCTGGAGCTACTCAGAAACTGCTACGAGGTGTGTAATCGCAATATTGCGAATACATTGTTCGCAATTTTAAGATGCTAAGATTCACTCCCAGTAGGCGGCGGCTTAGCATGAGCAAATCTGCTAAAATCCGCTTGCGAGCGAACAACTCGGAATGACCACCATAGCTCCTGTTTGGATTGCTGCAGGTCCTGCTTGTATCGCTGCATGTTTTTTTTTTGGAGTTTTGTGTTTGGGGGTAGTTTTTCACGTTGTTTTTTTTTATAAAATGTTTTTTGGGTCATGCTTTTGCATTGTTGTACCTCCAGCATGTGCAGGGATTCTTATTGGCTTGTTTGGGGTGACTTTTGATTGTGTCGGTATCTGCCATGTGGCCGACATGTGTTGCCGTTTGTTTCCAAAACATGTTTTGCTCCTATTTTAGCACTGGTGCATCCCTGCACATGCTGGAGGTACTTTTTGGCTTGTTTGGGGTGACTTTGAGCGTGTCGGTATCAGCAGCATGACGTGTGGTTGCATGTAATTATGTAATGTGTGTTAAATTTGTAAAAATAATTTTTCTTTTTACAACAGAGATGTCCAGGGACAAGCGGCCCCAATCACCCCCTTCCCCCCACCCCTCAGAAGAATTTTCCCTGCACAGCAATGAGGAGTGGGAGCCGACCCAGGAGGAGGATACGACCGACCAGGCATGCAGTGACCAGCCGTGGTCGTCAAGGGACCAAAGGGAGAAGCAAAAGAAAAGGCCTAGAAAGGTAAATACTGTCAACACCTGCAGACACAATAGCATCCAACTTGACACACCCTAGTTTGCGCACTGCCATGCACACCTACAGGTATCTTTGCGCACTGCCAGGGATACTGACACACTCACAGGTACATACCGATCTTATTAAATACATGGGTTTTTTTTTATCCCTAAAGGCAAGAAGCCAGCCAGAGGATCAGTCGGAGGAGGAAGCCTCTGGTGAAGACGCAGGACAGAAGAAGCCTCGTGGACCCAGATACACTGAGGCGGAAAACTGTGCGCTAGTGGATGGCGTCGACAGGTCCTACGACGTTCTGTATGAACCAAGGGCACAGACCACAGCAGCTAAGACCAAGCGAAACATCTGGGATGCCATCGCGAGACAAGTCACTGCAGTATCTGGAAACCGCCGGAGCACCAGAAACTGCATGAAGCGGTACAGTGATTGCCGCAGACAGACCAAGAAGAAGATGGGGATTCAGCGCCGACATGAGACAGCTATGGGAGGTGGTCCGGCTCTCAATCTGAAGTGGCTACCCTGGGAGAACGCTATTAAAAGGCGCATGAACCCTGTCATGGTCCAAGGAGTTCGCGGAGATGCGGACTCAAACCGTCCTGCTGGCTTTCCCGAGGAGGAAGAACCGCCCAGAAGACGGAAGACGGCGGGAGACAAGCAGTCCAAAAGGAGGCCTGATGGTAAGAATACATTCAGATGAGCTGTACTAAATCCTTTTTTTTTTTTATTTGCTAATGTGTTTGTTCTTTTTCCCCAGACACGCCTGCCCAGAGGACATCACCTGCGCGCAGGACATCGCCAGCGTGTGGACCATCACCTGCGCAGCAGGCAGCAGCACGCGGACCATCACCTGCGCAGCAAGCATCAGCAGCGCGCAGATCATCACCTGCGCACCACACATAGTCAGCGCGCAGAAAGTCACCTGCGCGCCAGACATCGTCAGCACGCAGACCATCACTTGCACGCCAGACATCAGCGCGCAGAACGTCACCTGCGCGCCAGACACGGTCGGCGACCACACCACCAGCTGGGCACCAAACTACATCTCCTGCGCGCAGGCCATCACCAGCTCATCATCTCTCCAGGAGCTCTGGGACTGTGACCGAAGAGCCTCAACAAGACACTACCCTTGTGGACCCATCACCCGAACTGTTTCAGTCAACAGGGTTAACGGACGAGACTTTTCTTGGGTTTGAAGACAGCCATGCAGACGTATACAGCCATACCCTTGAAAAGTCTCCAGAATTGAGGACAAGTGAAGCTCCTGGAGCAGCGGCACCACAGGATGGAGAAGGTTTTTATTTTTGTGGGGGTTTTTTTGGGGGGGGAGGGGGGTCGCCATTTTTGTATGGTTTATAGACTTTATTTTACTTTTTCTTCTTTTGCAAACAGAGGTGCCACGGACCAGCAGCGGACTTGCGTCGGGGATTGGTTCCTCCTTCAGGCCGGATTTCCTACAGGATTCGTCGGACGAAGAGGTGGAAGTGCAGCAGCCCGCTGTTTCTACATCCCTGTGTGAGTAATTATCAAATTGTGAGCCTTCAAACAAATGTATGAATGTGTATACTAATTTCTAATTTTCTTTTCAGCTGCACAAATGCAATTGGTGGCAGACGTACAGGAAGGGCAGGATCCCTCAAATGTTCAGAGGGTACACACCCTGGCAGAAGAGATGACTGCCCGCCAGGATAACTACACGAATGTCATTGAAACCAGACTGGATGCCATTGAGAAGACAATGGAGAAGATGGTAAACGGTCTGGTTGAAATGCAAAAGGCTCTTGCCGACAGCACGGCAGAAACGCAAAAGACCAGACGAGAAGATCACAGGGAGACTATGGACATCCTTCAAGTTCTGGCCACATCCATCAACCAGCTGGTGGATAACACATCATGCCTGGCACACAGCGTTGACACATGTCGGAGAGCCAACGACATTCGGCAGCCAGCCACCAGATCATCCCAACCACACTGCAGATGATGTACAATAAGCTCCCAGAGCCAGCTCATCAACACGCTGGTGAACCACTACATCCGCCATCACAAGCCACACGGACGCCTCCTGCCCTTCCTCCACCACCATCCTGGTATGGACGGTCACAGCTGTACCAAGGATATACAGGGATGTACCCCACCTACCAGATGCCTCCACCACCAACACCGGCCGCATCATCTACACCAGCACGGCCACCGAGGCCAAGTCAACGCACTCCACAGCCGCCCAACGCATCGACACCCCATCAGGAGGAAGAAGAGGATCCGGACGGACGACCACCATAAGCCCGGTCGTATTGTTTTATTATTTACTCTTTATGTTTTTCATGTTTCCCTTTCTCCCCCTCCCATTAGTTTTTTTTCTTCTTACTATTGTTTTATATTTGTGTTGGGCTCCCCCACCCCCGACCGGATACTACCAAGGAGCTTTATGTCTAGGAATACATGCGCGGGCATGTATGCGGGCGCGTGTGGTAACTGATGAAAGCTCCTTGTGGTTACATATATGATGGGCCAAAGAGCTATTCTGATACCACTTTTTTTTTTAAAAACAAACTCCTTTTTGTATTGCTGTAAATTAGGCTTTCACTGTTGTGTGAATTTACTATTCACTAGTGTTTATTTTTGGCTTCTTCATAGGATTGGGTGGAAAATTGAAGTGGACGGCGTAGTTCGTGTTGTGCGTACCAAGGTGAGTAAAGCCATGTTTCAATGTATATATTCAAGAAACTTTGGACCGCCTGCCCTTGGGGAAAAACACAGTCCAGCAATGGGTCATGCTGGACTGCGCGGTTCCACAAGTGCAGGCGTGTCAAAGTGCTGAACACTGACACCACTCTGCCACTTTGGACCGCCTGCCCTTGGGGAACAACACAGTCCAGCAATGGGTCATGCTGGACTGTGTGGTTCCACAAGTGCAGCCGTGTCAAAGTGCTGAACACTGACACCACTCTGCCACTTTGGACCGCCTGCCCTTGGGGAACAACACAGTCCAGCAATGGGTCATGCTGGACTGTGTGGTTCCACAAGTGCAGCCGTGTCAAAGTGCTGAACACTGACACCACTCTGCCACTCTGGACCGCCTGCCCTTGGGGAACAACACAGTCCAGCAATGGGTCATGCTGGACTGTGTGGTTCCACAAGTGCTGCCGTGTCAAAGTGCTGAACACTGACACCACTCTGCCACTTTGGACCGCCTGCCCTTGGGGAACAACACAGTCCAGCAATGGGTCATGCTGGACTGTGTGGTTCCACAAATGTTCTTGGGAAAGGAATGAACATGACATCATTAGTGTCTTTACTTAATATGGAATTTCTTTTTTCCCACAGATATCTACACAAGAAAAGAATGTAAAGAAGAACAAACACTACTTTTTTTGTTTTATTAAATTTAATTTTTTAATCCAAAATAAAAAACAATTATATTTCTTCAATAAATTTTTAAAATGAGAAGTTTTGTGTGTATTTCTTTAAATTATTAGTAAATAAAATGTAAAATATGGCATTTCAGAGATGCAGTGGTATTGTGTTAGGTCGCCCATGGTACAGCAGGGGAACTGTTCGGTCCCTTCACATCCACGCAACTTGGGAAGGATACTCTGCAAGACCTGTGGAAGAGAATAGTATGAGGTTCCAGGTATTTGTGTCATCCAAAGACAAGGTACAAGCAGGTTACATCAGCCTTTGTCCCAAATGCAACCCTCTGGCACTTGAGAAACTACACATCCAACCATTCCCTGACACAGCGTAAGCATTGCTGTGTCAGGGCATGATTGGATGTGCAGTTTTGCAAATGCCGGAGGGCTGCACTTTGGACATGCTTGGGTTACTTGGACAAGAGGGAGTTTTGGGCAATACATCTCACCTGAGGGGGGTTGTCTGCTACATGGCGGAGGTTCAGGTCCACATCACAAGTAGGTCACCCATGGTACATCAGGGGACCTGTCGTGTCCCTTCACATCCACGCAACTTGGGAAGGATACTCCGCAAGACCTGTAGAAGAGAATAGTATGAGGTTCCAGGTATTTGTGTCATCCAAAGACAAGGTACAAGCAGGTTACATCGGCCTTTGTCCCAAATGCAACCCTCCGGCACTTGAGAAACTACACATCCAAACATTCACTGACACAGCGTAAGCATTGCTGTGTCAGGGCATGATTGGATGTGCAGTTTTGCAAATGCCGGAGGGCTGCACTTTGGACATGCCGGGGTTACTTGGACAAGAGGGAGTTTTGGGCAATACATCTCACCTGAGGGGGGTTGTCTGCTACATGGCGGAGGTTCAGGTCCACATCACAAGTAGGTCGCCAATGGTACATCAGGGGAACTGTCGTTTCCCTTCACATCTTCGCAACTTGGGAAGGATACTCCGCAAGACCTGTGGAAGAGAATAGTATGAGGTTCCAGGTATTTGTGTCATCCAAAGACAAGGTACAAGCAGGTTACATTGGCCTTTGTCCCAAATGCAACCCTCCGGCACTTGAGAAACTACACATCCAAACGTTCACTGACACAGCGTAAGCATTGCTGTGTCAGGGCATGATTGGATTTGCAGTTTTGCAAATGCCGGAGGGCTACACTTTGGACATGCTGGGGTTACTTGGTCAAGAGGGAGTTTTGGGCAATACATCTCACCTGAGGGGGGTTGTTTGCTACATGGCGGAGGTTCAGGTCCACATCACAAGTAGGTTGCCCATGGTAGAGTGGGATAAACGGGTTCAATATTTGCGGCAACCCAACAACAGGAAAAAACAGGGGGTAACAAGTCGTCAACAGGACGAAACATTGAAAACATTGCTGGGAAGGTGCGTCAACAGGACGTAAAACTCTGAAATACATAAATAAACATTTTTTTTTTAGAATATTACAATCTCAGTTTACACGATAATACAAATATTACAAGTATACTCACAGGCAGTGGAAAAAAAGCTTTGGATCAATGTCCGTCAAGAGTCATCTCCATCGTCCATACCCACCGGTGGAGCAGAAGAACGGTTCCCGCGTCGGAAAGCCCTGCGACGAAGAGTCACCGGCAAACAGTTTACGACACATATGTTGTGTAAAATACAACATGCATTTACCATGCCGCAAACCTTCGCCGGTGAGTACAAAAGAGCACCACTGGAAGTGTCTAAACATCTAAACCGGCTTTTAAGTACACCGAAGGCACGCTCAATTACTCCCCTCGATGCTTTGTGTGTCTCTTGGTAACGTTTTTCTGCTTCACCAACAGGATTAGACAATGGGGTCAAGAGCCAAGATTTGTTGGGATAACCCGCATCGCCTATGGAAATAAGAAAAATGGTGGGTAATATAAAAAATAAAAATAAAAAATAAAATAAAAAAAATAAAAATAAATACCTAACAGCCAGCCACCCGGCATTTTTCCTGTTTCGAAATCGTCAAACAGCGATGACTGGCTTAGGATGAAGTAGTCGTGAGACGATCCAGGAAATCCCACAAAAATATTCAAAAATTTCATGTTGACATCACAGACCGCCTGTATATTCAGAAAACATTCTTCCGAATTCCATTGGCGCTCTGATCTGCACATGGGTACAGTCAATCGCGCCCAGAACATTGGGAAATTTGTGTTCGGTGAAAAAGCCTAATTTGATCTCACGCCATCTGCTGTCCGTATCTGGAAATTTGATGAACTGGATCGTCAATTTGCGGAAAGCCCTAATGACCTGGGTTATACAGCGCGACAGTGTCGACTGTGAAAAACCGCATGTTTGAGACAAAGTAGGCTGGAATGTAACGTAGTCAGCAGTTTCTGGAAACTGCTGACTGCGCGATTGGTCCATGCCCGAGGTTCCAGGTCGGCCTCTAACAGAGCGTACAGCGAATATATGTCGCGAGTCGATAAGCGATAATTGTGAATCACCTCGAACTCGCTGAGATCCTCCAGTTCACGCCTAGTGCGATACTGGCATGGACGTGGAAATGAAACACGCAATACTGACTCACCCAATGCAGACATTTGCTGACTTTGATCCTGATGTTCACCAGCCCTTTCTTCCTCCATGCTTGCAGCCAGCATGAACATCACAATCTGGTCAGAAAAAGGCTCCATTATTGTAGTCAGTACAAAAATAGGATATAAATGTGTTAAAACGCAGGGATTGTTCTAAAAAAACGATTCCACAAGAGAGCTGACTGTAATGGCTCGTTCTCCCTGAAGTCTCAAACCCGGAAGTGAGGATAGAGGAGTGGCTTTGCAGAAGTGTATCTGGGTAAAACTGTGGAATCATGGGTACATTTACCTCAGCAGAGTGAAGAAAAAAATATTCTTTATAAAAATCAATTAAATAATACTTGTGAGTCAAAAAAAGACAAACCAAGTAGATAATCCCTTCAAATATAAATAGATATGCTATTAGCAATCCAAAAAGCAAAAAAAAATTACATTTTTAAAAATTTTTTTAATCAGCTCTCGCCAGCAAAGTGAGGCGGACTGAAATTGACGAAATGACTGTCGAAAAGCACTGTTGTCGAATCGACATTCTTCAATTGAATATACTTTTATCGAAAAGCCACATTTTGACCATTGCAGACATGTCGAATTTTGAAAATGTCGATTTGCAAAAAGTCGAATCTGAAACGGCAGGTATTTTGACGAAAAGTACTGTATTGCATTGCGTATCCAATTCGACAGGTTTTTTTTGTCGAAAAATGCCCCGTTTTTCGTCATTTTCATGAATTCGACCGCAATTGCATATACCCCATAAAGTCCAATAACACTTAATTACAGTAAATAATAGTAAATACTATTTTTCAGACAAAGGCAATTAATGAGCCTGTGAGCAATAAAAGAACAGAATAAGGATAGGTGGCCTAACATGACAACAAATGAAAGGCGGGGAAATCAGTAAATAAGAGCGAGACCATTATAATAGGGAAATATAAAATCAAACCGTTTCATCATTATACGTTTTCTCCAGTGATATAGATTTATTTATTTGGCCTATTTGAACACTAATCAGACAAACATTTCTGAAAAAGATATTAGTGTATTGCTCAACTCGTATTTTTTGTATCTATAAGAACCAATACCGTATAGTAGGCATAATAATAGACTCCTATAGACACTGCCTCACTAATGGTGGAACAAAGACAGATTGTCCTTTGGCCTCAATTAAACCTTTCAGTCATTCCTTTTTTCTCTTACTCTTTTTTTTTTTTAAACTGCAGTGGGGGTTTATTGTTGGTGGGGGCAAGGGAGGGGGGTACCTTGACTGTCATCACTCCTCTGGGATTAGCCTACCATGAAAGTGGGCAGAGCTTTAATTACCCACTCAGTATTAGTGATTTGCACCGGACATTTTTTGTGTTTTGTGTTTTGGATTCGGTTCCGCGGCCGTGTTTTGGATTCGGACGCGTTTTGGCAAAACCTCCCTGAAAATTTTTTGTCGGATTCGGGTGTGTTTTGGATTCGGGTGTTTTTTTTACAAAAAACCCTCAAAAACAGCTTAAATCATAGAATTTGGGGGTCATTTTGATCCCATATTATTATTAACCTCAATAACCATAATTTACACTCATTTTCAGTCTATTCTGAACACCTCACAATATTATTATTTATTTTTTTAATCGTAATCATTTTATTGTCAATGCATCACTTCACATTACAAGAGTATCAGGTTCAGTAATATAAAGAAATATGTACATGAAGATAGCCAGATACAATAAGTTAGAAAAACCTCAAGATCAATTAACACCAGGTCTTCAGTGTCTTATCAAAAGTAGTTTTGAACAGAGGCATGTACACATCGTAACATAATTGAGTATCTTTCAATGTAAATAGGTTATAAGTGTTAGAACCCCCAAATAAAAATAAAAATAGAAAGATTTGGGGAAAGAAGAACATCTTCCTGCTAGTCTCCATACCATGGGGTTGTGAGGGGGCCGGGACCTTGTAACACCACTAGCCGTCAATTTGCTATTACTATAGGAGGGTCCCCAACTGCCAATCTGGTCTCATACCATAGTGTTTCTTTCAATGAATTTTTTATTCTAATTTGAAAATCAGTAGGGAGCGTGACGATATAGCTTTCCCAAGATTCAAAGAATTGCCCCACCAATTTATCTTTTTGTATAGTAGTTTCTATCCAATGCATTTGGAATAGGTGGTGTAGCTTCCCTTTGAATAGAGGTAAGGTAGGAGGATCCTTAAGGATCCAGGCCTGTAGAATGGCCTTTCTCGCTGCCGCACTTATTGCCAAAAGTAGCCGTTTGCATCCCTTTGTAACTCTCTGCCCCGACGGAAGAATTCCGAAAATTGCCCACTCTGCCGTGAATGGAACAAAATTAATCAGCTCTTCCATGGCATATTGCCGTACTTGCAGCCAAAAGTGGCGGATAATCGGGCATGTCCAAAAGCAATGCATGAGATCGGACTCGGGTGTATGGCATTTAAGACATCTATCCGAATCCGCCATGCCTGCCAAGTATTGCTTATATGGGGAGAAGTAGGTCCTATGGGTGATATTATAGAACATTTCTTGATATTGTGCCGAAGGCAGTAGTTTACAGGATTGGAGCAGGCTGTTTAAAATTATTTCACATGAAAGCCTAGGGAAATCAGATGTCCATTTCTGCATCCCATATTGTGATGCAGAGTGGTCGAGTAGAGTAGTAAGTTTTCTATAATGTATGGACATGGCCCTCTTCGTGGCAGGCGGAGTCAATAGCATAGTATCTAAATCGTTAGTAAAATCCGCCTCCGCAAGAGATTTGATCACTGAGCTGGCATAATGTTGCATCTGAAAAAATGCTAACGGGAAATCAGAGATAAATGGGTAAATTTCCTTCGCCTCTGTAAATGTCAATGGCTTCCTTCTACCCTCATCAATTATGTGACGTATGTTTTTCAGGCCTCCTTTATTGAATGTCGTGAATGGAGAAACTGCCTCCCCACGCTGGAACTCCGGATTGCCCAGGAACGTCAGGAACAAGGATTTGTGCCCACCTAAATTCCCAGCGCGTTTAAGAGTATGCCATAATCTATATATTGTCCATAAAAGCGGGTTATCTTTCAATTCTTGGTCGAATTCCGTTTCCGCCCCGTGAAGAAAAGATATTAGATTTCTGGGCCCCACAAATTGTGCCTCCAGCTGTGTATTAGCATAAGTGTCACTATTATGTAACCAGTCTTTTAAAAATCTCAATAAAGAAGCATGGTTGTATTTCTGGACGTTTGGAAAATTAATGCCTCCGTTAGCTTTAGGTTGATGTAATTTGTGCATTGCAATACGCGGTCTTTTACCTTTCCATATAAATTGTCTGAACAGTTTAGTTATGTATGCTACGTCCGATCTGCTCAGCAGTACAGGGAGGGATTGCAGGATGTACAATAGTTTGGGGAATGTGCACATTTTAATTAAATTAGCCCGTCCTAGGTAGGAGAGCAACAAACTCTTCCAAGCCTCCAATTCCTTTGCTATGTTGTCGATCGCCGCTTTAACATTTAGCCTATACAAATCCGATGGGTATTTAGGGAGTTTGATGCCCAGATATGTGATATATGTGGGGGCCCATTTGATAGGTAGTTGGCGTCCCCATCCTGGACTTCTTATTCCAGTTTTTAAACATAAACCCACTGATTTGTTAAGGTTAACTTGAAAGCCCGATATTTTACCGAAATCATCTAATAGTCTCAGAATATCCCTTAAGGACTCTCTAGGGTTCCCTATATATAATAGGACATCATCCGCAAAAGCAGATAATTTTATCTCCATGTTTCCAATAGGAATACCCTTGTAAACTGTTGAGTCTTGGAGAACTCGGAATAGGGGATCTATAGACAAGTTAAAAAGAAGAGGGGACAATGGGCAGCCCTGCCTAGTGCCCCTTTGCATGGTTATTTGATTACCTCGTTTGCCATTAACCAGTAACGAGGTTTTCGGGGTATTATATAGATATTTAATGAGGTTCACAACTTCACAAACCTGTCGCTGAAGCCCCTACACTCCAACACATTAAATAAATGATGCCACGCCACAGTGTCGAAAGCTTTGTGCGTGTCTAGGCTTAAGAGAATATGTTCTGATAGGGGTGAATTCCTTGACGCAATTGTGGCCGCTATGGCTGTTCGGATGGCTTTAACCGATTGGCGATCCCGAACAAAGCCATATTGATGATCCGTCAATAAGTCGGGGAGAATCAATTGTAACCTATTGGCCATTATTTTCGTAAAGATCTTAAAATCAGAGTTTAAAAGAGTAATGGGCCTATATGAGTCGGCTGACATTAAATCCCTATCCGGTTTGGGGATTAGTGTTGTGTATGCTTGTGAAAAGGAAGAGTATCTTGGGTGTTCCCTGTAGATGTTGTTAAATAGTTCTAGTAACGTCGGTGTTAGTTCCCTTTGTAACAATTTATAGTATGCCCCTGTGAAACCATCGGGTCCAGGCGATTTGTGCGGCTGTAAGGAGGCAATAACCTCCCGTATTTCTTCTTCCCTAATGTCCCCGTCGAGCGCTTCTTTTTGGTCGGTATTGAGGTGAGGTAGATTTGCCATAGTTAGGAATTCCCTCTGTAACTCCTCATGTGGAGACACGGGACTATAAAGGGTAGTGTAATAATCGCTTAAATGTGTTAAAATGTCAGCTGTCGTTGTGTAGGTCTTGTTCTGGGAACCGTCTCTCAACGCTGCTATGAAGGAGCGTTGTCTTCTTGGTTTAGACATAGTAGCTAGGAGTTTACCAGTTCTGTTGCCCCATTTATAATAATGAAATTTGGTGTAGTCTAAGCGTTGTTGAGCTTGAGCCGTCAAAAAGGCATCAAGTAATTTCTTATCCCTGACATATCTCTCCAGATATTCCTCTGAGGGACTGGCTTTATAAATGTTGAAGCTGTGGGACATAGCGTTGTGTAAAGTATGATATTGTCGTGAGCTGTTTTTCCGCAACTTAGCCACATAACCTATTATGTGACCTCGTAACACCGCCTTCGACGCTTCCCAGAAAAGCACCGTGTCATCCCAATGTTCTATATTGTCATCTACAAAATTATGCCAGGAATGTAATAGAAATTTCTTAAAATCTTCTGAGTTGGAGAGGTGATCTGGAAAACGCCAAAGGCGGTCCACGCCCCCCTGGGAATCCACATATAATTCTAATCGTATAATAGCATGGTCCGAGATAACGATATCGTCCAATGCCGTGTTTTTCACCTGGTCCAATAGATGATTGGCCAGCAATATGTAATCTATCCGGGACATAGTACCATGTACCCTAGATAGGTGACTATAAGACCTGTCCGTTGGATTCAGTAAACGCCATGGGTCACTCAATTCTAATAGTTCCTTCATTTCCTGTATGAAGTGCCAGCATGGGGAGGTCGGCCTAGCGACAGGAGATGACTTGTCCAGTGTGTGGTCATCAACCGTGTTGAAGTCGCCTCCAACTATTAAAGAGTAATTGGTTCTGCTGGCTAAAATCTGCGTAATGTGTCATAAAAATTCCCCGGTTGCCACATTGGGTGCATATAAATTCACTAAGGTGAATTTTCTACCCTCGATTTCCACATCAAGAATCAAATAGCGGCCTTCAGGGTCCACCAGTGTGTGTAGAATCTTGTATTTCAAGTGTTTATGGAACAAGATTGCCACTCCCCTGGACTTTGAGGAGTGAGAAGCCTGTATGCATTCCGCTAACCAGGGGGCTCGCAAAGTAGATTCATCACCCAGCCTCCAGTGAGTTTCCTGGAGGAAGGTGATAGAGGGTTTTTTCCGACGAAGGTGAATGAGTACTTTTTTTCTCTTGATCGGGGTGTTGAGGCCACCCACATTCCAAGATAGTATAGAACGGTGGGCGGTCTCTCGGCCCGCAGGTGTGTGTCTATTATCATCCGCCATCATTGGTGGTGAAGAGCTGAAAGAGGTGTCTCGACATATCCCAAACATTCCCAATTGGGAGCACCTGTTCCCCCTTGAAGAGTAGAACAGCAGGGGCCTTAAAGTATCTGGTGCTCTGGTCCCAACCCCCTCCCCCCGTTACCCAACCCCGGGAGACTGCTGAGGAGACAGAACAGGCCATCACATTCAATAAATTCAGGTGAAGTAATACATTTCCATTTTTTGAAACTATAACTAAACATGGGTCGTCTAATTGACCCATGTCAACAAACTGAGGATTCCCAACCGTAATGGAGGGAATGCTCCGTTTTTTAAACAAAAAAAATACAAACAACAAACATTGTAATGCAGGTATATGAAACCCACAAAACATCATTAATGAAGAACAGAGAGAAGATCAAAAAGAAAAATCTTAACCTTCAGTCAGGGTCTAGGTAAATAATACAGTGTTGGGTAAGACCTAATATAAGGGGGAAGTGTATCCGTCCCTTCGCCCCCCCTTCGCCCCCTTATTTATTGGCATGGTGGCACAGAAATGAGCGAAAATTGTAGGGGTCCGGCTACCAAGTGGGCTTAGGCCAAGCATATCCCCCCCCCCCCCCCGAGAAGATAGTATAGTTAAGGGCTATATGAGTATGACTTATTTATTCTCGTGAACTGGCATTAGAGCGGGCAGGCGAGGGAGGGCCATGTCTAAGGAAATGGGACTTCGCCTGTTGGGGGTCAGTAAAAAGCTGAGTACGGCCATTTTCAGTTACTTTCAATTTGGCTGGATAGAGTAAAGCGAATCTTATCTTTTTGTCCACCAAAAACCTACAGACCTCCGAAAATGCCTTACGTTTCTGTGCTACCAAGGCTGAGAAGTCTTGGAACACCAGGAGTTTGTGACCCCCCACTCGCAGCTCTGGGGCAGCACGGTAAGCCTGCAGTATTTTTCCTTGTCTCTGTAGTCTAAGAATTTAGCAATGGTGGGCCTAGATTGATTACCCCTATCCCTGCGAACTGCACCTAACCTATGCGCCCTTTCCACCGGCAGTGGCAAGTCAGATTCTAGCAGACCCAGAGCAGACGGGATAAGGTTACCAACGTAATCCTGTAGTTGTGTGTCAGTAATCTCTTCGGGAATGCCGATAAAACGTAAATTACATCTCCTGTTCCTGTTTTCCAGGTCATCGAGTTTCTCGACCATGGTGTGTATAGTTTGAGATTTAATCGCTAGTTCTTGTTGCAAAGCGTGAACTGAGTCCTCAGCATCACTTGTTCGTTGTTCTAAAGTGTCTATTCTAGCAGTATTAGATTCTATCTTTGCTAGCGATGTGTCTAACCTCGCATGCAAATCCTCAAATTTTTTATCAATGAGGGGCATTAGCATGTTAATTACTTCTTTGGCGTTATCCGCTGGTGACGGAATTGCCATATGGACAGAATGTGTGTCCTCATATCCTCCTGATAATGGAGAAGGAGGAGAAGAAGATTGAGACGCATTTGTTTTCTGGTTGGTTTGGCGTTTGTAGCCTGATTTAGCCACTGAACTAGGCATGTCTGCAGATGGAATTTGGTTTTTAGCCAAATACTTGTCCATACCACGGTATATCAGCGCTAGGAGCAAAACAAATGTGACCAATAATAGCCGCAATGGTAAAGTAACCGCTATAAAGCATACATAAGTCTTACTGAAATGTGTACATTAGACCCTGAGAGTGGACTGTTAACTACATATTCTCACGAGGCGGGCAGCCTGCACATAGAAAAGTACCTGATAAATGTACAAAACCGGAGGCTAAAAGACCAGCGGTCTCACCTGCTCCGGGAGCCGTGTACAAGCAAATGGATGGTAAATAAGAAACGTAGCAGGTATCGCTTACAAAATAAACATCATATCTCTGTCGGTATACAATCAAATGAATATATCAAATAAGAATAAAATTTAAATTCAGATCCGCTTCAGGATCGGGTATAGTGGAACCTCAGTGTGGAACATATAACCAGCAGATATGGTGAAATGAGGGCAGCAGCCTGCAAGTTGGATGTTAAATAGAGTTGTTTTCGGTCCAGCCACAAGGTGTCACTACAGGCACATGTAAAGCTTTCCCAGCTTCGTGTGCAGGCTGAAAAATATGTGCTGTACGTAAAGAAGAATAAGGGGATAAAGGGAATCGCAGAGGTTTTCTTCTGTTAAAGAACCCCCTCAGTATATAGAGTAGTTCACTCTAGCAGGTGAAGAATAAGTTGCCATCAGTCCACAAACTGTTCACAAATCGGCTCAGAGCAGATCACTTATTGTTCTGTGGTTGCTACCCGTGGAGCAGTAGATAGCCGATCATAGCCCACCTTCCGCTGTCTTGGAGCTATGTGCAGAGCAGAGGAGAAAGGGGGATAGCCAAAGGGATCATGGAGTGGGAAGGGAAATCATGGGGAGGGGGAGATATGGGAAACACACAAGGGGGGATGGATTCAAGTCTAGGAAGGGTATAGGCAGTAATATAGAGTGTTAATGAGAATAGAAAAGGGGGTGTACAGACAAAATTAGTACCTTAGAGGGCAAAAGTCGTATTAAGCTCGGACCCTGAAGGGGCACTGTGGGGAACCCTGTGTTCTCGGTCTTGCGGTCTGAGCTCCGTCCACCGCGCTGTTTTCTTTATCGCCGGCCGCGTAGCTGACAGGGAGTCTCTCTGAGCGGTGTCGCTTCTATGCCTCCTGGGAGCACCCTCCGGTCCGGCCAGTATGTCGCGCCCAGCGGGGATTAGGTTGTCGGCACTCTCTCTCCTCCGTGTTTAAGAGCGTCTCCGGCGTCCTGCAGGGAGGATGATCTCTGCCGCAGCAAATCGCGTCCTGACACCCGTCCGAGACCCGCTATAGATCTCCCGCCTCCTCTGCTTACAATCCTTCTTCAGCGGGGATTAAGTAGCCGGCAGTCTCCGTGCCTGCGATCGTCTCCGGGGTCCTGCAGGGAGGATGGTCACCGCCGCTGCAATCAGTGTCCTGACACCCGTCCGGGACACAGTACGGGTTAGCCTCTTCCTCTGACCACAATTCCCCTCCAACCTCACTCCATGGGCTCGTCTTTCACAGCACCGCTGTCGATTATATCTTTTAAGCGTTGTTGCATAAGCGGGCTTCAGCGCTACCAGGGATACGAATCATCAGGGCTCGTTCACATAAGCAGCTCCATTTTCGCGCCCACGCCGTGTTAGCAAGCCTGCTGGCCGTCTCTACTGATGGCCTGACTCCGGGGTAAATAGCAATTCTCCCTAATATATTTTTAGCCTCAAGGTCCCTTAGGTCTCAGCTATAAAAATATGAGGACCTGAAGTCCCAATTCTTGCCAATATTGGGGTATTTTAAGACAGCTTTGGGAGCCACATTAAAAGGCAGCCATACTCGCTGGCTCCGCCCCCGGAAGTCTCACAATATTATTTTTAGTCCTAAAATTTGCACCGAGGTCGCTGGATGGCTAAGCTAAGCGACACAAGTGGCCGACACAAACACCTGGCCCATCTAGAGTGGCACTGCAGTGTCAGGCAGGATGGCACTTCAAAAAAATTGTCCCCAAACAGCACATGATGCAAAGAAAAATGAAAGAAAAAAGAGGTGCAAGATGGAATTTTCCTTGGGCCCTCCCTCCCACCCACCCTTATGTTGTATAAACAGGACATGCACACTTTAACGAACCCATCATTTCAGCGACAGGGTCTGCCACACGACTGTGACTGAAATGACTGGTTGGTTTGGGCCCCATCAAAAAAAGAAGCAATCAATCACTCCTTGCACAAACTGGCTCTACAGAGGCAAGATGTCCACCTCATCATCACCCTCCGATTCCTCACCCCTTTCACTGTGTACATCCCCCTCCTCACAGATTATTAATTCGTCCCCACTGGAATCCACCATCTCAGGTCCCTGTGTACTTTCTGGAGGCAATTGCTGCTGGTGAATGTCTCCACGGAGGAATTGATTATAATTCATTTTGATGAACATCATCTTCTCCACATTTTCTGGAAGTAACCTCGTACGCAGATTGCTGACAAGGTGAGCGGCTGCACTAAACACTCTTTCGGAGTACACACTGGAGGGAGGGCAACTTAGGTAGAATAAAGCCAGTTTGTGCAAGGGCCTCCAAATTGCCTTTTTTTCCTCCCAGTATACGTACGGACTGTCTGACGTGCCTACTTGGATGCGGTCACTCATATAATCCTCCACCATTCTTTCAATGGTGAGAGAATCATATGCAGTGACAGTAGACGACATGTCAGTAATTGTTGGCAGGTCCTTCAGTCCGGACCAGATGTCAGCACTCGCTCCAGACTGCCCTGCATCACCCCAGCGGGTGGGCTCGGAATTCTTAGCCTTTTCCTTGCACCCCCAGTTGCGGGAGAAGGGAGAATGTGAAGGAGGAGATGTTGACGGGTCACGTTCCGCTTGACTTGACAATTTTCTCACCAGCAGGTCTTTGAACCTCTGCAGACTTGTGTCTGCCGGAAAGAGAGATACAACGTAGGTTTTAAATCTAGGATCGAGCACGGTGGCCAAAATGTAGTGCTCTGATTTCAACAGATTGACCACCCGTGAATCCTGGTTAAGCGAATTAAGGGCTCCATCCACAAGTCCCACATGCCTAGCGGAATCGCTCTGTTTTAGCTCCTCCTTCAATGTCTCCAGCTTCTTCTGCAAAAGCCTGATGAGGGGAATGACCTGACTCAGGCTGGCAGTGTCTGAACTGACTTCACGTGTGGCAAGTTCAAAGGGTTGCAGAACCTTGCACAACGCTGAAATCATTCTCCACTGCGCTTGAGTCAGGTGCATTCCCCCTCCTTTGCCTATATCGTGGGCAGATGTATAGGCTTGAATGGCCTTTTGCTGCTCCTCCATCCTCTGAAGCATATAGAGGGTTGAATTCCACCTCGTTACTACCTCTTGCTTCAGATGATGGCAGGGCAGGTTCAGGAATGTTTGGTGGTGCTCCAGTCTTCGGCACGCGGTGGCTGAATGCCGAAAGTGGCCCGCAATTCTTCGGGCCACCGACAGCATCTCTTGCAGCCCCTGTCGGTTTTTTTTTTTTTTTAAATCTGTTTATTGGTAAAGAGAAAAATAATACAAGTGTAACACACACATTGTACACAATTACTTTACAGCGACAGTAGTAGCTATGGCAATACAATTTTTAGGATGTAAAAGAATGTATAACATTATTTCTGCACAAAAGCAATCACATACATCGATAAAGGAAGTGATAATAATAGTAGGTTACGGATATTACTAAATACAATGCAAGGATCGGTCGTCTCTCTGTGTCATTAGCAGTGAGTATATGCTAGTCTAAGAGAGTGTTCCCGTAAACAGTAAAGTTGGGGTTAGAAGGGTGGTGATCCCCTCGTAAGTGTCTCTATATTGTACCATGTAGTATATTTAACTACTTTTCGCATGTTGTCACGAGTAGATTGTGGCAAGGTTATCACATAGGGTAGCCATATTGTAAAGAGAGCATTCAATCCAGTCCATTTGGTATAGATATGTCAGTCTAGGAAATAAAAGGGTTATGGGTATAGGGGTTCCGTGTATCCATTGGGATAGTATGGTCTTTTTCGAAGCTGCCGCTATCCGAGCTAATAGCAGTTTATTGCCTGTAGATAATGAGCAATGATCAGAATCATATTGATTCCAGAAAGCCCAGAGTAAAGTTGGCGTAAGAGGGATATTTAGAGTCGTTGTAATGTAGTTACAGACGTCCTTCCAAAATAGCTGTATTATAGGACATGACCAAAGGCAGTGGATTATGTCAGCATCAGGTGTGGAGCACTTGAAGCAATTGGAGTTATCAGAGATGCCCGTGAGGTATCTGAGACGGGGAGTATAATACGCCCTGTGTAATATTTTTAAATGCATTTCAGCATAGGAAGAGGATACTAAAGATTTATTAAGTAACAAGTGCCAGTGTATTATGGTCTGTAGAGGGATGTCTGGCAGAGTGGTCGACCATTTAGCTAGGCCTGTGGTTTGACAATCTAAATCAATCTGGTGTCTAGTGTGTGCGTAAATAAAGGATGTTGGATAGGAAGACTGGGGGTTTAAACGCAGTTGGGTGTCCAGGGGAAAGTTATAATTTGCTGGCCTTAGGCGTGTTATCAATTGTGTTGCAAAGCTGCGTATTTGAAAATATGCGAATAGTGGTATATGTAAGTTCGGGAATTTAAGCTTTAATTGTGATAAGGTGAGCACTTCGGTACAGGTGATATTCAGGAATTGATACACTAGACGTAAGCCTTGGGAGTACCAAGTTTTGATAATTGCATCTGTGTCCCCGCCTTGAAAGTCTGGGTTATGCAGGAGTGGTTGGAATAGAGAGTGGGTAGTTGTCAGTCCTTTGCGTTTTCGAAGATGTTGCCACGCTTTGCATGGAGCGAGTAGCAGCGGGTTCGAGCGGATGGACGTCAGTGTGAAGGGGTCTGGAAAATGTAACATGGTAGACAAAGTACCATGGGATAGCATACTCTGTTCCAGAGATATATTAGTGTAGCTAGAGGAACCTCTCACCCAGTCAAGGGCATATCTATAGTTAGCGGCTAAAGAATAGTCTTCCGGGCATGGTATATTCACGCCACCCAGCGTTGTCTGTTGTTTTAGTTTAAAGAGGGCTATACGTGGATGTTTGTTTGTCCATATGAAAGTATTGAGGGCCTTATTGTTTGTACATCTCGTTTGGTCAAAAGAAATGGGAGCATTTGGATCGGGTATAGTAGACGGGGGAAGGAGATCATTTTATATAAGTGGCATCTACCTATATATGAGATTGGTAAGTTTTGCCAGCGTGTAAAATCTTCAATCATTTTGTTAATGACGCGAGAAAAGTTCAGTGGGTATAGCTCGGTTAGGGTGGGTGAAAAGCGTAAGCCCAGGTAGGTTATAAAACCAGTTGCCCATTTAAAGGGAAATCTGGAGCCCCAATTTCGTGTGGCCTTGGGTCCAAGAGCCAAAGCTTCTGTTTTATCGAAATTGATTAAGAAGCCCGAGATCAAGTGGAAATCATGGAGCGTGGTTAGTAATGAAGGGAACGCTTTTATGGGATCACTAAAATATAATAATAGATCATCCGCAAAGGCCGAAACCTTCACTGGTTGTGTGCCAATTTTTATTCCTTCCCAGGCAACATTTTGCACGCAGGTGCGTATCAGTGGGTCTAGAGCTAGATTAAAAAGTAAGGGAGATAGGGGACATCCCTGGCGCGTACCTCTATGTAAAGAAAAGGTCGGTGTGTTCAATCCATTAATGGTTAGGTGAGCTTGTGGATTAGAGTAAAGCATACTGAAGATTTTAGTGAACCCCTCGCCGAATTGTTGAGTGTGGAAAATTCTAAGTAGGTGTGCCCATGATACACGGTCAAACGCTTTGTCGGCATCACAACTGACCACGAGTGCCTTAGATGTTGTGGAGTCTTTGACACTATGTATTGCTGCTATCAGGGTTCGTACATTATGTACTGATGTTCTAGTTTTAACAAACCCCGTTTGGGCAGGATGTAAAATACGCATTAGTATCGGTTGGAGGCGAGTGGCCAGTAATTTGGTGAATAGTTTTAAATATTGGTTAAGAAGGGATATGGGTCGGTAGGACTGGACATATGATGGGTCTTTTCCTGGTTTAGGGAATACTACTATTCTAGCTTCTGTGAATCTCGGGGGTGGAGGGGACCCGTTCAGCAGTGAATTAAACAACGTCAATAAATATGGTGTTATATGGGGAGCTAGCATTTTGTAATACACTGCTCCAAACCCATCTGGTCCTGGTGATTTCCCATTATGAAGTGACTTAATCAAGAACAGCAGCTCTGTGTCTGTTACAGGGCACGTCAGTGATTCTCGTTCTTCTTCCGTTAATGTAGGTAGGTTAGCTTCTTCCAAAAACTTCATACCCTCTATGGGGCTATCTAAAGGTGCCGTGTACAAATTCGAATAATATTGTAGGAAGGTGTTTGACATAATTTGTGTGTCCATGGTTGAGGAAGTTGGGTCGGTATGTAAGCTAGTTATACGGGAGGGGGCAGTAGATGATCTCACTAAGTTGGCCAATAGTTTACCCGACTTATTACCTCCTCGGAAGAATTTATTCCGCTGTACATCATAGGAGAAATTGGCTTTCTCGGTGTAAAGCGCGTCATAGAGGTGTTTCGCATCAGTGTAATTTTGTCTGCTGTCTGGGGAATCATTTAATATCATTGCATTATACGCTGCAGTTAAAGCCATGCTCAGGTCGCGCAACTGGGTATTCAGTTGTTTGCGTTTTCTAGAAACGTATTCTAATATTTGTCCTCGGACAACCGGTTTGGAAGCCGACCAAAACAGATTAATGTCACTCTCATGAATCTTATTATCTTCAATATAGTTAAGGAAGGCTCTGGTGAGAAATTGGTTAAAGTCCTCAGAGGTTTCCAGATAAGCGGGGAAACGCCAATTATAGGACCTAGTTAAGGGGGTATCTAGGGTGATTGATAACCAAATCGGAGCATGGTCCGATAGTGAGATTGGTTCAATTTTAGTATCTACTATATGATGCAAGAGAGAACCAGTGATTAACCAATAATCTATTCTGGAGGAGGAGTGATGCGGGTGGGAGTAGAAGGTATATTCGCGAGCGTCTGGGTTGCGAATTCTCCAGGGGTCAGAGAGTCGTAGAGAAGAGGTGAGTAGTGCGAGTGAGGGTGGAGTGGTGATCGTAGGTGTACCGGATATAGATGTTTTATCAAGACCAGCTGACTGTACACAATTAAAGTCTCCTCCCATGATAATTTCTCCCTCTGCCCATTCTTGCAAATTTTTGTAGATATCAGAGAAGAAAGATGCGTTAGGGCCATTAGGGGCATATATGTTGGCTACCGTGTAGAGCGTATTTAGTATTTTTATTTTCAAGAACAGGAATCTACCCTCTTGGTCGACCAGACTATCTATGATAGTGGCAGGGAGTGATCTATTGAGAATAGTTAGGACGCCTCTACGTTTGGATGTGAAGGAGGCTGTTCTGTACTCACCAACCCACACATCCCGCAGTACATTAGGATCCGAGATCCGCCAATGAGTTTCCTGCAATAATACTATATCGGGTTTCAGTCGTTTCAAATAGGTAAGGACCTTTTTCCTTTTAATGGGGGTATTAAGCCCATCTACGTTCCAGGACACTAACCGAAATCGTGACTGCACTATTGTGGGGGGATCATGGGTCGACGGCATTCAGCCGATACCAACCCTAGGCCATCCACGGGGAATTATATACCAGAACTGTCGATCCCAGTCCGTCCCAGCAAGCGGACCGATGCGGATCGTTGATAAGAAATAATAAATGTAAAACAGCAGATACATTCCTATCATTATACGTAAACCATGTGTGTGTACAGTTTCAATATTATGAACCAAGTTATAGAACCATTTTAACTTTTTGCGAACCCATATGGGAGCCCAATTAAACAATGGCAATCTCCAAATGGAGAGCAGTAAAACATGTGAGGAGGATATTCTCCAACCTGGTGACCAGGGGCACCATATTCCAAAACAGTATGACAAGAGATGAGAAAAGAGGGTGAGGGGAAAGGAAGAAAACAAGCAGAAAAATGTCAGAGACAATTGTAAGGGGGAAAAGTTGTACCATGAGAAAATTAGAAGAACATAACCAATATGGCATTGTCGCACCGTAGCCCTCTTCAAGCTCCAGCTGCTACAGTAAGCCATCTCCATAGTATAGAGATATCTTCTATTCAGCTTATCAAACAAAGAGGTGTTATTTGACTTAAACATGAATGGGTCAAGCAATGGTGGCGATCAACCCATTTAAGAAGGATATATCGAGTCAGTCAGCATCATCTGTACCCGATAGAAGAGCTGCATCTAAAGAGTTCACAAAATTTCTGGCTTCTTGTGCGGTTTCAAAAAAATTGATTTTTCCACCATAGGAGATTCTCAATTTGGCCGGATACAGCAACGCAAACCTGTGGCCCATCTCGAAGAGGCGTTTGCAAATAGGTGAGAATTCTCGTCGTCTTGCAGCAACCAGATATGAGAAGTCTTGGAATAATAGAATTCTGGAGTCTTGGTATCGGAGATCTGTGTATTTTCTATAGGCCTCCAGCAACCGAACTTTATCGGCACTAGGATGGAACCTGTGGCAGAGACGCATCCCAGCTCTCTGGGTAACCACTGGGAGACCAGGGCCATGAGTTCGGAGAATTTCACAGATTCTGGTAGGCCCACCAGACGTACATTATTTCTTCTATTCCGATTTTCCAAATCTTCTAATTTGTCTTGCAGAGATATCATCAGCTTGTCGTGTTCCACCTGGGTTGTTTTAGCTGCTGATAGATCATCCTCTAGATCCGAGATTCGCTGCTCTGCCTCTGAGATACGTTGATCATGGGCTGTGAGTTGTGCAAGCGCTGAATCCAGAGAGGTTTTTAGGGGTGCCAGTTTTTGATCTAGCAGAGATGATAGTATATTTGTAATTTCATTCGTGGTAAAGGATTGGATGGATCCATAATTGGTGCGGGTTGCCCCCGAGGACTAGAGCCTTGACTATGCGTCAGGGAGACAGGGGCACTATTAGCGGGATTTTCACGATTTTTGCCTTTACCCGACTGAGCACCCCGTGGGTTACGTAATGATTTAGACATGAATTTGTCCATAGCAATAACAGACTCACTCCAATACGCACTACTAGCCTGCAAACTGCAGGGGGCCTCAGGCTTATGTTTCCTCTGTGTGTTCCCGTTTTTACTCCTCTCCTTTTCTCTTTTCCCCCCCTTCTCCCCTTCCTTTTTGATGTTTGAATGTACGTGGATGTATAATATCAGGGGGGGAGGGGGTGCCAGGTGATGGAGGATATATTTAATTGCTGGTGTTCCAGTATCTGGTTTTCAGCAGACAGACAAATAATGCCCCAATATGAAAGTCCCTCCGGTGGGTGAACTGCAGATCTTGGCTGAGGGTCCAGTCACCACTGTCTAGGTTAGTACACCCCTTTATTAGTAGTACACTGCACTGTGGCTTCCATGCCCCGCTGGGGTCTCTCAGATAAGTATAGAGACGTACTTACAGGGCCCAGCAGGAGAGGTGCAGTAGAGGTGCAGCAGCAGGGAGCCGTGGGCGTGTAGATGGTGTCGTCGCCGATCGTCCTGGGGCTCCGTCCCGCGTCTCTCTGCAGTGAAGGTAGGCGGCGGGTGGCGGGGTGGGTCCCGTAGCCGCGGCTAGCAGCAGCGCGGGTATCCGATGTCCTGGAGCCGTTCCCGGCCTGGTCCGGAAGTCCCCGAAGCCACCACCGGTGTGAGGGGGAAATCGAGGCCCCTGCTTGTGGGTTTCTGCTAGGCCGCAATCCGCGGGAGTAGTGAAAACTACTCCCCGATTCCGCGGTTCGTATAGGAGTGTTGCAGGGGGGATAAGGGAGACAGGAGGGCCGCTAAGGGTTGATATGGAGCCCTGGAGTGGGCTATTTGATGATTTAAGAGCCCCGTTTTGCAGGAGCTCCTGTGATGCAGGTCTGTCTCCTTTTGCAGCCAGGCCACGCCCCCCCCCCTGTCGTTTTTTAAATAATTCTGCACCACCAAATTCAATGTATGTGCAAAACATGGGACGTGCTGGAATTTGCCCAGATGTAATGCACGCACAATATTGGTGGCGTTGTCCGATGTCACAAATCCCCAGGAGAGTCCAATTGGGGTAAGCCATTCTGCGATGATGTTCTTCAGTTTCCGTAAGAGGTTGTCAGCTGTGTGCCTCTTCTGGAAAGCGGTGATACAAAGCGTAGCCTGCCTAGGAACGAGTTGGCGTTTGCGAGATGCTGACACTGGTGCCGCCGCTGCTGTTCTTGCTGCGGGAGGCAATACATCTACCCAGTGGGCTGTCACAGTCATATAGTCCTGTGTCTGCCCTGCTCCACTTGTCCACATGTCCGTGGTTAAGTGGACATTGGGTACAACTGCATTTTTTTAGGACACTGGTGACTCTTTTTCTGAGGTCTGTGTACATTTTCGGTATCGCCTGCCTAGAGAAATGGAACCTAGACGGTATTTGGTACCGGGGACACAGTATCTCAATCAAGTCTGTAGTTGCCTCTGAATTAACGGTGGATACTGGAACCAAGTTTCTCACCGCCCAGGCTGCCAAGGCCTGAGTTATCCGCTTTGCAGCAGGGTGACTGCTGTGATATTTCATCTTCCTCGCAAAGGACTGTTGGACAGTCAATTGCTTACTGGAAGTAGTACAAGTGGTTTTCCGACTTCCCCTCTGGGATGACGATCGACTCCCAGCAGCAACAACAGCAGCGCCAGCATCAGTAGGCGTTACACTCAAGGATGCATCGGAGGAATCCCAGGCAGGAGAGGACTCGTCAGACTTGCCAGTGACATGGCCTGCAGGACTACTGGCTTTCCTGTGTAAGGAGGAAATTGACACTGAGGGAGTTGGTGGTGTGGTTTGCAGGAGCTTGGTTACAAGAGGAAGGGATTTAGTTGTCAGTGGACTCCTTCCGCTGTCACCCAAAGTTTTTGAACTTGTCACTGACTTCTGATGAATGTGGTCCAGGTGACGTATAAGGGAGGATGTTCCTAGGTGGTTAACGTCCTTACCCCTACTTATTACAGCTTGACAAAGGCAACACATGGCTTGACACCTGTTGTCCGCATTTGTGTTGAAATAATTCCACACCGAAGAGCTGATTTTTTTTTGTATTTTGACCAGGCATGTCAATGGCCATATTCGTCCCACGGACAACAGGTGTCTCCCCGGGTGCCTGACTTAAACAAACCACCTCACCATCAGAATCCTCCTTGTCAATTTCCTCCCCAGCACCAGCAACACCCTTATCCTCATCCTGGTGTACTTCAATAGTGACATCTTCAATTTGACTATCAGGAACTGGACTGCGGGTGCTCCTTCCAGCACTTGCAGGGGGCGTGCAAATGGTGGAAGGCGCAAGTTCTTCCCGTCCAGTGTTGGGAAGGTCAGGCATCGCAACCGACACAATTGGACTCTCCTTGGGGATTTGTGATTTAGAAGAACGCACAGTTCTTTGCTGTGCTTTTGCCAGCTAAAGTCTTTTCATTTTTCTAGCGAGAGGATGAGTGCTTCCATCCTCATGTGAATCTGAACCACTAGCCATGAACATAGGCCAGGGCCTCAGCCGTTCCTTGCCACTCCGTGTCGTAAATGGCATATTGGCAAGTTTACGCTTCTCATCAGACGCTTTTAATTTTGATTTTTGGGTCATTTTACTGAACTTTTGTTTTTTGGATTTTACATGCTCTCTACTATGACATTGGGCATCGGCCTTGGCAGACGACATTGATGGCATTTCATCGTCTCGGCCATGACTAGTGGCAGCAGCTTCAGCATGAGGTGGAAGTGGATCTTGATCTTTCCCTATTTTAACCTCCACATTTGTGTTCTCCATTTTTTAATGTGTGGAATTATATGCCAGTATCAATAGCAATGGCCTACTACTATATATACTGCGCACAACTGAAATGCACCACAGGTATGGATGGATAGTATACTTGACGACACAGAGGTAGGTACAGCAGTGGCCTACTGTACCGTACTGCTATATATTATATACTGGTGGTCAGCAAACTGGGCAAAACTGAAATGCACCACAGGTATGGATGGATAGTATACTTGACGACACAGAGGTAGGTACAGCAGTGGCCTACTATACCGTAATGCTATATATTATATACTGGTGGTCAGCAAACTGTGCAAAACTGAAATGCACCACAGGTATGGATGGATAGTATACTTGACGACACAGAGGTAGGTACAGCAGTGGCCTACTGTACCGTAATGCTATATATTATATACTGGTGGTCAGCAAAATTATGCACTGTACTCCTACTATATACGGTCTACAATGCAGCACAGATATGGAGTGTTTTTCAGGCAGACAACGTATACTGGTGGTCACTGGTCAGCAAAACTCTGCACTGTACTCCTCCTATATAATATTATACTGGTGGTCCCCAGTCCCCACAATAAAGCAGCACACTGAGCACAGATATAGAGTGTTTTTCAGGCAGACAACGTATACTGGTGGTCACTGTCAGCAAAACTCTGCACTGTACTCCTGCTATATAATACAGCTGCTCCCCAGTACCCACAATTAAGTAGTGTGAGCACAGATATATGCAGCACACTGAGCACAGATAAGGAGCGTTTTTTTCAGGCAGAGAACGGATAAAACTGGTGGTCACTGATCAGCAAAACTCTGCACTGTACTCCTCCTATATTAATATACAGCTGCTCCCTAGTCCCCACAATTAAGATATAAGCAAGCACAAATATTTGCATCAACAATGAATAAACGGAGAGGACGCCAGCCACGTCCTCTCCCTAACATTTCCAATGCACGAGTGAAAGTGGCGGCGACACGCGGCTGCTTATATAGAATCCGAATCTCGCGAGAATCCGACAGCGGGATGATGACGTTCGGGCGCGCTCGGGTTAACCAAGCCATACGGGAGAATCCGAGTATGCCTCGGACCCGTGTAAAAAGGGTGAAGTTCGGGGGGGTTCGGTTTCCGAAGAACCGAACCCGCTCATCACTACTCAGTATAGGTACTGGCTTTAATACTGTACAGTAGGGTCAGTTGGTCATAGTCGTCAAACAGTTATGTACAGGGCAGCACAGACGGTGTAATGGTTAGCATTACAGCCTCACAGCACTGTGGTCATTCGTTCAATTGCAACTATGGCCCTAAGTGTGTGGAGTTTGTATATTCTCCCCGTGTTTGCTTGGGTTTCTTAAAACAATACAAAAATATACTGGTAGAATAATTGACTCCAAACAAAAATTAACCCTAGTGTGAATGTGTGTGCATGCACATGTGGTAGGGAATATATGCCCAGATTTATCAAGCCTTGGAGAGTGATACATTGTATGGTAATAAACGAACAACCAATTCGCACCTAACTGCCATTTTTCAAACACAGCCTGTAACATGGCAGTTAGGAGCTGATTGCTTGGTAATTTATCTCCATGCAATTTATCACTATCCAAGGCTTGATAAATGTGGGCAAAAGATTGTAATCTCCACTGGGGCAGAGACTGATGTGAATGGCCAAATATTCTCATAAAGCGCTGCGGAATATGTGTGTGCTATATAAATAACTGGTAGCAAACAAACAGTGCGAATACCACAGAGCAAGTGTTAGATACTCAACAATTATAGTTTTAAAGCTCAGCAGCATGTCCATGTCTCACACATAAGCTCTAGAATTACCAACTTAATTCTGGAAAAACCATTATAAAATTTGGCCATGGGTCATAGTTTTTATTTGATCACTATAGTCATGTGCAGAGTGGTCCATCCCTATATTGGAAACTGTGTTTTATAAAGTCTGAATGTTTCTGTTTATTTAGGGGACTCTCTCTGATTCTATTTAACAACTCAAGAAGTTAATACTGTTACCAGTTAATGTAAATAGCTCAGCCTGGTAGATTTTTATCTCCAATGCAACTAAGGAATCGATTATTATATATACCGATGTCAGATCATAGGCCCTGGACCAGGATGCTTCCGTAAACCTGAGAAATTTGAGTTGAAAGGTGCTCAGTCAATAAATCATGGTCACGATCTTGAAGTTAGGAAAGCAACTTGTAGGTGGTGAATCCCCAAAAGGTTTCGTCTTTGCTGCTGGATAGAAGGACTTACATTTCATCTACTGTATTTCTTTGCGCCCCTATATTGTGTTGTTGTTTTTTTTAACCCAGATGAATGATACTAAGCGCTTCTGGCCTTAACTACTCAGGTAGCACAGTGACACCATGGCTAGCATTGCTTTCTCACAGCTCCGTGGTGTGAACTGTATTGGCCAAGGTGCTTATTTGAATGATTAAATATTTCACTGTAAATGCTGCATAATATGTAGACAGTCAATAGTTAACATGCAACAGTTACATGTAAGAAGATATTGAGATACATTTTCTGCATCCTGAAATTCTGTTCCTGCTCACCCAGACTTTGATGTCCCTTAATTCCAATTAACTTATTTTTATACAGTATCTTAATTAATGCGCTCGCCACACTTTGGGCCCGGTGGCGTGGACCCACCAACCGAGTGGGAATAACCTGTGGTTGCCGGGATTCCGTCCGTTGGCATTTCACTGGCTTTCGGAATTCCGGTGTCGGTCTCCTGATCACCAGGATCCTGACAGCAGGTATTTTAACTACATCTGTGTTCATAACCTCATTTTAGCTGCAATTTAAGTTTTATTTTGCACTGTAAATCAACAATTGCATTTATCTAATAAATAATAGCTTTTTTTTATAGAACACTGCTTGGTGCTTCATTTATAAATAAGGCAGTACTGTTTAGACTTAATGTATCCTTTTTAGTACACAATTCTTCTTCACACGCTGTGAGAGTAACCCTACATTGTCCACAGAGACACTGAAATGCATCAGATTTTAAATTAAAGGCCAAAGCAAACAAGCATCAGATGAAGGGTGAGTATTGACTAATAAGTACTATCCTGTGTTATGTGTGGCCACTGTGGCTTGCTGCTTAGTGACTTGGACATTGCTGTGGCTCTTTACTTTCTGTATTCTGGCTGTCTCTAAGCAACTAGGATGCTGGCTGCTACGTGCGGCAGCATACCTGTTTGGAATGCCTCGTTACATGACTCTAGCCTGATTACTCCTGTGATTGGTCTCTCTCCCTTTTATTATGGATCCTGGTCAGTTCCGCCCTGCTGGTGATATTCCCTAGTTCCTGCACCTAGTGAGCTTGTCACACAGTCGCTGTACCCTGTATAGTTCCCAGTCTGTTTATGTATCCTAGTATCCTGCCATTGCAGAGGTTCCCAAACGTGGTCCTCAAGGCACCCCAATGGTCCAGGTTTTAAAAGTATCCATGCTTGGCCACAGGTTAATTAATTAGCACCTCAGTCAATTTGATTTAACCATCTGTGCTGAGCCATGGATATACCTAAATCCTGGACTGTTGGGGTGCATTGAGGACTGCATTTGGGAACCTCTGTGCCATTGTGTTCTTGCATTCTTGCACCCTGTCCCGGTCCTCAGTGTGCTGTCCCTGCCAGCCCTGTTGGATTCTGCCCTGTACCTGCTATCCAGTGTCTGTTCCTGTGTGTCTGTGGTTAGCAACAGCAAAGTACACTTTCAAACAGTGCCAGTTGTCGCAAGTCTACAGCATTTCCAGGACACCTGAATCTAAACTCTAATTACAGCTTAGCTACTGTGTGTTATTACAGTCTGCAGCCTAGTCACACAGGTCATCCAGCAAGTCTCTCCGCAACTAGGTTCATGCTGTCAGCATTCTGCTTTCAATCGCAGTACAGACCCAGCACCTGTTTGTTTCCCAACAGTTATCCATCACCTGGCTGTGTTCACCTGCAACAAACACTTTGTTACTTCAGTTATCATTGTTCTGTAACCAGTGCATATTCAGTCATGCAGTCTTCAGTTACCATATCCTGTTAAGCCTGTCTGTAGTTACCATTCCTGTATCCAGTTTGTATGCAATTAACTTTTGTCTTGCCAGGATTATTACCTGGCAAGACAAAACTCCAGGTTTATTACCTTGTGGTCTGCCACCTATCAGGGGTGGATTGGGATCAAAAACCAGCCTGGGAAATGTATTGAAGCAGCCCTAATAAGGGTGGGGGTCTGTTGAGGGGGTGGAGTCTGAAGTGGATGGGATTATTGCTCAGAAGGCCTAACCAAATGCATGCATGGAAAGTGCACACCGTAGGCGCGCAACAAAATATTAGGGGCGTGGATTCATGGGGAAGGGGCGTGGCCACATAATAGTGCCAATTCACATTACACCACACAGTAGTGCCGCTTATACACGTTGCACCAGGTAGAACCTTCTATACACACTGCCCCAGGTAGAGCATGTTATACATATTGTGCCAGATAGAGCACGTTCTACACTTTGTGCCAGGTAGAGCATGGCAAACACTTTGCACCAGGCAGAGCACATTATACACATTGCACCAGGCAGAGCACGTTATACACATTGCACCAGGTAAAGCACATTATACATATTGCACCAGGCAAAGCACGTTATACACATTGCACCAGGTAGAGCACGTTATACACTTTGCGCCAGGTAGAGCACATTATACACATTGCACCAGGTAGAGCACATTATACACTTATACATAAAGTGAGCCCTCTCAATTTTTAATGGCTTCCACTGTTTGAGCACAAAGGGGTCAGTGCCACCCTACACACACACACACACACACACACACACACACACACACACACACGTCACTTACACACATAGTGGTCAGTGCCACCCTATACACACACACACACACACACACACACACACACACACACACACACAGGTCACCTACACACATAGGTCAGTGACAGCTTCCCCCTTCCAACTGACCAGTGACAGCCCACAAAAACACCACACAGCACAGTACTAGCAGCCTACACACAGTGTCAGCCTATGGAGCTGCTGAGCTTACCTTGGGACTGGCCACTCCATCTCCTCCTCCAGCCTCTCCTCTGAGATCCTTACTGCCCCGGGCCATCAAACTCCCCAGCAAAGTTGCTTTCCACACCAGCACCAGCTCCACCCTCACGCCGCCTCCTGGATGTCACTGTCTGCAGCAGCTCCCAACGTGCAGGGGGTGGGGAGAAGAGAAGGAGAAGGATCCGCCGCTGCCTCCATGGCCGCTCTCCACAGCCACTCTCTGTGGTGATTTGCAGGGCTGTGCTGGGCTAACACTGCCCGTGGCTGCGAGCCAGCATGGGGGATGACGGCGGCCACTGAGGGGGCGCCCGGACCAGCCAAACGGAATCTAGTCCAGCGTCGCAGTGTCCCAATCCGCCGCTGCCACCTATTGTGTGGGCCACTACTGCTAGAGGTTTAAGTCCAGGCCGCATCTCAAGTACCAATAAGCGCATACAGCTCTAAGGGAACAGGAGTGGTTGTTATTGGCAGAAGACCCTCGCACCGGCTGTAGGGCTCACACACACATAGCATTGGGGTTCCCTAACATCCTGGTGGACAAAGTGATTTGCCTGGTATTCAACAATTGCCAGTAAGGGAATCGTTTCATGGACAGACCAAGTGGTTCTATTACCCGTCAAATTCTATGTTTCTATGTTTAAGGGAACATTTATATGGAAGAGCTACTATCCCTTCCTTTTTCTTATTGGACGGTGTTTTAAATCTAAGGCACTAATACAAGTAATTATGCTGTGCTCACAGACTGTGAACAAGTGTCGACTTCTACTGTAAACTAGATGTGGGTAGAGATCTTTCCCTTAATAGCTGAATGCATAAATCCCTGCATATTTCCATCAGAGGCTTTTGACTCATCTCTCTGCTGCCTCTGGCACTCACTATGCACCCTACTTCTATTAGCAGACATTTACGCTCACCTGTTTGGTGGAGAGATATACTAAAGATTGCCTCCTGCACCATTGATTAAGGGTTCTTTCTTAGACTAACGAGCAGATTTAACAAGTGGTCTTGTTATCACTCTTTACTAACCTTAAATGTTGCACCAACCAATCAGCTCCTGTCATTTTTCAACCACATGACAGCTAGGAGCTTATTGGTTGGAGCACCATTTTAGAATAGTAATGAGTGATAACAAGAATTTCACTCATGTTAAATCTGCCCCTAAATTTTTTCATTTGAATTTTTTTTTCACTATTTCTATTGTAAATATTGTTTTGCTTGGTATGCATAATTTTCTCTCTCATCAGTGTTTAAGCACCACTGCATTGACAACTCTTTCAGTCCCTTCTCTTCTGCCACCTTTTGGCTACTGGAAATATTCCTGCGTACACTTCATCACAGTATCTTTATACAGTACACATCTGCCTCACTTTTCTATGAAGGTGCATAATGGGCTGTACATGCCTCTGTCCTAACTAGACAACTCATATGACCCATGACCATTGGCATAACTACCACCCCCGCAGTCACTGTGGAGGCTTGGAGGCACAGGGCTGCGGGCGGTGCCGAATAGTGCTGCGCCTGAGCCAGAAAGGAGGGCGCAGTACGCGCCTCTCCTGTGTCTCCGGCGGCAGCGGAGTGTCTGTCAAATTAAGTGCCGGTTCGTGAGCCAATCAGAGCTCACGGACCGGCAGCCAATCAGGAGCCGCAGCTGCCGGTCCACGAGCTCTGATTGGCTCATGAACCGGCGCATCATTTGACAGACACACCGTCTGAGACACAGCAGGACGGATACAGGAGAGGCATGCGCTGTGCCCTCCTTCCCAGACTCTCACACAGCACTGCAGCGGTGAGGGGGGGGGGGGGGGGGGGGGGAGTACCTGGAACTGGGGGGGCATATATGGCACTGGGGGGGCATATTTGGCACTGGGGCATATGTGTAGTATCTGGCACTGGGGGGCGTATTTGGCACTGGGGCATATGTATATCTGGCACTGGGGTTGCATATTTGATACTGGGGGCATATGTATAGCTGGCACTTAGGGGGTATATGTGGAAATTGGGGCATATGTGTATCTGGTACTGTGGGGAGCATATGTGTATCTGGCACTGGGGGGACATATGTGGCACTGAGGGCATATGTGTTTCTGGCACTATGGGGGCATATTCTTATCTGTCACTGTAAGGGAATATCTGGCGCTGGGAGCATATGTGGCACTGGGGGCACACCCCTAGCAACAAGTATTACCCCCTGGTAATAAACACGACACCCAGCTCATGAAATCCCTGGCAACAAGCATTACCCCCTAGCAACTAGCATAACACCCAGTGCATGAAACCCCTGGCAACGAATATTACCACCTGGCAACAAGCATGAAAACTCCATGGAACCAAGAGCATGAAATCCCTGGCAACGAGCAGGTAATTTAAAAGTAATTAGAAGCCTTACTGTAGGGCTTAATGTGTAATGGGCATTGCAGTGTGTGGCATAATGTATCATGGACATTACGGTGTGTGGTATACTATATCATGGGCATTGTGGTATAATGTCTCAGGGGCATTGCAGTGTGTGGTATCATTTATAACGGGCATTGCGGTGTGTGGCATTATGTATCACAGCATTACGGTGTGTGGCATAATGTGTCAGGGGCATTATGGTGTAAGGCATATTGTGTAATGGGCATTACAGTGTGTGGCATAATGTCTAAGGGCCATTGCAGTGTATGGCATAATGTGTAAGGGGCATTACTACTGTATAAGAAGGAAAAATGACAAATACTTTTAGGGGCATGAATCAGGATTATTATTTTTTCCCTGTGGTAGACAATGTCTCGGCGTACAGGTTGCAAAACTGGGGTGTAAGGTAGTCTTTTCCTGTGAAGCCACACCCCTTTCAGTGAAGCCACACCCATTTTCAGCATGCATCTTCACTTTTTTAGTGGCAATTATTGGGGGGGGGGGGGGGGGTAAGAAGAGAATTTTTTGGCTTGAAGGGAGAAAAAAAATCTAGTTACACCACTACCCATGACCCTCTAACCGAGCCATTATACGGAACTGTGGGTGGTGGCTGCTATCCTGGCTTTTGTTCTAGCACTCACCTGATGCATCCTACTATTTAACTGCTAAGATAAAGAAAAAAAAGAGAGGAAGTTGCCTGATGACTCTAATCAACCAAACCTGCTTTGTCACTTGGTTCCGGAAGAGAAACCATCTGTAGACTTTCACACCTCACTTCATTACAGTTTCTTGTCACAATGAGAATGTTTTAACTGACCTCCATAGACTAGATGACCTGAACAACAAGCAGAGAAGCAACAATCTTAGGTTCAGGGATAACACATAAGACAGAGGTTCCCAAACGCAGTCCTCAAGGCACCCCAACAGTCCAGGTTTTAGGTATATCCATGGCTCAGCACAGATGGTTAAATCAAATTGACTAAGTTGCTAATTAAGTCACCTGTGGCCAAGCATGGATACATTTAAAACCTGGACCGTTGGGGTGCATTGAGGACCGCGTTTGGGAACCTCTAGCATAGGATGTTCAGGGGCTGGGTATGGTCAAAACCTTGGTACATTTTAATGAGCTATCTGATCCTGAACCAAATAATGTTGTTAGGTATGTTCTTCTTTTTGACCAGGTGTATCTAGAACTTTGGCATCAGGGTCAATCTGAGGCACTAAGAGACATTATCGGTTAACTACATTACCATACAGACATTGGGCCTGATGGTTTGTGTACAACTCTGATGTTGAGAGATCTGTGCATCTACTGCACTGCACTTGTGCAGATCTGTGTTTAAATCACACGCAGTGCCCACAAGCATCAGTATGATGATTTGGAGGGCAGGACATGGGCTGCAACGGTGACCTTTTTGTAGGGGTGCTGAAGCCAACATCTGCATTTTCCAATGCATATTTCTTGGTCCTGGCAGAAGAGTTCCGGCAGTGGTTATGTGTAAGCTTAGGCTTTCTCAGATGGCGGATGGCTGCGACCATTGTGAGAGATGGTCACAATGGTGATTCGATGTTGCATCTTTGTATGTAGCACTTGGATCTGCAATGCAGATAGGAGGCATCCTTTATCTTCAGATGATTCCTGTGGCTTCAGCATATTTTAGTATTGCTACTGTGTCCACAGCAGTGATGCTATTAGCATCCATCCCTGAATCAATCTGTTCATTGCTCTGAATTATGACAGTGTGCCATTCAGAATTTTACTCTGTCTTAGCGTAATTGGCTGTAGGCTCCCTTTTTGGGTTTTGATCTCTCTATACTTTATGTCATGCTTATTTCAGCTTAATGGAACATGTTTAAGAGAACATCTATCTTTCCTCTTTTTGGGTTTATTGTTTGTTAGTAGTTTAAGTAAATTGTTTAGCAGGTTCTTCAGTCATACCTTTGTAACTACTTGAGTTAGTCCATGGGTAGGCAAACTGTGGCACTAGAACTACACATGCCAACATGCCCTGCCATAGTATTAGTATGACCTAACAGCAAAACTGTGGAACGCCATGGTAGGATGTGTAGTTGCATAACAGCTGGAGTGCCGCAAGTTGCCTACCCCTGAGTTAAACTATGCTTCATTATGAGCTTAGGATTATCTCCCCATAGTTTCTACAGGTCCATAATGTTATCTTCATTAAGCTGTTGCTTCAATAGAGTGCTATGTTAAAATGTGCTTTGAATATTTATCTACACGTAAGGTAGGGGCTATGCACTTCTGTGTAATTAAAATGCAAATGCTGCTGGAGGTGTCTGTAGGATAGTGAGGATCTGAGTGCTGCTTCTGATGACACCACCACAAATCACAATTGCGACCATCAGCCACGATTCACAATGGTTTTAGGCAGGCCATCGGATCTGGACACCTGGACCAGGAAGTCAGCATAAGATAACACAGACCCTGGACCCGACACGCCCCCCGTTTTGAAGAACAGTGCTGGGTGCCTCAAACGCTACAGCATGTCAATCATACTGCGGCTGTTGGGGGGCTGCGGGCGATAGCGCCTGCTCAAACCACCAAACATTGTGTTTGTACATAAACCATCGGGTTTGAGTACAAATATGAATTAGGCCCTAAATTTGATAATTCTCACTCTCCATTAGAACATAATATTAACCCATCCTGACTTAAATTCCACTGTATTTTAATGGCAATTGTCATTAATGGGATAAATATTGATTAACTGAATTAGTGGTCGAGAGAATTACATTCTGATACAGATATCGAGTACTGATATTGCTTTCATCCAAGAAACACCTTTTCAAATTAAATGAATCACCAAAATGTTGTAATTATTACTTTCCTCATGTTTTTTGCATTAATAATTCAGGATTCATAGCACTACAGGTCACAATTCTAATTTCTCGTCACCCTATCACTGACATAAAGGTGTTTACTGTTTACGCACTGATTTATGCCACACCTGTTAATACCAAATTGCTTTCTAACAAATATTTAAAATGCCCGCTCATATACACTGCTCAAAAAAATAAAGGGAACACTAAAATAACACATCCTAGATCTGAATAAATGAAATATTCTTATTAAATACTTTGTTCTTTACATAGTTGAATGTGCTGACAACAAAATCACACAAAAATTATCAATGGAAATCAAATTTATTAACCCATGGAGGTCTGGATTTGGAGTCACCCTCAAAATGAAAGTGGAAAAACACACTACAGGCTGATCCAACTTTGATGTAATGTCCTTAAAACAAGACAAAATGAGGCTCAGTAGTGTGTGTGGCCTCCACGTGCCTTTATGACCTCCCTACAACCCACTCAAGTGGCTCAGGTAGTGCAGCTCATCCAGGATGGCACATCAATGCGAGCTGTGGCAAGAAGGTTTGCTGTGTCTGTCAGCGTAGTATCCAGAGCATGGAGGCGCTATCAGGAGGCAGGCCAGTACATCAGGAGACATGGAGGAGGCCGTAGGAGGGCAACAACCCAGCAGCAGGACCACTACCTCCACCTTTGTGCAAGGAGGAACAGGAGGAGCACTGCCAGAGCCCTGCAAAATGACCTCCAGCAAGCCACAAATGTGCATGTGTCTACTCAAACGATCAGAAACAGACTCCATGAGGGTGGTATGAGGGTCCGACGTCCACAAGTGGGGGTTGTGCTTACAGCCCAACACCGTGCAGGACGTTTGCCATTTGCCAGAGAACACCAAGATTGGCAAATTCGCCACTGGCGCCCTGTGCTCTTCACAGATAAAAGCAGGTTCTCACTGAGCACATGTGACAGACGTGACAGAGTCTGGAGACGCCAAGGAGAACGTTCTGCTGCCTGCAACATCCTCCAGCATGACCATTTGGCAGTGGGTCAGTAATGGTGTGGGGTGGCATTTCTTTGGGGGGGCCGCACAGCCCTCCATGTGCCTGCCAGAGGTAGCCTGACTGCCATTACGTACCGAGATGAGATCCTCAGACCCCTTGTGAGACCATATGCTGGTGTGGTTGGCCCTGGGTTCCTCCTAATGCAAGACAATGCTAGACCTCATGTGGCTGGAGTGTGTCAGCAGTTCCTGCAAGACGAAGGCATTGATGCTATGGACTGGCCCGCCCGTTCCCCAGACCTGAATCCAATTGAGCACATCTGGGACATCATGTCTCGCTCCATCCACCAACGCTACATTGCACCACAGACTGTCCAAGAGTTAGCGGATGCTTTAGTCCAGGTCTGGGAGGAGATCCCTCAGGAGACCATCCGCCACCTCATCAGGAGCATGCCCAGGCATTGTAGGGAGGTCATTCAGGCACGTGGAGGCCACACACACTACTGAGCCTTATTTTGACTTGTTTTAAGGACATTACATTAAAGTTGGATCAGCCTGTAGTGTGTTTTTCCACTTTAATTTTGAGGATGACTCCAAATCCAGACCTCCATGGGTTAATAAATTTGATTTCCATTGATAATTTTTGTGTGATTTTGTTGTCAGCACATTCAACTATGTAAAGAACAAAGTATTTAATAAGAATATTTCATTCATTCAGATCTAGGATGTGTAATTTTAGTGTTCCCTTTATTTTTTTGAGCAGTGTATATTGTATGTGCCATGAATGTGTGCTATACATCAAAAAACACTACATCCCATAAGAGAAAACAATACACCCTCACATTATCTAAGTTCCAAAGCTCATTGATGTATATAATTGTTAATAAAAGGATATGTATTCAATATATCACAATGTACGGTATACATATAGTTACATGGTTACAATTTATACAGTAAGCAGTTAATACATAGTTACAGGCCAGCGATACAATTACCATATCTTTCTCATATAAAAGTCTTCCCTCCATATCACTCTCTCTCTCTCTCTCTCTCTGTAAATAAATACAGGAACTGGTCTGGCAGCAACTCCATCATCGTCTGGGACAAAACAGCAACTAGCAACTATGTGTCTCTGTAATGTGTTATCTAGTTTAAGGGAGGGAACTTTCTCATTCATGATGAGTCACTGGTCTGTTCGTATGCTAAACAGGTTCAGCCTTGAAGACATCCAAAGGGCTTGCCTGAGTTTCATGTCCACCACCTGTTTGGAATGTCTATTGTGCTAATAACAGTGACTTTAGCTTTCATACATTTAATCATAATCTTGCTTCGTTCCAATAATACACATACATGACATTACTCCATTATATAATTTTAAATCATTATGATGTCTGGCGCTTGATATTATTATAATTATGTGCTGTATGAAATAAGTGTCGAATCCATCTCTGTGGCATGTCTGTGTAAATGCGTATGTTACCATATATTGCTGTGCTCGCTGCACGTATTTGCAAGCATAGCGACTTATAATGTGTATAGTCTGTATGTTCTCTCTATGTAATATTTTTGACTTCGACAGTCCACCCTTTGGCAATAAACAATAACTGGCATCAATTATTAACATAAGAAAAAAAAAATATTTCAGACAATAATCGGTGACCTAGACACAAGTATGTATTCATTTCGCAAATCAGACAATTGACTATATTTGGAGAAGACAGGGAGGAGGATGAGACATCCTCTATATGCACTCGACGGTCACGGGACCACTGGTTGGGTGTGGGACAACATTCAACCTATAGAGTATGCTGGGACAGTGCTTTGGCCTATAATATATAAGGGAAATGGGGGATAAGGATGTCCTCTGCACTAGAAAGATACTGATATTTTTAATTTTACTGAAAAATTCCCCAAATTTTATGATTACAAGAAGTTTTATTATCATTCATCGTAGGGGGTGCTGCCTTAGACAATAAATTACAGAACAACACAGGACAGAAAAAGATTGTCTCTTTTGTTGGCGCACTTGGAAAAGAAGAGAAGATTTTACATTTATTTTTACTATAAGTATGTCGTGTTAAAATCTAACTTTTATTAATACTAACTTAAAAACTTGCAATTGAGAAACATAAATGTGAAAAAATGTGTATATTCGTGTAAATTTTGTGAATAAATTCAATAGTGTGAACAAAATAAAAACTGATTCACTGTGCCTGAATTTTCTGCTCCATTAATTGTATCATGAATTTTCAATTAGAGAGTAATGGGTATTGCGCAATAACTGTATGTAGGGTTGGGTAGCATGAACTTCTCACATAGGCGGCAAGAAAAGGTGTCTAGGGTCACATAACAATAAGTGATGTAGAAATAGATTGATAAATATTTTATTTCTTAAAGGACACACTGGGATAGTCCCACAACCATCTTTTATTTATTTTATTTAGTTCCCATTATTTATTGCAAAATCTGCCAATGGTATTGTGGTTATCTGGACCGGTTGCTACTGACTACTGACATTGTTGTACCATAGTTTGGTTATTCATGTATAATGGGGCCGCAGATGATAATCCAAGTCTACTTAATATTGGTCCCTGAATAATATGTTATTTCAACTGTTTTATGTCACGTCAATTTTGCAAAAAGGTCCTATACGCCCCTTCCCATATCAGGTAGGCGCTTATGCTTATAGATATTTAAATATAGACGGCTACTGCTGTTCCCCGCATCCGGATTCCCCGTGAGTACTATAGTAGCTATTGTATCTGGAATGCGGTCTGGGAACGCAATGGCTATATTGCCTGTCCCCTGATATGGTCGGCAGCTATATCCCAGAAATTGTTGGTATTAAGGGTTAAAAAAGGTATACCCCCATTGCAGTCCTTAATATAATAATTTTTAACCATATAGGTTTAAATGAAAATGATAGACAATTCCCTATCTCACCGACCAATGTGTATACAATGTGCTTATTGATTGCCACTGCACTTATATCAATTAATTAATGGGACCCCCGATGTGTAGGTTCAAAAATGCGAGCTCCGCATCTAATGAGAACAGCAATTATAATAAAATTCCAATACCGACCTATTTGTTTTGGGCTAAAAAAGCACCCCAAGTAATCATTTTAATCAGATAAAAATAACTTTATTATAGCAGCTTGCGCACACCTGACCAATTGATGTAATACTACTGCAGGTCTATACGGGCCGTTAAGTAAGGGACAGTGTGTCCCGTGCTCAGTACGTATAGCAGATATTTGAATTCAATCTCGTGCTGTTCTCCGCATCTGAACTTATCTGGGATATGGTCTAGGAACGCGATGGCTGTATTGCCTGTCCCGTGCCCAGTGCGTGCAGCAGATGTTTAAATTCAATCTTATGTTGTTCTCCACATCTGGACTCCCCGTAAATACTATAAGAGTTATTATATCTGAAATACGGTCTGGGAATGCAAAAGCTGCACTTGTGTCAATTACTTAATGGAACCCCAATGTGTAAGTTCAAAAAATTGCGAGCTCCGCATCTAATGGTAACAGCAGTTGTAATAAATTTACAATGCAGACCTGTTTGTTTTATGCTAAAGAAGCACCCCGAATTGCTGTGTTAATCTGATACACATATCTTTATTATAGCAACTTGCACACCCCTGACCAATAAATGTAATAATACTGCAGATCTATATATGCCGTTAATTAAGGATCAGCACGTCCCGTGCCCAGTATGTACAGCAGATGTTTGGATTTAATCTTATCCATATCAATATGATGCCGAGCCCTAATGATATTAGTGGGTAGAGGCTAAATTGAAACTATCTGGCACGTGTCTCAATCTTAATAAATAAATACTGGTTGGTATTGGCAGGTAGAGTATATTACTTCATTATTATTCAATAGGCAAAACAGATTAATTCGTGCCTCACGGATGTATTTAGATGCAAATCCTAAAAGCTGCTTGTGGTCCGTTATTACCTAATCACATCTAGCATCTGAGATTGATTGGTCCTCATAACTGGCTATATATCCTGTCTGTGTAATGGCTACACTGTTCTAACATTTGTACACTCCCTACATAACATTAAATCCTGCTATTTTCTTCCATCTCTCATCTATCCTTTTTCTATTATAATTCATTCGAGCATTTTTGGCACTGTGATCAGTACGAGCGGGCTTGTCAGCACCGCTCTGAAACGCCAACGTGCACGTTTCGCAATTGCTTTAACCAGGCAAACCCGATTGCTCATTCCTGAGTATTTTTAACAGAGCGTCCCACCAATCCCTGACCTTAATCTCCAACACATGGTCTACTGATCGTCTTAGGTTTCAGTGAACCGCATTCTTCGTTTAGTTACAGTCCCGGTGGAACGCATAATTAGTCGTCCCGAGTCACATGATAGTTCTAAACCAATCACGGGCCAGTATTGACGTAATACTCACATTCCCGTGTGAGTGCATTGATGTCACATAGAAATTGATAAAACTTCTACTCACACATGTGTAGCTTCTAATATTGTTTACAAAAGATGATTATGATGGTAAATGTATTACCCTCTGTCTATGAGAATGAATGAGAGGAGACCCATTCTGCCGTTCCCTCCATTGCATGTATAAGTGATGCACATATATGTACACAAGCACATTGTATGGATTTAAATGATGTAGATCATACATATTCTTGTTTAATATAATATAATGTGATATGATAGAACTCAAATGTACTCAACCTTAATAATTGTGTAATACCAGAATAAATATAAATATATATGAGTTTGTATAAAATTAAAATATTAAATTTGTGTATAAATAAATTATGTGATGAGTGAAATGAGAAAAAATATTTTGGTGTGATAGGAAAAAATTATTTGCTGAAAATAAAAATAAAAAACAAATAAGAAAATAGATATGAATAAAAATGAAAATTTTTAAAAGGTGAAGCTGAAGTGTATATGGTGTGATTCCAGGGAAGTGATTACATAACTAACATTCCCTAATTGTTATAAAGTGAAGCGTGATCCTTAAAAAAAGAAGGGGGATCTGTACATTGTAAAATTGTAAAAAAACATTAAGTGGAATTGACTAGGATGCTCAAAAACGAAGAAAAAAATGTGAAAACGTCATTGGTGCCAATGTGAAAAAATAATAAAAAGCGTGTGATGGTGATCAAACCTATATGAACATGCCGCAACCTGTCTCCACCACTTGAATTCTGTGTTATGTCATATTGGTACTCTCCTTAAGTTCTACCTATATTATATAGGGGAATGTTTCCTCCTTTAATCGTACATTTATATTGTTGATATCCATTGAAAATTGAGGGAAATTGCTTATGGGAAACCTCTCCATCCCATTACAATTATAACCTGGTTCACTGTTAAAATGACTATTTCTAGTTCTATTACCGGAATTGCTACAGATGATAAAGATTATCCATTCTAAGTATGGTTGGTCCTGAATTCAAGATAGGTTCAAGGAAAAGGGGAAGAGAGTTGACTGCTTCTAGATGATGGACATGGTGATATCAGTTCAAACTCAGATCCAAAGAGGATTGGGAAAAGCCGACAGTCCAAGTGTCCATCCGAAATTACACACAGGTATAGCTTAATAGTTTGATGAATAAATTACCCATCAAACACCATTATAAAAATCAATAAGTAAATTAATAAATTGTTAAGAGAACCTTTTGCAAAAGACGGAGAATAACTGCACTGAAAAGATGAAGATGATAAATTCATCTAAAATCAGGAAAAATCCTTTAAACATAACTGGTAGTCTCATTCCAGATTACACTATAATGGAGTGATCATTAGACATGGTACGTATAGATATTTGGGCCCTTGGTATACATTAATTTTAAACCAGATAGATAATGTCTACAGAATTGCGCAAATAGAGATTATAGGACATATTCATTAAAATAAAAAATATTAATAACTAATAAATAGATTCTAAACCGCTTGGTGTTTGTGTAGATTTTATTACCCCTCTCAAAAAGAGGGGATAAAAATCCCTTACGTGAACATGCACAAATGAGGTTAAATATAGGGCTCTACATGCAGAAAGAAGTGTGTCCCATGTGGTTTTTACTAAATGGGTTGCAGCCACGATCAGATCACAAAAATGGTAAATCACTGGTGCCTTCAATTAAACCCTTCGGGTGCAAACTGTCCATCAGGAATATCATTTTACACTCAAATCTGAGCAATTCTCCATCGATGTCACCGCCACGAAGTCCTGTTTCAAAATGTTTCATGCCAAATGCTTGAAGGCCTTTGGCAAGACCATCATGATACTTTAAGAAATGACTAGCAATTGGGGTAAGAGATTTGAATTTAGCTTTATCTTGCCTTGCGTTTCTTATAGTACCCACATGCTCAAGCAATCTCACCTTGAGTTGTCTGATAGTCTTGCCTATGTATACCTTATTACAGGGGCATATTATTTGGTAAACTACCCCTGATGTGGTGCAGTCGATGTAGCTCTCTATGTCCCACTTCCTGCCATAAGCATCATTATAATTCGTTCTGGCCGTCATAAATTGACACGCTTTGCATTGTCTGCAGCAAAAAGAGCCCTTCTTGTGATATAGTGGTTTTTTCTGAGACGGTAAATGACTCCTCACTAGTATGTCCTTTAAATTACGAGTCCTTCTCCAACTGCTCTGGACTTTTGGTGGTAGTACGTCTTTGAGGTCCTTATCAACTGTCAATACTGACCAGGGACGTGCAGTCAGGGGAGGCAGGGGAGGCAGTGCCTTCCCTGTCATAATGATTAAAATAATAAAAAGAAGATATTTATAACACAGTCTGTTATAAATATCTTTTTTTATTACTTTAATAATCCCCCCCCCCCCTGTGGCTGCGCGTGAGGCAGCGGGAGAGGTGCCTCCCGCTGCTAACACTAAAAGTCCGGGCAGCAGGGGCGGGTAGGGGGCGGGGCGCAGCAATGGGCTGTGAAAGCCCATTGAAAATGAATGGGGAAGCGGCACCTATACTGGTGCTGCAATGACAGGGGCGTGCGATGAATGCACGCCCCTGTCAGTGCCCCAGATGTGATTGGCCCAGCGGATCCAGTGCTGGATCCGCTGTCCAATTACCCCCTTCCCGGCTGCAGCAGGCGCCGTGGGCTGTGTGGGCGCCCGCTGCAGCCAGCACCGCTACTATGGGAGAGATGTCATGACGTCTCTCCCATAGTACAGCAGAGACGAGCCGGCGGACGGAGACGGAGTTCAGCGCTGCAGGAGCGGTAAGTTTGTGTGTGTTTTTTTAATTTTTTTTTATGTGTTTGTGTTGGGGGCAGCAACAGGGGCACAACAACAAGGGGCATAGCAACAGGGGCACCGCAACTGGGGGCACAACTACAAGGGGCACAGCAACTGGGGGGCACAACTACATGGGGCACAGCAACTGGGGGGCTCAACTACAAGGGGCACAGCAACTGGGGGGCACAGCAACAAGGGGCACAACAACTGATAAAGCTAAATATTTATCGTATATAAAACACTTTAAGAGGTCTAAGAACACTGTACGCTATCTACGTAAGAAGTACCGTAAGGGTACGCAAGTTGCGTAACGATCGCTCAACCGTAGTCGAGACGCTCAAGCGTCACGTTCGCTTACGGCCCAGAGATCACAGGCAGGCACGCTATTGGCTGCCGACTAACGTAATGATTCGCTATAGCGTAGCGGACGCTCGGGACCACGAGGAGATCACCAGCGGTGCAGACGCTTACAACGTTAAACCTTTATATCTATACCTTTAACAACGAAATATACAGTAAACCTTAGTGTGGTGATAACGTGTAAATGCAACCTGGTGTAACCTGATTAACTCACAAGCTGTTTGAGCGTCACCGACGCTCTGAGATTACTTAACACTATAAGGAATACACAGATACCTGGGCTTAGGGTCCAAAACCTATTATATGTATTATAACTATTATACTTGCAAAAGGAATCACAGTACAAATGATACACTACAATATAACATAGACTACCTAACCAGATAACTACACGGGAAATACAATACAATACAATTACGTTTAAGGGAAAATAAGAGAGGAAAAGGAGAAGAGAGAGAGAGAAAGAAATGGCTTACAATAACAAGAAGATCAATATGATTGCAGAGAAAGCTTACACATGTGAGGAACAATCGCTGCGCAGTCAGTCAATGCTGAGAATCTTTGTTTAGAAAGTACTTGAGCTTACCCATGCTGCCTGTCCCTATATACACAACACCCAGCAACACAATTGTCCCTACAATGCCGCATGGGGCAGAAGCTAGACTCCATTTTGGGAAAACTCCACTTGATTCCAAAGACTACACCACATGGCTGAAAGGGGGAGGGGAAAATACCCGGCAGCAGCCATTTTAGATTTGCAGGCCCAAACACATGGCACTCTCTACTACACCACAATCACATAGCAGAAAACACAAGACTCCATTTATTCCAAAATGTCCAAGCCTCAAAACAATGCATATGTTCTGATTTTACAATTCCAAACAATCTAAATCACCTTTCACAATTTCAATCCAACTTCCTAGAACCATCTTATTAAATCTCCATAGGCAAACAAATACCACAAATGCTATGCTACAGGTTGTCTAATGTTCCACTTCATCACAGACTTCACAGGGCACAAACAAGTTACATTCACACAGCTGCGCAAGCCTCACCATCCCCAAGCCATTTGTTTCTCCAAACCAACCACTCTATGCTTACCCATCATTCCACAACTACCCCACCACAAAACACACATTTAAAACTACTCTATGCCAATAAGCCATGAGATATTGAGATTATGATACTTAGCCTTTTATGCCTGGCGATGATCCAGCCATGCTTCTGAGACCTCTGTTCTGAGTGCACCCACATCACATCTGCTCTCTGTGGCAACCAGCAACACTGACCCCAACCCCCCCCAGACAGGAACTATCCTCCTGTGTGTCTGTTCCTAGGGGAGGGGTCTCTCTCTCTCCTTTGTATATGCTAATCAGGTTCAGCCCTGAAAATCTTAGTAAAGGATTTGCTTGATCATCCATTGTTCCCAACAAAGTGATTTTAGCTTTTATACATTCAATCATATCTATCCGCTACAATGTCCCACAACTTAATAACAAGTATCAAATTAATCTACGCATTGAGCTGGTTGTTTTAATACCAAACATGATGTCTGGTGCTTGATATTATTATAATTATGTACTGTATGAAATAAGTGTCGAATCCATCTCCGTGCCATGTCCGAGCAAATGCGTGTGTTTCCATATATTGCTGTGCTCGCTGCGCATATTTGCAAGTATAGCGACTTAAATGTGTGTGGTTTGTATGCTCTCTCTATGTAATATTTTTTTTGACTTTGACACAACAGGGGCACAGCAACAGGGGCACAGCAACTGGGGGGGCACAACAACAAGGGGCACAGCAACAGGGGCACAACTATAAGGGGCACAGCAACAGGGGCAGAGCAAAAGGGGCACAACTATAAGGGGCACAGCAACTGGGGGGCACAACTACAAGGGGCACAGCAACTGGGGGCACAACTACAAGGGGCACAGCAACTGGGGGCACAACTACAAGGGGCACAACTACAAGGGGCACAGCAACTGGGGGGCACAACTACAAGGGGCACAGCAACTGGGGGGCACAACTACAAGGGGCACAGCAACTGGGGAGCTCAACTACAAGGGGCACAGCAACTGGGGGGCTCAACTACAAGGGGCACAGCAACTGGAGGGCACAACTACAAGGGGCACAGCAACTGGGGGCACAATTACAGGGGTCACAGCTACTGGGGGCAAAGCTACAGGGGGCACAGCTATTGGGGGCAAAGCTACAAGGGGCACAGCGACTGGGGTCACAACTACTGGGGGCACAGCGACTGGGGGCACAGCTACAGGGGGCAAAGCTACAAGGGGCACTGCTACAAGGGGCACAGCTACAGGGGTCACAACTACTGGGGGCACAGCCACAAGGGGCAAAGCTACAAGGGGCACAGCGACTGGGGGCACAACTACAGGGGTCACAACTACTCGGGGCACTGCTACAGGGGGCAAAGCTACTAGGGGTACAGCTACTAGGCTCACAACTATTGGGGGAGCCTGCTCCATCATCCCAGTTAGCAGCAGCACTCTCCCCTGTCTGTGCTAACGTCCTCCCGCGTCAGCGAGTGTATAATATTCATTAATTTCTCTCTCTCCTGTGGATTACTTTGTTTGTAAGTATAATTTTCATTTTTACAGGTACCGGCCCTGTTGGATTCTACTGGACAAGTGGACGTGACCGGCATGGGATGTAGGTAAGTAAACTCTCTCTCTCATTTTTACAGGAACCACCTATTGGATTCTACATGGACAAGTGGACGTGACCGGCGTGGGATGTAGGTAAGTATGTGTGAGTGTGTAAGTGTGTTTTAATAAATTTTTACTTTCACGGTGTGTGTTGTGTTTTTATTTGGGTATTTTTTGTTGTTGTAGAACTACAGGTACCAGCGGGCCCGTTATTTCCCCGCATGCTGGCACTTGAGGTTCTCCAAGTACCAGCAAGCGGGGGAGGCTTGCTGGGCCTTGTAGTTCCACAACAAAAAACAATATTCTTTTTTATACACACTTATGGCTATCAGCCCGGCACCCACGCCCAGGGGTGCTGGGGACAGCCTCGGGCTTCACCCCTGGCCCTTGGGTGCCTGGAGGGGGGGACCTCTTGATTTAAGGGGTCCCCAGTCCTCCAGGGAACCCCAGCCAGGGGTGACTAGTTGGGGGGGTAATGCCACGGCCGCAGGGACCTACATAAATGTGTCCCCCGGCTGTGGCATTACGTCCCTGGCTAGTGGAGCCCGGTGCTGGTTTTAAAAATACGGGGGACCCCTACATCTTTTGTCCCCCATATTTTTGGAACCAGGACCGGTCTAAGAGCCCGGTGCTAGTTGTCTAAATACGGGGAACCCCTGTCCAATTTTTCCCCAGTATTTAAACAACCAGGACCGGCTCAAAGAGCCCGAGGCTGGTTATACTTAGGAAGGGGGGACCTCACACATTTTTTTTTACATTTTTTAACTCATTCAGACCCTTCTCCATTAAGTTAATGGAAGCCCTGGACAACAAAATAGCATTCATGTCCTCCTCCCACTCCCTTCCCAAACACTAATTTTTATTTTTTTTCTATAAAAATGTACAATATATCACAAGTATGATGAGCAGGCAGGCAGCGGGCATTGGCAGCATCGGACTGAGGTGCAAATTAGTGGCGGAGGGCTGGGTCAGTTGATGGTGGGCGAGTTTGTAAGCCATTGGCGGTGGCAGCAGGCATCGGCTCAGTGGCAGTAGCGGGCATTGGCTTGGCGGCAGTAGGGGTCATCGGCAGGATTCGGCAGACATTATGGCTGTAGTGCCTCACCAGCCTCTGACCTCACCGCACGCCACTGATACTGACCAGTGTCTTTGTAAGATACAGTTGATTTCCCTCCACTTGTTATTGAAGGTACTTATAAATCTTACTGGCTCTTCTTTAGGAGTTCTAGTTTTTGGTACCAACAGGGAATCTCTGGTGTATGTTTTCACATCTCGTTTGGCAGTTTTTATTAGCCGATTGCTATAACCCCTTTGCTTTAATCTTTCAGCCAGTTGTTGTTCTCTCATGGAGTATCTGGTTGCATCAGAACAGTTCCACTTGGTTCGAAGGAGCTCACCTTTTGGAATGCCCTGGATAGTGGCCGGCAAATGTGAGCTGCTGGAGTGTAGGATACTGTTTGTTGCTGTTTTCTTTCGGTAAATATCTGTTGAGATTGAGCCGTCTTCTTCGATGTTAATTGTGAGATCCAGGAAGTTGATTGTTTTCTGGCTAATTTCTCCTGTAAGTCTCAAATTGAGATCATTCTGATTGAGAATATCAATGAATTCCTTCAAAAGAACTTGGTCTCCATCCCATAGGATGAGGATGTCATCAATATACCTTAAGTATAGTATAATGTGATTGGTATACTTCTCATGTTTATCTTGAAAGACCAGCTCACGTTCCCACCATCCCAGGTAGAGGCCAGCATATGTGGGGGCACAGGCCATCCCCATAGCTGTGCCTCTAACCTGGAGATAGTACCGTTCGTTGCATGTAAAATAATTTTTGGGGAGTATGAATTCCAGCATTGAAAGAAGAAATTAATTGAATTCATGTTGAATACTCATATCCAGAAAGAATTTAACTGCTCTGATCCCATTTGAATGACCAATACTTGTATATAAACTTTCGACGTCATACGTCGCCAGCCACGTTCCTGGTGATACATTAATATTTTGCAGTCTCGCTAAGACATCCATTGTGTCTTTCACATAAGCTGGCAAGGCCAAAACGAAATGACGTAAATATTGGTCCACAAATATGCTCGCTTTCTCGGTGAGACTGCCTACACCCGAGACTATTGGTCTTCCCGGAGGTATAGTCTCATTTTTATGTACCTTAGGGAGCAGGTATAGAGTTGGGATCACTGGTTTGTCAACCTTCAAAAAATCAAAATCCCCTTCTGGATATAACTCCCTCAGATACTGCTCGTGAAATCATATTCATGTACTGGCTCTGAAATTCCAGGGTGGGGTTGAAGATAAGAGGTTTATAGCATGTGCAATCTTTCAGCTGTTTATCTAATTCCTTGACATATAAGGTCCTTGGCCACAAGACCACGTTACCCCCTTTGTCTGAGTGCTTGATTATAGTATCCTGCCATCCTAAACTCTCCTTAAGAGCAAATCTTTCCTCCTTAGTGAGGTTATCCTGTTCAAATTTGGGGAGATATTGTTCCTCAAATAAAATATCCAGGTCCCTAGATACCAAGTCCAGGAAAACTTTAACTGGTGGACAAATTTTGAAATCCGGAAAAAATGTGGATTTTTTCTTGATTTTTGTCGCATCAAATGGTTGTAATTCACGTTGGTCCGTCGCATTATCAGCATCCAATTCTTCCAACATCCTCAGAATAGATTGATCTTCTGATGTCAACGAGGTAGAAGTGGTGGGATTACTCTCTAGTGAGGACTCCTCATAAAGTACATCCTTATTCTTGAAGAATTTTTTGAGAAGGATTTTGCGTGTGAAAAGGTGCAAATCCTTTTCACATTCAAACCGGTCAGATCGTTGAATGGGGGAAAAAGAAAGTCCTTTTGAGAAGAGGGAGATTTGATCAGGTGTAAGAATACGGTCTGTTAAATTGATAATGCGTAGTTGTTCTTCCATTATTTGCGATACCGTTTCTGTTTCCTAGGTTCCTCCCTCCAATCGCGTGCATCTCACTTTCTTCTTTCGCCCCTTCCCCCTCCTGGTCTTATGTATTCTCGGCCTATACCTTCTCGTATCTCTTGTGGAGTTCTCTTTAAAAAATTCCTACCTCGGTACCGATTGGGCACGTTTGTATTAGTCTCTCCCTCCAATGAATCAATATCCGAGGTTGTGTAATTGGTAATACTGTTAGCTCTATTCTGTGATCCATAAGTTTTCCATTTATATGCTTTATTTTGAGCAAAATCCGTGATGTCTCTGTGCAGCTTTCTACGTTTTCTCACACAAAAATATCTCGGCGCTATTTGCTGGGTAGATAAGTACACACAAATTTAAATCCACATAAAGGGACACACTGATCAACAGCAGCTGTTAAAAGGGAGAGTACTCCACCCTAAATTAAAAAACTAAAACATACACAAATCACAGCGCTTATTAAAAAGATATGTGCCTTTATTAATACAGTATAAAATTCTTAACAATCATTAATACCAACAATCCTGTCCTGCGTATCGGCCGATCCCGCTAAGCATCAAAATACAATAATAATTGTGGCTCCGTATTAGTATGGTTAGTAAGTAGATTTTCCACAATCAGCTGATTAGTCAGTCTCCTGACTTAGATAGATTAGGAGCACGTAGCAGTGCAATAGTTAGTATCACTGTTATTGATTAGTTGCAACAGTTTGTTATTTTGATTAGTACAGCATGCTGTTCTTTTATGATTTAGAAACAATTGCAGTGATCCACATGAGATGTACATCTCTCTGAAGAAGCCGCTGAATATAATAGAGGCGGAGAAACGCGTAAGAGACCCCCAACACTTGTCCGGTACCGGTCGGATTTTACGAACTACCTGCAGGCACTTTCCAAACAATTGGACACTCCAGATATGGCACCGCTGATGGGATGATAAAGCACCAGGAGCCGGGAGACACCAATGAATGGGACCAAAATTCCAAAACAGGTTTATTAATAATTTTCTCATGTGGATCACTGCAATTGTTTCTAAATCATAAAAGAACAGCATGCTGTACTAATCAAAATAACAAACTGTTGCAACTAATCAATAACAGTGATACTAACTATTGCACTGCTACGTGCTCCTAATCTATCTAAGTCAGGAGACTGACTAATCAGCTGATTGTGGAAAATCTACTTACTAACCATACTAATACGGAGCCACAATTATTATTGTATTTTGATGCTTAGCGGGATCGGCCGATACGCAGGACAGGATTGTTGGTATTAATGATTGTTAAGAATTTTATACTGTATTAATAAAGGCACATATCTTTTTAATAAGCGCTGTGATTTGTGTATGTTCTACGTTTTCTGTCAATAATAGTTTTTTCAATTTCCTCAACTTCCTTTTTATACATATTATATGTCATCTGGAATTTATCCAATGATTCATATTTCTTAAGTTTATCACCCATAGCTGTGATTTCCTGTGTGTACCTATTGAGGAGGATCTCATCATGTTTTATTAGGACCTTTATTAATTCCATAGAACACTGGGATAAAATATTTTCCCATTCCTTTTGTAAATCTACATTGGCCAATTCAAATGCGGGGAAGACTCTGGGTCTTAGGCCTCTCGGCGTCACTTTGTTTTTGATATAACTATCAAAAGTAGTCTTATTCCACCATGTTTTGCTCTGTTTGATCAAAACCTGTTTCAGAGAATGAAGATCACCCATCCAGTCCCCATTCAAGGGGTCATTTGATAATGTGTCATTCTCTAACATCGCATTGACATTGCTCCTCAGTCTTTCCCGTGTGTCATCTAAATCTTTGGTTAGACTGAATGTAGCCATCTTTTTACAAATGGTCAATCGGGTTAAAGTTGAAAATTGATTAGATTTACTCAAAATTATAATAAATTCAGATTAGTATACTGTGCTAGAGGACGAGAAAGTTGGATAACCAACTAATTTGCCAGTACATATAAGGAAAATGGGGGATAAGGATGTCCTCTGCACTAGAAAGATACTGATATTTTTAATTTTACTGAAAAATTCCCCAAATTTTATGATTACAAGAAGTTTTATTATCATTCATCGTAGGGGGTGCTGCCTTAGACAATAAATTACAGAACAACACAGGACAGAAAAAGATTGTCTCTTTTGTTGGCGCCCTTGGAAAAGAAGAGAAGATTTTACATTTATTTTTACTATAAGTATGTCATGTTAAAATCTAACTTTTATTAATACAGGTTGAGTATCCCATATCCAAATATTCCGAAATACAGAATATTCCGAAATACGGACTTTTTTGAGTGAGATAGCGAAACCTTTGTTTTTTGATGGTTCAATGTACACAAACTTTGTTTAATACACAAAGATATAAAAAATATTGTATTAAATGACCTCCAGGCTGTGTGTAAGGTGTATATGAAACATAAATGAATTGTGTGAATGTAGACACACTGGGGTAAATTTACTAAGATTCGTAATTTTCCGTTTGAGGTCAAAGTTCAATCACGAATGACATCGAAAGTGTAAATATGCAACTTTTTGAATTTAGTACGACTAATTAAGCTGCCGTATTCTGTATTTTCGGTTTTACCGATGTCTATGTCATTCGTTTTTTTAGGCAGTGTTTTACGTGAGTGACTTGTAAAACACTGCCGACTTTAATACAATGAATCTCGGCCGGATCTGAGAGATCCGTGCTGGGCTTCATTGTGCACTTAAAAAAAAAAAATCAGTGTTAAATTTAAAAAAAAAATGCGTGGGGTCCCCCCTCCTAAGCAAAACCAGCCTCGGGCTCTTTGAGCCGGTCCTGGTTGCAAAAATATGGGGAAAAAAATGATAGAGGTTCCCCCATATTTCAACAACCAGCACCGGGCTCTGCGCCTGGTCCTGGTTCCAAAAATACGGGGGACAAAAAGCGTAGGGGTCCCCCGTATTTCTGAAACCAGCACCGGGCTCCACTAGCCAGATACATAATGCCACAGCCGGGGGACACTTTTATATAGCTCCCGGCGGCCCTGGCATTACATAACCAACTAGTCACCCCTGGCCGGGGTACCCTGGAGGAGTGGGGACCCCTTCAATCAAGGGGTCCCCCCCCTCCAGCCACCCAAGGACCAGGGGTGAAGCCCGAGGCTGTCCCCCCCATCCATGGGCTGCGGATGGGAGGCCGATAGCCGTTGTGTAAAAAAATGAATATTGTTTTTAGTAGCAGTACTACAAGTCCCAGCAAGCCTCCCCCGCAAGCTGGTACTTGGAGAACCACAAGTACCAGCATGCGGAGGAAAACCGGGCCCGCTGGTACCTGTAGTACTACTACTAAAAAAATACCCCAATAAAAACATAAGACACACCTTGAAAGTATAACTTTAAAACATACATACACACCTCCATATACATATACTTACCTTATGTTCACACGAGGGTCGGTCCTCTTCTCCATGTAGAATCCATGTTGTACCTGTGGAAAAAATTATACTCACAAAATCCAGTGTAGAAGCCTCTTCTTCTTGTAATCCAGTTGTAATCCAGGTACTTGTCAAAATAAAAAAACGGACACCCGACCTCGCACTGAAAGGGGACCCATGTTTTCACATGGGACCCCTTTCCCGAATGCCAGGAACCCCCTCTGACTTATGTCTAAGTGGGTTCCATCAGCCAATCAGGGAACGCCACGTTGTGGTATCCTCCTGATCGGCTGTGTGCTCCTGTACTGTATGACAGGCGGCACACGGCAGTGTTACAATGTAGCGCCTATGCGCTCCATTATAACCAATGGTGGGAACTTTGTGGTCAGCGGGTGACCGGAAGTAACCTCACCGCTGACCACAAAGTTCCCACCATTGGTTACAATGGAGCGTATAGGTGCTACATTGTAACACTGCCGTGTGCCGCCTGTCATACAGTACAGGAGCACACAGCCAATCAGGTGGGTGCCACAACGTGCCGCTCCCTGATTGGCTGAAGAACCCTCTTAGACATAAGTCAGAGGGGGTTTCTGGCATTCGGGGAAAGGGGTCCCATGTGAAAACATGGGGCCCCTTTCAGTGCGAGGTCGGGTGTCTGTTTTTTTATTTTGACAAGTACCTGGATTACAACTGGATTACAAGAAGAAGAAGCTTCTACACTGGATTTTGTGAGTATATTTTTTTCCACAGGTACACCATGGATTCTACATGGAGAAGAGGACCGACCCTCGTGTGAACATAAGGTAAGTATGTGTATATGGAGGTGTGTATGTATGTATTAAAGTTATACTTTTAAGGTGTGTCATGTTTTTTTGGGGGTATTTTTTTTAGTAGTAGTACTACAGGTACCAGCGGGCCCGGTTTTCCGCCGCATGCTGGTACTTGTGGTTCTCCAAGTACCAGCTTGTGGGGGAGGCTTGCTGGGACTTGTAGTACTGCTACTAAAAACAATATTCATTTTTTTACACAACGGCTATCAGCCTCCCATCCGCAGCCCATGGATGGGGGGGGGGGGCAGCCTCGGGCTTCACCCCTGGTCCTTGGGTGGCTGGAGGGGGGGAACCCCTTGATTGAAGGGGTCCCCACTCCTCCAGGGTACCCCGGCCAGGGGTGACTAGTTGGTTATGTAATGCCAGGGCCGCCGGGAGCTATATAAAAGTGTCCCCCGGCGGTGGCATTATGTATCTGGCTAGTGGAGCCCGGTGCTGGTTTCAGAAATACGGGGGACCCCTACGCTTTTTGTCCCCCGTATTTTTGGAACCAGGACCAGGCGCAGAGCCCGGTGCTGTTTGTTGAAATATGGGGGAACCTCTATCATTCCCCCCCCATATTTTTGCAACCAGGACCGGCTCAAAGAGCCCGAGGCTGGTTTTGCTTAGGAGGGGGGACCCCACGCAACTTTTTTTCAAAAAATACACACTTTCCCATCCCCTTCCCACTGATAAACATGCACGGATCTCATGGATCCCTGCATGCCTATCCAAACACGGGATAAAAAAGCAGGTCTGTTTTTTTTTAGCACTTTTTCCACGAATTGTATTTCTGCACGGCAGTGATTGGCTATTGTCGGCAGTGTTTGTGATTTGCACTTTTTAGTAAATTACCGATTTCTACCAAATTGCAGGCGTATTTGACCGATGGTGTATTGATTCGTGATTTTTTCCTAGGACTTCCAAAATATTACGAATGCCCTCATCACTGCCGAGATTTTTGCTTAGTAAATTACCGAAATTACATTTTGAAGAAAAAACGGCATCTCGGTCAAAATAGGGACCTTAGTAAATATACCCCACTTTGTTTAATGCACAAAGTTAGTAAAAATATTGGCTAAAATTACCTTCAGGCTGTGTGTATAAGGTGTATATGAAACATAAATGCATTCTGTGCTTAGACTTGGTTCCCACCGCCATGATATCTCATTATGGTATGCAATTATTCCAAAATATGGAAAAATCCGATATCCAAAATACCTCTGGTCCCAAGCATTTTGGATAAGGGATACTCAGCCTGTACTAACTTAAAAACTTGCAATTGAGAAACATAAATGTGAAAAAATGTGTATATTCGTGTAAATTTTGTGAATAAATTCAATGTGTGAACAAAATAAAAACTGATTCACTGTGCCTGAATTTTCTGCTCCATTAATTGTATCATGAATTTTCAATTAGAGAGTAATGGGTATTGCACAATAACTGTATGTAGGGTTGGGTAGCATGAACTTCTCACATAGGCGGCAAGAAAAGGTGTCTAGGGTCACATAACAATAAGTGATGTAGAAATAGATTGATAAATATTTTATTTCTTAAAGGACACACTGGGATAGTCCCACAACCATCTTTTATTTATTTTATTTAGTTCCCATTATTTATTGCAAAATCTGCCAATGGTATTGTGGTTATCTGGACCGGTTGCTACTGACTACTGACATTGTTGTACCATAGTTTGGTTATTCATGTATAATGGGGCCGCAGATGATTATCCAAGTCTGCTTAATATTGGTCCCTGAATAATATGTTATTTCAACTGTTTTATGTCACGTCAATTTTGCAAAAAGGTCCTATACGCCCCTTCCCATATCAGGTAGACGCTTATGCTTATAGATATTTAAATATACACGGCTACTGCTGTTCCCCGCATCCGGATTCCCTGTGAGTACTATAGTAGCTATTGTATCTGGAATGCGGTCTGGGAACGCAATGGCTATATTGCCTGTCCCCTGATATGGTCGGCAGCTATATCCCAGAAATTGTTGGTATTAAGGGTTAAAAAAGGTATACCCCCATTGCAGTCCTTAATATAATAATTTTTAACCATATAGGTTTAAATGAAAATGATAGACAATTCCCTATCTCACCGACCAATGTGTATACAATGTGCTTATTGATTGCCACTGCACTTATATCAATTAATTAATGGGACCCCGATGTGTAGGTTCAAAAATGCGAGCTCCGCATCTAATGAGAACAGCAATTATAATAAAATTCCAATACCGACCTATTTGTTTTGGGCTAAAAAAGCACCCCAAGTAATCATTTTAATCAGATAAAAATAACTTTATTATAGCAGCTTGCGCACACCTGACCAATTGATGTGATACTACTGCAGGTCTATACGGGCCGTTAAGTAAGGGTCAGTGTGTCCCGTGCTCAGTACGTATAGCAGATATTTGAATTCAATCTCGTGCTGTTCTCCGCATCTGAACTTATCTGGGATATGGTCTAGGAACGCGATGGCTGTATTGCCTGTCCCATGCCCAGTGCGTGCAGCAGATATTTAAATTCAATCTTATGTTGTTCTCCGCATCTGGACTCCCTGTAAATACTATAAGAGTTATTATATCTGAAATACGGTATGGGAATGCAAAAGCTGCACTTGTGTCAATTACTTAATGGAACCCCAATGTGTAAGTTCAAAAAATTGCGAGCTCCGCATCTAATGGTAACAGCAGTTGTAATAAATTTACAATGCAGACCTGTTTGTTTTATGCTAAAGAAGCACCCCGAATTGCTGTGTTAATCTGATACACATATCTTTATTATAGCAACTTGCACACCCCTGACCAATAAATGTAATAATACTGCAGATCTATATATGCCATTAATTAAGGATCAGCACGTCCCGTGCCCAGTATGTACAGCAGATGTTTGGATTTAATCTTATCCATATCAATATGATGCCGAGCCCTAATGATATTAGTGGGTAGAGGCTAAATTGAAACTATCTGGCACGTGTCTCAATCTTAATAAATAAATACTGGTTGGTATTGGCAGGTAGAGTATATTACTTCATTATTATTCAATAGGCAAAACAGATTAATTCGTGCCTCACAGATGTATTTAGATGCAAATCCTAAAAGCTGCTTGTGTGCGTTATCACCTAATCACATCTAGCATCTGAGATTGATTGGTCCTCATAACTGGCTATATATCCTGTCTGTGTAATGGCTACACTGTTCTAACATTTGTACACTCCCTACATAACATTAAATCCTGCTATTTTCTTCCATCTCTCATCTATCCTTTTTCTATTATAATTCATTCGAGCATTTTTAGCACTGTGATCAGTACGAGCGGGCTTGTCAGCACCGCTCTGAAACGCTGACGTGCACTTTTCGCAATTGCTTTAACCAGGCAAACCCGATTGCCCATTCCTGAGTATTTTTAACAGAGCGTCCCACCAATCCCTGACCTTAATCTCCAACACATGGTCTACTGATTGTCTTAGGTTTCAGTGAACCGCATTCTTCGTTTAGTTACAGTCCCGGTGGAACGCATAATTAGTCGTCCCGAGTCACATGATAGTTCTAAACCAATCACGGGCCAGTATTGACGTAATACTCACATTCCCGTGTGAGTGCATTGATGTCACATAGAAATTGATAAAACTTCTACTCACACATGTGTAGCTTCTAATATTGTTTACAAAAGGTGATTATGATGGTAAATTTATTACCCTCTGTCTATGAGAATGAATGAGAGGAGACCCATTCTGCCGTTCCCTCCATTGCATGTATAAGTGATGCACATATATGTACACAAGCACATCGTATGGATTTAAATGATGTAGATCATACATATTCTTGTTTAATATAATATAATGAGATATGATAGAACTCAAATGTACTCAACCTTAATAATTGTGTAATACCAGAATAAATATAAATATATATGAGTTTGTATAAAATTAAAATATTAAATTTGTGTATAAATAAATTATGTGATGAGTGAAATGAGAAAAAATATTTTGGTGTCATAGGAAAAAATTATTTGCTGAAAATAAAAATAAAAAACAAATAAGAAAATAGATATGAATAAAAATGAAAATTTTTAAAAGGTGAAGCTGAAGTGTATATGGTGTGATTCCAGGGAAGTGATTACATAACTAACATTCCCTAATTGTTATAAAGTGAAGCGTGATCCTTAAAAAAAGAAGGGGGATCTGTACATTGTAAAATTGTAAAAAACATTAAGTGGAATTGACTAGGATGCTCAAAAACAAAGAAAAAATGTGAAAACGTCATTGGTGCCAATGTGAAAAAATAATAAAAAGCGTGTGATGGTGATCAAACCTATATGAACATGCCGCAACCTGTCTCCACCACTTGAATTCTGTGTTATGTCATATTGGTACTCTCCTTAAGTTCTACCTATATTATATAGGGGAATGTTTCCTCCTTTAATCGTACATTTATATTGTTGATATCCATTGAAAATTGAGGTAAATTGCCTATGGGAAACCTCTCCATCCCATTACAATTATAACCTGGTTCACTGTTAAAATGACTATTTCTAGTTCTATTACCGGAATTGCTACAGATGATAAAGATTATCCATTCTAAGTATGGTTGGTCCTGAATTCAAGATAGGTTCAAGGAAAAGGGGAAGAGAGTTGACTGCTTCTAGATGATGGACATGGTGATATCAGTTCAAACTCAGATCCAAAGAGGATTGGGAAAAGCCGACAGTCCAAGTGTCCATCCGAAATTACACACAGGTATAGCTTAATAGTTTGATGAATAAATTACCCATCAAACACCATTATAAAAATCAATAAGTAAATTAATAAATTGTTAAGAGAACCTTTTGCAAAAGACGGAGAATAACTGCACTGAAAAGATGAAGATGATAAATTCATCTAAAATCAGGAAAAATCCTTTAAAGATAACTGGTAGTCTCATTCCAGATTAAACTATAATGGAGTGATCATTAGACATGGTAAGTATAGATATTTGGGCCCTTGGTATACATTAATTTTAAACCAGATAGATAATGTCTACAGAATTGCGCAAATAGATTATAGGACATATTAATTAAAATAAAAAATATTAATAACTAATAAGAAGATCCTAAACCGCTTGGTGTTTGTGTAGATTTTATTACCTCTCTCAAAAAGAGGGGATAAAAATACCTTACGTGAACATGCACAAATGAGGTCAAATATAGGGCTCTACATGCAGAAAGAAGGGTGTCCCATGTGGTTTTTACTAAATGGGTTGCAGCCACGATCAGATCACAAAAATGGTAAATAACTGGTGCCTTCATTTAAACCCTTCGGGTGCAAACTGTCCATCAGGAATATCATTTTACACTCAAATCTGAGCAATTCTCCATCGATGTCACCGCCACGAATTCCTGTTTCAAAATGTTTCATGCCAAATGCTTGCAAGCCTTTGGCAAGACCATCATGATACTTTAAGAAATGAATAGCAATTGGGGTAAGAGATTTGAATTTAGCTTTATCCTGCCTTGCGTTTCTTATAGTACCCACATGCTCAAGCAATCTCACCTTGAGTTGTCTGATAGTCTTGCCTATGTATACCTTATTACAGGGGCATATTATTTGGTAAACTACCCCTGATGTGGTGCAGTCGATGTAGCTCTCTATGTCCCACTTCCTGCCATAAGCATCATTATAATTCGTTCTGGCTGTCATAAATTGACACGCTTTGCATTGTCTGCAGCAAAAAGAGCCCTTCTTGTGATCTAGTGTTTTTTTCTGAGACGGTAAATGACTCCTCACTAGGATGTCCTTTAAATTACGAGTCCTTCTCCAACTGCTCTGGACTTTTGGTGGTAGTATGTCTTTGAGGTCCTTATCAACTGTCAATACTGACCAGTGTCTTTGTAAGATACAGTTGATTTCCCTCCACTTGTTATTGAAGGTACTTCTAAATCTTACTGGTTCTTCTTTAGGAGTTCTAGTTTTTGGTACGAACAGGGAATCTCTGGTGTATGTTTTCACATCTCGTTTGGCAGTTTTTATTAGCCGATTGCTATAACCCCTTTGCTTTAATCTTTCAGCCAGTTGTTGTTCTCTCATGGAGTATCTGGTTACATCAGAACAGTTCCGCTTGGTACGAAGGAGCTCACCTTTTGGAATGCCCTGGATAGTGGCCGGCAAATGTGAGCTGCTGGAGTGTAGGCTACTGTTTGTTGCGGTTTTCTTTCGGTAAATATCTGTTGAGATTGAGCCGTCTTCTTCGATGTTAATTGTGAGATCCAGGAAGTTGATTGTTTTCTGGCTAATTTCTCCTGTAAGTCTCAAATTGAGATCATTCTGATTGAGAATATCAATGAATTCCTTCAAAAGAACTTGGTCTCCATCCTATAGGAAGAGGATGTCATCAATATACCTTAAGTATAGTATAATGTGATTGGTATACTTCTCATGTTTATCTTGAAAGACCAGCTCACGTTCCCACCATCCCAGGTAGAAGCCAGCATATGTGGGGGCACAGGCCGTCCCCATAGCTGTGCCTCTAACCTGGAGATAGTACCGTTCGTTGCATGTAAAATAATTTTTGGTGAGTATGAATTCCAGCATTGAAAGAAGAAATTAATTGAATTCATGTTGAATACTCATATCCAGAAAGAATTTAACTGCTCTGATCCCATTTGAATGACCAATACTTGTATATAAACTTTCGACGTCATACGTCGCCAGCCACGTTCCTGGTGAGACATTAATATTTTGCAGTCTCGCTAAGACATCCATTGTGTCTTTCACATAAGCTGGCAAGGCCAAAACGAAATGACGTAAATATTGGTCCACAAATATGCTCGTTTTCTCGGTGAGACTGCCTACACCCGAGACTATTGGTCTTCCCGGAGGTATAGTCTCATTTTTATGTACCTTAGGGAGCAGGTATAGAGTTGGGATCACTGGTTTGTCAACCTTCAAAAAATCAAAATCCCTTCTGGATATAACTCCCTCATATACTGCTCGTGAAATCATATTCATGTACTGGCTCTGAAATTCCAGGGTGGGGTTGAAGATAAGAGGTTTATAGCATGTGCAATCTTTCAGCTGTTTATCTAATTCCTTGACATATAAGGTCCTTGGCCACAAGACCACGTTACCCCCTTTGTCAGAGGACTTGATTATAGTATCCTGCCATCCTAAAATCTCCTTAAGAGCAAATCTTTCCTTCTTAGTGAGGTTATCCTGTTCAAATTTGGGGAGATCTTGTTCCTCAAATAAAATATCCAGGTCCCTAGATACCAAGTCCAGGAAAACTTTAACTGGTGGACAAATTTTGAAATCCGGAAAAAAGGTGGATTTTTTCTTGAATTTTGTCGCATCAAATGGTTGTAATTCACGTTGGTCCGTCGCATTATCAGCATCCAATTCTTCCAACATCCTCAGAATAGATTGATCTTCTGATGTCAACGAGGTAGAAGTGGTGGGATTACTCTCTAGTGAGGACTCCTCATAAAGTACATCCTTATTCTTGAAAAAAAAATTTGAGAAGGATTTTGCGTGTGAAAAGGTGCAAATCCTTTTCACATTCAAACCGGTCAGGTCGTTGAGTGGGGGAAAAAGAAAGTCCTTTTGAGAAGAGGGAGATTTGATCAGGTGTAAGAATACGGTCTGTTAAATTGATAATGCGTAGTTGTTCTTCCATTATTTGCGATACCGTCTCTGTTCCCTTGGTTCCTCCCTCCAATCGCGTGCATCTTGCTTTCTTCTTTCGCCCCTTCCCCCTCCTGGTCTTATGTATTCTCGGTCTATACCTTCTCGTATCTCTTGTGGAGTTCTCTCTAAAAAATTCCTACCTCGGTACCGATTGGGCATGTTTGTATTACTCTCTCCCTCCGATGAATCAATATCCGAGGTTGTGTAATTGGTAATACTGTTAGCTCTATTCTGTGATCCATAAGTTTTCCATTTATATGCTTTATTTTGAGCAAAATCCGTGATGTCTCTGTGCAGCTTTCTACGTTTTCTGTCAATAATAGTTTTTTCAATTTCCTCAATTTCCTTTTTATACTTATTATATGTCATCTGGAATTTATCCAATGATTCATATTTCTTAAGTTTATCACCCATAGCTGTGATTTCCTGTGTGTACCTATTGAGGAGGATCTCATCATGTTTTATTAGGACCTTTATTAATTCCATAGAACACTGGGATAAAATATTTTCCCATTCCTTTTGTAAATCTACATTGGCCAATTCAAATGCGGGAAAGACTCTGGGTCTTAGGCCTCTCGGCGTCACTTTGTTTTTGATATAACTATCAAAAGTAGTCTTATTCCACCATGTTTTGCTCTGTTTCATCAAAACCTGTTTCAGAGAACGAAGGTCATCCATCCAGTCCCCATTCAAGGGGTCATTTGATAATGTGTCATTCTCTAACATCGCATTGACATTGCTCCTCAGTATTTCCCATGTGTCATCTAAATCTTTGGTTAGACTGAATGTAGCCATCTTTTTACAAATTGTCAATCGGGTTAAAGTTGAAAATTAATTAGATTTACTCAAAATTATACTAAATTCAGATTAGTATACTGTGCTAGAGGACGAGAAAGTTGGATAACCAACTAATTTGCCAGTACATATAAGGAAAATGGGGGATAAGGATGTCCTCTGCACTAGAAAGATACTGATATTTTTAATTTTACTGAAAAATTCCCCAAATTTTATGATTACAAGAAGTTTTATTATCATTCATCGTAGGGGGTGCTGCCTTAGACAATAAATTACAGAACAACACAGGACAGAAAAAGATTGTCTCTTTTGTTGGCGCACTTGGAAAAGAAGAGAAGATTTTACATTTATTTTTACTATAAGTATGTCATGTTAAAATCTAACTTTTATTAATACTAACTTAAAAACTTGCAATTGAGAAACATAAATGTGAAAAAATGTGTATATTCGTGTAAATTTTGTGAATAAATTCAATAGTGTGAACAAAATAAAAACTGATTCACTGTGCCTGAATTTTCTGCTCCATTAATTGTATCATGAATTTTCAATTAGAGAGTAATGGGTATTGCACAATAACTGTATGTAGGGTTGGGTAGCATGAACTTCTCACATAGGCGGCAAGAAAAGGTGTCTAGGGTCACATAACAATAAGTGATGTAGAAATAGATTGATAAATATTTTATTTCTTAAAGGACACACTGGGATAGTCCCACAACCATCTTTTATTTATTTTATTTAGTTCCCATTATTTATTGCAAAATCTGCCAATGGTATTGTGGTTATCTGGACCGGTTGCTACTGACTACTGACATTGTTGTACCATAGTTTGGTTATTCATGTATAATGGGGCCGCAGATGATTATCCAAGTCTGCTTAATATTGGTCCCTGAATAATATGTTATTTCAACTGTTTTATGTCACGTCAATTTTGCAAAAAGGTCCTATACGCCCCTTCCCATATCAGGTAGACGCTTATGCTTATAGATATTTAAATATACACGGCTACTGCTGTTCCCCGCATCCGGATTCCCCGTGAGTACTATAGTAGCTATTGTATCTGGAATGCGGTCTGGGAACGCAATGGCTATATTGCCTGTCCCCTGATATGATCGGCAGCTATATCCCAGAAATTGTTGGTATTAAGGGTTAAAAAAGGTATACCCCCATTGCAGTCCTTAATATAATAATTTTTAACCATATAGGTTTAAATGAAAATGATAGACAATTCCCTATCTCACCGACCAATGTGTATACAATGTGCTTATTGATTGCCACTGCACTTATATCAATTAATTAATGGGACCCCGATGTGTAGGTTCAAAAATGCGAGCTCCGCATCTAATGATAACAGCAATTATAATAAAATTCCAATACCGACCTATTTGTTTTGGGCTAAAAAAGCACCCCAAGTAATCATTTTAATCAGATAAAAATAACTTTATTATAGCAGCTTGCGCACACCTGACCAATTGATGTAATACTACTGCAGGTCTATACGGGCCGTTAAGTAAGGGTCAGTGTGTCCCGTGCTCAGTACGTATAGCAGATATTTGAATTCAATCTCGTGCTGTTCTCTGCATCTGAACTTATCTGGGATATGGTCTAGGAACGCGATGGCTGTATTGCCTGTCCCGTGCCCAGTGCGTGCAGCAGATATTTAAATTCAATCTTATGTTGTTCTCCGCATCTGGACTCCCCGTAAATACTATAAGAGTTATTATATCTGAAATACGGTCTGGGAATGCAAAAGCTGCACTTGTGTCAATTACTTAATGGAACCCCAATGTGTAAGTTCAAAAAATTGCGAGCTCCGCATCTAATGGTAACAGCAGTTGTAATAAATTTACAATGCAGACCTGTTTGTTTTATGCTAAAGAAGCACCCCGAATTGCTTTGTTAATCTGATACACATATCTTTATTATAGCAACTTGCACACCCCTGACCAATAAATGTAATAATACTGCAGATATATATATGCCGTTAATTAAGGATCAGCACGTCCCGTGCCCAGTATGTACAGCAGATGTTTGGATTCAATCTTATCCATATCAATATGATGCCGTGCCCTAATGATATTAGTGGGTAGAGGCTAAATTGAAACTATCTGGCATGTGTCTCAATCTTAATAAATAAATACTGGTTGGTATTGGCAGGTAGAGTATATTACTTCATTATTATTCAATAGCAAAACAGATTAATTCGTGCCTCACGGATGTATTTAGATGCAAATCCTAAAAGCTGCTTCCCAGTGTCACTGCTCCCCAGCCTCGGAGGCTTGCGTCCGTGGTCACCAGGACCCAGTCCTGAATGCCGAACCTGCGACCCTCTAGAAGGTGAGCACTGTTCAGCCACCACAGGAGAGATACCCTGGTCCTGGGAGACAGTGTGATCTTTTGATGCACTTGTAGATGGGACCCGGATCACTTGTCCAAAAGGTCCCATTGAAAAGTCCTCGCATGGAACCTGCCGAAAGGGATGGCCTCGTAGGAAGCCACCATCTTCCCCAGGACCCACGTGCAATGATACACTGAAACCTTTTTTGGTTTTATTAGGTTCCTGACCATAGCTATGAGTTCCTGAACCTTTTCGATCGGAAGAAAAACCTTTTTCTGGTCTGTGTCTAGAATCAGCCCCAAAAAGGTCAGACGCGTTGTAGGGACTAGCTGGGACTTCGGTATATTGAGAATCCAGCCGTGTAACTGCAACGTCTTCATGGACAGAGACACGCTGTCCAGCAACCTTTCCCAAGATCTCGCCTTTATGAGGAGATCGTCCAAGTATGGGATAATTGTGACCCCCTGCCAGCGCAGGAGCACCATCATTTCCGCCATTACCTCAGTGAAAATTCTCGGCGCCGTGGAAAGCCCAAACGGCAACGTCTGAAATTGGTAGTGACAGTCCTGCACTGCAAATCTCAGGAACGCCTGATGCGGGGGGAATATCGGAACATGAAGGTAAGCATCCTTTATGTCCAGGGACACCATCCAATCCCCCCCCCCTCCTGGCTGGCGATGACCGCCCTGAGTGATTCCATTTTGAACTTGAACCTCTTCAAGTACAGGTTCAGGGATTTCAGGTTTAAAATGGGTCTGTCCGAACCGTCCGGTTTCGGGACCACAAACAGGGTTGAGTAATATCCCTCTCCTTGCTGGAGATGAGGAACTGTGACAATCACCTGTTGAATATACAATTTTTGGATTGCCGTCAACACTAGCTCCCTCTCTGACGGGGAAGCCGGCAGAGCCGATTTGAAAAATCAGCGAGGAGGCAAGTCTTCGAATTCCAACCTGTATCCCTGGGAAACAATCTCTAATGCCCAGGGATCCACCTGCGAGTGAACCCAGACGTGGCTGAAAAATTGAAGACGAGCCCCCACCAGATCTGCCCCCCTCCGGAAAGCCCCAGCGTCATGCGGTGGACTTTGCAGACGCGGGTGAGGACTTCTGCTCTTGGGAACTAGCTGTGTGCAGCTTTTTTCCCCTGCCTTTCCCTCTGGCAACAAAGGATGATCCACGAACCTTCTTGTTTTTATTGGAACGAAAGGACTGCATTTGATAACGAGGTGCCTTTTTTGTATGTTGCGGGGGGACATAAGGTAAGAAATTTGACTTACCAGCCGTAGCCGTAGAGACAAGATCCGAGAGGCCGTCTCCAAACAACTCCACCCCCTTGTAAGGCAAGGACTCCATATGCCGCTTTGAATCGGCATCTCCTGTCAACTGTCGGGTCCACAAGAGCCGCCTAGCAGAAATAGACATAGCATTTATTCTGGAGCTTAATAAACAAATGTCTCTCTGAGCATCCCTCATATACAAGGCAGCATCTCTGATATGCTCTATGGTCATTTGAATGGCGTCCCTATCTAAGGTGTCAATTTCCGTAGATAAGGAATCTGCCCATGCTACAACCGCACTACAAACCCAGGCCGACGCCATAGCCGGTTGAGCAATAGTACCGGAATGATTGTAAATGTGCTTTAAGGTAATTTCCTGCCTGCGATCAGAAGGTTCCTTGAGGGAAGCCGTATCCTGAGAAGGCAGTGCCACCTTTTTGGACAAACGTGTCAGCGCCTTGTCAACTTTTGGCGAAGATTCCCAGCGTATCCTATCAGTTTGTGGAAAAGGATACGCCCTGAGAATCCTTTTGGGAACTTGTGGTCTCCTATCCGGAGATTCCCAAGCCTTTTCGCACAAGTCACTTAATTCAAATGAGGATGGGAAAGTGACTTCAGGCTTTTTCCCTTTATACATGTGTACCCTCGTGTCAGGGACAGGGGGTTCCTCAGTAATATGCAAAACCTCTTTAATGGCCATAATCACGTACCGTATACCCTTAGCCACCTTTGTCTGTAATTTTGCATCTTCATAGTCGACACTAGAGTCAGTATCTGTGTCATCGATCTGGGATATGGTGCGCTTCTGAGACCCCGAAGGACCTGGCGCCACAGGGACAGGCATGGACTGGCTACCTGACTGATCCCTAGCTTCTGCTTTGTCTAATCTTTTAGATTGACATTTGCATTCAAGACTTTCAGCATATCCACCCATTCCGGTGTCGGCGTTGCCGATGGCGACCTGACATTCAAGCACTCCCCCTCCACATTAAGCGAGCCTTCCTCGTCAAACATGTCGACACACGCGTACCGACACACTTCACACACACACACAGGGAACCTCTTTCCTGAAGACAGTATCCCTGTCAAGGCCCTTTGGAGAGACAGAGAGAGAGAGTAAGCCAGCACACACCCCAGCGCAATAACCCTGGAGACCAACACAATGTTTTTCCCCAGCAGCGCTGTGTAATATGTAAACCGCCAATTATGTGCCCCCACCCCTCTCTTTTAAGCACCCTTTCACCGTGTGTAAGCAGGGGAGAGTCCGGGGAGCTTCTTCTCAGCAGTGCTGTGGAGAGATAATGGCGCTGGTGAGTGCTGAGGGAAAAGCCCCGCCCCCTCGGCGGCGTGCTTTGTCCCAATCAAACTTATTAAAATATGGCGGGGGGCTCTTTTATATACATGTACAGAGCCCACCTGTACATGTATATAGTCTTTTTGCCATGCAGAGGTGTATATTGCTGCGCGCCCCCCTGTGCCCTGCACCCTTACAGTGACCGGAGTGTGTGCGGTGTATGGGAGCAATGACACACAGCTGCAGTGCTGTGCGTTACCTCAGTGAAGCTGAAGGCTTCTGCCACCTGACGACTTCTGTCTTCTGTACTTCTAGCTCTGTGAGGAGAACGGCGGCGCGGGTCCGGGGGTGGACGCCCAGTAAGAACCTGCGTTCACCCCCTCTGGAGCTAATGGTGTCCAGTAGCCGAGGAAGCAGAGCCTATCTTTGACAAGGTCTGCTCCTCTCTCCTAAGTCCCACGATGCAGGGAGCCTGTTGCCAGCAGTGCTCCCTGTGAAAAAGTAAAATGTAGAAAGAAAAAATCCAAACAAAAATGCTTCTAGGCAGAGAACTCTGGAGAGCTCTCTGCAGTGCACCCATCTTGCTCTGGGCACAGTGTAAAACTGAGGTCTGGAGGAGGGGCATAGAGGGAGGAGCCAGTGCACACCCAGAGTCCAAAGCTTTCTTAAAGTGCCCTATCTCCTGCGGAGCCCGTCTATTCCCCATGGTCCTTACAGAGTCCCCAGCATCCTCTAGGACGTTAGAGAAAATAATATTATATATATGTATCATTCACTGGCCTTCTATGAGATACCTTAAAGATATGTGCTTTTCACTGCTAAAAAAAAAAGCAGTTACACAGGTTAATTTGCATTTCAATGGCTATCCTCCCTAGTAAGCAGATTCTACAAGTCTTGGAAGAAAAAGAAAAAAAACAACAACTCTTCCTTTCCTTTTTCTATCTGTGTGCAACCCCCCACTTTATGTAAAGTAATTACGCACAAATAAGAAGGAAAAACAAACAAAAAAATAAACCCACTTATCTCACCATTTACTCTCACTAGGCCCAATTGAAACTATTTATAATTGACTATGGCATGGGTTAAATAAATTCATTGGTAACTCATAAATGGTGCTATGAATGTGACAAAGGAAACGGATTGTTATGAGCAGACTGAAAATCAGCTATTTAGAAAGTGACCTTCCTAAATTGGCCACGGTTCCTCCCCCTTCCACATCCATGAGGTTTACACAAGATGGTGGACAGGCCATGTGGTTAGTCCAAAATGGAGGACAGAACATGCGGCTTCCTTTGTCACAAAGAAATCACAAATTATACAGGCACCAGAAGTTATTTTAGGCCTGAGTTAAAAAAAAAAAAAAAAAAACTATATCAAGGCTATGCAGCAACTTTTAAATGTATTTTTAAATCTACTTAACAGATAAACAATCCAATCTGAATCAAACACAATATGACTTATTTGAACTTTATTTTGCCACAATAAAAATACATTTTAGCATTTTAAATATTATGAGAAACACATTGTCCCTTGAATTTTCATATCATCGGCTTACTGATAACACAACAATACACGTGGATGTTATTCATCAGCGTCGCGATGCGTCCATCGGTAGCCGGTCGATCACAGCCGCGTTTGTATCGTACAGTGCACCATTAAGACCGTGATATCGCAGACGAGCCCTCATCTGTTAATACCAAATTGCTTTCTAACAAATATTTAAAATGCCCGCTCATATATATTGTAGACGCCTGCACATCTTATTACTATGTGCCATGAATGTGCCCTATACATCGCAAAACACTGCATCCCATAAGAGAAAACAATACACCCACACATTATCTGAGTTCCAAAGCTCATTGATGTATATATGTTATTAAAAGGATATGTATTCAATATATCACAATGTACGGTATACATATAGTTGCAATTTATACAGTAAGAAGTTAATACATAGTTACAGGCCAGCGATACAATTACCATATCTTTCTCATATAAAAGTCTTCCCTCCATATCACTCTCTCTCTCTGTAAATAAATACAGGAACTTAGCCTGGCAGCAACTCCATCATCGTCTGTGACAAAACAGCAACTAGTAACTGTGTGTCTCTGTAATGCGTTATCTAGTTTAAGGGAGGGAACTTTCTCATTCATGATGAGTCACTGGTCTGTTCGTATGCTAAACAGGTTCAGCCTTGAAGACATCCAAAGGTCTGGCCTGAGTTTCCTGTCCACCACCTGTTTGGAATGTCTATTGTCCTAATAACAGTGACTTTAGCTTTCAGACATTTAATCATAAATACTTGTTGCAATATCCTACAACTTAATAACAAGTATTTACACATTAATCTGGTTGCTTTAATACCAAATATGACAGGTCTATCTTGCTTCGTTCCAATAATACACATACATGACATTACTCCATTATATAATTTTAAATCATTATGATGTCTGGCGCTTGATATTATTATAAGTATGTGCTGTATGAAATGTGTAAAATTCATCTCTGTGGCATGTCCGTGTAAATGCGTATGTTACCATATATTGCTGTGCTCGCTGCGCGTATTTGCAAGCATAGCAACTTATAATGTGTGGTCTGTATGTTCTATGTAATATTTTTGACTTCGACACACCCCTGCTCTAGCTCCACCCACAGTATCCACCAGTGCTGTGTGGTGTGGCAGAGCCTTTCCTGTCTTACTAACGTTAAAACCAGAGATTTGACTATATAAAGTACTGTATATGTCAAATACAAAGACTATATTATAAATATCTTCAAAGTCTATGGAAGGTGAGGCAGTACCTCATCTGCTTATTTTTCCTGCACATCTTTGATGAAAACTCGCCAAATTTACAGCAGAATATACTGCTGCAGCTGCGTATAATGCCCACTTGTACCCCTAGGCTCATAAATTGTGTGTAAATCTGGCTCTGGTTCTAGTTGTTGAAAGCAATGCGAGCAGTAGGAGGTAGTGAGGGGTGGACGAGCAGTGATACAGTAGGCGACAGTGAGTCTGGGAGGGATGATGGGGCAGTAATCTGTTATGGGAACAATGTGAGCAGTAGGGGGCAGTGGATGTATATTTTTGGATTCTGGCAAGCACAGAATATACAAACTCCACACAGTTAGGGTACAAGATATTTTTATCTACAGCTGTAGATAAAAGAGATTTATGGTAAGAACTTACCATTGTTAAATCTCTTTCTGCGAGGTATACTGGGCTCCACAAGGATTCACATCGGGGTGTAGAGTAGGATCTTGATCCGAAGCACCAACAGGCTCAAAGCTTTTGACTGTTCCCAAGATGCTCAGCGCCGCCTCCTCTATAACCCCGCCTCCATGCACAGGGAGCTCAGTTTCGTTAACCAGCCCAATGCAGTAGCAGGTACCAAAGACAACAATCGCTCGTAGCCAAATACACCACCCACTCACCGCAGGAGGTGTCAGCGGCTATGCCAATACCAACCCAAAGAAACAAAGTGCGTCAGGGTGGGCGCCTTGTGGAGCACAGTGTACCTCGCAGAAAGAGATTTAACAACGGTAAGTTCTTACCATAAATCTCGTTTTCTGCTGTGGGGTACACTGGTCTCCACAAGGATTCACATCGGGGATGTCCTAAAGCAGTTCCTTATGGGAGGGGATGCTCTGTAGCGGGCACAAGAACCCGGCGTCCAAAAGAAGCATCCTGGGAAGCGGCGGTATCAAAGGCATAGAACCTAATGAACGTGTTCCCTGAGGACCACGTAGCCGCCTTGCACATTTGTTCAAGGGTCGCACCATGGTGGGCCACCCAAGAAGGTCGAACCAACCGAGTAGAATGGGCTTTGATGGTAGCAGGAACCGGACGACCAGCCTGTACATAAACATGTGCAATCACCATTCTAATCCATCTGGCCAGAGTCTGCTTGGAAGCAGGCCAGCCACGTTTGTGAAAACCAAACAGCACGAAAAGAGAATCTGATTTCCTAATGGAGGAAGTTCTCTTCACATAGATACGTACCACATCCAAAGACCGCTCTTTGGCAGACAATTCAGGAGAATTAAAGGCCGGGACCACAATCTCCTGGTTAAGGTGGAAGGAAGACACCACCTTGGGTAAATAACCTGGCCTCGTTCTAAGAACCGCCCGGTCACGGTGAAAAATCAAATAGGGAGACTTATAGGATAAGGCACCCAAGTCCGGGACCCTTCTAGCTGAAGCAATAGCCAGCAAGAACAACACCTTAAGGGAAAGCCACTTAAGGTCAGCAGAGGTAAGAGGCTCAAATGGAGACTCTTGCAAGGCCTCCAAAACCACCGACAGATCCCAAAGGGCCACAGGTGGCACATAAGGAGGCTGAATCCGCAACACACCCTGAGTGAATGTATGGACATCAGATAGGGTAGCAATCTTTCTCTGAAACCAAACCGACAAAGCAGAAATATGAACCTTGAGGGAGGCCAGACGCAGGCCTAAGTCCAGGCCTTGTTGTAGAAAGGCCAATAGTTTGGCTTTACTAAACTTGAAAACGTCATGATTGTGAGACACACACCAAGTAAAGTAAGCATTCCAGACCCTATGGTATATCTGAGCAGAAGCCGGATTATGGGCCTTCAACATAGTTTGAACGACCGCCTCAGAAAAACCATTGGCCCTCAGGACGGAAGCTTCAAGAGCCATGCCGTCAAAGCCAGACGGGCCAAATCCTGGTAAACACAAGGGCCATGAACGAGGATGTCTGGTCTTTGTGGAAGTAGAAGGGGACGATCCAACGAGAGGCCCTGTAGATCGGAGAACCAGTGCCGCCTGGGCCACGCTGGAGCGACTAGAAGTAGGTTTCCTCCTTCTTGCTTGAACTTCCTTATTACTCTGGGCAGGAGTGACACCGGAGGGAACACATACAGCAGCCGAAAGTTCCACAGGATTGACAGAGCATCCACGAAAGCTGTTTGAGGATCCTTTGTCCTTGCTCCGAAGACCGGAACCTTGTGATTGTGTCGAGACGCCATCAGGTCCACATCTGGGATGCCCCACTTGTCCATGAGAAGTTGAAACACCTCTGGATGTAGGCTCCATTCTCCGGTGTGCACGTCCTGACGACTGAGATAGTCCGCCTCCCAGTTCAGAACACCCGGAATGAACACTGCTGATATGGCTGGCAGATGGCGTTCTGCCCACTGAAGAATACTTCATACTTCCCTCATTGCCATGCGGATTCGAGTACCGCCTTGATGTACGCCACCGTGGTGGCATTATCCGATTGTACTTGAACAGGTCTGTTCTGTATGAGATGCTGGGCCATTGTCAACACTGCCCGCAGTTCCAGAAAGTTTATCGGGAGTAGGGACTCCTCCTTGGTTCACCGACCCTGGAGATAGTGTTGTTCCAACACTGCACCCCAACCTCTCAGACTGGCATCCGTCGTCAGCAGGACCCAGTTGGATATCCAGAAGGGACGGCCCCTGCTCAATCGTTGGTCCTGAAGCCACCAGTTCAGTGACAGGCGGACCTCCGGAGATAGAGAGATCATGTGAGATCTGATCTGGTGAGGCAGGCTGTCCCACTTGGACAGAATCAACTTCTGCAGAGGACGAGAATGGACTTGAGCATACTCCACCATGTCAAAGCCGACACCATGAGACCTAGCAGTTGCATCGCCGAATGAATCGTCACTTGCGGACAGGATAGGAAGCAACGGATCTTGTCATGAAGTTTCAGGACTTTCTCCTGAGACCAGATCAACCGCTGGTTGTGAGTGTCCAATAATGCTTCCAGGTGTACCATGCTCCGAGCAGGAACCAGGGAGGATTTCTTCCAGTTGATTACCCACCCGTGGGCTTTCATGCACTGGACCGTTGCCAGGATCAACAAATCATCTAGGTACGGTAGTATCCTGACCCCTTGACAGCGAAGTGAAGCCGTCATGACCGCCATTACTTTGGTGAAAACTCAGGGAGCCGTTGTCAAACCAAAAGGTAATGCCTGAAATTAGTAATGAAGGTTGCCCACCGCGAACCTCAGGTATTGGTGATGAGACCCTGCAATGGGAATATGCAGGTAGGAAACCTGTATGTCCAGGGAGACCATATAGTCCCCAGGCTCCAAGGCCAGAACAATAGAACGCAGAGTTTCCATACGAAACTTGGAGGCCCGCACATACTTGTTCAAGGACTTCAGATTGAGAATGGGCCGCGAGGACCAGTTCGGCATCGGGACTAGAAACAGCAGTGAATAGTACCCCTTGTCTCTCTGAGCCAGAGGTACTTGTACCACCACTCCTGTGGTCAGGAGGGACTGTACCACTGAATGCAGAGTGTTTGCTTTTGCCGGATCCAGAGGAACATCTGTCAGGCAAAATCGATGAGGGGGACGATTCTTGAAGGGTACGGCGTAACCACGAGTGACGACTTCCCTTACCCAGGTATCCAAAGTGGCTTTGGGTACGCCTGACCTTTTGCTTTACCTGAAGGTCATAAGGGCCGAGGGAAAGTACTTTTAGCCTTCTGTGCGGAAGGAGCTGTACTAGGTAGGCAAGCTGTTTTAGCAGTAGCCAGATCAGCCACAATCTTATTAAGGTCTTCTCCAAAGAGAATGTCTCCCTTGAAAGAAAGCACCTCCAGGGTTTTCTTGAAATCCATATCCACCTACCAGGATCTCAACCAAAGGATACGTCTGGCCAAGATGGACGTAGTAGCAGCCTTGGCCGCCAGAACCCCAGCATCGGAGGCCGCCTCCTTAAGGTACAGAGAAGCCGTGAAAATTTAGGAGACATTGTTGAGCATGCTCAGATGCATTGGAAGGCAGTTCTGCCTCAAGCTCCCGAGCCCACGCCTCAACAGCCCAAGTCGCTGCAATGGTTGGCCTATGCACAGCCCCCATTAGGGTATAAATCGCTTTTAAACAACCTTCCACCAGTCTATCTGTCGGGTCCTTCAGAGAGGTGACGGTAGTTACTGGCAGAGCAGAGGAAACAACCATACGTGCCACATGAGAATCAAGGGGCGGAGGGGTTTCCCACTTCTTACATACCTCCGCAGAGAGAGGATAGCGAGCCAACAGTCTCTTGTTCTGTGTGAATTTTGTCCCCGGATTTTCCTAGGATTCCTGACGTATGTCAACCATGTGTTCAGAATGAGGTAAAACTTGTTTAACCACTATCTTACGTTTAAACCCATCTGGTTTCTTAGAGACAGCCTCAGGCTCAGGATCATCAGACATCTGAAGAATGAGCCTCAATCAAATCCGGGATATCCACTAACGACTTTTCTTCCCTATCAGAAACATCTGTATCAGGGTCTGTGGGATCAGTTTAAGCACCATCCTCATCAGAGGATATGTCTGGGATAGCAGTGGATTGGGAGAAGGTAATGGCCCATTTAGAAGATGACTTAGTCTTAGGCGGGCGAGAGTGACACTTAGATTTAGTCATAGACCGGTTCAACTGCTGTAACTGAGTGGAAAGCTGATCCGCCCATGGCGGGTTAACAGCGGGACCATAAACTGTTGCAGTGGCACAGGTGGCCCCACAGGGGGCGTTAGTTTAGTTACAAGCGTGTTTAACAATGTGGAAAATGTAGCTCAAGGTGGGTCTTGTGATGCCCCAGGTGCTACCGACCCACTGGGGGGTAAGGAACCCCCTGAACCTAAACTCTCAGCTGCCATATTATCCTCCGTAACGTCCGCAGCCTCACTACCACGCAGTGTGGGAGAAGCCCCAGCGACGTTGCCATATGTAGCAGACATAACCATGTGCACAATATTGGGCAACCTGGTACAAAGTGTCGCAGCACTATACCTACCAAGAACTCTCAGTAAAGTGATAGCTTACGAACCGGGTGTTCAAGAGATATAAACTATATGGTGACTATAAATCACAAGGAAAAATACACTGCGAGTATATCTTGTGATACAATCCTATATGAAACAGAGAAAACCTGAAAACACTTGGCCCCTTCAGGTATAGCAATATAGGAATAGCCCACTGAGTGAAATACCCTTTAATAAGGCAACCACGCAGCAGCTACATGCACACACACATATATAGTCACAAGCGTACCATACAGAAATGATGTACCATAAAACTGCACTGGACTAGCAATACACAGTAATACTTAGTATGGCTATATGTGTTAACAATAGATATAACAAAGCACAGTTAATACAGGATGTATATCACAGGGTGTTTGTACCACACAACCCTCAATGTATGCACTCTTTCTTAACTAACACTGTCCCAGTGACAGGTAGAATACTTAAGTGTCCTGTAAGAAGCACAGCACTGGCAATCAGGCGGTTCTACAGAGGAGGATTTGCCCCAGCAGTCCTAGAAACAGCTCAGCTCAATCTGTGATTCGCGCTGGTCAGGCGTGAGGGAGAGATATGCAGCTCCAGGGTGGGAACATTGCAGAAATTGCACCCTGGGGCTGGGGGGAGGGGCCTCAGGTCTAACCTGTTCCCCCTGCTGGCATACCCACCGGGCGCTGCGGGCAGTAAAAAGCGGGGTTAATATAATAGAAACCCCCCCAGACCTGTGCCCCTTAACTGTCCCTGGTGGCTAGTGGAGCGGCTGCCCAGTAATCAGTGTCCTCGGGCCGCCTCCTACGGCCGTGCTGGATCGCAGTAAAGTGCGGGCACAGGAGCCCCTTACCTCCCCCTTATCTGCGGCCCCACGATCCGGGAGGACGGCGGCGTGTGTGACTGACCTCTGTGAAGAAACCGGCACCTCCGCTGCAGTGACCCGGCAACCAGGGCGCGGGAGTATACAGCGCCGCTGGGAGTGCCGGAGCTGCAGCCAGAAACGTCTATAAAGACTTCCTCTGCTGCAGCTCTTGTAGATGATGTATAAAATCTTCTTCTTTCTTTAAAATAAAGCTATGAATAGGCTGCCTGAGGCAGCCCCCTGTTAAGTGCCTGCTTACTGCATGGCACCATCTTACAAACTGAGCTCCCTGTGCATGGAGGTGGGGTTATAGAGGAGGCAGCGTTGAGCATCTTGGGAACAGTCAAAAGCTTTGAGCCTGTTGGTGCCTCGGATCAAGATCCTACTCTACACCCCGATGCGAATCCTTGTGGAGCCCAGTGTACCCCGCAGCAGAAAGTAAGTTATCCATCTAAGTGGATTGGTGCTGTATGTCAGATGTGCTTGGGCACATGGGATTGGGGCCCCAATTAGCCCTCTTTAACACTCCTTTATCTAAATTTTGGTGTCTTGTAGGCCCTTTTCTCATCCTTAATTGCACTAGGCAGGGATTCCCCCTCATCACTTATTTTTTTCCTCTGCTTGGATGACCAGGTGAGAGACTTTAGAGCCATTGATAATATAAATGAGTTCAAAATTGGAGGATAGACTCGTACATTCTCTATTTGCAGGTAATCTTGCTATCATTGTCAATCCATTGTTCTAACGACCTATACTGATGACCGAATTTGATAAACAGACAAATCTTTGGAATTCAGAGTAATTTCGCTAAATTAGTGGCTTTGAATGTCTCCATGTCAATGTGTATTCTAGTTGGACTTCAGCATGCCTTTCTATTTAATGGAAACTTCTCCCACATCAATTTCTTGGGGGTCATCCTGACTAAAAAGTATTCTAACGTGTTTCCATTAAATTTCCTACCTTTACTAGCATGGTTCAAACTGGACTTTTAAAAATGGTTGTTACTGAAATGTTCTTGGCCTGGGGCAGTTATGATCAAAATTAAGGTTTTTCTTTGTAAATGCTATATATATATATTTTTTAAAACTCACTCAATCTCCATACCCAACTCTTTATTTAGAGATCTTCGGAGAGCTGATGGGTAGGCAAGAGACCTACTATAGACTTGAACAGGAAATTCTTACTAAGAATAAGTTAAGTGGAAGTCTCCAACTTCCTTGTTATTAGCTGCTGCCACTCATCCCAAGTGGCATAAATAGTGGAGATGTCTTACCTGCTAAACAGTGGGTCCTCATTGAGGCTCAATCCTCTCCATTCCCAGCTCAGGGCCTTCTAGGGCTAGGTTTGCATATACTGTACCACTCTTGAGCCCAGAGTCAGGTGCTGGAACCGATATCTATGCCTTTCTTTCGCTCCTGAAACTTCTCCACTTATTCCTTGTTTTAATCCCTGATTTTCCACTAGGACTCTTGCCAACCCAGTTGACTCAATGGATACTAAGTAATTTCCTCCTCCCCTCTCACTGACTTTACCTTAACATCAAACAGTGAATTGAATGTTTATATTGATGAAGATCAATGGTGCAGCATATGCCAATTCGCCCCTACCAGCTATGCCTCTGTGCAAAAAATGCAGATGCAATATAAAATCCTCTCCAGATGGTATTGTTTCCCAACCCTCTTCAAAAAATGACCTTTGTTGAACATGTAAGAAGACCCCAATATCCCCTCTTCATATTTGGTGGCAATGCTTCTTCTTGGGATTCTGCCATAGAGTACACAAGATCTCTGAGGAAATAAGTGGTCTCCACCTCGCTTTCAAGCCTGAGGTTTGGCTCCAATGTTGAATGAATTTACAAACTTCTAACATCAAGAAGTTGTTCAGCAGAAAAATAACATGGCAATAGCTGTCATGCCCTGCCTCTGAAGATCACCTGTCCATTCCTCAGTTGCTCCTATGAATTGATCTATACATGAACATGGAAGACCTTGCATCCCTCTACCTTAACATTTTTTACAGCTGTTTGGTATGATTGGTTGAGATTGGCAGAATCTGCAGATCATAAATTGCATCTCCTGGTGATGTCCTTGCCTAAATGGCTGTGGTCTCTTCTAATCCCTATGTACTTGAGAAGAGAATAACAAGGCCAGCATCCTGAGCAGAATTGCTTGCTTTCATATTTATTATTTATTTATATAGTGCCAGCATATTCTGCTGCGCTTTCAAATCCTCTCTCAATGTCTCTGAATGCAGTTTAATTATTGGTCAGACATGACTCCGGCTGGCAGTGTCTGAACCCACCGCATTTGTTACACTTTCGAATGGTATAAGTAGCTTACTCTCAAGTGCACTGCAGTAGGGTAACGTGCCCCTCCATCTCATGCATAGATGTGTAGTACTTGATGTCTAGCAGCTTCCTTTTGGCTCACAAAGCATATAGATTCCACCTTGTTAATGCTTCTTACTACAGTTGCTGGTATGTCAGCTTGTATCTGGTTTTACCGATGGTGCAGTTGTATACAAAATGGATTACGTATGTTTTACTGATAGATGGGATGCCGGCTGCCAGTATACCGACAGACTGGATCCCGGCAGAAAGTCCCCTTGTTGCGGTCACCTTGCTTTGCGCCTGGTGTCTCGCTTTGCTCACCACAGGTCCTATTCCCACTCGGATGGTGGCATGGATCCACCAACCAAGTGGGAATACTGGGCTGCGGTCGGGATTCCGTCTGTTGGTAAAATGACAACTTTTGGGATCCCAGCAGCCGCCATTTTAACTGCATCCCTACAAAATGGCTTGTAATTTTATGGGGTACAATCAGCATCTCCTGCACAGACCTCTATTCACCAAGTTTGTGTGCAAACCATGGTACGTGTTTATATATGGCCAGATGTAATGCCTGTGTTTCCATTATTGGAAGTGGTGAATCCAGTGAAGAGGTTTTTGTTTAGCTAACTGCGACACTTTTGCAAGATACTGACACTGGTATGTAAGCCAGCAAAAAGATAGAGCAGCTTACGTGTGACTGAGCTGGTGGATGCTGGCACGATTATGCTGAGGAGGAGGATGATGCTACTGGTGGTGCTGCTGAGGACAGTAAACCTACCCGGTGGGCTGCCAGTGATGTATAGTCTTTTGTTTGATCAGTGCCAATTGGCCACACGTCAGTTAAATGGTACAAAGTTATTCTGAATGGAACTAATTATTTTGACTTTCACCTCCTGGTACAGCTGAGGAGTTGCTGTTTGGTAGAATGAAAATGAGATGGAATTTGGTAGCATGGGCACATGACCTCAATTAATCAACTAAAACCGGCTGCATTTTCGCTGTAAATTGGAAAAATCCAATGCCAATATGAGTCAACATGATAATGGCTGTCGCACTTGATTCCTCTATCAAATGATTATTGTACAGACTGTTTCATAGACAATTATTTCCCTTCTATGAGGTTTGACCAACAGCAGCATCATGGCGTTAAAATGAAGAAAGGGTTTTATTCAATTACAAGATGCCGATACAGTATCACTTATCTCTTCCTCCTTCCTTTGATTGCTATACCACTTTAATTGCTAATTCAGCAGCACTGCCCCATCCACAGCATATTAAGCACATTGCCCCTCCCGTGGCTAATACGGCAGCACTGCACCTCCCATGGCATAATCAGCAGCACTGCCCCTATCATGAATTCAGAATTACTCTCTCTCTTATTGCTTACACAGCTGCATTGCCCCTCTCACAATACGGACACCCATGATTATACAGATGTGTCCTCATTATCCTAGTGTTTCAGAGCTCTATTGCACAAGACTCTTGGCAAGACTTTGACTCTCCGTCCTTATTCACATCACAGCCCCACACAAAGCCGCTTATGGTGTACCAGGCACACTAGATTAGTAGCTTTCTCCCAAAGGAACTGGTATAAAGTCAGAGTAAGCATAAAGAAACATAGCACCATGCCTCTGTCTTTTGCCTTTTCACCCAGATTTGTTACGTAGTCACACACAAAAGCTACAAGAAATGGTTTGAAAGTTTGAAAGTACTTTTGTCATGTACAGCAAAGATGCATATTTTGTGGAAAAGACTCTGATGGACAGCCTGGAGCGGCTAAGTCCATAGTGTCTCAAGATGCCATAGCGGCCCATTTCCACTATGCTTGACAGTGATTGATTGACAGTGAGGACAGTCACAGCCAATCAGCGTCCTGTTCTGATGGAAGTGGCCGCTGATTGGCTGATGGCTCTGCAAATGACCGAACACACATGGGTTCTGGAATTTGTGCAGAGGAGCTGTGTATACATATATAGCTCCTCTAGGTCCAGATGAGTTTCGGACATTCGTTTTTTTTTTTTTTTTTTTTAACGTTGGAAGTTTACTGGAGAAGAGGACCGATTTTCTCCAATGGTAGAGGAGTATTGATCCCCCCCCATCCATGTAGCAGATTCTACGCGACTTCCATGCAAATTGGTCCTTTGTAAAATCATGGCTTTAAAAAAAAAAAAAAAATTGATCCAAACAGACCTTTAGTAAATATCCCCCCCTGGACTTTGTGCTGCTAAATTTGGTACTTTTGGGCACATCAACAGTAATCGGCTCCCCGATCGGAGCAACAATTGAATTCCTCTGACTTGTGCTCATTACTTTGGGCACAGTTAATTGAATTGCCCCCAGTGTCCAGATTCAATCCACACTTTGAAAAAGCATTATCTTCAAAGGACTATTTCCAATGGTCACAGCAACCCTGGTGTGGTTGCACTTGATGCAGTCATTGGCAGTACTTGAGTTTTAGTAGTCCATATTTGCAGGTTATTTATGACGAGCTATGATTCTGGATGTTTAACATAGAAAAATGTTTGGTCATACATTGAAGCTATACTATTTGTTATAATAGCAACACTATAAATGAAATATACCATTATGGTAAGAACTTACCGTTGATAACGGAATTTCTCCTATGTCCACAGGTATCCACAGGATAACATTGGGATATGCTGGAGCGACAGCGGAAATGGCACCAAATAGTCACAAGCTTTCTAGCCTCCCAAGATGCATCGGGCTCCTCCATATAATCCCGCCCACCGACTCAGTCAAATCAGTTGTTTTCACAGCAATTAGGCAGGAGTATCATGTAGAACCCTATTCAGGCGATAAGAACACACATGCACACCCTTTCATACAAGAGGGAAGAGGTTTAGTGATTGTAAAGATCCTCAAATCAGGTGCATCAGGGTGGGATCCCTGTGGTTACCTGTGGACATAGGAGAAATTCCGTTATCAACGGTAAGTTCTTACCATGACTATATATTGCTCCGGCTGGGTCCACCGGTTATCTACAGAATAACATTGGGATGCCCAAAGCCATTATTAGTTGTAGGGACGCTCCTGATTAACCAGGAGAACCTTTCACCCGAATTCTGCGTCATGAGAGGCAAAAGTATTCAAGGCATAATGTCTAATGAATGTATTAATGGAAGACCATGTGTCTGCCTTACAAATCTGTTCTGCTGAAGCCCCATGTTGTGCTGCCCATGAAGTACCTACCCTACGTGTAGAGTGTGCAGAGACATTAGCCAGAACAGGGAGATCAGCACGAGAATATGCTTCTGAAATAGTCATTCAAAGCCATCTTGCTAGCGTCTGCTTAGTAGCAGGCCATCCTCTTTTGTGAAATCCGTAGAGAATGAAGAAAGAATCTGTCTTTCTGATGGCACTAGTACGATCTACGTAAATTCTTAATGCACGGACTACGTCCAGCGACGCTTCTCCCGCAGAAAGTCCCGATACCTCAAAAGCCGGGACTACAATTTCTTCGTTCAGGTAAAACTTTGAGACCACCTTTGGAAGATAACCAGATCTAGTTCTGAGAACTGCTTTATCTGGATAATAGATCAGAAAAGGAGACTTATACGACAGCGCTCCTAAATCTGACACTCTTCTAGCTAACGCCATCGCCAGTAGAAAGAGAACTTTAGTCGTCAACCATTTAAGATCTGCTCTCTTAAGAGGTTCAAATGGAGCCCCCTGAAGGATTTTAAGAACCAGATTTAAATCCCAGGGTACTGCAGGAGGAACAAACGGTGGTTGAATGAGCAACATTCCCTGAAAAAAGGTACGCACATCCTGTAGGTTAGCAATTTTCTTCGGAAACCATACAGTTAATGCTGATACTTGAACTCTCAAAGAAGCCACCTTTAAACCCTTATCAATTCCTGCTTGGAGGAAATCCAAAATCCTGGATACTTTAAAAGATCTTGGATCCATACCCCCTTCGTTACACCAATGAATATAGGCCTGCCATATTCGATGATAAACACGAGCTGAAGAAGGCTTTCTTGCTCTAAGCATGGTTTGAATTACCTGTTGTGAGAATCCTGTTGATCTTAGGATAAAGGTTTCAACAGCCACGCCGTCAAAGACAGCCGTTCCATATGGCTGTGATAACAAGGCCCCTGCCTTAGTAGATCTGGACGTTGAGGAAGCAGAACTGGAGCTTCCACGGACATCCTTAGTAGATCTATGTACCAATGCCTTCTGGGCCAGGCTGGAGCTATTAGAATTATGGCTCCCTTTGCTTGCTTTATTTTCCTCACCACCCTGGGTAACAGGGAGATTGGAGGAAACGGATATGCCAGACGAAATTCCCATTTCACTGACAGTGCATCTACAAGGATTGCCCCGGGATCCTTTGTTCTCGACCCGTATGCCGGAACTTTGTTGTTCAAACGGGACGCCATGAAATCTATTTCTGGCAGACCCCATCTGTTTACTAGAGTTTGGAATACTGCCGGGTGTAATGCCCATTCGGTCTCCTGAATGGTGTGTCAACTGAGAAAATCCACTTTCCAGTTCAGCACTCCTGGCACAAACACTGCAGACAATGCCGGAAGATGGAGTTCTGCCCATCTTAGAATGTGATTTACTTCTTCCATCAGTCTTTTGCTGTGAGTTCCTCCCTGATGGTTGATGTACGCTACTGCTGTTGCGTTGTCTGAACGGATCTGGACTGGTCTTCCCTGCAGAATGTCCTTTGACTGAACCAGAGCCATATATATGACTGTTATTTCCAACAGATTTATTGGCAGGCAACTTTCACCTGTGGTCCATTTCCCTTGAAACCACACATTTTCAAACACTGCTCCCCAGCCCTGGAGACTGGCATCCATGGTCAGTACTTGCCAATCTGCTATCCAAAAGGGTCTCCCCTTGTCTAGATGGTCCGTCTGTAGCCAGCAGGCTAGTGACCTTTTTACGTTTACTGGAAGCCTTATCATCTGTCTTTTTATTGTCTGATGTTTCCCATTCCATCTGGTTAGGATGAGGTGCTGTAGGGGTCTGGAGTGGAATTGTGCATATTCCACCATGTCGAACGTTGACACCATCAGACCCATCACTCGCATTGCTGCATGGACTGATACTGTGGTGACTGTACAACAATTCCTGAATCATTACTTGTACCTTGGATATCTTCTTACCCGGTAAGATGATCCTTTGTAGACCTGAATCCAATATAGCCCCCCAAGTGAACCGTCCGTTGGGATGGACTCTTTCCCAATTTATGAGCCATCCATGTCTTTGTAGACAAGCTATTGTCTGTTGGAGATGGTCCGAGATTAATTCCTGGGATTGGGCCAGGATTAAAAGAATGTCGAGGTATGGAAAAATTCTTATCCCCTGCCTGCAGAGATAAGCTGCCATAACCACCATAATTTTGGTAAATACCCTGGGGGCTGTCGCTAGCCCAAAGGGCAAAGCCTGGAACTGAAAATGTTGCTGGAGGATGGCAAACCTGAGGTAACACTGATGGGACTGTGCTATGGGCACATGCAGGTAAGCATCCTGTACATCCAGAGATACCATGTAATCCCCTGGTTCCATGGCCAAGACTATGGAGCGTAATGTCTCCATGTGAAATTTTGGAACCCAAGGGGGTAATTCCAAGTTGATCGCAGCAGGAATTTTGTTAGCAGTTGGGCAAAACCATGTGCACTGCAGGGGAGGCAGATATAACATGTGCAGAAAGAGTTAGATTTGGGTGGGTTATTTTATTTCTGTGCAGGGTAAATACTGGCTGCTTTATTTTTACACTGCAAATTAGATTGCAGATTGAACACACCACACCCAAATCTAACTCTCTCTGCACATGTTAAATCTGCCTCCCCTGCAGTGCACATGGTTTTGCCCAACTGCTAACAAAATTCCTGCTGCGATCAACTTGGAATTACCCCCCAAATGTATTAGTTTAACCTTTTGAGATTGAGAATTGGTCGGAATTATCCATTTAGCTTCTGAATCAAAAATAGGTTTGAGTAAAACCCCCATCCCCTTTGTGTCAGGGGCACCGGGGATAATTACCCCAGACTGAACCAATTTCCGAACTGCTTCCATAATTTCCGTCAGATCTTCTGACTCTGGAAACTCAGTCCTAATCGTTTTTGGGCGTTTAAACACAGGTGCTTTAGATTTTAAGACTGCTTTGGCTGGTTCCAGACACAATAGCATTCATGGCATCAATAAGCTCAGCTATATCCTCTGTGCTGAAACCCTCCGATTGGTCATCATATGGGGTATTTGAATACACTGTATCCTCATCTGTTGTATCATCTTGTGTAGTCTGTAACATGTATGTATCTACCCTGGTATTAATACCCTGGCTACTTGTAGAAGCTGTTGGCATCAAACCATAAGAAGGGAGCAGCATGTATGGGTTAATAGTGTAACCTATTCCTGGGGGTGGAACTGCAGGTGTTAATCTGTCCGCTATTGTAGACAAGGTCTGTGCAAACACCCCGCATGGTGGCTCTACTGGTTGCTGAACCAGAGCTTGCTTTTTAGTTTGCTTATACGCAAAACAGTTTGCACATAACCCCTCATAAGTAAGATACTGGGCTATTCCATCCAAAATCCCTATTTTACAAGATAAGCATGTTAAGGGTGTAGGAGCCCCTGATAAAGTATCCTCATCACTATTGCCGCTCACAGACATGGTAAATAATCCGTTTTTACAAATACACTTTCTGTGACTGAAAATCACTTTTATAAATATAGAAGTGATATCAATCTGACCACAATCCGTGCACCTGAATTGAGGCTCAGAAACAATACTTGACAAACATATAAAAGTCAGCAATCATGTTAATGATTAGACATTGTCATATGAGAATATAATCAACCACAAAATACTCCAGTATGTAGGAGTATGTAGCAGTATGTAGGAGTACAACTACTGCACGTCTGTTTTTAAACAGCTATTACCACAAGTTTTTCAGACATGTTATGCAGGAAACAACAGTACTGTACAGGTCTCATATGCATTGTGTACCAAAATTAACTATTCATACTAACAAGTAGATAAAATCTTAGTACTGTGCAACCCTTACTCAGAGTGGGATACAGGGAGACTCACCCCACTTCCAGAATCGATCAATACGCTCGAAAGACGCTGAGTGGATTCAGACGCTACTAGTGTACACTGCCGCGCCGGAAACTGATAGGAGACACAGACGCTCAATAACGGATTCAGATGCTCAGTGAACGATGAGTGCATGCAGACGCTCCTGTCTGCGACCCGGTCCCGGCGGCAACTGTAGTGTACACAACCGCAGCGGCCTAAGCTGCGACCGAGTACGCTTGTGGTAGCGTCTGAGACGGAAGTGAGGTCATCAGTTCATGGACGGGAGACGCACGGAAACTGGTCATGAACTATGGGAAGGGGCGACCAGGAGAGCGTCTAACTCCCCTTGCTGACAAACTCCAGGGATCGCGGCCTCAACCTAGTCCTGGCACCTATGATCCCTGAAGCATAGCGCTGGAGCACTTAAGAGTGGCAGCGCGTCAGCCACTGTTTGTAGTCTCCTCCAATACAGTGCGGCTGTGTCCGAGTTCCCCTAGTAAGTGGAACTGATGCCTTACCATCTCCCCATGCTCTGGCCACAGCCTGGTAACGTCTGCTGGACCTGCTAGAACATCCGACACAGACGCCCGTCGAGACAGCACTAATACCCGAGGGTAAGCGCTGTTGCGACCTGGTGGAGTTGTTGGAGCGACTCTTTCCAGCATGCGTTTAAGACGCTGTTAAGAAAGATCGCTCAAAACATAGTAAGACTATAAAAATAAAATAATAAAAGCTTAGGGCTGCCTTAACAGCAGCCCTGTGACCATGGTCCGGCTCCTGCCGCACCAAACAAAAAACTGATTTGACTGAGTCGGTGGGCGGGATTATATGGAGGAGCCCGATGCATCCTGGGATGCCAGAAAGCTTGCGACTATTTGGTGCCATTTCCGCTGTCGCTCCGGCATATCCCAATGTTATCCTGTGGATAATCTGTGGACCCAGCCGGAGAAACATACCAGTTCCACAAAGTACCACCAACGTTTCTGTCTACATCCGGAACCTTTCACAAGGTGAATAACAAGGTCAGTGAGACGTTACAGAAAAAAAGCCAAAAGTAAAGACAAGGAGTGGAAACGAAGAATTGTCTGAGCTCCGATTGCAGCAGTCGGCCAGCATGGGGAATAACTGCGGCAACTGAGGGGACGACCGGAACAGCCAAACGGAATCTGGTCCTGCGTCCCAGTCTGCACTTAACAATCCATTGCCTAATTTGTAGTGCCTGATGTTGCAACCGGGTGGGCATTTACATGTGTTCCACTCATTTGTCTCGTCTTTCACCATCGGACTCTGCAGCAAGTGTACAGGTGGTGGCAGAGTGCACTCTGACACTGCATCATGCGGTCTGTCAAAAACCTAGCTATAAAACTGACGCACACATGATACTTTGCAGGTTCTAGAGAATGTACAAAATATCGTCCAGTGTGTACCCTGCATTACAGACTTGATTTAAGACGGAGTTTAATGATTATGTAATGCTAATGTTTCTCTTTCTTTTACCCCTTCAATCAACATATTTGAGCCTGTATGGACCAGAGGATGGACTGGCCTGCCTGAATGGAACAGAGTCTGAAACACAGCTGTTTGAGAATGTATCATTTGGGAAATATTTTATATTTCCTTTTATCTGTAAATCTTTATGTAGTGGTTCATCAACCTTATATACTTACTTAGGAGAGCATGAAGATGGATATCTGCCGCACAGACCCTGAGTAGGAATGATGGTGCCATAACAGGAAAAGACACGTTGGATGTAGTGAGGTGTGACATCTTAGTCTAGGGCTTTGGTTAAGTAGTGATACTATGTCTAGGTACCTTGTGGGGGTGGTCTTCAGTATGCAGGCTGTTGGGATCCCAGCACTCAGTATACCAGCGCCGGAATCCCGACACCTGGCATACTGACATTATTCTCCCTCTTGGGGGTCCACAACACCCCTGGAGGGAGAATAAATAGCGTGGCGAGCCACTGTGCCCACAGCGTGGCGAGCGCAGTGACCCCAGAAGGGGCTCATTTGAGCTTGCCCAGTTGCCGGTATGCTGGTGGTCAGGATCCCGGCGCCATACTACACCCCCTTGTGGAACGCATCAACAGTCCTGTGTGGAATAGCTACAGTATTTCTTCTGTTGGGAACCTCCACTGCTGTATGGACTTCTGAATTTACTACTGTGTGGACTAATTCTATCCTGTATACTACTTTGCTGTGTGGAATCAGTAGAAGTTTTGCAGAGTAGAACCCTATGTAATTGTTTGGACTAATCTGCTATTACTGATGTGTAGTCTTCCTTTGGAAAACGTTATTTTTACAAATAAAAAACTAATTTGTCTTTATAAAATTATGTTATCAATAAAATCTTGATTACAAAGCTTGTTTTTACTTGTAGTTAAATGTGGATTTTGACCAGTTTAAATTTGTTAGTAGGTCGGACTGTGATCTTAAATAGCAGTAAGACATTTAGGGGTCTATTCATGAAGCAGTGAAAAGGGTGGAGAAGTGAGCCAGTGGAGAAGTTGCCCATGGCAACCAATCAGCATTGAAGTAACATTTATAATTTGCATACTATACAATTATACAGAGCAGCTGATTGGTTGCCATGGGCGACTTCTCCACAGGCTCACTCCTCCACTCTTATCACTGCTTCATGAATAGACCCCTTAGTGTGTTAAGAAGGGTTACGGTATACACGGTCTGGATAAACAGGCAATAGGTCGACACTGACAAAAGGTTGGTATGTAAATGGTCGATCCAAAAATGGTCAACACAGGTTTTTTTGGTGTTAGTGTGGATAGTTTTGCCATCTGGGAGCACAATTTGTATAAAATCGGACTTTTGCGGGCTCGCTTCGGTTGCCACGCTTCCAGGACGGTGCTTCACTTCGCTTGCACAAGGTTACTAAAGTTATAATTTGTGACATGGATAGTCAAGGATGGAAAAAGTAAAAAAAAACCCCATGTAATAAACAAAAAATTATAATAAAGTGTCGACTGTGTGTGTCAACCATTAACATGTCGACCAAGTTGAACATGCCAACCTGTTATCAGTGTCAACCTAATGAATGTCCTTTTGTTTGTGTCGACCATATGGTGTCAAACCTATTGACTGTGTATCAGACAGTGTAGATCTACAGTCCTGTTACTGATAAGAAAAGGGGGCACTGTCCCTGTTTTTAATGGGGGGGGGGGGTAAAAGAGGGGAGGAGCTGGAACCAGAAATGGGAGGAGTTAAGATAAATCATTACATTACATATAAAAGGAAAGTCTAGATTTGCCCCTGCTGTACTTGTGCTATATTGTCCTGAACTGTAAGTCACTGTCTTGTTTTGCTTATTTGTTTACGTACTCTCTAACTGTGCGCTGCGGATCCCTTGTGGCACCATATAAAATAATAATAGGATTTTGGTACTTACCGGTAAATACTTTTCTCCTAGTCCGTAGAGGATGCCGGGGACTCCAAAAGGACCATGGGGTATAGACGGGATCCGCAGGAGCTTGGGCACACTGAAAAGACAAACTGGGTGTGAACTGGCTCCTCCCTCTATGCCCCTCCTCCAGACCTCAGTTATAGGAACTGTGCCCAGGAGAGACGGACATTTTGAGGAAAGGATTTTTGTGTAAACTAAGGGCTACAAAAATACCAGCCCACACCACAAACATACCGTACAACCGGAGTAACAGTAAACCAGATAACAGTATGAAATAACAACAGGAACAAGCTGAAAACCAGAAATACACAACCCGTGTATAAACCAAGTTAACCAACAAGAATACACTGCAAGTAATAGTCCGCACTGGGATGGGCGCCCAGCATCCTCTACGGACTAGGAGAAAAGGATTTACCGGTAAGTACCAAAATCCTATTTTCTCCCACGTCCTAGAGGATGCTGGGGACTCCAAAAGGACCATGGGGTTTATACCAAAGCTCCAGACCAGGCCGGAGAGTGCGGATGACTCTGCAGCACCGACTGAGCAAACACAAGGTCCTCATCAGCTAGGGTATCAAACTTTTAGAACTTAGCAAAAGTGTTTGAACCTGACCAGGTGGCCGCTCGGCAAAGCTGTAAAGCCGAGACGCCTCGGGCAGCCGCCCAAGACGAGCCCACTTTTCTGGTAGAATGGGCTTTTACTGACTTCGGCACCGGTAGCCCGGCCGAATAATGAGCCTGCTGAATCGTACTACAAATCCAGCGTGCAATAGTCTGTTTTGAAGCAAGATGACCAATCTCGTTAGAAGCATACAGGACAAACAGCGCCTCAGTTTTCCTGGCAACAGCCGTTCTAGCGACGTAGATCTTCAAAGCTCTAACCACATCCAGAGACTTTGGAACTGCCACAGCATCCGTAGCCACCGGCACCACAATAGGTTGGTTAATGTGAAACGAAGACACCACCTTCGGTAAAAATTGTTGACGAGTCCTCAATTCTGCCCTATCTGAATGAAAAATCAAGTACGAGCTCTTATGAGATAAGGCCGCCAACTCAGACACCCGCCTGGCAGACGCCAGCGCCAACAACATGACTACCTTCCAGGTGAGAAACTTCAACTCAACCTTACACAAAGGTTCAAACCAGGAAGACATGAGAAACTGCAAGACCACGTCAAGATCCCATGGAGCCACAAACGGAGGATTGATATGCAATACTCCTTTCACGAACGTCTGAACCTCTGGGAGGACAGCTAATTCCTTCTGAAAGAAAATAGACAATGCCGAAATCTGTACTTTGATGGAGCCCAATTTCAGGCCTGCATCTACACCTGCCTGCAAAAAGTGGAGAAAACAACCCAAATGAAAATCTTCCGCAGGAGCCATTTTAGACTCACACCAGGAAACATACTTCTTCCAAATACGGTGATAATGTTTAGCCGTAACCTCCTTCCTAGCCTTAATGAGAGTAGGAATGACCTCCCTGGGAATACCCTTACGAGCTAAGATCTGGCGCTCAATTTCCATGCCGTCAAACACAGCCGCGATAAGTCTGGAAACACGCATGGACCCTGCAACAACAGATCCTCTCTTAGAGGAAGCGGCCAAGGATCTTCCACAAGTAATTCCTGAAGATCCGGATACCAGTCCCTTCTTGGCCAATCTGGCACGACGAGGATCGCCTGAACCCTTGCTCGACGAATGATCCCCAGTACCTTTGGAATTAGAGGAAGTGGAGGGAACACATACACCGACTTGAACAACCACGGAGTCACCAGGGCGTTCACCGCACTGGCTTGGGGGTCTCTTGACCTGGAACAATACCTCGGGAGCTTCTTGTTGAGACGAGACGCCATCATGTCGATCAACGGAATTCCCCAACGCTTCGTCACCTCCGCAAAAACTTCTCGGTGAAGAGCCCACTCTCCCGGATGGAGATCGTGTCTGCTGAGGAAATCCGCTTCCCAGTTGTCCACTCCCGGTAGGAAGACTGCTGACAAGGCGCTCACGTGTTGTTCCGCCCAGCGAAGGATTCTTGTGGCCTCCGCCATTGCCGCTCTGCTCCTTGTTCTGCCTTGACGGTTTATATGTGCCACCGCTGTGATGTTGTCTGACTGTACCAGGACAGATCGACCCTGAAGAAAGCTTCTTGCTTGTAGCAGGCCGTTGTAAATGGCTTTTAACTCGAGAACATTTATGTGGAGACACGCTTCCTGGAGCGACCATCTCCCCTGGAAGTTTCTTCCTTGGGTGACTGCACCCCAGCCCCGGAGACTTGCATCTGTTGTCAGAAGTACCCAGTCCAGGATACCGAAGCGGCGTCCTTCTAGGAGGTGAGAACTTTGTAGCCACCACAGGAGAGAAATTCTGGCTCTGGGAGATAGACTTATCTTCCGGTGTATGTGCAGGTGAGACTTGGACCATTTGCTCAGCAAGTCCCACTGAAACACCCGGGCATGAAACCTGCCAAACGGAATAGCTTTGTACGCCGCAACCATTTTCCCCAGAACCCGAGTACAGTGATGGATGGACACACTGTTTGGCCTCAGAAGTTCCCTGACCATCGACTGCAGTTCTAGAGCTTTTTCTTCTGGAAGAAATACTCTCCGTAACTCCGTGTCCAGAATCATGCCCAGAAAAGACAGCCGAGTGGTCGGAATCAGAGATTTTGGCAAATTGAGCATCCAACCGTGCTGTCGCAGCACCGACAGCACCAAATTTACACTCCTCAGCAACCGTTCCTTGGACCTCGCCTTTATCAGGAGATCGTCCAAGTACGGGACAATTGTAACCCCTTGCCTGCGAAGGAGAACCATCATTTCTGCCATGACCTTGGTGAAAATCCTCGGGGCTGTGGAAAGCCCAAACGGCAACGTCTGAAATTGGTAATGAGAATCCTGTACCGCAAACCTTCGGAAAGCTTGATGCGGAGGATATATCAGGACGTGTAAGTAGGCATCCTTTATGTCGACTGACGCCATAAAGTCCCCCCCTTCTAGGCTGGCAATCACCGCTCGAAGAGATTCCATCTTGAACTTGAAAACCTTCAAGTATGGATTGAGGGACTTTAGGTTCAGAATCGGTCTGACCGAACCGTCCGGTTTCGGCACCACAAAAAGGCTCGAGTAGAACCCCTCCCCCCGTTGGGACGGGGGAACGGGAACAATGACCCTCTGATGACACAACTTTTGTATTGCTGCCAGCACCACCTCCCTGTCCGGAAGAGACACTGGCAAGGCAGACATGAAAAACTGGTGAGGGGGCGTCTCCTGAAACTCCAGCCTGTAACCCTGAGATACAATCTCTAGGACCCAAGGATCCAGGCCTGATTGAACCCAGACCTGACTGAAGGACTGCAGACGGCCTCCCACCGGTTCTGACTCCCCCAGGGAAGCCCCAGCGTCATGCGGTGGTCTTGGTAGCGGCAGGGGCGGACTTCCGGTCCTGGGCGCCTGACACTGCAGGTGACTTCCTTCCCCTTCCTCTACCTTTTGAAGCGAGAAAGGATGAACCTTTTCCTCGCCTGTATTTATTCGGACGAAAGGACTGCATCTGCTGATGTGGTTTCTTTTTGTGTTGTGTGGGAACATAGGGAAGAAAAGACGACTTACCCGCAGTCGCGGTAGAAACCAGGTCAGCCAAGCCGTCCCCAAACAAGACATTACCTTTGAAGGGTAAATCTTCCATAGCTCTCTTGGAATCGGCATCAGCATTCCATTGATGTATCCACAGCGCCCTCCTGGCCGAAATAGACATGGCATTGGCTCTTGACCCCAAGAGACCAACATCCCTCGCCGCATCCTTCAGGTAATCTGCAGCGTCCTTGATATAACCAAGAGTCAAAAGAACAGTATCTTTATCAAGGGTATCCATATCAGCAGCTAAATTCTCAGCCCATTTAGCAATAGCACTACTCACCCATACCGACGCCACAGCAGGTCTGAGCAATGCACCCGTATTAGTGAAAATGGACTTCAGAGACGTCTCCAGCTTGCGATCCACCGGATCCTTGAGAGCTGCCGTGTCAGGAGACGGAAGCGCCACCTTCTTAGACAAACGAGATAAAGCTTTATCAACATTTGGAGACGCCTCCCATTTTCCCCTATCAATAGAGGGGAAAGGATACGCCATGTAAATCCTCTTGGGAATCTGCCACCTCTTGTCCGGCGACTCCCAAGCCTTTTCACAAAGAGTTTTCATCTCATGAGAGGAGGGAAACTGCACCTCAGGTTTTTTCTCTTTAAACAAGCAAATCCTTGTTTCCTGTACGGCAGGTTCCTCAGAAATGCGTAACACATCCTTTATAGCCACAATCATGTACTGAATACTCTTAACTAATCTTGGATTTAAAGGAGCCTCAGTGAAGTCGACATCGGACTCAGAATCCGTGTCGGTATCAGTATCTACCACTTGAGTAAACGGCCGCTTTATTGACCGCGAAGGGGTCTGTACCTGCGACAAAGCATCCTCCATGGATTTTTTCCACACCCGTGTCTGTGACTCAGATTTATCTAACCTCTTTGACAAAGAAGCCACATTAGAATTAATTGTATTCAACAATGCAAGTAAGTCAGGTGTCGGCTGCGCCGACAGAGCCAACTCCAGACCCGCATCTGTCCCCCCCAATAACCTCCTCCGGTGAATAACTTTCAGCCTCAGACATGTCGACACGGAGTATCGACCCACCGACACACACAATGTCTCAGCCAGGGGACAGGCCCACAAGGAAGCCTGGATAGAGAAACACAGAGGGAGTATTGCCAGCTCACACCCCAGCGCCCATATATCCCCCCAACGAATATATGTAACTAGCGCTGCCTCAATAACAATAATTCTGCACCAACTGTGCCACCCCTCCCGATTAGCTCCCCGTTATTTAAGTGGAGCTTCTGGAGGTCCCGGGCAGCGTCTCCTACATGCTGCGTGTGAGGAAAAATGGCGCCTGTGAGCCGCGCGGCTAAGCTCCGCCCCCTCCCGGCGTGCTTCAGCCCGCCAAGTTTGAATTATTGAAAATGCCGGCAGGGGTCCAGAAAAAGGTGCCGAGGCACCGAAAAAACATCTGCCGGTCCCCAGACATCAGTAACATGCTGCCCAGGGCGCCCTCCCCCAGCGCTCTGCACCCTGTGAGTGCCGATGGAGATAGTGTGTGTGGGAGCATGGAGCGCAGCGTTACCACTGCGCTGTACCTGGTTACTGAAGTCTTCTGCCGTCCTGAAGTCTTCGGTTCTTCTAATACTCCCCTGGCTTCTTTCTTCTGGCTTCTGTGAGGGGGGTGACGGCGTGGCTCCGGGAACAAGCAGCTAGGCGCACCAAGTGATCGAACCCTCTGGAGCTAATGGTGTCCAGTAGCCGAGAAGCAGAGCCCTTAAACTAAGAAGAAGTAGGTCTGACATCTCTCCCCTCAGTCCCACGATGCAGACAGCCTGTAGCCAGCAGGTCTCCCTGAAAATAAAAAATCTACCAAAAGTATTTTCCAGAGAAACTCCGGAGAGCTCCCCTAGTGAGTGTCCAGTCAGTCCTGGGCACAAAGTCTAACTGAGGTCTGGAGGAGGGGCATAGAGGGAGGAGCCAGTTCACACCCAGTTTAAGTCTTTTCAGTGTGCCCAAGCTTCTGCGGATCCCGTCTATACCCCATGGTCCTTTTGGAGTCCCCAGCATCCTCTAGGATGTGGGATAAAATAATAATAAATAATAATAATAATAATCTGAGCCCCCAGCCAGGAGAAGACCCCAACAATCTGGACACGTATAGGGGAACAGCTTTAATTAACTGACGCAAGGCAGAGGAATTGGGAAGGGTGCGGAGACCACAGGGCAGAGTCGTAACTTGACTTATTGGTGCCCTGTGACAGAAATAGAATTAGAGCCCCCTTCCAAATTTTCCAGTAGGGACATAAGGCGCATGCAATTATCCCAGAGGAAGCCTATGCTATGATGCCACTTCCCACATTTTATATAGATAAAATGGGTTGGGACACAAATCCTCTTTATACCACATTCATACACTTAACTCCAGAGCTGCTTGTTAAACATTTACAATACCCCTTATTAAATAACACATTTTAATATACGGTCATACCCAAGAATTAAACCTAATAACCTGTTGCACTCTACCCTTCTCATTGAGCGATTTGATCCTGCATAACAACTATGAGAACTATATGAAGCTACTTGTATTTTGTAAAAAAAAATAATAATGTAGTGTACAGCCACACACTACAGATGGAGCCATGCTCATCTCAGGCGGTTCCATCGCAGGCGTGCACTTCCGGTGTGACTAAGCAATCCGTCCGTCTAGTCATGCCGGGAGTGCACAGAGACGCTCCCATTGTGAGCGTCTGTCCGTGCGCACGGACAGAGACGCTCTCCATTCAAGTGAATGGGACTCGTCTCTGCCACGGGCGCGCACGCCAGCGCTCTTGGTGCGCCTAGTCACAGACGGAGCCACGACTAGCGTGGCTCCATCTGTATATAGCTCTGCTCAGTTGCAATGTTGATAATTGTTTCACAAAGAACAAGGTACACTTCAAATAGTTAGAATTCTCTAGGTTAGAATTCTCTAGCTTTCTATGCAAGGGCAAAACACTCAATGACCAGAGTGAAATGGGTATACAGGCAATGGGTTAGCATCCCGAGTATGTCAGCAACTTGAAATGTAATAAAGGACAGTGTGACTGAATAACAAAGAGCTATCCAGTTAAGTTCATGAATGTTGTATTGGTATTATTGACGGAAGGGGTGGGGGTAGGAGACGGGCAGTCAGGAGATGCTGGGCTTCACAATGGGGTAAACTGCAAGTAAATTAAAACAGATAATTGACAAGTGCCCCCTACCCACACACCTAGCTACGGCCATGATAACTATTTATGACATATAGTGCTGTGCATAATAAAAAAAAAAAAAATTAAATCCTGTGCTTCCTATACTATCTGGCCCTCATGCAAGTCCAAATAATGTGTCCATCTTTCCCTAAGAAGTTGGCCAGTGCTGATGTAGTACAGTGTATATACTTACATAAATACAGCCACATTTAAATAAAAAGACAAAACAAAGGAACACTACAAATAAAATTGGTTTCAAAACAAAATTGTATTTCACTTTGATCTATACATGCTATACATGTCATGCCAACTATGAATCTACAATTTATAATAAAATAGGATGTCTTTTAAAGTACAATATAACACATATGAACATCACTTGTTTTATTTTTGATGGCAGGTCATGGGAACATGCTTAAGCTTTATTGCACATTCAGTAAGATTGATACCAACAGTCAACAGTATGTATATAACGGGCACTGTGCAGCGTTATATAAACACCCACCCACACCATACTCCCTCGGTATAGAGCCATGCCTTAGTGCTGGATGTGTTCTAGTACTACAGCTATAGGAAACCATGGCTCCTTTTCCAGTTATTCATTTTGGGGAGAAAACTAAATTGACTGTTTTTTTCATTACTTTGCCTTATATTTTATAAGTATTTCATACTGTGGGCCAGATGCATCATCGCTTGGAAAGTGATAAAATGGAGAGTGAAAAAGTGCCAGCCAGTCAGCTCCTAACTGACATCTTTCAAACACAGCCTGTGACATGGCAGTTAGGACCTGATTGGCTGGCACTTTTTCACTCTCCATTTTATCACTTTCCAAGCGATGATGCATCTAGCCAATTATTACTTACCGAGAGGAGTGTTCCTCAGTGGAGATGGCCATTTTCTGGTGGACTGAACCAATATTCATAAAGATGCAGCCTATCATTTATTACCCATGATTCAGGTTCCTAGTACACGCACAGACTGTATTTCTCATGTGTATTGGTTCAGCTCACAAAATGGCTGCCGTCACTGAATATTGGTATATTATTTAAGACTGCTACAGGGTGGTATTTTGCTAAATGTTTGTATGGTTTTAGTTATAACACACAAACCACTTATCCGAAACACTATGGAGGTGTTTTTTGTTTTTGTTTAGCTCCTGTGGTATTTTTATATTAATGATAAGAACAAATAGTAACATAATATGTACACCCTAATAACAATGAAGTATTCCACTTATAGAAACAATAACATTTACAACGTATGGCACTTCATCTTTATACAGATTACATTATTATGATTAGTCCTATATATATATATATATATATATATATATATATATATATATTTTTTTTTTTTTTTACTGGGCAGTGACATCATTATGTGTAATGTTCTGCTTAATAAACCAGTCTCTAAGCAGTAAAGTTACTGTAGTGCATTACTAGTGACACTGGGCAACCGTTATTTTGCACACATCCATATTTACAACCCACTAATAATTACATTATTATGTGTCATAACCAAGTTTTGTTGGCAGTAATGGTTATTTGGGGATGGGGATGGGGATGGGGGGGGGGGGGGGGGCGGCGTGTCATGGTCACTGCTCTAAAATGCTTTGTTTACTTGTCACCCTGTTTTGAGTAGCAGCAGCAGCCTGTGTTTCTGTACTTGCATATTAAATAGGGACATTATGAATATAAGGACAAAAGCAGAACAACCTCCTAATGTAAGGGCAAGGAAAATCAGTCTGCATCATTTTGTAGCACAAATTCTGAATGTGAAGTAATGAAGTCTGAATTTATAAAGATAGATTGGAGCAGCAGTTGTAAAGGTCAATGCCACAAACAAACATTTTAGTCACCCCTGCTGGATATATGGGTGAATGACTTACTACAGATAGAGTAGCATCATATGGACAGCATCTGGTGTAGATGAAAGTACGGTAGATACATAAAGAATTCCGCTATGGATCTACTCAATAATCATTTGTAAACCAAAGAAAAAAAGTAACCAGTGATAATTGTTCTGTGCGACATTGCCCAAGTAGCATAAACCAAACTGTGACTATTTTATGTCACATTGCCCAGTCCCTTTATGTTATGCATGTTGTGTGCACAGACCTTTAGCATGACTATGACGATACCTGGTGCCTGCCATTCACTTAATTGTATGTAGACAGAAGCCTGCCCATACAGAGCAACAGCAACAATGCATCTGTCTAAGGATCAGCACTACATCCAAAAAGCACAACAATTATTAAATAATCTTAGATTCAACAATGGCAATTTCATATAACTTAACAAGAGTAATGAAAAATCCACTTCTTGAAAAATAACCCTGGGCCTTTAAGTTGGTGGATTACAATGCCACCGTACATTGGTTGGATGTAGGATAATGAGGGGCTTGATGACCAACTTTGATTGTAGAAGATTCTTGACTTAGGCCATATTGTTGAGTGAGCGTTAGAGACAGAATGCCGGTATCTGTTTTCACACTTGATTTCAGAGTTCTGCAGTAAGGCGCTCAATCAGCTCCATATAAATAGTAAAGTGACACTTCCTGTACAGAACATAAAACCAAGCAAACCAGCCCAAATATAGGTGGAACTCAAACTGGCATGACGAACGATCTCCAACATAGACTTATAGTTACCCCAGAGTTGTTACTAAGCACACAATCTATGCAGCTGCGGCTGGGTCTTTTGCTGATGCGGAACACTTTTATAACAGTATAGATAAAGATTTGCAGGCTATAGCCAGCTCTAACAAAAAAATCCAGTTTAGGCTCTAGCTTGGCGTCGTACTGCCGGCAGTGATCATTGGCCCAAAGTGCGTCCCTTGCGGAGTTACTCTGCAACGTCTGTCAAATAGAGTTACAGGTATTATGTTAATGTGGTTTACATAAACATGGTCTATGATGATATTCTATTGAAGGTCATATGTATTCTAAAAGCAGTATTTTAGTAGCTAGGTTGAGCAGTGCACAATTAATAATATAATTGCCCTACGTGTAACACTTAATAGTGATCTGAATGTTACTATCAGACCTACTGTATGTGTGAACTGGGCTCCCTAGCAGTGGGAGCCACTGGAGGCGCAGCGTGTTGTGTGGCTCCCGCTGTACATTCATTTTAGAGACGGTATAGACCTTAGAGAATTATTATACAGATTTTGTTATGTATACTTGTACTTTATATATGTTATATTTATAATTATATTTGTTAGATTTTAAGTTTTGTTATGTATATAATATGATACATGTTATAAATAGTTCCTCTGTATGTTAGTTTTACAATTTAATAGTTCTACCGTATATACTGTATGTTATTTAATTGTGAAAAACTGGTCAGGTGTTATCCATTGAATGCAAATGACTGCTAATGATAGAAATACTAATGTAGGGACAAAAACAGTTCACAATTACAGAATTTATCCTGGTTTTGGCCATTTTTAATGAAATAGAGATAAACCACACAAGGAATTTTTGGGAAAACCAATACCAAACCATGAAGATGGGTTTAGAACCAAAGCATGAAGGTCCGTGCATATCTCTAATAATAACTTCCAGGTAGGATTACCACAAATAATAAAAGTGCATTTTGCACAAAAAAAATCTTATGTTCCTGATTTTTGTTTAAACTGACACGATGAGCACAAAAAACATCCGTCTAAAAAAAATTAGATCACTCTAGTTAACGAGAGTACATTAAATGGCAATAAACTTAAATTCTGTATAGAAATGTATAGTTTATAATTGCACGAGATAGAATGTTAGCATAAGTTATTCATTTCTGTTAATGAAAAATGTGATGCACAAACAAAAAATACATTACCCATGTTACACTGTGCTGTGGATATCAACAGATAGTGTTCAATTTAGGTTCTTGGCCCGGACTTTTAAATCCATCAATAAGGTTTCTATTACAATCATCAATGTGGATGCTCTCGCTGGCTATCTTAGAATAAGTGGCCTGGCCTGTGAAGTCCAGGAGATCCTCTAAGGCTCTTGATTTATTAGTTCCATTTTGCTCCAGTGACACGCTGGGAATAAGGTCATTCAATGGTGAAAACTCAGGAATGGAAATGAGTTCCTCCTTAGACACTGGACTATGAAAAAAAAAAGAATAATAGACTTATACATTTAAATACTGGCAAAAAAACATCCTTGTACTGTTTATACAGTAGACAAAGTTTCCATACAAAACACCTGCACAGCAAGGCACATTGCCGCAGCGGTAGTCACAAGAAACATGTACTGGATAACTGGATATTGCACTCTCTACTCCACATTATAGGGAGAGTAGAAGTCTCTGAGAAGTCATGTGACCATTTAAAAGCAGAAGATCACAGGCCAAGTGCGGCTATGTGTGTCACAGAAACTGAAGGTGACTTTGAGAGCCATAATAATGAAGTGGGTGCATTGTTGTTGTTTTATTTTATAGTACTCAAGTTTTCTTATGGAACAGTGTTATCAAAATATACCTTAAGTGATAATATTCGAGATCAATGTGTAAACCGACAATACATACACATATATACATTGTGGCAAACTGAGCGCTGCTCCCTGGATTTCTAGTGTTGACAGGCTGTGAGCAGTGGATTAGAAACACACAGGCAGAGACACAGGTGGGGGAATCAGCTGTGTAAGTTATTAGGTATGTATGGAGGGAATTCGGATCTTATAGCACCCCCGATCTACCATCTAAAGTGACGGGAGATAGAGGGGCGATATTCAAATGCACCCCGTTATCGCGCTCAGTTTAGGAACGCAAAGCACCTAAACCCGCTTAAACTAATAGGCGCAACAGTAAAAAGATACATTTGGAGGGCCAAGCGGGCTTCTTTACACACATTTCAGCTCGCTACCCCCGGGGGTAGCGAGCTGAAATTAACTTGTCGCGCCCGTCTACAGTAACGTTAGAATACTGCCAGCGGGTGCGCTAGGGGGCGGAGATTTGAATCTAGTCTTGTGTGTTGCACTGTGGGGTGGGTGTGACTGTTGCCAGTTAGTGGCCACTGTATAGCTAGCTGATCTATTACTGGGTACACACATGCCAATATATTATTCATACAGCTGGCGAATTATATATATTAGCTGGATCATCGCCTAGTGTATACAGTAAGCATATCATGTTGGCTGTGCAGCACGGCAGATACAAATATATCTATCGGTACCCTGCTAGCTGCAGACTGACCCATATGCAGATTGCTCGAAAAACAGACAGACAATGACGTCACTTCCAGTTCTGTGGGCAGGCTAGTTGTACATTCTTGGTAAGAATGTACAAATACCAAAACACTGGATGGATGAGTGAACCCCCCCCCCCCCCTCCCCACTGCAAGAAGGTGGGGTACCACTACGATCGGCTTGCAGGCTTCTGTGTATTGGCCAATTCACTACCTAAACCCCCATCATTTGTTTATTGATGTAGTGAGGATAAGTAAGCTTGCTATGGTGAGTGCGGAATTTTCTGTTTGTATTTATTTAAGTATGTGGTCATGAGCTACATGCACCCCACCCTATGAGTGCAGTCATGTACCCCGCTTCTGGGGTGGCGAGTACTGTGGTTTTACATCTGTGTATAATACATACATACATATATATATATATATATACACACACACACACACACACACACACACATCATTTGTACATTGTAGGCTGAATAAGCACATACTATATTTTAATTGACTAACATTTGATTTGATTCCATGTGCTTTGGTATGATGCCTGAATATGATCATCATCCTAAAATAAGCTTAAAAAGGGGGTCTGTACTAACTGATCACATCCGTGCTGGCTTTACTGGAAGACCACTTATGATATTTTTACATAAAATGTCAACCAACTTTATATAACACACCCACATTGAAAATAGCTCCACACCTTGGAACAGATGTATTAACTGGAGAAGGGTTAAAGAAGTGATAAAGAAGTGATAACGCACCAGCCAATCATTACGGATTTTAAATATGACAGTTAGGAGCCGACTGGCTGGTTCGTTATCACCTTGCACTTATCAGTGCTTTATCACCTCTTTATCCCTTGTGAAGGCTTAATACATCTGTACCTATGTTTCTGAAAAAAACTTTTGATTTTAAGAGGAACTACCGCCCATTCATGTGGTCCAGAGTTCCACCATTGCTTCCCTAAAGGCATACATCATCCAAACCTACATGCAAGGCATAGAAGTGGTAAAATACCACAACCACCCTTATCAATCATCATTATCAACAATACCATGCTAACAATGAGCGAGGGGGGATCTTCAGTTTGTATACCTCACATCCATTGACTGAACCTCATCGGTGGAATCATCCAAGCTATTGCATTTTCCTTCAAAGGCATCAAGTTGGATGACACTTGCACTTGTCTTTATGCCATTGGAGAAGAGTTCCTGAGGCTTTGATTCAATGATTGTTATGGCTGGTGTTTTGCTTTCCAGATGGGCAGACAATCCATTTAGTTGCACTAAGATATAATTAATCAAGAAGAAATACATAAATTATATATGCTATTATCTACTAAAGATTATATTCAGAAAGTGATTGAATACAGCTATTTTAAGTCATTTACAGGTCGCGTTTCTATTCACTGAATCTATTAAAAGCAGTGGTTCCCAAACTCTGTCCTCAAGGCACAGTCCAGGTTTTAAGGATATCCATGCTTAAGCACAGGTAATTTAATTAATAACTCAGATTGATTATATCATCTGTGCACAAACATGGATATTGTTCAAACCTGGACTGTTAAGGCCCCCATCCACTAGTCCAATTTTGGCACTTTTCTTCAGATTTCGACGCATCTGACCAAAAAATCTGAAGAAAAAAAAGTGTTACATCAGATGGCTCTTCCGAACCGATGCGCAGTCCCGTGTCAGATATGTCTGAACTACAGATCTTTGTGGCTGCCCCAACTATTTATCTGAATCTGAAGAAATCAGGTGCATATCGGAGTGTTTTTTTTTTTTACTTCAGATGTATCTGATCAGATTCATCTGAAGAGTCACTTGACTGGCATTTCTCTAGCCACTCCCACCCACCACAGGACGCGGCGGCAGCAGCATCAGTTCAATCGCATGTAGCATGTGTGCATCAGATATATCTGATGCGAGCTGACACATGATAGATCGCATCAGATATATATGAAGTGAATTTAGTGAAAATGAAAGCCCGGGTCCGATCCAATTCCCGGGATGCTCTTGGGAGAGTTCAAGAGAAATCTGATGCGATCTGCAGTTCATACAAGATACACTTGTGCGATGCCCTGCGACGCGACATCGCGGGGCATCCCACCGGCAGTTCAGGTGCAATGAAATCGCACCTGAACTGCCAAAGTGATTACCATGCGATAGATTGCATGGTAATCACGTGATAGGCATGTCACCGCCGAGTGGGAGCAGCCTGTGGCCGCTCCCGGTGGGTGCCCATCGCACATCGCAGTGCGATATATAGCATGCATTTTTAAAAACACATGTGATCGCACTCGATTCGATAAATATTAAGTGCAGCACATACTATCTTGAGACGTGAGATTCAACCGGCGTGCCCGCGCATTGCGTCGAAAGGTACGTAAAATGTGCATACAATCCTTCGATTTCTCTCACAGATGCGGTCGAAATCGAAGGTTAGCACCGATTATCTCACAAGTGTATGGGCACCATTAGTAGTGGATGGGTGTCTTTCAGACCTGATCGCAGTAGCAAAATTGTTCTCTAATGGGCAAAACCATATGCACTGCAGGTAGGGCAAATATAACATGTGCAGAGAGAGTTAAATTTAGGTGGGTTATATTGTTTCTGTGCAGGGTAAATACTGGCTGCTTTATTTTTACACTGCAATTTAGATTTCAGTTTGAACACACCCAAGCCAAATCTAACTCTCTCTACACATGTCAGAATCAGAATCAGCTTTATTGGCCAGGTATACTTGCATATACTAGGAATTTGTCTTTGGTTTGCTATACAACAGCCAAGTAGGTAACAGATAAGCAGGTTGGGGGCAAGTAAAGTCATACAGATTGGAATACTGTAGGGACACAAGTTAGTTACATGTACGTCTAGTCAGTCAATGTTCAGGAGTTCAGCAGGCGGACTGCTTGGGGAAAAACTTTTGAGGCTTCTGGTGGACCTAGCGGGGACAGCCCTGTAACGCCTGCCTGAGAGAAGCAAGGTAAACATGGTGTGGCTGGGGTGTAGCTGGTCCTTTACTATCTTCGTTGCCCGCTTTTTAGCTCTGGACAGGTACAGGTCCTAGACTGAGGGAAGGTCGGCCCCGATGATCATCTCTGCGGTTCTGACCACCTTTTGGAGCCTGCATCTATCCCTCGCACTGGCGGAGCTGTACCATATCAGTAAGCACAGTACCGACTCCACGGTCGCGGAGTAGAAGAGGAGCAGAAGCTTCTGTGGGATGATGAACTTCCTTAGTTGCCTGAGGAAGAACAACCTCTGCTGCGCATTCTCGACAGTGGCGTCAGCGTTGGACACCTAATTAAGGTCCCAGGAGATTGTGGTCCCTAGAAACTTGAAGGAGTCCACTAACGATGCCACACTGTCAGCAATCGTTAGCGGACGTGCACTAGCTGACTATCATCTCGACAGTTTTGAGGGGGTTGAGCTCAAGGTTCACCACTGAGCCAACCTGTCTACTTCCCGTCTATAGGCAGATTCGTCCCCGTCCTTGATGAGGCCGATGACGGTGGTGTCATCGGCGAATTTGATGATCTTTACTGATTGCGCCTCTGAGGTGTAGTAATTTGTGAACAGGGAGAAGAGCAGGGGTGAGAGTACCCAGCCCTGAGGGGCCCCTGTACTAATGGACCACGCTTGAGAGGTGAATTCTCCCGCTTTCACCACCTGTGTCCTATCTGTCAGGAAGTCATCTATCCAGGAACAGGTAGCTTCTGGGACCCCTAGGCGATGTAATTTGGGGTGGAGGATGCTGGGGACGATTGTATTGAAGGCCGAGCTGAAATCGACAAACAGGACCCTCGCGTAGGTACCGGGAATGTCTAGGTGCTGTAGAATGTAGTGCAGGCCCAGGTTGACTGCATCCTCGACACACCGATTCGATCGATAGGCGAACTGTAGGGGGTCCAGTTGAGGGCCAGGCACAGTTTTCAGGTGATTCAAAACCAGACGCTCGAACGTTTTCATGACCACAGACATCAGTGCTATCGGCCTGTAGTCGTTCAAGTTTGTGATAGAGGGTATATCTGCCCCACCTGCAGTGCACATGGTTTTGCGCATTAGAGTACAAATTTGTTGCTGCGATCAGGTCTGAATTAGGCCCAAAGTCTAGGAAACCCTGTATTAAAGGAAAATCAAATTGACACATTTTCAAATCCACCCATAATACATTTCCACAAATCATAACATCAGTTTCTCAGTGAGAAGTACAGGAAGGGTTGAAAGTTTTATTAAACGGTGTTCCTAAGTTTAATTCCAAGAATGTTGTACATGATCACTATTTCCTATTTAAAATAACAACCGTAATCAATGTACCACTTTTCCTTCACCCTCTAGAAGGGGTACAATCGATTGAAATCTAATGGTCAAGTCTAAAGACAAAGTTGGTAAAGCATAGCTCTCGGGGCTCTCACTGTGCTGGGCAACTTTCTAGCAGATCTGCAGGCTGGTGTAACGGTCACCCTGCAAGCAAATAGAGGTGCCATGGGGCAGAGATGTTGACACACCCCCTAGAATTGCTTCATGCACAGCAGCACTGCTTGCACCCCTCTAGTGATTAGGAACAAAATGCCGGCTGTTAGGATGCCAATGGTCAGTAGACAGACAGCAGCATCCCGATAGTAGAAATCCTGTGACATATAGCGTTAAAGAGTCTAACCCTCCCCTCCCTTTTAGGTTTCTAATCCTACCGCCCGTCCCCAAACCCCAACCTCCCCCTGATGATGCCTAACCCCCCCTACCTGCAACCTTAACCTAACCCCCCTAAACCCTATGTTTCCCATGGGTTGCCTAAACTTAACTCCCCATCCCTGGTGTAGTACTTACTCGGGCTGCTTTGTTGACAATCAGGTACCCGACGGTCGGGATTCCGTCACCGATGTTCCGTGCATTTTTGGGATTCCAGCGCCGATATCTCATGCGCCAGGATCCCGACCATTGGATGGTAACTTCATCCCCCCCCCCCCTAGTTATGGCCATGAACTAGTCCAAGCATATCCTGCTTACCTGTTTCATCATCCTTTGATACAATGTCAGTCTGTATGTGTGTCTTGACATCTGGTTTGGGCTCTTCCTTCTGTAACAAAGCAAAAACATATGTAGTCCTTGTATTAAAATTCTAGATCAAGTCTCTTGAACTACATCTGGGATGCAAGTAATTTTGGGCCATGGTGTGTTCACTCTCATGGCAACTATACAAATGCATTTAAATTTATATTATGAGGAGTGTATAAACCTCATAAAATATTGCTTTTGATGGGTTAAAAGCCAGCAGCAATAGCCAGTTATGTTCATTATAATCTAGTATTGTTACAGATTTCAATATCACATGTAATGTTCAAAAGACATTTTAAAATAATCCTTTCATTTAACAAAATGAATTACTTTGCCTGTTTGCATACTGTGCAATTTATTTCATAATTTCACCATTTTGACAGTCTTTTCTTGGCACGTCGCTTCAAAATTCTATTATAGGTATTATAATATTATTATCTTTTGGTAGTCTGCAAATTATACTGTTGCCACTGACATTAATAAATGCACATTAACCCCCAATTCTTTGTAAGCAGTGGTAAGTGCACAGCTTTTGTATGCAGCCTTCAGCAAGCTAGTTTTAGTGTTCACACATGGATGACACAGGTACAACACTTGTTCTAGAGATCACTGAATGTATGGTAAGAGCATATCCCAAATTTATAGATGCACAGGATTTCAGGAATACCGTATGTACTATTCTTGTTGTGTCCAGTGCTTCAGTAACAACAGAGAACAGAACAATATGCATTTCTAGCTACTTTTATCACTCGGTAAGAAACTACACTGCAGGTACACTGTGATTGCCACTGATCAGTAGAAGAAGCCACCATACTGTACTTCATTTTATAACAAATACATATTTAGTCACCTGTATTTAAAGGAAAAGTCCCAGAAAACATACCTTGGTTTCTAGGACATCGCTTCTCCTTGTCCTTTTCATGATTTCGTCAATCCTCTGCAGAAACAGAACAGTTTACACATGGTTTTATTCATGCTTCCATTTATTTCTATTCATACTCTAAGGGTGGAATTCAATTGTTTTTCCGCCGGCAGCCACTAGATGGTGCCCAAATGGAGCTATTCAACTATAGCTCCATTCTCGCGCGATGGCTGCCGACATCTGCATTTCAGCTCGCACCCACCGAGAGTGCCATTTTTTCGTGATCGCACCCAGCACTTTGGTCAGGTTTAGCCGCTTTATGTGGCTAAACCAGACCTCTATGGACGCAATCAGTTTGAAAATGACATACAATTAAATATTGCCCCAGCGATTTCCCGCCGGGAGATTGGGCTCGATAATAAATTGACTACCGCCCTAAATATTTGCAAATCGTGTACAAGGAAAGACCATGTGAAGGTCTGTAAGCATAAAATCTGTATTTCACTGAAAAAATGGATACCATTGGTCTAAAAATGGCTGTTATAATTCATACACATCATTTTCAGTCATCTCATGATTTCAAGAATTCTAATGATGACTACACCTCAGGTGGAAAACAATCTATGAATTAGGAAAAGTATCATATGGGAAAACATCCCTGAGCACGGTCTAAACAGATTAGTTTATGCAGTATGGTCTGACCATTGGGAGGTTTATGAAGTGGAATCTCAGCAGTGCGGGGTCTCGGAGCTGTGGGGTGTGAGCAGTTGCGGATGTTTGTGCAGTGGGAGATTTGTGCAGCGGTGTCTCAGCAGTGGAGGTTTATGCGGAGGGTCTGAGCACTGTGTGTGTACTTGCGTGTCAGGAGGTTTACAGAGTGGGGTGGGAGTATTGCAGCTACTGGAATATTAAACAGGGTTGTCAATGTGGCATGCGAGATTGGATACAGCACTAGTCCACCAATTGCCACATAGGAGGCCCTACCGTGATTCCTGGTAAGGGCCCGGTTTATCTGAAAATAACAACAATCAGTGACCAGCCCACTTTTGTTGGTATATAAACATTATAATCTTGATTCTTCCTAGAAAAAATATGTGGAAGTCACTTCGCTTTAGTTTAAACTTCCAATACACCACCTGGTTATTACCCATCAACATTTATTGCATATAATGCTACAACCTAAAGCACATTTAAAGCCTATTTAATATGCATACTCTATACCCCAACAGACACATGGCAATCTAAGTATGACAGGCAAGAGATACCTTTTTTCTCTCTAGACGTTCCTGCTCAATTTGCTGCATGATCTGTTCTTTTTCTATTCTCATGGCTTCTGCTGCTTCTCGAGCCTTCAGATCAGCCTCTTCCTTCTGCAGAAACCAAAATGTGACATACAGTAAAGGGAAGTTCAGATACAAAAAGGGGTCTTTATAATAGCATTTCATCCATAATAACAGACAGTGGTTTGAGGAGGACGATGGGAGCATTAGTACACTCTCTGCTTTCAATAGCACATATCCTTGAGAAATAGGTTTGAAGACTTGCAGCATTCCGACTGGGATGTGCTTTCTGCAGACTGTATAGAATCGTTTCTCCAGTTAAGACAAACTTTGCATCATATTAATGCAAATACTGTATGACTTTGTGCTCGCACATTTTCGAAATTGGGGACATTGGGGGGAATGCTATCAGCTCAGGTTTTTTTGCCTAGGCCAAAAAACTGAGCTTGTCGCTATTTTTTAGACCGAATGGGGATCCGCCCTATGCAATAGCAGGGCCAGGTTTTCACCTAGTCGAAAAATGCGGCAGGGGCGGAAAACACATGGATTGGCGAATCCACGTGTTTTCCGACGAAAATGAGGGCCATTTTACCTGATTTTATGGCATTTTTCGCCAATGCCATTTCACTTAAAAAGACAAGGTGAAAAGGCATTGGCGAAAATGCCTTCAAAATGGTCTAAAGTGGCCCTAATTGAATACTCAGTGGGGCGAGTTCATTAGCTCCGAAATGATCGGAGCTAATTGCATACCCCCCAAAATCAGAGTGTTGCAGACTCATTCTACTGCCAGGAAAGTGCCATAGTGTTGGTGATACCACAGCTATAAGCCTAAACACCCTTAGGTAGCAAGAAAAGCCACTCCCCTACAACATTCACCTTAACGTATCACTTTATGATAGCAAAGACTGCCCTGTACCATCATATGTATTGAGGTGCAGATTCCAACAAAATCTTGAGTGCTAACACTATGTGAGTAAAAAGCATGAAATATTTTACTGCTGTCGTAGCCCTTTATGTGAACAAGGTTCCTGAGGAAGCTTGCGCTTCCCTGAATATGCTGCTATATTTTGGTGTGCACACAACACCACATTGGAATATAATGTGCTAATTTCATACATAAGTGCTGACATTATTCTGCATTGACCTTTTACCTGTTTTTCCTGGAAGGCCTGCATTTCCCTTTCTTGCTTTTCCTTCAGCAGTCTTTCTTCCTCTGCTTTTGCCTTTGCTTCTTCTTCTGCTTTTCTCTTCGCTTCCGCTGCTTCTTGCTTTTTCTTCTCAGCCAGCAGTCGGGCTTCCTCTTGTAAACGTTTCTTCTCCTCTTCTGCCTTCCTTCTGTCCTCCTCCATCTTCAGCCTGGAAAGGCACGTTAAATTGTACAAATGAACACCAAAGTGTAAACAAACAGCAGACTGATTCGCTAGAAGCTGTTTTAGTGCGGCTACACGTGTGAAAATTGATAGGTATGTTGGCGGAGGCCGAAATCCTATGCAACCCCAATCAAGTATAAAAGGTACCACTGGTCATGGAAAATCACAGATAAGTAAATAGATACAATTGACCCACCTCTCTGCTTCCTCCCGCTCACGTCTTTCCTGATCATCCTGCTCTTTCTGCAGGCGAGCCTGACGCCTCTTCTCGGCCAAAATCCGTGCAGCTTCGTCCGCATCGGTTGTGCCTGCTGTGATCTTTCCAGAGCCTGAAATAAGAGCAGAGCATTGCTAAGAGGATTTTTAAACAATTCAACAATTTACAGTTCAAGTTACAGACTTCTACTTCTACTTCATCTGTTTTTGTTTTAACAGCTAAACTGGAAATAAAAAGTGTTTGAAAAGGACTATGGGGAATGGATAAAAAATATAATTTCTAGAATTAGCAAAATTAGAAGGGTATGATTTTAACAAATGTCAGAAATATCATGCTGTTATAGATTCCAAAACAAGGATACTTCTGACTTTTAGTTTATATTTAGTTATTGAAGATCACATTATCATAAAAAAAAAAATTTTTTTTTTAACTTAGCGTAAAATCCCTTCCTCGAAGTCCATCTGGGGGACGCCATTACTCTGGGTTATGTTACTGACCTATTGGAGTCTAGCACTAAACAATCAGCTGACTCCCTACCCTACATAACCCCTCCTACCACCTACCTTCCCCAGTCTACGTTTAGTAAAGTTGCACGGAGGAAGATAGAAAAATACTAAGACACACAATCCACAATGATAATGTGCAAAGAAACTGGTACAAACCAGATGAACAGGGAGGGAGCTAAACATCCCCCAGATGGGAAGGGTTGTAACGGTAAGTAAAAAAATCCAGTTTCCTCTAACGTTGATCTGGGGGACGCCATTACTCTGGGATTTCGCAAAGCAAGCTTATCAGGGGAGGGAATATCACAAGAAACTGCTCGCAGAATCTTACACCCAACACTGGCTTCACTCGCTCCAAAAGTATGGAAGCGATAATATTTTGTAAAGGTGTTTACAGATGACCAAGTAGCTGCCCAGCACAAGTTATCCATGGGTGCACCATGTCGCATCACAGCTCAGGAAGCCCCAACAAGACGAGTCGAGTGAGCTCGAATGGAGTGAGGTACAGTCACATTTGATGACCCATAAACCTGACAAATGGCTGCAGTGACCCATCTAGCAATAGCAATAGATGCTTTAAAAGACTAGCCATCCACGTTTTCATGCATCTACCAATACCAACAAGAAATCCATCAGAGACGTCATACTTTCCAAATAAATATGTAAAGAATGGACCACATCTAAGAGAGATGATGGTGAATCACATTCAGAGATCGAGGCCTGCTTAAAATGCATGGTTCATGTTAAATTTGGACACTACCTTCGGAAGAAAAGATGGTTTTGTACGCAAAACCACCCTATCCGAATAGAAAATAAATTAGTGGAGGTTCACATGAAAGAGCCGCCAGCTCTGAAACTCTTCTGCTGAGGAAATAGCCAAAAGAAAAACCAATAGTCAACGTAAGGTAACGTAATTTCACTAACTCGAGGGTCAAAAGGAGTCTTCTGTAAAGCCTCCAATACTAAATTTAAGTCTCAAGGGGGAACTGGAGGAACATAAGGAGGTTAAATATGTAAAATTCCATGGAGGAAAGTGTGAACCTCTAGAATGTAAGCCAACCTTCTTTGAAAAAAGGATAGACAAGGCCAGTGAGGTAAGTTCATACAAGGCGCCCGGAGGCAATATAGACAGTGGCGCCCCACCCTGACACAGACACCCCATCGGTGACCATCATATACTACAGATCGCAGAAGGCCACCTCTGCACTCACAGACCATGTATTCCTGGTCAGGCTGTCAGATGGCCTTCATTTAAAAAAGCCTTGTAAACTAAATATCACTAAAAACACTAAAGCTGCTGTGGAACTACAAGTGTCAGCATAGGCAGTCAGTGAGAGAGGCTTGCAAAGTTGCAAGGCATGCTGTGGCTAGTAGTTACACAGTAACTGAAAAGCCACAGACTGACAACCTGTACTTTAGATGGAAACTATTGCTTGTGGTTCCACTGAAGTTGTTGAGAAGCAGGAAGCCTGGAGTGCACACACACTTTATTCTGCAGCAGAGGTGCATCAGTAAGCAGTGTGTGGGTTGGGTATAATATCTCTGTGCATGGGATGCCAGCGGCTTCCCAATGTTGAAGATCCCGACAGGGGTGAGTTGTGCTTACTAACTTACCCCCTACCCCTAACCCTCCCTTACCGCAGCCTAACCCGCACCAACCACATTGGTGCCTTATCCTAACCTCCCAGGTTAGTGCCTAAATCTAATCCCCCACACCCGGAAGCTAACCCTAAACCTCCCCCCTTAGAGCTTAAACCTAAAGCTCACTGCTCATAGGCTCTCTGCCGGTGCGCGTTGTCGGACATCAAGCTCCGCCCGCGGTGCTTCCATCAAGTGCATGCGGGATCCGGATGCCACGCGGGGAGGTTAATTCTGGGAGATTAGGTGGGCTTTCCGGGGAAGCGCAACACTGGCCTGTGGGACGGGAGCCTTGGCCTGCCCAGGAGTGTTGGTTAGTATGCAGCAGCGGCAGGTGTGCTACGGCTCACTGCAGAAGTGCCCAGCTCATGTGACCCTCTGGATGGCAAACGCCTGGCGGCCAATGTCTCCATTGACTCCGGGAGATACGCCACTGGCTAAGGCCGAGAACTGTCCCTGAGACGACAAGCGAAGGCCCTTTGACAAACCTTCCCGGAGAAAAAACTAAATTCCAGATAAACAAAAAAACCTCTGGTTGCCATTTATGACACTCCCCCCAGGAAATACTGTATATTTTTTCCATACATGATGATAAATCCTTGAGGTTACCGGCTTTCTGGCCTGAATCATGGTCTCCACTACCTTATGGGAAAACTCTTTCGCTCTCAGAATTTTGGATTCAAAAGCCAAGCCGTCAAAGCCAACAGATTAAAATTGAGGTGAAGACATGGCCCTTAATGAAGATGATCTGGGCGTAATGGAAAACGTATTGAATCCGCGGTCACCATCAATATGTGTCTGAAGTGGGATGTTATTTCCTGGAAAAGTGGGTGTGGTCTCATAAGGGGCATAGCCTCAAAGGGAATGCTGTATCCGTATGAGAGGGTGATGCCTTGGAGAGGCAGAGGGTGACAGGAGGGAGGGTGATGGGGAGATAGTGATGTAGAGGAGAGGAAGTGGGTTGCCCCTTACACCCACACAATAACGAGATCTATGGTAAGAACTTATTAAGGTGCATACACACGGGGAGATTTTAACTATGAGAGATTTTGACTGAGCGTTTTCCCTTGAACTAGCAGTAGGAGATTTTGACTAACTTTTCCAGCGATTTTGACTTACTTTACGAGCGATTTTGGCTAACTCATTTAAGGAAGGGGATGCTTTTTCTTTTCCAGCGACCTAGCCAAAATTGACTTGCCTGCAGTCTATTTTTAGCAGCGATAGCGACCTGGCGGGGACGCGCATCGCTATCGTTGGCTGTGTACACACAGAGCGATATGCACTAACTTTCTGAGTGATTTTGACTATATAGTCAAAATCTCTCAGCTATATCGCTCCGTGTGTATGGACCTTTACCGTTGTTAAATCTTTCTGCGAGGTACACTGGGCTCCACAGGGAATAACATCGGGGGGCAGAGTGGGATCTTGATCCAAGGCACCAACAGGCTAAAAGCTTTGACTATTGCCAGAATGCATAGTGCCGCCTCCCCTATAACCCCACCTCCATGCACAGGAGCTCAGTTTTGTTAACCAGCCCAGTGCAGTAGCAGGCAAAAAGACGACAACCGTTAGTAGCCACATACACCACATTCTCATGACAGGAGAATGGTGTCAGCGGCTAATGCCATACAAACCCAAAGAAGCTAAGTGCGTCAGGGTGGGCGCCCTGTGGAGCCCAGTGTACCTCGCAGAAAGATTTAACAACGGTAAGTTCTTACCATAAATCTCGGTTTCTGCTGCGGGGTACACTGGGTTCCACAGGGAATAACATCGGGGATGTCCTAAAGCAGTACTTCATGGGAGGGGAAGCACTGTAGCGGGCACAAGAACCCGGCGTCTAAAGGAAGCATCCTGGGAGGTGGATGTATCAAAAGCATAGAACCTTATGAACGTGTTCACGGAGGACCACGTAGCCACCTTGCGCAATTGTTCAAGGGTCGCACCACGGTGGGCCGCCCAAGAAGGTCCAACCAACCGAGTAGAATGGGCCTTGATGGTAGCAGGAGCTGGACGACCAGCCTGTACATAAGCATGTGCAATCACCATTCTAATCCATTTGGCCAGGGTCTGCTTGTGAGCAGGCCAGCCACATTTGTGAAAACCAAACAGTACAAAGGGAGAATCAGACTTCCTCATAGGAGCTGTCCTCTTCACATAGATACGGAGAGCCCGTACCACATCCAAAGACCGCTCTTTGGAAGACAATTCAGGAGAGACAAAGGCCGGAACCACAATCTCCTGATTAAAGGTGGAAAAAAGACACCACCTTAGGTAGGTACCCGGGACGTGTTCTAAGAACCGTTCGGTCACGGTGAAAAATTAGAACCTACAAGACAAGGCACCCAAATCAGACACCCGTCTAGCAGAGGCAATAGCCAGCAGAAACAATACCTTAAGGGAAAGCCACTTAAGGTCTGCAGATTCAAGAGGCTCAAACGGAGACTCTTGTAAAGCCTCCAGAACCACCGACAAAGGAGGTTGAATCCATAACACACCCTGAGTGAACGTATGAACATCAGGCAGAGTGGCAATTTTTCTCTGAAACCAAACCGACAAGGCAGAAATATGAACTTTGATGGAGGCCAGGTGAAGGCCTAAGTCCAGGCCCTGTTGCAGAAAGACCAAAAGTTTGGCCGTACTAAGGGGGTAATTCCAAGTTGATCGCAGCAGGATTTTTGTTAGCAATTGGGCAAAACCATGTGCACTGCAGGGGAGGCAGATATAACATGTGCAGAGAGAGTTAGATTTGGGTGGGTTGTGTTCAATCTGCAATCTAATTTGCAGTGTAAAAATAAAGCAGCCAGTATTTACCCTGCACAGAAACAAAATAACCCACACAAATCTAACTCTTTCTGCACGTTATATCTGCCTTCCCTGCAGTGCACATGGTTTTGACCAATTGCTATCAAAAATCCTGCTGCGATCAACTTGGAATTACCCCCTAAATTTGTAAACGTCATGATTATTAGATGCGCACCAAGCAAAGTAAGAATTCCAGACCCTATGGTAAATCCGAGCAGAAGCCGGCTTACGGACCTTCAACATAGTCTGAATGACCGCATCAGAAAAACCCTTGGCCCTTAGTACGGAAGCTTCAAGAGCCACGCCGTCAAAGCCAGATGGGCCAAATCCTGATAAACACAAGGGCCCCACAACGAGGTCTGGTCTTTGTGGAAGCAGAAGACGCTCCAACGAGAGACCCTGGGGGTCTGAGAACCAATGCCGCCTGGGAGAAGCTGGAGCCATCAGAAGTAGGATTCCTTCTACTTGCTTGAATTTCCTTATTACTCTGGGCAGGAGTGACACCGGAGGGAACACGTACGGCAACCGAAAGTTCCATGGAATTGCCAGAGCATCCACGAACGCTGCTTGAGGATCCATTGTCCTTGCTCCGAAGACCGGAACCCTGTGATTGTGTCGAGACGCCACATCTGAGGAGGCCCCACTTTTCCACTAGGAGTTGAAATACTTCTGGATGGAGGCTCCACTCTCCAGCGTGTACGTCCTGACGATTGAGGAAATCCGCTTCCCAGTTTAGGACTCCCGGGATGAACACTGCTGATATGGCTGGCAAATGGCGTTCTGCCCACTGAAGAATTCTGGATACTTCCCTCATTGCCATGCGGTTTCGAGTGCCGCCTTGATGATTTATGTACGCCACTGTGGTGGCGTTGTCTGACTGTACTTGAACAGGTCTGTTCTGTATTAAATGCTGGGCCAAGTTCAGAGCATTGAACACCGCCCGCAGTTCCAGAATGTTTATCGGGAGGAGAGACTCCTCCTTGGTCCACCGACCCTGAAGGGAGTGTTGCTCCAACACCGTGCCCCAACCTCTCAGACTGGCATCCGTGGTCAGAAGGACCCAGTTGGGGATCCAGAAGGGACGACCACTGCTCAATCTTTGGTCCTGAAGCCACCAGCTCAGTGACAGACAGACCTCCGGAGACAAGGAGATCATGTGAGACCTGATCCGGTGAGGCAGGCCATCCCACTTGACAAGAATCAATTTCTGTAGAGGACGGGAATGGAATTGAGCGTACTCCACCATGTCAAAGGCCGACACCATGAGACCTAGCATTTGCATCGCCGAATGTATCGACACTTGCTGACGAGATGGGAAGCATCGAATCCTGTCCTGAAGTTTCAGGACCTTCTCCTGAGACAAGAACAACCGCTGGTTGTGAGTGTCTAACAACAACACCCCCAGGTGCACCATGCTCTGCGCAGGGACCAGGGAAGATTTCTCCCAGTTGATGAGCCACCCATGGGCTTGCAGAAACTGGAGCGTCAGATCCAGATGGCGTATGATAATTTCTGGGGAATTCGCCAGGATCAACAAGTCGTCCAGATAAGGGAGGATCCTGACCCCTGGACAGCGGAGTACAGCCGTGATTACCGCCATGACCTTGGTGAAGACTCACGGGGCCATAGTCAAGCCAACAGGTAACGCTCGAAATTGGTAATGGAGGTTGCCAACAGCAAACCTCAGATATTGCTGATGAGACATTGCAATAAGAATATGCAGGTATGCATCCTGTATGTCCAGGGAGACCATATAATCCCCTGGTTCCAAAGCCAGAACAACAGAGCAAAGGGTTTCCATACGAAACTTGGAGACTCGCACAAATTTATTCAAGGACTTGAGGTTGAGAATGGGCCGAGAGGACCCATTCGGTTTCGGGACTAGGAATAGCGGTGAATAGTACCCCATGCCTCTCTGAGCCAGAGGCACCTGTACTACCACTTCTGTGTCCAGGAGGGACTGTACCACCGAATAAAGAGTTTTTGCCTTCACCTGATCCGGAGGGACGTCTGTCACGCCTAATCGATTAGGGGGACGATTTTTGAAGGATACAGCGTAACCTCGAGTGACGACTTCCCGTACACAGGCATCGGAAGTGGTCTTCAACCATTCCTGGGTAAACCCTAGAAGTCAGCCCCCCACCCTGGGATCCCCCAGAGGGAGGCCTGCCCCATCATGCAGCAGGCTTGTCCGTTTTGGAAGCAGGCTGATGGGCAGCCCAGGCCCGTTTAGGTTTGGGCTTAGCGGTTTTGGAAGTGCAAGCCTGTTTCGGGTACGCCTGACCTTTTGCTTAACCTGAAGGACGAAAGGAGCGAAAGGAAGTACTCTTAGCCTTCGGTACTGAAGGAGCAGTACTAGGCAAACACGCTGTTTTAGCAGAAGCTAAGTCAGCCACTATCTTGTTGAGGTCCTCTCCTTAAAAGGGAGCACCTCCAGGGTTTTTTTTTAGAGTCCAGATCCACAGACCAGGACCATAACCAGAGAATCCGGCGAGCCAAAAAGGACATAATAGAAGCCTTGGCCACCAGAATCCTGGCATCAGAAGCCGCCTCCTTAATTTAAAGAGATGCTGTGACAATATACGAGAGACATTGTCTAGCATTATCAGAAAAGTTGGATGGCAGCTCTGCTTCCACCTCCTGAGCCCACGCTTCAATAGCCTCTGCAGCCCATGTTGTTGCAACAGTGGGCCGATGTGCAGCACCTGCTAGGGTGTAAATCGCTTTTAAGCAACCCTCCACACGCTTATCCGTTGGTTCTTTCAGAGAAGTGACGGTAGTTACAGGCAGAGTCGAGGACACCACCAGCCGCGCCACTTGCAAATCCACTGGCGGGGGTGTTTCCCAATTTTTACTTAGCTCCGCAGCGAGGGGATAGCGAGCCAGCATCTTCTTGTGAGGTGTGAATTTCTTTCCTGGGTTTTCCCAGGATTCCTGACGTATTTCAACTAAATGATCATAATGAGGTAAAACTTGTTTAATAACCTTCTGACGTTTAAATCTGTCCGGTTTCTTGGAGGTAGCATCAGGCTCTGGGTCATCAGTAATTTGAAGAATTAGCCTGATAGCCTCCAATAAGTCAGGAACATCCACCTGAGAGACAGATTCCCCACGAGGTGTCTGGGACGTGGGTGGATTGTGAGGAAGTAATGGCCCGCTTAGAGGCCCACTTGGTCTTATGCGGGCGAGGGATAGACGTCTGTTTAGTCAGTGAGTGGTTCAATTGCTGTAACTGAGCGGACAGTTGATCTGCCCAAGGCGGATTAACTGCAGGGACCATAAGCGGTTGTACCGGCACAGGAGGTCCCATAGGGGGCGCAAGTCTAGTCAGCAGCGTACTTAATAACGTGGAGAAAGTAGCCCAAGGTGGGTCATTAAGAACCCCAGTTGCTACAGTTCCACTGAGGAGTAAGGAACCGCCAGAACCTGAACCCCCTGCTGCTATGTTTTCCTCAAATATGACTGCAGCGTTACCACCACGCAATGTGGGATCAGCCCCAGCTCCGTCGCTCCTTGTAGCCGACATGTTTGAAAGCTCAATTCACGGGCAACCCAGTACAATATCAGCACCTGTACCTTAACAAGAACCCCCTGTGCAGTGTATGAGCAAACAGAGAATTCAAGAAGTATATGGTGACTGAAAATCACAGAGAAAAATACACATTAAGTATATTCTGTGAAACACCTATATTAAACAATAACCCTGACGCACTTAGCCCCCTCAGGTTACAGAATATAGGGATAGCAATCTGAGTGAGATACACGAAATGTAAGTCACGCAGCAGCTATATGCACACACACAGAGTCACATGTACAATGCAGAAATTATGACATGCAATAAGACTGCACTGGAGTAGCAATACAAAGTAATACTAAGTACAGCTATATAATCAATAGATATAACAATGCACAGTAAAGACTGGATGTACATCACAGGGTACTTGTACTAAATAACCCTGGCTAAATGCACTCTCTCTTAACTAACACTGTCAGCAGACATGTAGAATACTTAAGTGTCCTGTAAAATGCACAGCGCTGACATGCAGGTGGCTTTACAGAGGAGGATTTTCCCAAACAGTCCCAGGATCAGCTCAGCTTGAGGTAATGGCACCCAAACGCTGACAGGGAGTGAGGGAGAGAGAGAGAGATGCAGCTCCAGGGCGGGAACATTTACTCTAAATGGCGCCCTGGGGCTGGGGGAGGGGCTACAGGTCAAAGCCTTATCCCCTTGCTGGGCTTCATCACCGGGTACTGTGGGCTATGTAATAAACGGTTTTTAGTAAAACCGACCTGTGCGGTTTCCAGCGGTCCCTCTTACCTCCTCCCAAAGTGCGGCCACGTGATCCTGGAGAACTGCGGCGGGGTGTGTGACTGACTGGAGCAAACCGGAGCCTCCGCTGTAAGTACCCGGCAACCAGGGCGCGGGAGTATACAGCGCCGCTTGGGGAGGTGATGGAGCTGCAGCAGGAGATGTCTGACTGACATCTAACACACACAGTGTCTCTGCTGCAGCCCTTGAAGTCTTCATATTTCACTTAAAAAAAGCTCTTCTGAGGGCTGCTGGAGCAGCCCTACCTATTGTATGCCTGCACTGCATGGCACCAACTACAAAACTGAGCTCCTGTGCACGGAGGCAGGGTTATAGAGGAGGCGGCGCTATGCATTCTGGGAACAGTCAAAGCTTTTAGCCTGTTGGTGCCTCGGATCAAGATTCTACTCTACCCCCCGATGTTATTCCCTGTGGAGCACAGTGTACCCCGAAGCAGAGTGTACTCCTTATACATATTACGCCACACAGTAGCAGTGCCCCTGACTGTTCGGACTAAAAAGTACTTCTTCACTGCTGCCTGCTGCTAGCCCCAGTCTCCTAGCTCAAGGCTCACCCTCAGCCAGAGTGATCCCAGATGATTCCCATATGAAATATAATTGAATGTCAATCATCACAATCCACACCAAAAGACACACAGTCGCACCACCACGCACCTCCTGGGTGACGTTACCACCAGCACTGCACCACCGTCCACAAGTTTCCCCTCCTCAATCACCGTCTACTCCTCCTGGTCCCTCCAGCAGCTCAGGCTGCTACATCACTCACAGGAGCCCTTGGCTCACTCACCAGTCCTCATTCCACCGGACTGTCCGCTGCAGCCTGCCTGCACTCCGCAGGTCCCGCAAGCACCAATTCTGCACTGCATAAGTAGCTTAAGCTGCTTAAAAGGCAAGTCAGATACACAATGTCGGCGGAAAATCTGCATGCCCACTGTGGGTTGCTCCTCTGTTCAGGTGGAACATCCCTGCAGCCGGCCCTGAACACTAAGGGAGGTTAGGTACTAGGATGAGGGTTAGGACTAGCAATACTAACTTTCTTAACTGCTGCAGGGTCTGTCAAAGGGCATTAGGAGGTCATTGCAACACCCCGAAGACACCCACTGTATCATGTAAGTCACCACTACACTACCAAGGATGTTTTGTCGACATTTTAAATATTGACATTTCAGCAGTGTTGTTTATTATGAATGTTGACGTGGTCAGTGTCAACAAGCGGTATGTCGAAAAAACATATCACACCGATCACAAATGTCGACTCACAAAGAATAAGCAAATCTTGCGCTTGCTTCATTCCACTATACTAAGCGCAACAAAAATAGTGAAGTATATTCTTTATTAAATGGTTTCATAAAATCATTCAATTGAGAAATCAGCCTGCATTTCATAAATCTTTGATTGATTTAAATGGGAAAAAAGAAGCTATATTCCAGTAAAATGAACAGGCATGTTTGAGTTGGTTCAATCATGCTCAGATCTGTTTGATTCTATAGGCTTTTTTTATGAAGTGGTGGAGATGAAAATTGAAAGCGGCACTCACAGTAAATGTAAAACATGGCGTGCGTTCAGTGGTGCAAGTGGGCGGGTACGGCGTACCCGTAAGAATTTAGCCGTGGGTACGCCGTACCCACACCGACGGGCCGCCGCTGATGTGAGGGAAGGAGAGCGCAGCCTGTGCCTCTCCTTCCCCTCAGCCTCCGGCGGGTGTCATAGTTTAATTCAGCGCCGATCCGTGAGCCAATCAGAGCTCGCGGTGCGAGCTCTGATTGGCTCACGGATCGGCGCTGAATTAAACTGTGAGACACCCGCCGGAGACTGAGGGGAAGGAGAGGCACAGGCTGCGCTCTCCTTCCCTCACACAGGACGCCAGCGGCAGCGGTGAGCAGGGAAGGGGGGGGGGGGGCATGTTATACCTGGCACTGGGGGATATCTGGCACTGGGGGGGGCATTTCTGGCACTGGGGGATATCTGGCACTGGGGGGGCATTTCTATCTGGCACTGGGGGATATCTGGCGCTGGGGGGCATATATACCTGGCACTGGGGGATATCTGGCACTGGGGGGCATATATACCTGGCACTGGGGGATATCTGGCACAGGGGGGCATGTATACCTGGCACTGGGGGATATCTGGCACAGGGGGGCATGTATACCTGGCACTGGGGGGGCATGTATACCTGGCACTGGGGGATATCTGGCACTGGGGGCATATCTGGCACTGTAGGGGCATTTCTGTATCTGGCACGGGGGGCAATGTATATCTGACACAGTGGGGGCATTTGTGTATCTAGCACTGTGGGGCAATGTATATCTGGCACTGTGGGGCAACGTGTATCTGACACTGCGAGGCAATGTATATCTGGCACTCTGGGGGCATTTCTGTATCTGGCACTGTTAGTCAATGTGTATCTGGCACTGTGGGGCAATGTATATCTGGCACTGTGGGGCAATGTATATCTGGCACTGTGGGGCAATGTATATCTGGCACTGTGGGGCAATGTATATCTGGCACTGTGGGGCAACGTGTATCTGGCACTATTGGGGTCATACGTGTATCTGCCCCTCCCCCATATGTGTATCACGCCCTCATTTTCATTGGCCACGCCCCATGTGGCATTTGGCCACACCCATTTTTTTGCGCGCGCGGCTTCGGCGCGCGCACACAGTACCCGTAAGACATTTTTTCTACTTGCACCACTGCGTGCGTTACACTGAATGTGATTGCTGCTTTCAAATTTTTACCTGGAAGCGGCAGCTTACAAAGTTCGCCTCTTCATAAACAAAGCCCTATATGAGTCAGTTTGCACAGAAATCATTTTCTTTAAAATGTGTTTGAGCTTAAATATGGTAGTGTTTGTAGATGAAAGAAAATATTCAAAACATTAACGAAAAAAAATCTAACACTCATTTGCATATTTAAAATCACAAATCTGAATTGGGGTCAGTTGGCAATTGTACCATAAACATAAAAGAAACAGACAAATTTATTATTACCTAAACACATACGCAAACTTTTATGTAAAGAACAGCATTAAGTGGATCATTTATGGTTTATTGACGTTTAGACTCGATAAATATAATTTATCACTGCTATTCGAGCAATAAGAAATTAATTTCAGTCAAGTTGCATTAAAATTCACATCCAGTGTCAGGCGCTCTGATAGGAGCCCATCCCAGCAATGTGTAAACTGACTTAAAGTGATTGCATCAGGGATCACTTTAATTATGCTACGAACCTACTGCACATGCGTTGCCATTAGACAGCGCATCTGCTAGTGGCTGTTACCGGGGAAAGATTCGGACAATCCCCCTCCCAGTACATTGTGCAATATGCAGCCCGTAGCCAATCGGCTAACGCCATCACTATTACAATGGGAATCAAAGAGAGCGTAGCAGATATCTTTGATATCTACCGCGGAACCCCTGCAATACTTTCAGGGCATACTTTCAGGGTATACTTTCAGGGGGGGGGGGGGGGGGGGGGGGGGGGGGAGTATCGGGACGGGGGGGGGGGGGGGCGTCAGAGGATGCCAAAAGGGAGCTGGGGGGGAAGAGGTGAGAGGACAAAGGGGAGCTGAGGGGTGTCAAAGTCGAAAAATATCGTGATCCACAATGCCTTGCACTAACCCCATACACATGCCCGCTGCGCGTGCACACGCTCTCCCGTGCGTGCGCATATTCGCAGTTGCGTATTGGAGCTTCTACGGCCGTGCGCATTGGCGCGTGGTATGCGCATTTACGGTAGAGTTTGTGAGCGTCCGGCGGGCGACTCGATCGCCACATAGTTAACCCAAATAGCGTGTTTTATAGGTAATAGTCCCCTTAATAATGCCTGTGAGTACGTTTAGTGTAAATGGTTCAGGGACTTGGGAATTCCTCTTTGCATGATACGAAGGGTCAGACAGGGTCTGAGCGGTGGTGTTTAGTACCTAACCGAAGAGTATTTTATTAGAAACATTCCGGTGTTGGTTAGGAAGAGATCGGTCGCTCCAGAGTATAGTTATATGTAAAAGTAGTTTATGGACTTTAAAAGTATTTGCTGTTTTATTACACATGTGGTGTGAGTCCTGAGGATTCCTCCCACTTGAGCAGTTTGAAATAGTCGCAGCCCACCTGTTCAAATCCACCTATGACCTTTTGTTACAGTGCAGAGAGGCATTCCTGTGTCCAATGAACAATAAGATTGTAGGGCCCTTTGTAGTGTACTGTATGTTGTGTATATAAGGCAGCCAGCCTGGGCCAGCTCGCTCACTTCTCTCCACAAGGTTTTCATCATTGATTAACTGAGAGCTGGATTTCCAGATAGCGCAGGCGATTCATTCCCACGTGTGTAAGTTTCTCTGTGACCATCTTATTCTCTGTCTGTATTTGCCATACTCTCTCTCTCTCACTGTTATTGTTTAGGATTAAGACGCTATTGTATATTTATGTCTAGTATTCTGTTTAGGTGTTTTATGTTAGTGCTGTAGTGTATAAGCTGTTAACTGTATTTTTTCTTTTTACATAGCTAAATCTCGTTAGTAAAGGTGTTGGAACCTCAGCAAGGTGTCTGTGTTTCTCTAGCTAGTACAAAGGGTTTCTGAGTATCTCAATCACTCAAACAGCTTGCTCAAATATCCAGGTTAACCAGTGGTATATCATTACAGTATCTCAATACTAAGAATTACAGTATAATCAAACTCTGTGTTTAAGGTTTAAAAATAAGATTTTACTTACCGATAAATCTATTTCTCGTAGTCCGTAGTGGATGCTGGGGACTCCGTCAGGACCATGGGGATTAGCGGCTCCGCAGGAGACAGGGCACAAAAATAAAGCTTTAGGATCAGGTGGTGTGCACTGGCTCCTCCCCCTATGACCCTCCTCCAAGCCTCAGTTAGGATACTGTGCCCGGACGAGCGTACACAATAAGGAAGGATATTGAATCCCGGGTAAGACTCATACCAGCCACACCAATCACACCATACAACTTGTGATCTGAACCCAGTTAACAGTATGACAACGTAGGAGCCTCTGAACAGACGGCTCACAACAAGAACAACCCGATTATTTTGTAACAATAACTATGTACAAGTATTGCAGACAATCCGCACTTGGGATGGGCGCCCAGCATCCACTACGGACTACGAGAAATAGATTTATCGGTAAGTAAAATCTTATTTTCTCTAACGTCCTAGTGGATGCTGGGGACTCCGTCAGGACCATGGGGATTATACCAAAGCTCCCAAACGGGCGGGAGAGTGCGGATGACTCTGCAGCACCGAATGAGAGAACTCCAGGTCCTCTTTAGCCAGGGTATCAAATTTGTAGAATTTTACAAACGTGTTCTCCCCCGACCACATAGCTGCTCGGCAGAGTTGTAATGCCGAGACCCCTCGGGCAGCCGCCCAGGATGAGCCCACCTTCCTTGTGGAATGGGCCTTGACAGATTTAGGCTGTGGCAGGCCTGCCACAGAATGTGCAAGTTGAATTGTGCTACAAATCCAACGAGCAATCGTCTGCTTAGAAGCAGGAGCACCCAGCTTGTTGGGTGCATACAGTATAAACAGCGAGTCAGATTTTCTGACTCCAGCCGTCCTTGAAATATATATTTTCAATGCCCTGACAACGTCCAGCAACTTGGAATCCTCCAAATCGCTAGTAGCCGCAGGCACTACAATAGGCTGGTTCAGGTGAAACGCTGACACCACCTTAGGCAGAAAATGCGGACGCGTCCGCAGTTCTGCCCTGTCTGAATGGAAAATCAGATATGGGCTTTTATACGATAAAGCCGCCAATTCTGACACTCTCCTGGCTGAAGCCAGGGCCAGTAGCATGGTTACCTTCCATGTAAGATATTTCAAATCCGCCGATTTGAGTGGCTCAAACCAATGGGATTTGAGAAAATCCAAAACTACATTAAGGTCCCACGGAGCCACTGGGGGCACAACCGGGGGCTGTATATGTAGTACTCCTTTTACAAAAGTCTGGACTTCAGGAACTGAAGCCAATTCTTTTTGGAAGAAATTCGACAGGGCCGAAATTTGAACCTTAATGGACCCCAACTTGAGGCCCATAGACAATCCTTTTTGCAGGAAATGTAGGAATCGACCCAATTGAAATTCCTCCGTGGGGGCCTTCCTGGCCTCACACCACGCAACATATTTTCTCCAAATGCGGTGATAATGTTGTGCAGTCACCTCCTTCCTGGCTTTTACCAGTGTAGGAATGACCTCTTCCGGAATGCCTTTTTCCCTTAGAATTTGGCGTTCAACCGCCATGCCGTCAAACGCAGCCGCGGTAAGTCTTGGAATAGACACGGTCCCTGCTGAAGCAGGTCCCGTCTTAGAGGTAGAGGCCACGGATCTTCCGTGAGCATCTCCTGAAGTTCCGGGTACCAAGTTCTTCTTGGCCAATCCGGAGCCACGAGTATCGTTCTTACTCCCCTTTGCCGTATGATTCTCAGTACTTTTGGTATGAGAGGCAGAGGAGGAAACACATACACTGACTGGAACACCCACGGCGTTACCAGAGCGTCCACAGCTATTGCCTGAGGGTCTCTTGACCTGGCGCAATACCTGTCCAGTTTTTTGTTGAGGCGAGACGCCATCATGTCCACCTTTGGTTTTTCCCAACGGTTCACAATCATGTGGAAGACTTCTGGATGAAGTCCCCACTCTCCCGGGTGTAGATCGTGTCTGCTGAGGAAGTCTGCTTCCCAGTTGTCCACTCCCGGAATGAACACTGCTGACAGTGCTATCACATGATCTTCCGCCCAGCGAAGAATCCTTGCAGCTTCTGCCATTGCTCTCCTGCTTCTTGTGCCGCCCTGTCTGTTTACGTGGGCGACTGCCGTGATGTTGTCCGACTGGATCAACACCGGCTGACCCTGAAGCAGGGGTTTTGCCAGGCTTAGAGCATTGTAAATCGCTCTTAGCTCCAGTATATTTATGTGAAGAGATATCTCCAGGTTTGACCATACTCCCTGGAAGTTTCTTCCCTGTGTGACCGCTCCCCAGCCTCTCAGACTGGCATCCGTGGTCACCAGGACCCAGTCCTGTATGCAGAATCTGCGGCCCTCTAACAGATGAGCACTCTGCAACCACCACAGAAGAGACACCCTTGTCCGTGGCGATAAGGTTATCCGCTGATGCATCTGCAGATGCGATCCGGACCATTTGTCCAGCAGATCCCACTGAAAAGTTCGTGCGTGGAATCTGCCGAATGGAATCGCTTCGTAAGAAGCCACCATCTTTCCCAGGACTCTTGTGCATTGATGCACAGACACTTTTCCTGGTTTTAGGAGGTTCCTGACAAGTTCGGATAACTCCTTGGCTTTCTCCTCCGGAAGAAACACCTTTTTCTGAACCGTGTCCAGAATCATTCCCAGGAACAGCAGACGTGTTGTCGGGGTCAACTGAGATTTTGGAAAATTCAGAATCCACCCGTGTTGTTGCAGCACTACTTGGGTTAGTGCTACTCCGTCCTCCAGCTGTTCTCTGGACCTTGCCCTTATCAGGAGATCGTCCAAGTAAGGGATAATTAATACGCCTCTTCTTCGCAGAAGAATCATCATTTCGGCCATTACCTTGGTAAAGACCCGAGGTGCCGTGGACAATCCAAACGGCAGCGTCTGAAACTGATAATGACAGTTTTGCACCACGAACCTGAGGTACCCTTGATGTGAAGGGCAAATTGGGACATGCAGATAAGCATCTTTTATGTCCAGGGACACCATGAAGTCCCCTTCTTCCAGATTCGCTATCACTGCTCTGAGTGACTCCATCTTGAACTTGAATTTTTGTATGTACAGGTTCAAAGATTTCAGATTTAGAATAGGTCTTACCGAGCCGTCCGGCTTCGGTACCACAAATAGTGTGGAGTAATACCCCTTTTCCTGTTGTAGGAGGGGTACCTTGACTATCACCTGCTGAGAAAACAGCTTGTGAATGGCTTCCAATACCGTCGCCCTGTCTGAGGGAGACGTTGGCAAAGCAGACTTTAGGAACCGGCGAGGGGGAGACTTCTCGAATTCCAACCTGTAACCCTGAGATACTACCTGCAGGATCCAGGGGTCCACCTGTGAGCAAGCCCACTGCGCGCTGAAATTCTTGAGTCGACCCCCCCACCGCTCCTGAGTCCGCTTGTAAATCCCCAGCGTCATGCTGAGGGCTTTGCAGAACCCGGGGCGGGCTTCTGTTCCTGGGAAGGAGCTGCTTGCTGCCCTCTCTTACCCTTTCCTCTGCCTCGGGGCAGATATGACTGTCCTTTTGCCCGCTTGTTCTTATAGGACCGAAAGGACTGCGGCTGAAAAGACGGTGTCTTTTTCTGTTGGGAGGGGGTCTGAGGTAAAAAGGTGGATTTTCCGGCAGTTGCCGTGGCCACCAGATCCGATAGACCGACGCCAAATAATTCCTCCCCTTTATACGGCAATACTTCCATATGCCGTTTGGAATCCGCATCACCTGACCACTGTCGCGTCCATAAACTTCTTCTGGCAGATATGGACATCGCACTTACTCTCGATGCCAGAGTGCAAATATCCCTCTGAGCATCTCGCATATAAAGAAAAGCATCCTTTAATTGCTCTAAAGTCAATAAAATACTGTCCCTATCCAGGGTATCAATATTTTCAGTCAGGGAATCCGACCAGACCACCCCAGCACTGCACATCCAGGCTGAGGCGATGGCTGGTCGCAGTATAACACCAGTATGTGTGTATATACTTTTTAAGGTAGTTTCCAGCCTCCTATCAGCTGGATCCTTGAGGGCGGCCGTATCAGGAGACGGTAACGCCACTTGTTTTGATAAGCGTGTGAGCGCCTTATCCACCCTAGGGGGTGTTTCCCAGCGCGCCCTAACCTCTGGCGGGAAAGGGTATAATGCCAATAACTTTTTTGAAATTAGCACTTTTCTATCTGGGTTAACCCACGCTTCATCACATACATCATTTAATTCCTCTGATTCAGGAAAAACTACAGGTAGTTTTTTCACACCCCACATAATACCCCTTTTTGTGGTACTTGCAGTATCAGAGATATGTAAAGTCTCCTTCATTGCCGTGATCATATAACGTGTGGCCCTACTGGAAAATACGTTTGTTTCTTCACCGTCGACACTAGATTCAGTGTCCGTGTCTGGGTCTGTGTCGACCGACTGAGGTAAAGGGCGTTTTACAGCCCCTGACGGTGTCTGAGACGCCTGGGCAGGTACTAACTGGTTTGCCGGCCGTCTCATGTCGTCAACTGATTTTTGTAATGTGCTGACATTATCACGTAATTCCATAAACAAAGCCATCCATTCCGGTGTCGACTCCCTGGGGGGTGACATCACCATTACCGGCAATTGCTCTGCCTCCACACCAACATCGTCCTCATACATGTCGACACACGCGTACCGACACACAGCAGACACACAGGGAATGCTCTATTGAAGACAGGACCCCACTAGCCCTTTGGGGAGACAGAGGGAGAGTTTGCCAGCACACACCCAAGCGCTATAATATATATGGGAACAACCCTATATAAGTGTTGTATCCTTATAGCAGCTTAAATATAGTAATATCGCCAAAAAAGTGCCCCCCCTCTCTGTTTTACCCTGTTTCTGTAGTGCAGTGCAGGGGAGAGTCCTGGGAGCCTTCCTCACAGCGGAGCTGAGCAGGAAAATGGCGCTGTGTGCTGAGGAGAATAAGCCCCGCCCCCTATTTCGGCGGGCTCTTCTCCCGGAGTTTGTGAGATCTGGCAGGGGTTAAATACATCCATATAGCCTCAAGGGCTATATGTGATGTATTTTTAGCCATAAAAAAGGTATTATACATTGCTGCCCAGGGCGCCCCCCCCCAGCGCCCTGCACCCTCAGTGACCGCTGTGTGAAGTGTGCTGACAACAATGGCGCACAGCTGCAGTGCTGTGCGCTACCTCATGAAGACTGAAAAGTCTTCTGCCGCCTGTTTCTGGACCTCTTCAATCTTCGGCATCTGCAAGGGGGGTCGGCGGCGCGGCTCCGGGACCGGACTCCATGGCTGGGCCTGTGTTCGATCCCTCTGGAGCTAATGGTGTCCAGTAGCCTAAGAAGCCAATCCATCCTGCACGCAGGTGAGTTCACTTCTCTCCCCTAAGTCCCTCGATGCAGTGAGCCTGTTGCCAGCAGGACTCACTGAAAATAAAAAACCTAAAAACTTTTTCTAAGCAGCTCTTTAGGAGAGCCACCTAGATTGCACCCTGCTCGGACGGGCACAAAAACCTAACTGAGGCTTGGAGGAGGGTCATAGGGGGAGGAGCCAGTGCACACCACCTGATCCTAAAGCTTTATTTTTGTGCCCTGTCTCCTGCGGAGCCGCTAATCCCCATGGTCCTGACGGAGTCCCCAGCATCCACTAGGACGTTAGAGAAAGGTTATTATCTGTGTGTACGCTCGCTGTGTGTATTCCGTACACTCAGCGCAGCGTGTGTACGTAACTTGCGTACCACGTGCGAGGTCTTTGTACGCAAATAGCGTACGGAGTGCGTAGCACGTGCACGTGGTTTAGCGGCCATTACGGCTTGAAGGTATTAGTAAATAGTCAGTTTTCTACCTTTTAACACAAGCTATCAGGGGGAAGGGGTGAGAGGGGGAAGGGGAGCTGAGGGGGAAGGGGTGAGAAACATGTAAAGCGGGAGGTGAGGAGGACACGGCTTGTCCCAGAGAAGGGGCCAGCCCACTGTAACTAGCCACAAACTGAAGGGGTTGGTGCTGGGTGCAGGCGGATTTAGGGCCCTGGAGCAGGTGTAGAAGGGCTATGGGGAGGAAGGAGGTGGAGCAGCTGGAAAGGGTATTATCTCCATCCTGACAGTTCCGTATTAACAGCAGATAATGGCCGCACTATGCCCCATGACCCAGTACTTTCACTGGTGCCTCTCAAATATTTGGGGGAGGCAAGCTGCCCCCTATCTGCCCCTGTTTCAGCACCTATTCCCATACCCAAGAAACCGCATATTAGGGATATCTTGTGGTTTCATTAATGAATAATTAAAACCTGGTATGATTCCTATCTTTGGAGGTTTTGTACCATGATTATATTGGTGGCCTTCGAGCCAGATAATTCAATCACCAATTTAAAAACATAAAAAGTCAGACAGGATTACAGACACAGCAGATTACAACTGTACAGTATGCTGCACTCATACATCGATAGCAGCTGTGTTACGACCGCATAATTTTTTTCCAAAGCAATTTCTATTTTATAAAAGTGTGACTGTAACCTACTCATTATTGTAGCAGACAATATGTAGTGGCTTAAAAGACTTTGGTTCAGCCCACGAAGTGACTGCTTCCCATTTGTACAGGTGACAGAAAACTTTAAGGATCACTTTGCAAGTCGCTGAGAATTGTTTTCCCTTATGACTTACTATCATTTGACTCTTTTTTCTCAGCAGTGGAGGGACTTCTGTCTGGTTTAGAAGGTTCGGCTTTAGGTTCCCCAGGATGTTCTTCTGTTTTAGAATGTGTTTGTTGTTTCTCACTCTTCTTTTTAAGTGTATCTTGGCTGCCAATTGGACTAGATCGAATTTTGACAGGGGATGATGGGTACTGCTTGTAAGACTTTGAAAGTGATCTAAAAGTGTAAACATACATACAGTATTTATGAGATCTGGCACACGGTCTAAACAACATGCACATACAACATGTATAAAATCAAGAACAGAATAAATATATCTAAATATATATCTATCATTGATAGGGTAGATTACATGCACTTTTTTGCTATTATCATCCTATATCGTCTCTGAGTGCCGCTGCTTGTCAGACTTATCCTATGCAAATGCTTTCCAGAGGGCACCGGAGCAATTACATTATAGTTTTTCGTCAGGATACTAAAAATGGATTAAACCCTGCCTTACCTAAATACCCACCACCACTCACGTGCACACATCCTCCCCAGCGCTGAGCCCAACTTCCGGGTTGCTCAGCGCCGTTTATGTAAATCGTGGTGCTGTAATCGTGTCCAGTGTGCCGCGCTTGTGGATGTGGTATGTGTACTGCCGCCGTGCAGTTGTGAGGGCACCAGACCAAGCACACTATTTCTTTGGGAGTGCAGAGTCTACAAGCGTGTGAGTATATGTGAAATTATATATATATATATATATATATAAAATTGTTGTTTTTTTTTCTAATTACACACACACACACGCACACATATATACACACACACATATATACAGTACATACACACTATATTGACAAAAGTATTCGGAAGCCTGATCATAACACCAACAGTGACTGTAATGACATTGTATTCAAATACATATACTTTAATATGGAATTGGTCCCCTTTTTGTAGCTAAAACAGCTTCCACTCTTAGTGGAAGGCTTTCCACGAGATTTTGGAGTGTTTCTGTGGGAATTTGTTGGATGAGCAGGCCTGGCTCGCAATCTCCATTCCAGTTCATCCCAAAGGTACTCAATGGGGTTGAGGTCAGGGCTCTGTGCAGGCCAGTCAAGTTCTTCCACATCGAAATCATATGAAAACTATGGGGGTAATTCAGATCTGATCGTAGATGTGCTAAATATGGCATATCTACGATCATTTACTCTGACATGCGGGGGAACGTCCAACACAGGGCAACTCTGCCCCGCATGTCAGATGCTATCCCCCCCCCCGCACAGGTGCCAAAGCAACGCACGGCTGCGATGCTTTTGCACCTGGCGAGTAGCTCCATGCCAGTGCATCTCCGTGTCCCGAGTTGCTGCGGCCTGCCCCTCCTCCCCAACGGTTCGGACACGCCTCCGCTGTCCGGACCCACGTCCCGCCAACGGCGTTCTAATGTCATTGGCACACCCCCTCCCGCCACTGCCTGCTTTAAGCATCTCACTGGGCTCCCGGGGTGCGCACACGCAGTGCGGCCGCTGCACGTGCGCACTCCACAAAAGGATTCAGACGGCGATCACTGCAGCTTAGCCCCAATGTCTTTATAGTCCTTGCTTTGTGCACTGGGTCACGTTGTAATAGAAAAGGGCCTTCCCCAAACTGTTTCCACAAATTTGGAAGCATAGCATTGTCCAAAATGTCTTGGTGTGCTGAAGCATTAGGATTGCCCTTCAATGGAGATAAGGGGCCTAGCCCAAACCCTCCACCAAACTTCACAGTTGCAATAATGCAGTGAGGCAGGTAACGTTCCCTCGGCATCCGCCACATTACACTGCACTCACTTATAATAATTGAAAAAGCCGACTTCACTGCATAGTTTTGGGTTAATCACCCTTTTTCAAGAAGCACAAATATCCGCAAAATGTTGCAATGAAGTCGGCTGTTTGAAATATCATGAGACCGCTGAGTGCAGTTCACTTGCCAGTAATAAATTACTTATCTATAGAATATGAATATATATATATATATATATATATATATATATATATATACACATACACACACACACACATACATATCTATACATACACAGATATATACACACATATACACACACGCACACCTATATACTGTATATATTAGTTTTTATTATAGATACAATCAAAATACAGATATCTCCAGCGATGACAGGGGCTACCATGGTACACAAAAAGACTATTACCAGCCAGAATAAAGTTTGTTTTTTCCCTTCATATTGTATCAAAATCTGTTCTATTAAATGTTGCTCTATAAAGGTTGGAGATATTTTATATTGATGTCTATGTTTCTTTGTCTCCATTACTATCGTAAAATACCGGGCTTTTCATACAGGTCGCAACAGAAAGGTTGGATAATGTATAATTTAGTCAGTGAACGCAACAGAGCAGACATGAATATTACATTAAAGATTCATACTTTGGTGTTGCTGGAGAAGATGACCTCTTGGACAGGGAGGCTGGTGACTCGGACCTCCGCAGTGAGGAACCCAGAGCACATGATGGGACAGTAGTAGTCGTCCGCTTCTCTTTCTTTAACTTTTCAGGCTGTTAAAGTAGACAAACCACTGTATGTTACATAGTAAATTAAATCATGATACAAAACCCATAAAATAAATTTGCATAAACACAACTCCATTTTTATTGCTATCAGCAGGATATGTGGTTCTTCAATACAAGTTTATTTATGCATCCATTTAGATATAAAGAAGCAAGGTGTCGCTTTTGGGCTACCACCAGTGAATAATAATAGTACAGAGAAGAAGTGCACAGATGGCATATAGTGAAGAGGCAAAAGGAAATATTTTGTGAGGATATAACTGGACTAGAGGACTATGAACTTCATAAAGCTTTGAAGGTTAGAGGACAATCTCTAGTATGGTAGTGTTACTTCTAGTGCATAAAAAAAAATAGGATTTTAATACCTACCGGTAAATCCTTTTCTCTTAGTCCGTAGAGGATGCTGAGGACTTCAAAAGGACCATGGGGGGTATAGATGGGATCTGCAGGAGACATGGGCACACTATAAGACTTTGAATGGGTGTGAACTGGCTCCTACATCTATGCCCCTCCTCCAGACTCCAGTTAGAGAACTGTGCCCAGGGAGACGGACATTTCGAGGAAAGAATTTATTGTTTAAACACGGTGAGTGTCATACCAGCTCACACCTCGAACATGCCGCAGAACGTGGCATTCAAAAGAACACCAGCCGACGGCATGAAAAATATACAGCAATATGCTGACCAAAAATGTAACACAACCTGTGTGTAAACACGACCAATAATAGCATACCGCATGCCATGGCATGAATAACTTCAGCAACAGACTTGACTGAAAAGAAACACCACCTGAGTGTAACCACCAATAGCTGCAGATACAGTACGCACTGGGACGGGCGCCCAGCATCCTCTACGGACTAAGAGAAAAGATATACCGGTAGGTATTAAAATCCTATTTTCTCATACGTCCTAGAGGATGCTGGGGACTCCAAAAGGACCATGGGGTTTATACCAAAGCTCCAGACCTGGCGGGAGAGTGCAGATGACTCTGCAGCACCGATTGAGCAAACATCAGCCAGGGTATCACCCTCATCAGCCAGGGTATCAAACTTGTAGAACTTAGCAAAAGTGTTTGAACCCGACCAAGTAGCTGCTCGGCAAAGTTAAACCGCCGATACTCCTCGGGCATCCGCCCAAGAAGAGCCCACCTTCCTGGTAGAATGGGCCTTCACCGACTTCAGTAACGGCAATCCCGCCGTAGAATGAGCATGCCGAATCGTAACACATATCCAGCGTGTAACAGTCTGCTTAGAAGCAGGAACCCCAATTTGGTTGGGAGCATACAGGATAAACAGAGCCTCTGTTTCCCCAATCTGAGCCGTTCTGGCGACATAAATATTCAAAGCTCTGACTACATTGAGAGACTTCGAATCAGCCAAAGCTTCAGTAGCTACAGGCACCACAATAGGTTGGTTAATGTGAAACGCAGAAACCACTTTCGGCAGAAATTGTTGCTAAGTTCTCAATTCCTCTCTATCCACATGGAAGATCAAATAGGGCTCTTGTGAGACAAAGCCGCTAATTCAGACACCCGCCTTGCCGATGCCAAGGCCAAGAGCATGACCACTTTTCAAGTGAGAAATTTTAACTCAACCTTTCGTAAAGGTTCCAACCGGTGTGACATAAGAAACTGCAACACCACGTTAAGGTCCCATGGTGCCACTGGGGCAAAAATGGAGGTTGGAAGTGCAGCACCCCTTTCACGAAAGTCTGAACTTCTGGAAGGGTGGCCAATTCTATTTTGAAAGAAAATTGATAAGGCTGAAATCTGCACTTTAATGGAGCCTAACTTTAGGCCTGCAACCACACCTGCTTGCAAAAAATGGAGAAAACAACCCAGCTGAAAGTCTTCCGTAGGAGCCTTCTTGGATTAACATCAAGGGGTATATGCAATTGCGGTCGAATTCCCGAAATTGTCGAATTTCAGGAATTTTTCGCCAAAAAAAAAAAAAAATCGACAATGCAATTCAGTACTTTCCGACAAAAAAACGGACTTTCAAAATTCGACTTTTTGAAATTCGACTTTTGACAAATTCGATTTTTTTGCAATGATACACATGCTGCAATTCGACCAAAGCCTATTCAATGGAAGTTTGGAAATTCGACAACAGTGCTTTTAGACAGTAAATTCGTCATTTTCAATCCGCCACACTTTGGAGGGTGAAACTAATAAAAAAAAATTAAAACATGTTTTTTTTTCTTGGTAATATCATATCTATTTATATTAGAAGGGATTAGGTACTTGGTTTGTCTTTTTGGAGGCACAAGTATTATTTATATATTTTTAAAAATATTTTTATTTTATTTTTGGATGGAATGGTAAAATCCCTGAAAAAAATGGCGTGGGGTCCCCCCTCCAAAGCATAACCAGCCTCGGGCTTTTCGAGCTGGTCCTGGTTCTAAAAATGCGGGGGGAAAATCGACAGTGGTTCCCCCGTATTTTTAAAACCAGCACCGGGCTCTGCGCCTGATGCTGGTGCAAAAAATACGGGGGACAAAAAGAGTAGGGGTCCCCCGTATTTTATACACCAGCATCGGGCTCCACTAGCGGGACAGATCATGCCACAGCTGGGGGTCACTTTTATACAGCGCCCTGCTGCCGTGGCATTAAATATCCAACTAGTCACCCCTGGCCGGGGTACCCTGGGGGAGTGGGGACCCCTTCAATCAAGGGGTCCCCCCCCCCCCCCAGCCACCCAAGGGCCAGGGGTGAAGCCCGAGGCTGTCCCCCCCATCCAAGGGCTGCAGATGGGAGGCCGATAGCCTTGTGAAAAATGTCAGAATATTGTTTTTTCCAGTAGTACTACAAGTCCCAGCAAGCCTCCCCCGCAAGCTGGTACTTGGAGAACCACAAGTACCAGCATGCGGGAGAAAAACGGGCCCGCTGGTACCTGTAGTTCTACTGGGGAAAAAATACCCAAATAAAAACAGGAGACCGACACCGTGAAAGTAAAACTTTATTTCATACGTCGACACACACATACTTACCTATGTTCAAACGCCGACATCGGTCCTCTTCTCCAAGTAGAATCCAGGGGTACCTGAAAAGAAAAGATAAATACACTCACCTCATCCATGGTCCAGAGGTAAATCCACGAACTTGTCAAAAAAACAAACCGGACACCCGTACCACACGGACTGAAAGGGGTCCCATGTTGACACATGGGACCCCTTTCCACGAATGCAGAGAGACCCCCTCGTGACAGCTGTCACTGAAAGGTCTCGTAAGCCAATCAGCGAGCGCAACGTCCTTGCACTCTGCTGATTAACTCTGTGCGCGTCTGAGCTGACAGCGCATCGCAAAGCCTCTCCATTATATTCAATGGTGGGAACTTTGCGGCTAGCGATGGGGTCACCCGCCGGTCAGCGGCTGACCGCGGGTAACCCCACCGCTGACGGCAAAGTTCCCACCATTGAAAGTAATGGGAGAGGCTTTGCGATGCGCTGTCTGAGGTCACACGCGCACAGCCAATCAGGTGAGCGCCACGGAAGTAGCGCTTCCTGATTGGCTGAAGGGACCTCAGTGACAGGAGTCACGTGGTGTCCCGGCATTCGGGGAAAGGGGTCTGATATGTAAACATGGGACCCCTTTCAGTCCGCTGGTACGGGTGTTCGTGTTTTTCTTTTAACAAGTACGTGGATTATCTCCCGGACACTGGATTGAGGCGAGTCTAATTTTTTTCACAGGTACCTCGGATCGTCGGAGACTGTGGCAGTCGGCGTGTCAACATAGGTAAGTATGTGTGTGTCGGCAGTATGTAATAAAGTTGTACTTGTCACGGTGTCGGTCTCCTGTTTTTATTTGGGTATTTTTGTTCCAGTAGTACTACAGGTACCAGCGGGCCCGTTTTTCTCCCGCATGCTGGTACTTGTGGTTCTCCAAGTACCAGCTTGCGGGGGAGGCTTGCTGGGACTTGTAGTACTACTGGAAAAAACAATATTCTGACATTTTTCTCAAGGCTATCAGCCTCCCATCCGCAGCCCATTGGATGGGGGGGGGGGGCACAGCCTCGGGCTTCACCCCTGGCCCTTGGGTGGCTGGGGGGGGGGACCCACCCCTTGATTGAAGGGGTCCCCACTCCCCCAGGGTACCCCGGCCAGAGGTGACTAGTTGGATATTTAATGCCACGGCCGCAGGGCGCTGTATAAAAGTGACCCCCGGCTGTGGCATTATCTGTCCAGCTAGTGGAGCCCGATGCTGGTGTATAAAATACGGGGGACCCCTACTCTTTTTGTCCCCCGTATTTTTTGCACCAGCATCAGGTGCAGAGCCCCGTGCTGGTTTTAAAAATACGGGGGATCCCCTGTCAATTTTTACCCCGCATTTTTAGAACCAGGACCAGCTCGAAGAGCCCGAGGCTGGTTATGCTTTGGAGGGGGGACACCACGCCATTTTTTCCCGGGTTTTTCCCGTTTTTTTAATTCGCGGCAAAATCCGGCAAATCGGCAGTTTTTCGCCCGCGGGACTGTCAAATCCGTTTTTCATTTAATATGGTGAATTCCGGCAGCCACCTGCCGGAATTCACCTGTCGAATTGTGTCGAATTAAAAAACGGCGATAATTTGCCGCGATTCGCCGTGAATTGCATATACCCCTAAGTCTTGAAGATCTGGATACCAAGCCCTCCTTGGCTAGACCGGAACAATGAAGATCGCTTGAACCTTTGTTCTTCTTATGTTGATCACCTTCGGAAAGAGTGAAAGTGGAGGGAACACATAGACCGACTGAAAACACCCACGGTGTCAGGAGGGCGTCCATTGCTATTGCTTGAGTGTCCCTTCACCTGGAACAATATCCCTGAAGTTTCTCTTTGAGGCGAGACGCCATCATGTCTAATTGAGGAATTCCCCAAAGACTTGCCACTTCTGTGAAAACTTCTTGATGAAGACCCCACTCTCCCGAATGGAGATTGTGTCTGCTGAGGAAGTGTATTTCTTCGTTGTCTACACCCGAAACGAAGACCGCTAATAGAGCGTTTACATACCCTTTCGCCCAGCTGAAAACTTTTGCGGCTTCTGCCATTGCCGCTTTGCGCCTCGTTCCGCCCTAGCGGCTTACTTACGCCACTGCTGTTAAGTCATCTGACAGAATTAAGACGGGCAGATCGTGAAGAAGATGTTCCGTTGTAAATAGCTCTTAATTCAAGAATGCTTATTGCAGACAAGCTACCGGGCTTGACCTTTTCCCCTGGAAATTCTTCGCCTGTAAAGACTGCTCCCCAGCCTTGTATTCATGGACACCAGGATCTAATCCTGGATCCCAAACCTTCGTCCCTCTAGGAGGTGCAAACTGTGAAGCCACCACAGGAGAGATATCCTGGTTCTGGAAAATAGGATTATTTTACGGTGCATGTGCAGGGGAGACCCGGACCACATGTCCAACTGGTCCTGCAAAAACCACTCTGGCATTTGACCTGTTCACCGAATGACCTCGTAGGCCGAAACCAACTTCTTCATCAAGGGAACGTATTGATGGGTTTACACTGTTGCAAATCTGATCCGACTCTGGATCCTCAGATCTCTTTCCACAGGAAAAAACAAACACTCAACAGTTCAGTATTTAATCTTATTCCCAACTCTAACATCTGCGTCATCAGGATCAACAGCGATTCTCTGTGTTGAAGACTGTCAGAGAGAAACAACGATTTGTACCACTTGTTTCCAGACCTCGCTGTAGTCAGGAGAGCGTCCCAGTACAGAATAATAATGGCTCTTACTATTGAAGGAAAACCATCATACTGCCATCACCCAGGTAAGCTTAATGCGGATGAAACCGCATTTAAACCCTCTTTCTTCTTTTAGAGGTTGGAGATCCCTGCCCTGAGAGATTCCTTCGTGTAGTTCAACTTCTTAAGTACAAATCTTTTTGGGATTGTTCTGACCGAGCTGTCCGGGCTCAGAAGCACGAAAAAGCTTGAACAGCAGCTTTTTTTTTTTTTTTCCCGTGACAGGGACAGCAGGACAATGTCCTGATCCTGACCCAAATCTTGTATGGCGTCGCATACTACCTCCCCGTCCAGAGGAGAATCGGTAAGTTCTATTTGAAAAATCAGTGAGGGGTATCATCTGGAACCTCCAGTATGTCCCCCTTTGGACTCTATTCTTAACTCACTGGTCCAAGTCCATTCCAGGACTGACTGAAGAGTATTAGACGAGTTCCCACCTGTGTGGGCTCCAGCAAGATAGACCCAGCGACATGCGGTGGATGTGGTAGAAACAGAGAACGATATCTGCTTCTGCGAACTTGAAGTCTGCAGACCTCTTACCTTTTCACCTTCCTCTACATGCAAAGAAGGGGAAAAAACGGTATCCAACCGGTCAAAATGACTGCATCCTACAAAAAATGCGTCACCAACCGTTGTGAGGGACATAGCTCAAGAAGGTAGACTTACCAGTGGTATCTGCAGAGATCAACTTAACAAAGCCATCCCCAAACCAGATTACGCCTTCCTAGGGAAGATACTCCAGTATTCCTCGGAGCCAGCCTCACCATGCCCTTGGTGAATCCACAACGCCCTCCTAGTCGAGAGGGCCATGGATGTGGCCCGCGAACCCAAGAGGCCCATACTTCTTGTAGTCGCACGGCAGCATGCTGCAATGTTCTAGATAAGACCCAACTTAAGGAATATCCCCTCTCTCTCTAGGGTAATTATATCGGATGCCAAGGTAACCGACCACTTCTGAATACAAGCACTCCCCCATGCGTATGTAATGCAAATATCATCAAAGCATATAATTAAAATATCACTTAGCTTCCTGTATACGATCCTTTGTGACAGGGCCCCGTGAAAACCAGGGGTTGACTTTCACTTTATTCTATCCACGGCGGGAAAAGAATAAACACACTGACTCCTCGTGAGGATCTGAGACCATCTCGTCACGGCTGACCTAGAGCTTTATCAACAGAGCGACCAGCACATGAGAAGGAATAACTTTACTTCAGCATTCATTTGAAATCGTAATATGAATATACATATTTAAATACACATATACACACACATATATCTATATATACATCATACATATATATATTTTGTCAGGAACAGCAGGGTCCCTAGTGATATTAATGTGTTCTGAATGTGTATGAACATGTACTGAATGCCAATGTTGTGGATCTAACCAGGAAACATTATGGTCGACATAAGACATAGTATTCGTCGACAGTAACCGGGCAAAATAACATTCTTGCGACCCAGAGGGGTCTGAGGGAAATATATACATAATTTTAATATCACGCCCCCACAAATACTACCACGTCTGTGCTCGAGCTACAGCTCAATGCAACCGTACCATATATATATATATATATATATATCTATATATATATATCTATATCTATATCTGTCAATAGAACATTGACAGATATTTCTTCTCCGGAGGAGTTCGTATTGTTGGAAGGGGAGCTGCGGTCCTACTAATAAAACGAGGATCTAGTGCACATTTGCAGCATCTATAAGAAGTTGCAGTGATTCAACTATATGGACACACCTCAAGTGTATTTTTATATACACATCATTTATATATGTTAAATACTCTGCTTGATATTAATCAGCGCTATATCATATTTGTTTATATATATATATATATATATATATATATATATATATATACATACATACATACATACACACACACACACACACACAGGTATAGGTTTTTTACATTATCATGTTAATTTAAACCCAGTCATAACAGTTGGTGCCGACAGGGTCACCCACATACGACTGTCTCCCATACAGTGTTTACTTTGGAAAAGCTTACAACTACTGACATGCTGACACTTCATCTCCTGAATAAAGTACCATCAGGAGTCGGCAATGCCAACAGAGGGATTCCCATAGCTGTTTGTGGCAGAGCACTCACACATGTCGACACACGTGTACTAAAACACCCACCGACATCGCTATAATGGGTAGATTCCAGTATCTGACAGGGAAAACACAGAAACTTCTAACAACTCATTAACCACACGCATATATATATATATATATATATATATATATATATATATATAGTGCTTCATTTATGAACCTATAGTGCACTAAACAACTGTGCCCCCCCTCGTTTTATACTGTTGGTTGTTCAACAGTGTTTTGGCGGGGCCAGCGTCTCTGTGAGGAGAAAATGGCGCTGTATAGAGTTGAGGGCTAAGCCACGCCCACTTCTCGACGCGCTTCAGTCCCGCTAATTTTTCACCTTTGTATACTGGCGGGGGTCAGTATACAGTGCCTATGCACTATATACCTCTTTGCCAGGCATGTATATGAGGTATTTTTGCTGCCCAGGGCGCCCCCCCTGCGCCCTGCACCCTTGTAGTGCCACTTGTGTGTGGGAGCAATGGCGCGCAGCGCGGTACATCAGAGACCCTGAAGTCTTCTGCCGTCACTGAAGTCTTCTGTTCTTCCTTTGCTCACCCAGCTTCTTTCTTCTGGCTCTGTGAGGGGGGTGACGGCGCGGCTCCGGGAACGAGCAGCTAGGCGAACCAAGTGATCAGACCCTCTGTCTAGTAGCCTAAGAAGCAGAGCCCTTGAACTCAGAAGAAGTAGGTCTGCTTCTCTCCCCTCACTCCCACGATGCAGGGAGCCTGTAGCCAACAGGTCTCCCTGAAAATAATAAACCAAACAAAGTATTTTCCGAGAAACTCAGGAGAGCTCCTCAGTGTGTGACCAGTCTCTCTGGGCACAGAGTCTAACTGGAGTCTGGAGGAGGGGCATAGAGGGAGGAGCCAGTTCACACCCATTCAAAGTCTTATAGGGTGCTCATGTCTTCTGCGGATCCCGTCTATACCCCCCATGGTCCTTTTGGAGTCCCCAGCATCCTCTAGGACGTATGAAAAACCTCACGTAAGGGCCCCACACACTGTGCGATAGTAATGAAAGATATGAACGATCTCGTTCATTAATGAACAGGATAACGTTCATATCTTTCAGTGTGGAGGCACAAGCGATGAACGATGAGCGGCCCCGCGCTCGTTCATCGCTGGTGCCCCGTCGCTTATGCATGCAGGCCAATATGGACGATCTCGTCCATATTTGCCTGCACTGCTATGGAGCCGGATGACGGGGGGAGTGAAAAAATAAGAATTTACTTACCGATAATTCTATTTCTCGGAGTCCGTAGTGGATGCTGGGGTTCCTGAAAGGACCATGGGGAATAGCGGCTCCGCAGGAGACAGGGCACAAAAAAGTAAAGCTTTACTAGGTCAGGTGGTGTGCACTGGCTCCTCCCCCTATGACCCTCCTCCAGACTCCAGTTAGGTACTGTGCCCGGACGAGCATACACAATAAGGGAGGCATTTTGAATCCCGGGTAAGACTCATACCAGCCACACCAATCACACCGTACAACTTGTGATCTAAACCCAGTTAACAGTATGACAACAGAAAGGGCCTCTTAAAGATGGCTCCTTAACAATAACCCGAATTAGTTAACAATAACTATGTACAAGTATTGCAGATAATCCGCACTTGGGATGGGCGCCCAGCATCCACTACGGACTCCGAGAAATAGAATTATCGGTAAGTAAATTCTTATTTTCTCTATCGTCCTAAGTGGATGCTGGGGTTCCTGAAAGGACCATGGGGATTATACCAAAGCTCCCAAACGGGCGGGAGAGTGCGGATGACTCTGCAGCACCGAATGAGAGAACTCCAGGTCCTCCTTTGCCAGGGTATCAAATTTGTAAAATTTTACAAACGTGTTCTCCCCCGACCACGTAGCTGCTCGGCAGAGTTGTAATGCCGAGACCCCTCGGGCAGCCGCCCAAGATGAGCCCACCTTCCTTGTGGAGTGGGCTTTTACAGTTTTAGGCTGTGGCAGGCCTGCCACAGAATGTGCAAGTTGAATTGTGTTACAAATCCAACGAGCAATCGACTGCTTAGAAGCAGGTGCGCCCAACTTGTTGGGTGCATACAATATAAACAGCGAGTCAGATTTTCTGACTCCAGCCGTCCTTGCAATGTATATTTTTAAGGCTCTGACAACGTCCAACAACTTGGAGTCCTCCAAGTCGCTAGTGGCCGCAGGCACCACAATAGGTTGGTTCAGATGAAATGCTGATACCACTTTAGGGAGAAAATGCGGACGAGTCCGCAGTTCTGCCCTATCCGAATGGAAGATTAGATAAGGACTTTTATAAGATAAAGCCGCCAATTCAGATACTCTCCTGGCAGAGGCCAGGGCTAGTAACATAGTCACTTTCAATGTGAGATATTTCAAATCCACCTTTTTCAATGGTTCAAACCAATGGGATTTGAGGAAATCTAAAACTACATTTAGATCCCACGGTGCCACCGGAGGCACCACAGGAGGCTGTATATGCAGTACTCCCTTGACAAAAGTCTGGACCTCAGGGACAGAGGCCAATTCTTTTTGGAAGAATATTGACAGGGCCGAAATTTGAACCTTAATGGATCCCAATTTGAGACCCATAGATAATCCTGATTGCAGGAAATGTAGGAAACGACCCAGTTGGAATTCCTCCGTCGGAAACCTCCGATCCTCGCACCACGCTACATATTTTCGCCAAATGCGGTGATAATGTTTCACGGTGACTTCCTTCCGTGCCTTAATCAAGGTAGGAATGACTTCTTCTGGAATGCCTTTCCCTTTTAGGATCTGGCGTTCAACCGCCATGCCGTCAAACGCAGCCGCGGTAAGTCTTGAAAAAGACAGGGACCCTGCTGTAGCAGGTCCCTTCTCAGAGGTAGAGGCCACGGTTCGTCCGTGAGCATCTCTTGAAGTTCCGGATACCAAGTCCTTCTCGGCCAATCCGGAACCACTAGTATTGTTCTTACTCTTCTTTGCCGTATGATCTTCAATACCTTTGGTATGAGCGGCAGAGGAGGAAACACATACACTGACTGGTACACCCAAGGAGTTACCAGTGCGTCCACAGCTATTGCCTGTGGATCTCTTGACCTGGCGCAATATTTGTCCAGTTTCTTGTTGAGGCGAGACGCCATCATGTCTACAATTGGTCTTTCCCAACGGTCTATTAACATGTTGAAGACTTCTGGATGTAGACCCCACTCTCCCGGATGAAGATCGTGTCTGCTGAGGAAGTCTGCTTCCCAGTTGTCCACGCCCGGGATGAACACTGCTGACAGTGCTATCACGTGATTCTCCGCCCAGCGAAGAATCTTGGCAGCTTCTGCCATTGCACTCCTGCTTCTTGTGCCGCCCTGCCTGTTTACATGGGCGACCGCCGTGATGTTGTCCGACTGAATCAACACCGGCTTTCCTTGCAGGAGAAGTTCCGCCTGGCTTAGAGCATTGTAGATTGCTCTTAGTTCCAGAATGTTTATGTGAAGAGACTTTTCCAGACTCGTCCATACTCCCTGGAAGTTTCTTCCTTGTGTGACTGCTCCCCAGCCTCTCAGGCTGGCGTCCGTGGTCACCAGGATCCAATCCTGAATGCCGAATCTGCGGCCTTCTAATAGGTGAGCCTTCTGCAACCACCACAGAAGTGACACCCTTGTCTTTGGTGACAGGGTTATTCGCAGGTGCATCTGCAGATGCGACCCTGACCATTTGTCCAACAGATCCCTTTGGAATATTCTTGCATGGAATCTGCCGAATGGAATTGCTTCGTAAGAAGCCACCATTTTTCCCAGGACTCTTGTGCATTGATGTACTGACACTTTTCCTGGTTTTAGGAGGTTCCTGACCAGATCGGATAACTCCTTGGCTTTTTCCTCTGGAAGGAAAACCTTTTTCTGAACCGTGTCCAGAATCATTCCTAGGAACAGCAGACGAGTTGTCGGGATTAAATGGGATTTTGGAATATTCAGAATCCACCCGTGTTGTCTTAGCACCTCTTGAGATAGTGCTAAAGCTGTCTCCAGCTGTTCTCTGGACCTTGCCCTTATTAGGAGATCGTCCAAGTATGGGATAACTAATACGCCTTTTCTTCGAAGAAGAATCATCATCTCGGCCATTACCTTGGTAAAGACCCGAGGCGCCGTGGACAATCCGAACGGCAGCGTCTGAAACTGATAGTGACAGTTTTGAACAATGAACCTGAGGTACCCCTGGTGTGCGGGGTAAATCGGAACGTGTAGATACGCATCCTTGATGTCCAAGGATACCATAAAGTCCCCTTCTTCCAGGTTCGCTATCACTGCTCTGAGTGACTCCATCTTGAACTTGAACTTTTTTATGTAGAGGTTCAAGGACTTCAGATTTAGAATAGGCCTTACCGAGCCATCCGGCTTCGGTACCACAAATAGAGTGGAATAATACCCCTTTCCTTGTTGTAATAGGGGTACTTTGACTATCACCTGCTGAGCGTACAGCTTGTGAATGGCTTCCAACACCCTCTCCCTTTCGGAAGAGACGGTTGGTAAGGCAGACTTCAGGAAACGATGAGGAGGATCCGTCTCTAATTCCAACCTGTACCCCTGAGATATTATCTGCAGGATCCAGGGGTCTACCTGCGAGTGAGCCCACTGCGCGCTGTAATTTTTGAGACGGCCCCCCACTGTCCCCGAGTCCGCTTGAGAGGCCCCAGCGTCATGCTGAGGTTTTTGCAGGAGCCGGGGAGGGCTTCTGTTCCTGGGAAGGAGCTGCCTGTTGGTGTCTCTTCCCTCTTCCTCTGCCTCGTGGCAGGTACGACAAGCCCTTTGCTCTCTTATTTTTGTAGGAGCGAAAAGGCTGCGGTTGAAAGGTCGGTGCCTTTCTCTGTTGGGGAGTGACTTGAGGTAAAAAAGTGGATTTCCCGGCAGTAGCCGTGGCCACCAAGTCTGATAGACCAACTCCAAATAACTCCTCCCCTTTATACGGCAAAACCTCCATGTGACGTTTTGAATCCGCATCGCCTGTCCACTGTCGTGTCCATAAGGCTCTTCTGGCTGAAATGGACATAGCACTCACCCGAGATGCCAGTGTGCAAATATCCCTCTGTGCATCACGCATATAGATAAATGCATCCTTTATTTGTTCTAACGACAGTAAAACATTGTCCCTATCTAGGGTATCAATATTTTCAATCAGGGATTCTGACCAAACTACTCCAGCACTGCACATCCAGGCAGTTGCTATAGCTGGTCGTAGTATAACACCTGCATGTGTGTATATATTCTTTTGAATAACTTCCATCTTTCTATCTGATGGATCCTTAAGTGCGGCCGTCTCAGGAGAGGGTAACGCCACTTGTTTGGATAAGCGTGTGAGCGCCTTGTCCACCTTAGGGGGTGTTTCCCAGCGCGCCCTAACCTCTGGCGGGAAAGGGTATAATGCCAATAACTTTTTTTGAAATTATCAACTTTTTATCAGGAGCAACCCACGCTTCATCACACACGTCATTTAATTCTTCTGATTCAGGAAAAACTGTTTGTAGTTTTTTCACACCATACATAATACCCTGTTTTACGGTATCTGTAGTATCAGCTAAATGTAACGTCTCCTTCATTGCCAAAATCATATAACGTGTGGCCCTACTGGAAAATACGTTTGAATTTCTACCGTCGTCACTGGAATCAGTGCCCGTGTCTGGGTCTGTGTCGACCGACTGAGGCAAAGGGCGTTTTACAGCCCCTGACGGTGTTTGAGGCGCCTGGACAGGCATTAATTGATTGTCCGGCCGCCTCATGTCCTCAACTGACTGTTTAAGGGAAGATAAACCATCACGTAATTCCACAAATAAAGGCATCCATTCTGGTGTCGACCCCCTGGGGGGTGACATCTGCATATTTGGCAATTGCTCCGCCTCCACACCAATATCGTCCTCATACATGTCGACACCACGTACCGACACACACCGCAAACTCACAGGGAATGCTCTAATGAAGACAGGACCCACTAGCCCTTTTGGGGAGACAGAGGGAGAGTCTGCCAGCACACACCACAAAGCGCTATATATACAAGGGATATCCTTATATTAAGTGCTCCCTTATAGCTGCTTTAATAATAAGAATTTACTTACCGATAATTCTATTTCTCGGAGTCCGTAGTGGATGCTGGGGTTCCTGAAAGGACCATGGGGAATAGCGGCTCCGCAGGAGACAGGGCACAAAAAAGTAAAGCTTTACTAGGTCAGGTGGTGTGCACTGGCTCCTCCCCCTATGACCCTCCTCCAGACTCCAGTTAGGTACTGTGCCCGGACGAGCATACACAATAAGGGAGGCATTTTGAATCCCGGGTAAGACTCATACCAGCCACACCAATCACACCGTACAACTCGTGATCTAAACCCAGTTAACAGTATGACAACAGAAAGGGCCTCTTAAAGATGGCTCCTTAACAATAACCCGAATTAGTTAACAATAACTATGTACAAGTATTGCAGATAATCCGCACTTGGGATGGGCGCCCAGCATCCACTACGGACTCCGAGAAATAGAATTATCGGTAAGTAAATTCTTATTTTCTCTATCGTCCTAAGTGGATGCTGGGGTTCCTGAAAGGACCATGGGGATTATACCAAAGCTCCCAAACGGGCGGGAGAGTGCGGATGACTCTGCAGCACCGAATGAGAGAACTCCAGGTCCTCCTTTGCCAGGGTATCAAATTTGTAAAATTTTACAAACGTGTTCTCCCCCGACCACGTAGCTGCTCGGCAGAGTTGTAATGCCGAGACCCCTCGGGCAGCCGCCCAAGATGAGCCCACCTTCCTTGTGGAGTGGGCTTTTACAGTTTTAGGCTGTGGCAGGCCTGCCACAGAATGTGCAAGTTGAATTGTGTTACAAATCCAACGAGCAATCGACTGCTTAGAAGCAGGTGCGCCCAACTTGTTGGGTGCATACAATATAAACAGCGAGTCAGATTTTCTGACTCCAGCCGTCCTTGCAATGTATATTTTTAAGGCTCTGACAACGTCCAACAACTTGGAGTCCTCCAAGTCGCTAGTGGCCGCAGGCACCACAATAGGTTGGTTCAGATGAAATGCTGATACCACTTTAGGGAGAAAATGCGGACGAGTCCGCAGTTCTGCCCTATCCGAATGGAAGATTAGATAAGGACTTTTATAAGATAAAGCCGCCAATTCAGATACTCTCCTGGCAGAGGCCAGGGCTAGTAACATAGTCACTTTCAATGTGAGATATTTCAAATCCACCTTTTTCAATGGTTCAAACCAATGGGATTTGAGGAAATCTAAAACTACATTTAGATCCCACGGTGCCACCGGAGGCACCACAGGAGGCTGTATATGCAGTACTCCCTTGACAAAAGTCTGGACCTCAGGGACAGAGGCCAATTCTTTTTGGAAGAATATTGACAGGGCCGAAATTTGAACCTTAATGGATCCCAATTTGAGACCCATAGATAATCCTGATTGCAGGAAATGTAGGAAACGACCCAGTTGGAATTCCTCCGTCGGAACCCTCCGATCCTCGCACCACGCTACATATTTTCGCCAAATGCGGTGATAATGTTTCACGGTGACTTCCTTCCGTGCCTTAATCAAGGTAGGAATGACTTCTTCTGGAATGCCTTTCCCTTTTAGGATCTGGCGTTCAACCGCCATGCCGTCAAACGCAGCCGCGGTAAGTCTTGAAAAAGACAGGGACCCTGCTGTAGCAGGTCCCTTCTCAGAGGTAGAGGCCACGGTTCGTCCGTGAGCATCTCTTGAAGTTCCGGATACCAAGTCCTTCTCGGCCAATCCGGAACCACTAGTATTGTTCTTACTCTTCTTTGCCGTATGATCTTCAATACCTTTGGTATGAGCGGCAGAGGAGGAAACACATACACTGACTGGTACACCCAAGGAGTTACCAGTGCGTCCACAGCTATTGCCTGTGGATCTCTTGACCTGGCGCAATATTTGTCCAGTTTCTTGTTGAGGCGAGACGCCATCATGTCTACAATTGGTCTTTCCCAACGGTCTATTAACATGTTGAAGACTTCTGGATGTAGACCCCACTCTCCCGGATGAAGATCGTGTCTGCTGAGGAAGTCTGCTTCCCAGTTGTCCACGCCCGGGATGAACACTGCTGACAGTGCTATCACGTGATTCTCCGCCCAGCGAAGAATCTTGGCAGCTTCTGCCATTGCACTCCTGCTTCTTGTGCCGCCCTGCCTGTTTACATGGGCGACCGCCGTGATGTTGTCCGACTGAATCAACACCGGCTTTCCTTGCAGGAGAAGTTCCGCCTGGCTTAGAGCATTGTAGATTGCTCTTAGTTCCAGAATGTTTATGTGAAGAGACTTTTCCAGACTCGTCCATACTCCCTGGAAGTTTCTTCCTTGTGTGACTGCTCCCCAGCCTCTCAGGCTGGCGTCCGTGGTCACCAGGATCCAATCCTGAATGCCGAATCTGCGGCCTTCTAATAGGTGAGCCTTCTGCAACCACCACAGAAGTGACACCCTTGTCTTTGGTGACAGGGTTATTCGCAGGTGCATCTGCAGATGCGACCCTGACCATTTGTCCAACAGATCCCTTTGGAATATTCTTGCATGGAATCTGCCGAATGGAATTGCTTCGTAAGAAGCCACCATTTTTCCCAGGACTCTTGTGCATTGATGTACTGACACTTTCCCTGGTTTTAGGAGGTTCCTGACCAGATCGGATAACTCCTTGGCTTTTTCCTCTGGAAGGAAAACCTTTTTCTGAACCGTGTCCAGAATCATTCCTAGGAACAGCAGACGAGTTGTCGGGATTAAATGGGATTTTGGAATATTCAGAATCCACCCGTGTTGTCTTAGCACCTCTTGAGATAGTGCTAAAGCTGTCTCCAGCTGTTCTCTGGACCTTGCCCTTATTAGGAGATCGTCCAAGTATGGGATAACTAATACGCCTTTTCTTCGAAGAAGAATCATCATCTCGGCCATTACCTTGGTAAAGACCCGAGGCGCCGTGGACAATCCGAACGGCAGCGTCTGAAACTGATAGTGACAGTTTTGAACAATGAACCTGAGGTACCCCTGGTGTGCGGGGTAAATCGGAACGTGTAGATACGCATCCTTGATGTCCAAGGATACCATAAAGTCCCCTTCTTCCAGGTTCGCTATCACTGCTCTGAGTGACTCCATCTTGAACTTGAACTTTTTTATGTAGAGGTTCAAGGACTTCAGATTTAGAATAGGCCTTACCGAGCCATCCGGCTTCGGTACCACAAATAGAGTGGAATAATACCCCTTTCCTTGTTGTAATAGGGGTACTTTGACTATCACCTGCTGAGCGTACAGCTTGTGAATGGCTTCCAACACCCTCTCCCTTTCGGAAGAGACGGTTGGTAAGGCAGACTTCAGGAAACGATGAGGAGGATCCGTCTCTAATTCCAACCTGTACCCCTGAAATATTATCTGCAGGATCCAGGGGTCTACCTGCGAGTGAGCCCACTGCGCGCTGTAATTTTTGAGACGGCCCCCCACTGTCCCCGAGTCCGCTTGAGAGGCCCCAGCGTCATGCTGAGGTTTTTGCAGGAGCCGGGGAGGGCTTCTGTTCCTGGGAAGGAGCTGCCTGTTGGTGTCTCTTCCCTCTTCCTCTGCCTCGTGGCAGGTACGACAAGCCCTTTGCTCTCTTATTTTTGTAGGAGCGAAAAGGCTGCGGTTGAAAGGTCGGTGCCTTTCTCTGTTGGGGAGTGACTTGAGGTAAAAAAGTGGATTTCCCGGCAGTAGCCGTGGCCACCAAGTCTGATAGACCAACTCCAAATAACTCCTCCCCTTTATACGGCAAAACCTCCATGTGACGTTTTGAATCCGCATCGCCTGTCCACTGTCGTGTCCATAAGGCTCTTCTGGCTGAAATGGACATAGCACTCACCCGAGATGCCAGTGTGCAAATATCCCTCTGTGCATCACGCATATAGATAAATGCATCCTTTATTTGTTCTAACGACAGTAAAACATTGTCCCTATCTAGGGTATCAATATTTTCAATCAGGGATTCTGACCAAACTACTCCAGCACTGCACATCCAGGCAGTTGCTATAGCTGGTCGTAGTATAACACCTGCATGTGTGTATATATTCTTTTGAATAACTTCCATCTTTCTATCTGATGGATCCTTAAGTGCGGCCGTCTCAGGAGAGGGTAACGCCACTTGTTTGGATAAGCGTGTGAGCGCCTTGTCCACCTTAGGGGGTGTTTCCCAGCGCGCCCTAACCTCTGGCGGGAAAGGGTATAATGCCAATAACTTTTTTTGAAATTATCAACTTTTTATCAGGAGCAACCCACGCTTCATCACACACGTCATTTAATTCTTCTGATTCAGGAAAAACTGTTTGTAGTTTTTTCACACCATACATAATACCCTGTTTTACGGTATCTGTAGTATCAGCTAAATGTAACGTCTCCTTCATTGCCAAAATCATATAACGTGTGGCCCTACTGGAAAATACGTTTGAATTTCTACCGTCGTCACTGGAATCAGTGCCCGTGTCTGGGTCTGTGTCGACCGACTGAGGCAAAGGGCGTTTTACAGCCCCTGACGGTGTTTGAGGCGCCTGGACAGGCATTAATTGATTGTCCGGCCGCCTCATGTCCTCAACTGACTGTTTAAGGGAAGATAAACCATCACGTAATTCCACAAATAAAGGCATCCATTCTGGTGTCGACCCCCTGGGGGGTGACATCTGCATATTTGGCAATTGCTCCGCCTCCACACCAATATCGTCCTCATACATGTCGACACCACGTACCGACACACACCGCAAACTCACAGGGAATGCTCTAATGAAGACAGGACCCACTAGCCCTTTTGGGGAGACAGAGGGAGAGTCTGCCAGCACACACCACAAAGCGCTATATATACAAGGGATATCCTTATATTAAGTGCTCCCTTATAGCTGCTTTAATATATATATATATAGCCATTAATGTGCCCCCCCTCTCTGTTTTACCCTGTTTCTGTAGTGCAGTGCAGGGGAGAGACCTGGGAGCCGTTCTGACCAGCGGAGCTGTGACAGAAAATGGCGCCGTGTGCTGAGGAGATAGGCCCCGCCCCTTTTTCGGCGGGTTCTTCTCCCGCTATTTTTCCAGTCAGGCAGGGGTTAAATATCTCCATATAGCCCCTATGGGCTATATGTGAGGTATTTTTAGCCTTGTATAAGGTTTATATTTGCCTCTCAGAGCGCCCCCCCCCAGCGCTCTGCACCCTCAGTGACTGCCCAGTGAAGTGCGCTGAGAGGAAAATGGCGCACAGCTGCAGTGCTGTGCGCTACCTTATGAAGACTGAGGAGTCTTCAGCCGCCGGTTTCCGGACCTCTTCACGCTTCAGCATCTGCAAGGGGGTCGGCGGCGCGGCTCCGGGACCGGACTCCACGGCTGGGCCTGTGTTCGATCCCTCTGGAGCTAATGGTGTCCAGTAGCCAAGCAGCAAATCCACTCTGCATGCAGGTGAGTTTACTACTTTCCCCCTAAGTCCCACGTTGCAGTGATCCTGTTGCCAGCAGGACTCACTGTAAAGAAAAAAACCTAAACTAAACTTTCTCTAAGCAGCTCTTTAGGAGAGCCACCTAGATTGCACCCTTCTCGTTCGGGCACAAAATCTAACTGGAGTCTGGAGGAGGGTCATAGGGGGAGGAGCCAGTGCACACCACCTGACCTAGTAAAGCTTTACTTTTTTGTGCCCTGTCTCCTGCGGAGCCGCTATTCCCCATGGTCCTTTCAGGAACCCCAGCATCCACTTAGGACGATAGAGAAAACTTCACTCCCCCCGTCACTGCCCCCACCGCCGCCAGGTCACCCGTCGGCCGTATCCGCCGTTGGGCAGCTCGGCAGCGGATCGCACTGTGTGTAGGGTCCATTAGTTTTATGGGACAGATGCGTTTCAGGACAGATGTTTGGAAACATTGTGCAGTGACATGCTGCAGTACTGATGAACATCCAGTACACTGGGCCCGATTCAGTAAGGATTGCAAATTCTGCTAAGTAGCAGAATTTGCAATCCTTGTGAACGCATGCTGGGGGCCGCCCATCGCAGGGCAAGGCCGCCCAGCATGCCAACTGCTGCTCCCCTCCTTGATCAAGCAGAAATTGTGATTGCACAACAATTTCTGCTTGACTGCAGAAATTGGGGTTGACTTCTGATGGCGCAGCTTGGATGCGCCTGCAGAAGGCCCGCAGCCATCTTTCTGATCACGGTGGCTGCGTGTGACGGCACGCAGCCGCCCTTATCACGACCCCGCGCTGCACCGAGCCCCATTTTTAAGCCACGCACCTGCAACGTTCCATCTCCGCCTAGGAGACAGAGCTTTGCCACCAACCTGCGTTTTGCAATCCAACCTGAATCAGGTCACTGCAGTTTGTGACTAAGCAAAACTATAGAGAGTACTGCTTATTTGCCATTTGCTGTGATGCACTCTGATCCACATTGATAAATCAGAACACCTACTGCACCATTTAAAAACTTTATTAACCACGACAGTGACTTACGCTCTCTAAAGCACAGTACATAAATATGAAGAAGGTGAATACCTACAGTTTTATTCATCTGACATCTTTGGGTAATGTACTGTATGTTATATAGCAAGCACTAGGTTAGTCCTGTTGGCACTTTTTCCCCAAAGAAATTCTCACTGTATATAGTTACATTCCCTGCATATACCCAGTACCCTTTTCACACCGCCGTAATAACCTGGGGCGCACCTCGGTGTAAAAGGATCCTCAAAAATAACCCGGGTCAGTGACCAGAGAATCCAACCTGGGTAGCAAGCAGGATTGGTCCTGGGAAGGACCCGGGTCACAGGGTTAACAACCCATGGAGAGCTGGCTGTCAAAGCCCCGCCAATAACGCGGGTCCAGCTTGCAGTATGAATGAGTTTCAAGCTGCTGTGACATAGTTCAGTGACTTTGACTGGGCCCGGGATTTTGGTATGCAAGGGGTATAACTGATTCATTACGCAAATAGGTCAGTTGTCTAGTAATTACAGACTCCATCTCATCAGGTTTGCAGAGTGTATGCTAGTACCAGCTGAAGAATTATGGGACACATCCCGACTACCATTATGCAATAATACTGTGTGTGTAAATATGAGGACTTTGTTTTTCATTCCATGTGGCTACAATTATTCCACCTGCAAAGACACTGGTATGTGCCAACAGCTACACCTGTTATAGGTGTCACGCCTAGTACCAGCATGTGCACAAGCCGGCAGTCATTATCTCTCCTTATCTCCCAGTTCTTACACAGATCTGACATGTCGGATGACTTTTCTTTACAGATTATTTATTATATTAATTTATGTTTAATTGATTTCATTTAAAAAATAAGATTTTACTCACCAGTAAATCTATTTCTCGTAGTCCGTAGTGGATGCTGGGAACTCCGAAAGGACCATGGGGAATAGCGGCTCCGCAGGAGACTGGGCACAACTAAAAGAAAGCTTTTAGACTACCTGGTGTGCACTGGCTCCTCCCACTATGACCCTCCTCCAAGCCTCAGTTAGGACACTGTGCCCGGAAGAGCTGACACAATAAGGAAGGATTTTGAATCCCGGGTAAGACTCATACCAGCCACACCAATCACACCGTATAACTCGTGATACCATATCCAGTTAACAGTATGAAACATAACGGAGCCTCTCAACAGATGGCTCATAACAATAACCCTTTAGTTAACAATAACTATGTACAAGTATTGCAGACAAGCCGCACTTGGGATGGGCGCCCAGCATCCACTACGGACTACGAGAAATAGATTTACCGGTGAGTAAAATCTTATTTTCTCTAACGTCCTAGTGGATGCTGGGAACTCCGAAAGGACCATGGGGATTATACCAAAGCTCCCAAACGGGCGGGAGAGTGCGGATGACTCTGCAGCACCGAATGAGAGAACTCAAGGTCCTCCTCAGCCAGGGTATCAAATTTGTAGAATTTAGCAAACGTGTTTGCCCCTGACCAAGTTGCAGCTCGGCAAAGTTGTAAAGCCGAGACCCCTCGGGCAGCCGCCCAAGATGAGCCCACTTTCCTCGTGGAATGGGCTTTTACTGATTTAGGATGCGGCAATCCAGCCGCAGAATGCTCCAGCTGAATTGTGCTACAAATTCAGCGAGCAATAGTCTGCTTAGAAGCAGGAGCACCTATTTTGTTGGGTGCCTACAGGATAAAAAGCGAGTCAGTTTTCCTGACTCCAGCCGTCCTGGAAATATACATTTTTAAGGCCCTGACTACGTCCAGTAACTTGGAATCTTCCAAGTCCCTAGTAGCCGCAGGCACTACAATAGGTTGGTTCAAGTGAAAAGCTGATACCACCTTAGGGAGAAACTGGGGACGAGTCCTCAATTCTGCCCTATCCATATGGAAAATCAGATAAGGGCTTTTACATGACAAAGCCGCCAATTCTGACACACGCCTGGCCGAAGCCAAGGCCAATAACATGACCACTTTCCACGTGAGATATTTCAAATCCACAGTTTTAAGTGGCTCAAACCAATGTGATTTTAAGAAACTCAACACCACGTTGAGATCCCAAGGTGCCACAGGAGGCACAAAAGGGGGCTGAATATGTAGCACTCCCTTTACAAATGTCTGAACTCCAGGCAGTGAAGCCAGTTCTTTCTGGAAGAAAATCGACAGAGCCGAAATCTGGACCTTAATGGAACTCAAGTTTAGGCCCATAGTCACTACTGACTGTAGGAAGTGCAGAAAACGACCCAGCTGAAATTCCTCTGTTGGGGCCTTCCTGGCCTCACACCACGCAACATATTTTCGCCAAATACGGTGATAATGGTTTGCGGTTACTTCTTTCCTGGCTTTTATCCGCGTAGGAATGACTTCCTCCGGAATGCCCTTTTCCTTTAGGATCCGGAATTCAACCGCCATGCCGTCAAACGCAGCCGCGGTAAGTCTTGGAACAGACAGGGCCCCTGCTGTAGCAGATCCTGTCTGAGCGGTAGAGGCCATGGGTCCTCTGATATCATTTCTTGAAGTTCTGGGTACCAAGCTCTTCTTGGCCCATCCGGAACCACGAGTATCGTTCTTACGCCTCGTTTTCTTATTATTCTCAGTACCTTTGGTATGAGAGGCAGAGGAGGGAATACATAAACCGACTGGTACACCCACGGTGTCACTAGAGCGTCCACAGCTATTGCCTGAGGGTCCCTTGACCTGGCGCAATATCTAGTTTTTTATTTAGGCGGGACGCCATCATGTCCACCTGTGGCCTTTCCCAACGGTTTACCAACAGTTGGAAGACTTCTGGATGAAGTCCCCACTCTCCCGGGTGTAGGTCGTCCCGGAATGAACACTGCTGACAGTGCTAAGACGTGATTTTCCGCCCATCGGAGAATCCTTGTGGCTTCTGCCATCGCCATCCTGCTTCTTGTGCCGCCCTGTCGATTTACATGGGCGACTGCCGTGATGTTGTCTGATTGGATCAGTACCGGCTGGTTTTGAAGCAGAGGCCTTGCCAGACTTAGGGCATTGTAAATGGCCCTCAGTTCCAGAATATTTATGTGTAGGGACGACTCCTGACTTGACCAAAGTCTTGGAAATTTCTTCCCTGTGTGACTGCCCCCCAGCCTCGAAGGCTGGCATCCGTGGTTACCAGGACCCAGTCCTGTATGCCGAATCTGCAGCCCTCTTGAAGATGAGCACTCTGCAGCCACCACAGTAGAGATACCCTGGTCCTTGGAGACAGGGTTATCAGCCGATGCATCTGAAGATGCGATCCCGACCACTTGTCCAAGAGGTCCCACTGAAAGGTTCTTGCATGGAACCTGCCGAATGGAATTTTGCTTCGTAAGAAGCTACCATTTTTCCCAGGACTTGTGTGCAGTGATGCACCGATACCTGTTTTGGTTTCAGGAGGTCTCGGACTAGATTTGACAGCTCCTTGGCTTTCTCCTGCGGGAGAAACACTTTTTTCTGTTCTGTGTCCAGAACCATCCCCAGGAACAGTAGGCGTGTGGTAGGAACCAGCTGTGACTTTGAAATGTATAGAATCCATCCGTGCTGTTGTAGCACTTCCCGAGATAGTGCTATTCCGACCAACAACTGCTCCTTGGACCTCGCCTTTATAAGGAGATCGTCCAAGTACGGGATAATTAAAACTCCCTTTTTTCGAAGGAGTATCATCATTTCTGCCATTACCTTGGTAAAGACCCTCGGTGCCGTGGACAGTCCAAACGGCAGTGTTTGGAATTGGTAATGGCAAACCTGTACCCCAAATCTGAGGTACTCCTGGTGAGGATGGTAAATGGGGACATGTAGGTAAGCATCCTTGATGTCCAGGGATACCATGTAATCCCCCTCCTCCAGGCTTGCAATAACCGCCCTGAGCGATTCCATCTTGAACTTGAATTTTTTTATGTATGTGTTCAAGGATTTCAAATTTAAAATGGGTCTCACCGAACCATCCGGTTACGGTACCACAAACAGTGTGGAATAGTAACCCCGTCCTTGTTGAAGTAGGGGCACCTTGACTATCACCTGCTGGGAATACAGCTTGTGAATTGCCTCTAGCACAGCCTCCCTGCCTGAGGGAGTTGTCAACAAGGCAGATTTGAGGAAACGGCGGGGGGGAAACGCCTCGAATTCCAGCTTGTACCCCTGAGATACTACTTGAAGGATCCAGGGATCCACCTGTGAGCGAGCCCACTGATCGCTGACATTTTTGAGGCGGCCCCCCCACCGTACCTGGCTACGCCTGTGGAGCCCCCGCGTCATGCGGTGGACTCAGAGGAAGCGGGGGAAGAATTTTGATTCTGGGAACTGGCTGACTGGTGCAGCTTTTTCCCTCTTCCCTCGTCTCTGTGCAGAAAGGAAGCGCCTTTGACCCGCTTGCTTTTCTGAAGCCGAAAGGACTGTACCTGATAATACAGTGCTTTCTTAGGCTGTGAGGAAACCTGAGGTAAAAATTTTTCTTCCCAGCTGTTGCTGTGGATACGAGGTCCCAGAGACCATCCCCAAACAATTCCTCACCCTTATAAGGCTCTATGTGCCTTTTAAAGTCAGCATCACCTGTCCAGTGTCGGGTCTCTAATACCCTCCTGACAGAATGGACATTGCATTAATTCTGGATGCCAGCCGGCAAAATATCCCTCTGTGCATCCCTCATATATAAGACGACGTCATATGTTCGCCAAATAGTATCCCTGTTTGACAGGGTTACAGACCACGCTGCAGCAGCACTATCTGCAGGTCTCAGTCTAGTACCTGAGTGTGTAAATACAGACTTCAGGATAGCCTCCTGCTTTTTATCAGCAGGTACCTTCAAAGTGGCCGTATCCTAAGACGGCAGTGCCACCTTTTTTGACAAACGTGTGAGCGCCTTATCCACCCTAGGGGATATCTCCCAGCGTAACTTATCCTCTGGCGGGAAAGGGTACGCCATCAGTAACTTTTTAGAAATTACCAGTTTCTTATCGGGGGAACCCACGCTTTTTCACACTTCATGCACTCATTTGATGGGGGAACAAAACACTGCCTGCTTTTTCTCCCCAAACATAAAACCCTTTTTTAGTGGTACTTGGGTTAATGTCAGAAATGTGTAACACATTTTTTATTGCCGGGATCATGTAACGGATGTTCCTAGTGGATTGTGTACATGTCTCAACCTCGTCGACACTGGAGTCAGACTCCGTGTCGACATCTGTGTCTGCCATCTGAGGGAGCGGGCGTTTTTGAGCCCCTGATGGCCTTTGAGACGCCTGGGCAGGCGCGGGCTGAGAAGCCGGCTGTCCCATAGCTGTTACGTCATCCAGCCTTTTATGTAAGGAGTTGACACTGTCGGTTTATACCTTCCACCTATCCATCCACTCTGGTGTCGGCCCCACAGGGGGCGACATCACATTTATCGGCATCTGCTCTGCCATCACATAAGCCTCCTCATCAAACGTGTCGACACAGCCGTACCGACACACTGCACACACACAGGGAATGCTCTGACTGAGGACAGGACCCCACACAGCCCTTTGGGGAGACAGAGAGTATGCCAGCACACACCAGAGCGCTATATAATTTAGGGATTAACACTATATTGAGTGAATTTTTCCCAATAGCTGCTTGTATATACAATATTGCGCCTAAATTTAGTGCCCCCCCTCTCTTTTTAACCCTTTGAGCCTGCAAACTACAGGGGAGAGCCTGGGGAGCTGTCTTCCAGCTGCACTGTGAAGAGAAAATGGCGCCAGTGTGCTGAGGGAGATAGCTCCGCCCCTTTTTCGCTGACTTTTCTCCCGCTTTTTTATTGATTCTGGCAGGGGTATTTATCACATATATAGCCTCTGGGGCTATATATTGTGATATATTTGCCAGCCAAGGTGTTTTTATTGCTGCTCAGGGCGCCCCCCCCCCCCCAGCGCCCTGCACCCTCAGTGACCGGAGTGTGAAGTGTGCATGAGGAGCAATGGCGCACAGCTGCAGTGCTGTGCGCTACCTTGGTGAAGACTGATGTCTTCTGCCGCCGATTTTCCGGACCTCTTCTTGCTTCTGGCTCTGTAAGGGGGACGGCGGCGCGGCTCCGGGAACGAACACCAAGGCCAGTTCCATGCGGTCGATCCCTCTGGAGCTAATGGTGTCCAGTAGCCTAAGAAGCCCAAGCTAGCTGCAAGCAGGTAGGTTCGCTTCTTCTCCCCTTAGTCCCTCGATGCAGTGAGCCTGTTGCCAGCAGGTCTCACTGTAAAATAAAAAACCTAAAATAAACTTTCTTTCTAGGAGCTCAGGAGAGCCCCTAGTGTGCATCCAGCTCGGCCGGGCACAGAAATCTAACTGAGGCTTGGAGGAGGGTCATAGTGGGAGGAGCCAGTGCACACCAGGTAGTCTAAAAGCTTTCTTTTAGTTGTGCCCAGTCTCCTGCGGAGCCGCTATTCCCCATGGTCCTTTCGGAGTTCCCAGCATCCACTAGGACGTTAGAGAAATACATTTGTAGTTTATGACAAATGGGTCACTAGTTTTCTGGTAACACTGTTTTTATCAACAATAGCTTCTCCCTATCACTCTTATTCTTTCACTTATCTCCTTTGTGCTGAGATGACTTTTTGTATTTCTCAAATAAACGATTTACCCCAACATCAACCTCTCTAATAAATTACTGTCAGACAATGTGTGACTTTCAGGTTTGGAACTACAATGTACAAAGTCACTTCATACCCATTCCAGGTTGTACATAAACTGGCCTATGTATGGGCATATTCTGCATTCCCCAAATGGGACTAATCTAGGGGTTTCTTTTTTAACTGAATTAAAATGTTGGATTTTACAATGTATTAATTTCATATAGTCTGCTGGACACTGTCGAGTTCATTTCTACCCAATAACTGTTCCTATTTTCCCACCTATGGCATCCTCCATAACTGGCCTTAAATAGCCTCTGGAGCACCTAATGCCATACTAACAAATACAATGGCTAAAGTGATCACTAAGAATGTATTGCCACTGATAATCCAGTGCATTTCAAATGTTACAGAGGAATGTAGGAACCGGTCACTTACCTGTTGGGACTCGGGGGATGTAACCTTGGCTCCATCTGTTCCGTCAGGGGATGGCAAGGTCTTCTTTCTCTCAGTGCTCCGTGAAGGAGAAGACTTGAAAGGAGATTTAAGAGGGCTAGCAGGGGCTACACGAGGACACACATGGAAGACTAAAGAGTTATGGTGTAAAGGTAAAGTGTGAAAGAATGTACAGGAGGAAGTTTATAGAGCAAGAAAAAAAAAATGGGGAAAAAAATACACAAGTGTTAAATACAAAGACAAAAAAAACAAACATTCTCTATACTGTAAAACACGCACCAATCTATTTTCTAATTAAGTTATTGATGTTGGCTTCAGAAAGACTAGGTGCAGTACCAGCAGCTTAAACTAAGGAACATTATATATAATGGTTACAATTAAATTAAGCTATAATACCACATGGAGAAATTTACAGCAAACGAAAAAAAGGTATAAATAAATATTAAAGCAGTGCTTCATCAGGTATAATTTTCTATATGCTTAATTCTACGTTGATCTACACTGAACTATAGGGCACTAATAAATATAAAATAAAATTTTTTTTTTTTTTTGCAGAGGCCAGAAAACTGCATTTTAGGTTGTGGTGGCTATAAGCACCCAATCACCTTAACCCTAGTGACGCTGGCGTATATAAGACTCCGTTATGGCGAAATAGGTTGGTCTTGGGAAAACAGGACACGCAGGTGCCCCATTCAGATATAAGCCCCAATTTGCCAATTTTGAAGATGTGCGAGCACCAAGTATTATTTGCATTAATATGATGAAATGTTTTAGAAAAGTGAAAACACAAGCAAGTAAATAATGAAATCAACTATATGAAAACAGAAACAATTTAACAATGAAAAATATTATGAAGGAATGATGTATGGATTAAGCAGAATGAAACATCTAATAACTGCATATGGACCACACCATCCGACTTATGAACCAGTAATACTGAAGTTAGGATACATACACACTGGTGTTTGTAATGAGAGTAACACATAAAACCAAATTGTAGTTATATATCAGTTTAATATGCATTAACAAGTGTCTTCAGTCTGTGTTCTTTTCAATATGCATAAATGAATCTAAACTGCATTTAGAATGTGCTTCCTTTGATATACATGTACCTTGTAAAGCTCTTTATAAGAGTTGCACATCTGCTTACTAAGAGCTCAAAGAGAGATCCCAGAGAAATCCCAATGGCTTCCCCAAACAGACTGGGGTACCCTTCCCCAAACAGGCTGGGGTCTCCTCTGAGCTTCACTATCTATTTTGTGGGTTTAACAGCTATGGCGATACTTCAAACATTATGCTTAGTACAACGTTTTGCTTGATCAATATTTAGAGACACTTGTTATATGTTAGGATATAAAATATCCTTATAATCTCCAGTACAGTATGTGTGTCACCTGGTTATTTCTGTTTCTACTAGTTACCAGCCCCTCAAATTGACGGCCCAACATAACAGTAATGTTGGTGCCAGCGGCTGTATGCCTCCGAATGGAGCAACACTTAAATTGCTCCATCAGGTTCCATTTAGTGGCCGGCGGTGCGCAAAATGTTTAACTTTCTCCCATAGATGGGAGGAGCAGAGTCAGCCTTTTATTATATAGGATATAGTTACACAACTACTTAGCGATTTTTTATATCCTTAAAACAGATTCCAGTTAATAGACCACATTTTTATGTTATCCTTGCTTTTGATGCATTAAATGTAACTATATAAATGTATACTAAGTTTAGTTTTAAAAGAGCCAATACAATTTAACATCATACAGCAATGATGCGTTATAACCCCTAGCAACCAATAGGGTATCAGCTTTTATCAATCTAATGCAGTCAGAATAATGAAACCACATTTCTGGGAACTGTTTACCAAGGTGTTCTACTTAAATTATTTTATTTAAAAAAAAAAAAAAGTCCAATTGTGTTTTACAAACCAGACTATGGTTCTGTCCATTTGCACCGCTACAAAGTTAATCCAATAGCTTAAAAAGGTCTCTATTTTAATGCACTACCGCATTATGCCATATATAGTAATCATCCCATACAGTTTATAAGGCATATAGATATCTTGTTAAAACTTGTATTTACCTTTATACTGTTAAAAAAATGTTTTGTATACTGTATAAATGGAATACTACGTATAGACTATTGATTGATTATTCCTCACTATGGTGTAAATCTTACTCCCTAAATGCCTAATTTACATTTCAACTAATAGTTTGTGTATAAATTAACCTTATGATGTGGCACCAGTATGTTCTATCCCGTATTACCTGACATGGAATCACATGATTCATTAAGCATGGCTGTACTCCTGCTCCTGGCTAAGGAAGAGTGTGTTGGAGTCAGCAGTCGAGTGACAATGAAATTTTCCATGGGACTAAGATACATGCGATGGGCTAATGGATGGAAGCAAAGCAATGAATGTTAGAACAAAACAAACATAACAAACCAAAAACAATGACTTATAGGTGAAAAATAATAATCATGGATGAAACCAAAACCGAAAATGCTGATCCAAAATAAAAGAAAATGTTGAAATAATATATAAACACCATAAAAACAGAGACCTAAGCACATGTCCTTGTTACTATTTCATTTGACAATAATGTTATTTATATAGCACTTTTCTCCTGAAAAACTCCTCAATATAACTAGAACTCGTCTGTAATTGGTATTTACACTGCTTCTGAACTACAGGGCAAGTCACACAGAGCTATGGGCACAGACACAGCTGGTGCAGGCTGCCAACCTTTATGTGAAGTCTATAAAGAGGTTAGAACTAATACAGTAATAAAACAATGTGCTTAAACATCTTCAGAATTCCAAGACAGGTAGTACTTATGGAAAAAATTAATATAAAATAATACATTGTTGCACTGCAGTGTGCATAGCTCCCAACATGACCCATTCCAGAAGGGACAAAATGCTCTCTTCCTGGACTACCCACTTAGGGGTATATGCAATTCACGGCGAATCGCGGCAAATTATCGCCGTTTTTTAATTCGACACAATTCGACAGGTGAATTCTGGCAGGTGGCTGCCGGAATTCACCATATTCAATGAAAAACGGATTCGACATTCCCGCGGGCGAAAAACGGCCAATTTGCCGGATTTTGCCACGATTTTAAAAAACGGGAAAAAAACGGGAAAAAATGGCGTGGGGTCCCCCCTCCAAAGCATAACCAGCCTCGGGCTCTTCGAGCTGGTCCTGGTTCTAAAAATGCGGGGAAAAATTTGACAGAGGATCCCCCGTATTTTTAAAACCAGCACCGGGCTCTGCGCCTGATGCTGGTGCAAAAAATACGGGGGACAAAAAGAGTAGGGGTCCCCCGTATTTTTCACACCAGCATCGGGCTCCACTAGCTGGACAGATAATGCCACAGCCGGGGGTCACTTTTATACAGTGCCCTGCGGCCGTGGCATTAAATATCCAACTAGTCACCCCTGGCCGGGGTACCCTGGGGGAGTGGGGACCCCTTCAATCAAGGGGTCCCCCCCCCCCCCCCCAGCCACCCGAGGGCCAGGGGTGAAGCCCGAGGCTGTCCCCCCCCATCCAATGGCTGCAGATTGGAGGCTGATAGCCTTGAGAAAAATGACAAGAATATTGTTTTTTCCAGTAGTACTACAAGTCCCAGCAAGCCTCCCCCGCAAGCTGGTACTTGGAGAACCACAAGTACCAGCATGCGAGAGAAAAACGGGCCCGCTGGTACCTGTAGTACTACTGGAAAAAAAATACCCAAATAAAAACAGGACACACACACCGTGACTTGTACAACTTTATTACATACTGCCGACACACACATACTTACCTATGTTGACACGAAGCAGTCGGTCCTCTTCTCCAAGTAGAATCCACGGATACCTGAAAATAAAAGATAATTATACTCACCTTCCAGCGTCCAGAGATACATCCACGTCCAGAAAATAATCCAGGTACTTGGCAAAAAAACAAAACGCAATGACCCGATCCTGCGGACTGAAAGGGGTCCCATAGAGGTCTCTGCATTCGGGGAAAGGTGTCTCATGTCTGAATATGGGACCCCTTTCAGTCCGCTGGCACGGGTATTTGAGTTTTGTTTTTTTGCCAAGTACCTGGATTATTTTCTGGACGTGGATGTATCCCTGGACGCTGGAAGGTGAGTATAATTATCTTTTATTTTCAGGTATCCGTGGATTCTACTTGGAGAAGAGGACCGACTGCTTCGTGTCAACATAGGTAAGTATGTGTGTGTCGGCAGTATGTAATAAAGTTGTACAAGTCACGGTGTGTGTGTCCTGTTTTTATTTGGGTATTTTTTCCCCAGTAGTACTACAGGTACCAGCGGGCCCGTTTTTCTCCCGCATGCTGGTACTTGTGGTTCTCCAAGTACCAGCTTGCGGGGGAGGCTTGCTGGGACTTGTAGTACTACTGGAAAAAACAATATTCTCGTCATTTTTCTCAAGGATATCAGCCTCCCATCCGCAGCCCTTGGATGGGGGGGGAGACAGCCTCGGGCTTCACCCCTGGCCCTTGGGTGGCTGGGGGGGGGACCCCTTGATTGAAGGGGTCCCCACTCCCCCAGGGTACCCCGGCCAGGGGTGACTAGTTGGATATTTAATGCCACGGCCGCAGGGCGCTGTATAAAAGTGACCCCCGGCTGTGGCATTATCTGTCCAGCTAGTGGAGCCCGATGCTGGTGTGAAAAATACGGGGGACCCCTACTCTTTTTGTCCCCCGTATTTTTTGCACCAGCATCAGGCGCCGAGCCCGGTGCTGGTTTTAAAAATACGGGGGAACCCCTGTCAATTTCCCCCCCGCATTTTTAGAACCAGGACCAGCTCGAAGAGCCCGAGGCTGGTTATGCTTTGGAGGGGGGACCCCACGCCATTTTTTTCAGGGATTTTACCATTCCATCCAAAAAAAAAAAAATATATATTTTTAAAAATATATAAATAATACTTGTGCCTCCAAAAAAGACAAACCAAGTACCTAATCCCTTCTAATATAAATAGATATGATATTACCAAGAAAAAAAAACACAAAAAAAACATGTTTTAAATTTTTTTTTATTAGTTTCACCCTCCAAAGTGTTGCGGATTGAAAATGACGAATTTACTGTCTAAAAGCACTGTTGTCGAATTTCCAAACTTCCATTGAATAGACTTTGGTCGAATTGCAGCATGTGTATCATTGCAAAAAAGTCGAATTTGTCAAAAGTCGAATTTCAAAAAGTCGAATTTTGAAAGTCCGTTTTTTTGTCGGAAAGTACTGAATTGCATTGTCGAATTTTTTTTTTTGGCGAAAAATTCCCGAAATTCGACAATTTCGGGAATTCGACCGCAATTGCATATACCCTTTAATCTTTGAATGCTGTCACCTGTGTCGAAACACCTTTCTCATCAATTAACTAGTTCAACACAGGTGACGACAATCATACATTAAGAGGGAAGCTCAGGAACAGATCATTTTGTCCCTCCTGGAATGGGTCATGTTGGCAGGTATGTGTGTGTGATTCTGCTAGGACGAGATCCAGATTGCCCTCTTCAGAACATCACATCCCTCAGATAGACCCTATCCATCACATCACACTCCTCAGCTTTCATTTGTTTAAGATTCATAAACTGAAGAATAAGCCAGGAATCATTGCTGTATAAAGTGTATCTCATTCAGATTAAGGTTTACCTGCCATGAGAAAATTCTGCACATAGAGTGACTTTATATGACTGGTCAGTGATAGCTGCAGCTAGGGAAGTTTAATATTGGTCAACTTGCATCTCCATTTAACTACAGTTTAGGCACTCATGCTAGGATATAGTCAGGCTGCAAGTTTAAATGTTTTGAACAAAAATATACACTTTCATTTTTACTTAATCAAAAATATGAATACAATCCCCAGGATTCTATTTGCTAGTACACACAGATTTTCAGTACACTAATGTTAGCGCCAATAGCAAGTCTTTTTGTTTAAAAAAAAAGTCTCATATTACTTATATAAAAAAAATCTAAAATGCATCTAGAAAATATACATTGTTGAGTTTTTGTTCTCTAGACATCAGACAGTGATATATACAATTTTGGCACCATTGACTTTCCTTAAATCAATATCAACAGAAATATATGCACAGACTAGAAAACATAACAAATATCATAATAGACAAACACAACAATGTAACGTGCAGTGGTAATGAATGCATAGTCTATTTTCAGTGTACGTGGCCTGTTTAACCTGTAGAATGAACATCATAATAAGCACAGGTTGTACAGAGTAGACCACACTTCTATAATGCAGCAGCGCAGCACGTCTTGGGAAGTGGCCTGGAAAGATTTACTGCAGTTTTGGCACCTAAACAAGCTCCCTGTGATCAATTCTCTTTCCAGTCTGCTGCACAGCATCAAACAAGAAGCATGCAGACACACCTAATCTGGGAGACGTGTCTACTTTGATCTGCAAGGTCATCAGTTACTTGTCAAAGCTGCCGACACTAAAACTAATATTTATTTACATTCAGAGCTTGTCATGAATGATTGTAATACACTCCATTTACAATACAGTAAACTGAAAACAAATTAGTTTTCATTTAAAAAACACTGACTGCAAATGTGAACAGATATGCATTCAAGAATATGATTCATACATGCTTAAGCTACATTCCACCTTGCTTATATCTAAAATATCTAAAGAGGATTAATCCCTTACGAACTTGTTACTTTTTTGGGATGCAGTTATTATACCGGCTGTTGGGAACCTGGCTTTCAGGAGACAGACGCCAGAATTCCGTCAACTGGCGAAATACCGCTAGCCGGATTCCCGACAAAAGCACTTGGTTGGTGGGTCCACGTCACCAACTGAGTGGGAACAGAACCTGTGGCGAGTGAGACGAGCCACCAGGCCCGAAGCATGGCGAGCACAGTGTGACTGCAAGAGGACTTGCTGCCGCGATTCTGACAGACAGGATGCCGCTGTCGTTATAGTGACAGCCAGCTTCCATTCTGCTGGCAATTCATATGTATTCCACTTTTTTAGTATGGAACCAGGAGGTAAGGACTGACCCAGTGCTTACCTGCACTTTCAAGGTCACATTTTTACCCTAGTACCCACTGGCTAGCGTTATCAGGAGAGGCCCTTTGTTATTCTGCAGTGGGCCAGGTCTTTCTATGTGCGGTAGCACAATCATTTTTCCTAGAAGATTGGTCCTGAAGCTTAACTTTTAGTAATTTAAAGGGAATGGACTTTGTCCACATGTTGATAACAAATATATCCATGTTGTCTTTGCTATAAAAAAAATATTATTTTTTTCTTGTTGAGGTGGTGGTGGTGGTGGAAGGGGTGGGGACAGGGAGGATTGCGACTGCTGTCAGAACTTTGCACACACTGAATCCAGACCCTTGAAATGTTTATTAAGATGCTGATGATTGAGGTCAGTACATAAATCCGCTAAGCAGCAATTATACATGGGGGCTTGTGAACCAGTGAATCAAGCAAATTACAGTTCAGTAGGGCTGGTCAATTAGCTATTTCTGCTGTAAGTCATATATAATCTATTGAATTGTCCTAGGTGTATTTTCCATTCACTAAATGAAAATGCAGCATTCATAGGGATAGCACATGTTAACATGATTGATTTTTAGTGTCTATGCAAACCAATTTTTGGGATGCTAAAACCAGTAAACAGTCACAGAAGCTCATTTCTTCAATGTAGAGTCAATCTCAAATGCAAGATATGTATAGTAGCAAAATCCTTCCAGGTATTTGGTTTCAAAGGCTTAATTCAAATATTTTCTAATAAACAAACACAGTTGTAGACCGAAATATTTTGAGCTATGGAAGAGCAGAGCAGTCATTCTTACACAATAAATAAGTACCGTATGTAGAAGGTGAACTCACTTGAACACAGTTACACTGTAATGATGATGCCAGATTTAAAGAACATAAGTTTATACTCCTCTGTCCCTGGGTAGGTTTACCTTATGACACAGCACCATCTACTGGTATCAGCTAAAACATTTAAACTTCAAATACCTTCATATTCTGTTGAACTTATTATTATTTATAAATTATTGAAGTACATTAGTAATAAAAAGTTCTAAAATATAAAAAGGGGCAATACAGAGCAGTATGCTATGTAAAACATTATAAAGAAGATACAGTACTGCTGATTGCTAAATGCTCACCTCTACTAAAATTAAAGAAACCCGATATAAAATGTATTACTGTTGGTACTACACTCGTGTGAGACTTAAGAAAAAAAAATGTTCTCCCCTAGTCTCCTTGTGGGATTGAATTCATAATCTCTTAAAACTCTCTCCTGGAATTTCCAGTATCAAATGACCCTTGAATCTTCTTGTTACGCTATACCCCCCAGATCTTAATACATTTGCAAGGAAATTGATCAGACATATCTTTCTGGTGGCCCTCAATCGGAAAACTATCCCCACCTGTCTCTCTTCCCTCAAACAGATTTGGCATGTGGAGGATATAAACTATTACCTTTACGATAGTCTTCACTCAAGTCAGGGCTCCCTGGCTCTCTGAGAATGCAGACAACCAACTCTCTGAAAACCCTGAGCGATAACCACCTGTTAGGACCCATGGGTGGAGTACACTCTCTCGCTCATCTTACGATATCAACATCGATACTACTACTCGTCTTACAGACTGGTCTATAATTCCCCAAGCAACTTTACACTGTGGTATCCCCCCACCATTCTTTTCCCTTCCTTTTGCATTTAACCACAGGCTAACTGAATCCCTGGGCTATCCATTTAGACCCAATGTGCGACGACTGTTAGCGCTCATCTGGGATAAAACATTTTTCAGGACCTCAGCAGGTTTCAAAAAGAATCTGCGATAATTAGCCCATTTTTGTGAACTGGGCAGTGAAAACACATAAGTCTGTAAACTTATCACGGATTCTATGTGGTTTCGGCTTATAACAGATAATTTTGCGGACGTATAAAACAGGCTCTTCGTGAATTGCTAGAAGCTACAAAAAAAAATGGAAAAACAAATCCCATTTTTATGCGCCTGAAAAATTTGTGGAGCTAACTGAATTCCCACCTTATTGTCTAGATCCCACTTGTTTTTCAAGATCTTATTCCCACCAAAATTCAGTCACCTGTTTGTGCATCCCGTTATTAATCTGTGTCCCCTTCGTATTTTGTTCTCACTTTGGACTGGATTTTGAAGTGACACTTGTATTATTTACCGTCCTCTGGATGTAAAACGGCATAACTTGTTTTCTTTTTGAATTTTGACTAACCGCTTAAAATAATTATAACAAAAAAAGACTATACAATATAAATATCCCATTCATACACACGATGCGCCTATGAGTTGCCCGTAAAGTGGCAGCAATTTGGAAATAAAATAAGTATTTCCGCCCATATTTAGAGTCAGCCGTTTCTATCCGTCTGCACTGCCCACCGACGAATGCAGCCATCATTATAATCAGCATGCATTTGCACCAGCAGAAGGTCCAAATGAAATTGGGTGGATATCTACATATATTTGTATGTAGATATCCACCCCCTTTCATTTGGACCTTCTGCTGGTGCAAATGCATGCCATTTATAATCATAGCTGCATCCACCATGGGCGACGTACTCTCTCCCATCTTACACTATCACCACCGACACTACTAAACTTATTGAGTGGTCTATGATTCCCCGAGCAACTTTACTCTGTGGTAACCCCCCACCACCCATCTTTGAACAGCCGACAAATCTGGCAGCACACCCACAACATAAAAAATGCTAAATTATATAATTTTAGAGTATTTGTTTTTATGCATGTAATCACTGAAATGAATGGCCTTGATCATCTCATTGCTGTTTCAACATGTGTGCTAATAACTCAATTATGGAAAAATTAAAAAGAACGGATGTAAATTTGGAAACCCTACTGAAGTTGTCTGGGGAATTCTACATAATCCTGTCTTTCTTTTTATTTTTTTGTCTAAGTCTCCAGAGCAGCTAAGCAGCATTGTTGAACATTTCCAAATCTCTACTAATATAGAAAAACATAACATCTTAATTAATTTGTTACTACAACGTGGCCATAATTAAAGTTTATCCTTACAGAACTGTCTGCAGCTGTAACTACTAGAGATGCCATCAATTTACTATTCAAGGCATGGGGAGAAACGATTTTGTGCCTAAAAAAAGAAAGTAAGAAAATATTGTCGTACAAGGTAAATACATTAAAAAGGTACCAACAAATAAATTATGAAGAGAAAACTAAAACTGTGTGTCAAATTTTTATTTTTCCTTTTTATAAAAGCTGAAGAGAAAAGGAATTGGCATTGTGTCTTTATGGCGCTCTGCTGATAGAGGTAAAATTTAAGAGCAGAAATTAGTATAACAACAGGGATCGTGGAATTAACATTTCAGGACAGTTTCATTTCTTTTTCACTTTTCACAAAGAGGAAAAAAAAAATGTTAGGTTTCTCTTATTAATTTTATGTTTCTTTGGTGCATTTTACCAGGTATGGCTGTCTAAAAGGTTGACACACGGGTGACATGAGATTATTTTTAAATTTTTGTGCTGTTTACTGGGAACAACAATTAGTGCACGGCTTCGCTCGCCATGCTTCAGGTTACTATTCCCAATCGTAATCAACATGGATCGTAAAGTATGAAAAAAGTAAAAAATAAAAAAAAAGTAATGTTGACCTTTTACTTCTTTATTAACAGTTTCTTATATAGCACAGCGTATGCGCTTTAATGTGTCGACCATTCACATGTCGACCTCATGTTGACCCAATGCTTGTCGACCATTAGTGGTTGACCTAGACACCCATTTTACCTCGTACAGGGCCATATTTGCCCCTATTGTCAAATTTTGAAACTATTTTTTTTTTTTTTTTTTACAGAACCCTCCTCCACAAGCCTTGATTATACACCTTTCACACCGCAAATATATCCCGGAATATTGCCGGGTTGAGGTACAGTCTAAAAGCACCACTTTTGAATATGCCGGGTCGAGTAACCCTGCATTTCAACCCGGTATAAAAGCATTGTTAAACACGGGTTGGATCCGGGTCAATGTGCACTCTAAAAAGTGTCCAACCCGGGTTATTCAACCCTGCATTCATGTAAAAGTGCTGATTGGCTGTTTGCGTGCCTCGATGATGTCAGCAGGCTGAGCCCTGCTACACAGGAGAGAACAGAGAGCTGTAAGAAATAGGGGTGAGGCAGAGATTGCTAGGCAACTTACTGCAACCTCCCAAGTACAAAGAGACCTCGGGGTGCGCCCGAAAAGGGGATGTAGCCTATATGAAAGGGGCGTGGTCTCGTGGCAGAGCTGTGATTGTGAGTCACGCCCTCCTTGTACAGTCACTGTTGGGGCATGCCCAGCGTGCTCTGAGCTGCTGGCATGCCCCCTCTGGCACACAGCGACTATTCTCTGCTGTTCTGCTAAGCAGTGCAGCAGTGACAGGAGCCTCCCAACTGCCCCCCCCCCCCCCCCCCCCCCCCACCGCGGGTGGGACAGCCCTCAAAAAATGGGATTGTCCGGCGAAAATCGGGACAGTTAGGAGGTACAGTATGTTACTGGAACAGTTAAAGATACAACTGTGTATAAACACATAGTTCTGTCAGCCATGATTCCTGCAATGCTGTGAGCTGTCCCCTGCCTCTCCTTTAGGGGTATATGCAATTACCGGCGAATCGCGGCAATTTTTCGCCCATTTTTTAATTCGACACAATTCGACCGTCGAATTCCGGCAAGTGGGTGCCGGAATTCAACATATTCAATAAAAAACGAATTCGACAGTCCCGCTGTCGAAAAACGGCCGATTTGACGGATTTTGATTAGATTTAAAAAAAACGGGAAAAATCGGTAAAAAACCCGAAAAAAAATTGCGTGGGGTCCCCCCTCCAAAGCATAACCAGCCTCGGGCTCTTCGAGCCGGTCCTGGTTCTAAAAATCCGGGGGAAAAACTGACAGGGGATCCCCCGTATTTTTAAAACCAGCACCGGGCTCTGTGCCTGGTGCAAAAAATACGGGGGACAAAAAGAGTAGGGGTCCCCCGTATTTTTTACACCAGCATCGGGCTCCACTAGCTGGACAGATAATGCCACAGCCGGGGGTCACTTTTATACAGCGCCCTGCGGCCGTGGCATTAAATATCCAACTAGTCACCCCTGGCCGGGGTACCCTGGGGGAGTGGGGACCCCTTCAATCAAGGGGTCCCCCCCCCCCAGCCACCCAAGGGCCAGGGGTGAAGCCCGAGGCTGGCCCCCCCATCCAAGGGCTGCGGATGGGGGGCTGATGGCCTTGAGAAAATTGAAAGAATTTTGTTTTTTCCAGTAGTACTACAAGTCCCAGCAAGCCTCCCCCGCAAGCTGGTACTTGGAGAACCACAAGTACCAGCATGCGGGTGGAAAAACGGGCCCACTGGTACCTGTAGTTCTACTGGAAAAAAAATACCCAAATAAAAACAGGAGACACACCGTGAAAGTAAAAGTTTATTTCATACATGCCGACACATACATACTTACCTATGTTGACCCGCCGACTGCCACGCCCCCCTCGTCACTGAAGAATCCAGGGTACCTGTGAATAAAATTATACTCACCTCAATCCAGTGTCCGGATCTTTTAAAATAATCCTCGGACTTGGCAAAACAACAAAACGAACACCTGGACCAAACGGATTAAAGGGGTCCCATGTTTACACATGGGACCCCTTTTCCACGAATGCCGGGACCCCACGTGACTCCTGTCACAGAAAGGTCCCTTCAGCCAATCAGCAAGTGCAACGTCGTGGCACTCTGCTGATTGGCTATGCGCGTCTGAGCTGTCAGACAGCGCATCGCAAAGCCTCTCCATTATATTCAATGGTGGGAACTTTGCGGTCAGCGGTGAGGTCACCCGCGGTCAGCGGCTGACCGCGGGTAACCCCACCGCTGACCGCAAAGTTCCCACCATTGAAACTAATGGAGGGAGCTGTGCGATGCGCTGTCTGCCAGCAGACGCGCATACAGCCAATCAGGAGAGTGCCACGAAGTGGTGCTTCCTGATTGGCTGAAGAGACGTTTCTGTGACAGCAGTCACGGGGGGGGTCTCTGCATTCGTGGAAACATGTGTCCCATGTGTAAACATGGGACCCCTTTCAGTCCGCCTGGTCCGGGTGTTCGTTTTTTTTTGTGTGCCAAGTACGTGGATTATAATAAAAGACCATAGGACACTGGATCAGGTGAGTATAATTTTATTCACAGGTACACCGTGGATTCTACTTGGACAAGTGGACAGAGGTCGGCGTGTGAACATACAGTAGGTAAGTATGTGTGTGTCGACATGTGTGAAATAAAGTTTTACTCTCACGGTGTGCGTGTCCTGTTTTTATTTGGGTATTTTTTTTCCAGTAGTACTACAGGTACCAGCGGGCCCGTTTTTCTCCCGCATGCTGGTACTTGTGGTTCTCCAAGTACCAGCTTGCGGGGGAGGCTTGCTGGGACTTGTAGTACTACTGGAAAAAACAATATTCTTTCAATTTTCTCAAGGCTATCAGCCCCCCATCCGCAGCCCTTGGATGGGGGGGGGGGGGGGGGGGGACAGCCTCGGGCTTCACCCCTGGCCCTTGGGTGGCTGGGGGGGGAGGACCCCTTGATTGAAGGGGTCCCCACTCCCCCAGGGTACCCCGGCCAGAGGTGACTAGTTGGATATTTAATGCCACGGCCGCAGGGCGCTGTATAAAAGTGACCCCCGGCTGTGGCATTATCTGTCCAGCTAGTGGAGCCCGATGCTGGTGTAAAAAATACGGGGGACCCCTACTCTTTTTGTCCCCCGTATTTTTTGCACCAGCACCAGGCGCAGAGCCCGGTGCTGGTTTTAAAAATATGGGGGATCCCCTGTCAGTTTTTCCCCCGGATTTTTAGAACCAGGACCGGCTCGAAGAGCCCGAGGCTGGTTATGCTTTGGAAGGGGGACCCCACGCAATTTTTTTTCGGGTTTTTACCATTCCATTTAAAAAAATCTATATATACATTTTTAAAAATATATAAATAATACCTGTGCCTCCAAAATAGACAAACCAAGTACCTAATCCCTTCTAATATAAATAGATATGCTATTACCAATAAAAAAACACCCCAAAAAAAACATGTTTTTAAATTTTTTTATTAGATTCCGACAGCAAAGTGTGGCGGATTAAAAATGACGAATTTACTGTCTAAAAGCACTGTTGTCGAATTTACAATCTTCAATTGAATATACTTTTGTCGAATTGCTGCATTTGTACCATTGCAGAAATGTCGAATTTGACAAATGTTGAATTTCAAAAAGTCGAAATTGGAAAGTCCGTTTTTTTGGCGAAAAGTACTGAATTGCATTGTCGAATTTTTTTTGGGGCGAAAATGTCCCGTTTCTCGACATTTTCGGGAATTCGACTGCAATTGCATATACCCCTTAGTCTCCTTCTGACATCTCATCTTTCTGAGCCAAAAAAAAGTCCATTTAAAATGAAATCCATGGTGTTTTAATTGCTGACCTGGGTTAAGTTAAAAGGAGCTAACCCTGCAATAACCCAGGTTGAAAGTGTAGTGTGAAAGGGTCTGACCCGGGTTTGCGGTGTAAAAGGGGTATCAGTATACTTACTAAATGTGGTGGCATGTCACCTATTAGTTAGAACTACAGATACCGCTGAACAGGAAAACTTTAATTATGCCACATTGTACTCTGATTACGGTCAATATGAAAAATCTACTACTTTATCTTTAATATATTACACAGAAAGCTTTGAAAGAAAAGTTGACAAACCCATTTGGGTAGTGATGGAAAACTCTAGAGATATTTATGTAAATCCCAGAATCATAAACTAAAGAGTTTGCATATATAACTTTTTACCTCAGGAAATATCTAGCTATTTTTCATACATAATGACAGATAATGGCACCATGCACTAAATCTGTTTCACGTTTGTTTATTCCTTGCTCTGGTCACGTTTGTTTTTCGGCATCAATAGAAATAACTATTATATGAAGAGCTGCAACATTGTAGCAACAAAGTAAAAGACTAAACCTGGGTACACACCAATACAATCGTCGTTCTTGCATTTTTCAGCCATTTGTTCGATATTGGAGGAGTGTGTACGTATTGTCGATCATGTTTTGATGAAAGAAAACCAGTCAAATCGGAGGATCACATCTTATGTACAGTTTAATTTTCATCCGATTTGACAGGGCCAGGTCAGACCAAAAGTGCTCTGTATGCACCTTAATGCCAGGCATGCTGTCAGACCAACAGACATTCTGGGCGGAATTCAAATGTTATTTCCGCCGGCAGCCACTAGATGGCGTCGGACACAGCTATTCAAATATATGTAAATGTTGGCATTTACATTTCAGCTCGCACCTGACCAGGGGTGGCAAGCTGAAATGTATGAAAAGTGATCCGTTTGGGTGCCCAAACAGCACTTTTCCCGATCAAACCCAGTAGTTTAGTCTGGTTTAGCCGCTTTACGCAGCTAAACCAGACATTAATGGGCATGATCGGCGCAAAAGGGGACATCAATTATATATTGCTCCCTGCGATCTCCCGTCACTTTAGACGGGAAATCGGAGGCGATAACATTTTTTATATTCCCCCCTTTATCTGACAAGCTAAATCCATCAAATAGAGTGGCCACAGACTGAGATATGTCACACTTTATGGCCACACAATATCTGCGCTCCTCCCCTGTGGAAGGGACAGGGGAATGTTGGGCAATTTCAGCACATACAATGCCAGATGAGGCTGACCAATTATCAAATCATTCAGACATGCAGGACAGTTTCAGCATGTCTGACTGACCAATTAGTGGTTGTTCACAGCAATACACTAGAGCAGGCCTGGCCAACCTGTGGCTCTCCAGATGTTGTGAAACTACACATCCCAGCATGCCCTGCCATAGTTTTAGCATTTCCTAATAGCAAAACTGTGGCAAAGCATGATGGGACTTGTAGTTTTACAACAGCTGGAGAGCCACAGGTTGGCCAGGCCTGCACTAGAGGATTGGTCAGATAATTGCATAACGTATGCCCAGCGTAACAACTGACTTAGCTGGTGGCCAAGTACCCAGTGGCAAAAAAAAAAAAAAAAAAATTGTGGGGGATGTAGGTGGTAGCGATTGGGGGTGGGGGTTCTTATTCTTATTTTGTCAACCTGACAGCGGCTTAAAGATATCTATTTTTGGAACACAGTTTTAAATCATACTAGGATTTACAAATTTTGTTGTGATTCGTTGGTTGTTTCAGATCAGCTTACCTAGGCTTGTACATAGGAGTTTAAAATAAGAATTTACTTACCGATAATTCTATTTCTCGTAGTCCGTAGTGGATGCTGGGAACTCCGTAAGGACCATGGGGAATAGCGGCTCCGCAGGAGACTGGGCACAAAAGTAAAGCTTTAGGACTACCTGGTGTGCACTGGCTCCTCCCCCTATGACCCTCCTCCAAGCCTCAGTTAGGATACTGTGCCCGGACGAGCGTACACAATAAGGAAGGATTTATGAATCCCGGGTAAGACTCAAACCAGCCACACCAATCACACCGTACAACCTGTGATCTGAACCCAGTTAACAGCATGATAACAGAGGAGCCTCAGGATAGATGGCTCACAGCAACAATAACCCGATTTAGTTAACAATAACTATGTACCAGTATTGCAGACAATCCGCACTTGGGATGGGCGCCCAGCATCCACTACGGACTACGAGAAATAGAATTATCGGTAAGTAAATTCTTATTTTCTCTGACGTCCTAGTGGATGCTGGGAACTCCGTAAGGACCATGGGGATTATACCAAAGCTCCCAAAACGGGCGGGAGAGTGCGGATGACTCTGCAGCACCGAATGAGAGAACTCCAGGTCCTCCTCAGCCAGGGTATCAAATTTGTAGAATTTTTCAAACGTGTTTGCCCCTGACCAAGTAGCTGCTCGGCAAAGTTGTAAAGCCGAGACCCCTCGGGCAGCCGCCCAAGATGAGCCCACCTTCCTTGTGGAATGGGCTTTTACAGATTTTGGCTGTGGCAGGCCTGCCACAGAATGTGCAAGCTGAATTGTATTACAAATCCAACGAGCAATAGTCTGCTTAAAAGCAGGAGCACCCAACTTGTTGGGTGCATACAGGATAAACAGCGAGTCAGATTTACTGACTCCAGCCGTCCTGGAAACATATTTTCAGGGCCCTGACTATGTCCAAAAACTTGAAGTCCTCCAAGTCACTAGTAGCCGCAGGTACCACAATAGGTTGGTTCAGATGAAACGCTGAAACCACCTTAGGGAGAAAATGAGGACGAGTCCTCAATTCCGCCCTGCCTGAATGGAAGATCAGATAAGGGCTTTTACAGGATAAAGCCGCCACTTCTGACACGCGCCTGGCCGAGGCCAGGGCCAACAGCATGACCACTTTCCATGTGAGATATTTTAACTCCACAGATTCAAGTGGTTCAAACCATTGTGACTTTAGGAAACCCAAAGCTACATTGAGATCCCAAGGTGCCACTGGAGGCACAAAAAGGAGGCTGTATATGCAGTACCCCTTTTACAAACGTCTGAACTTCAGGAACTGAAGCTAGTTCTTTCTGGAAGAAAATTGACAGGGCCGAAATTTGAACCTTGATGGACCCCAATTTTAGGCCCATAGACACTCCTGTTTGCAGGAAATGCAGGAATCGACCCAGTTGAAATTCCTCCATCGGGGCCTTACTGGCCTCGCACCACGCAACATATTTTCGCCAAATGCGGTGATAATGCTTTGCGGTTACATCCTTCCTGGCTTTGATCAGGGTAGGGATGGCTTCATCCGGAATGCCTTTTTCCTTCAGGATCCGGCGTTCAACCGCCCTGCCGTCAAACGCAGCCGCGGTAAGTCTTGGAATAGACAGGGTCCTTGATAGAGCAGGTCCCTTCTTAGAGGTAGAGGCCACGGGTTCTCCGTGAGCATCTCTTGAAGTTCCGGGTACCAAGTCCTTCTTGGCCAATCCGGAGCCAAGAGTATAGTTCTTACTCCCCTCCGTCTTATAATTCTCAGTACTTTTGGTAAGAGAGGAAGAGGAGGGAACACATACACTGACTGGTACACCCACGGTGTTACCAGAGCTTTCACAGCTATTGCCTGAGGGTCCCTTGACCTGGCGCAATACCTGTCCAATTTTTTGTTTAGGCGGGACGCCATCATGTCCACCTTTGGTTTTTTCCAACGGTTTACAATCATGTGGAAGACTTCTGCTGAGGAAGTCTGTTTCCCAGTTGTCCACTCCCGGAATGAACACTGCTGACAATGCTATCACATGATTTTTCGCCCAGCGAAAAATCCTTGCAGCTTCTGCCATTGCCCTCCTGCTTCTTGTGCCGCCCTGTCTGTCTACGTGGGCAACTGCCGTGATGTTGTCCGACTGGATCAGCACCGGCTGACCTTGAAGCAGAGGTCTTGCTTGGCTTAGGGCATTGTACATGGCCCTTAGCTCCAAGATATTTATGTGAAGTGATGTCTCCAGGCTTGACCACAAGCCCTGGAAATTTCTTCCCTGTGTGACTGCTCCCCCGCCTCGCAGGCTGGCATCCGTGGTCACCAGGACCCAGTCCTGAATGCCGAATCTGCGCCCTCTAGAAGATGAGCACTCTGCAACCACCACAGGAGAGACACCCTTGTCTTTGGTGACCGGGTTATCCGCTGATGCATCTGAAGATGCGATCCGGACCATTTTTCCAGCAGGTCCCACTGGAAAGTTCTTGCGTGGAATCTGCCGAATGGAATTGCTTTGTAGGAAGCCACCATTTTTCCCAGGACCCTTGTGCACTGATGCACTGACACTTGGCCTGGTTTTAGGAGGTTTCTGACTAGTTCGGATAACTCCCTGGCTTTCTCCTCCTGGAGAAACACCTTTTTCTGGACTGTGTCCAGGATCATCCTTAGGAATAGAAGACGTGTCGTCGGGATCAGCTGCGATTTTGGAATATTAAGAATCCAACCGTGCTGCCGCAACACTACTTGAGATAGTGCTACCCCGACTACCAACTGTTCCCTGGATCTTGCCCTTATCCGGAGATCGTCCAAGTAAGGGATAATTAAAACTCCCTTCCTTCGAAGGAGTATCATCATTTCGGCCATTACTTTGGTAAAGACCCGGGGTGCCGTGGACAAACCAAACGGCAGCGTCTGAAACTGATAGTAACAGTTCTGTACCACAAACCTGAGATACCCTTGGTGAGAAGGGTAAATTGGGACATGGAGATAAGCATCCTTGATGTCCAGAGACACCATATAATCCCCTTCTTCCAGGTTTGCAATCACCGCTCTGAGTGACTCCATCTTGAATTTGAACCTTTTTATGTAAGTGTTCAAGGATTTCAGATTTAAATTAGGTCTCACCGAGCCGTCTGGCTTCGGTACCACAAACAGCGTGGAATAATACCCCTTTCCCTGTTGTAGGAGGGGTACCTTGATTATCACCTGCTGGGAATACAGCTTGTGAATGGCTTCCCATACCGCCTCCCTTTCGTAGGGAGACGTCGGTAAAGCAGACTTTAGGAAACGGCGAAGGGGAGACGTCTCAAATTCCAATTTGTACCCCTGAGATACCACCTGAAGGATCCAGGGGTCCACCTGTGAGTGAGCCCACTGCACACTGAAATTTTTGAGACGGGCCCCCACCGTGCCTGAGTCCGCTTGCAAAGCCCCAGCGTCATGCTGAGGACTTTGCAGAAAACGGGAGAGGGCTTCTGTTCCTGGGAACTGGCTGTTTGCTGCAGCCTTTTTCCTCTCCCTCTGCCACGGGGCAGAAATGAGGAGCCTTTTGCCCGCTTGCCCTTATGGGGCCCAAAGGACTTCTTATGTTGAGAGGCTACCTGGGGTAAAAATGTGGATTTCCCAGCCGTTGCCGTGGCCACCAGGTCTGTTAGACCTACCCCAAATAACTCCTCCCTTTTATAAGGCGATACCTCCATATGCCTTTTGGAATCAGCATCACCTGACCACTGTCTTGTCCATAACCCTCTTCTGGCAGAAATGGACAGCGCACTTACTCTTGATGCCAGTCGGCAAATATCCCTCTGTGCATCACGCATATATAGAAATGCATCTTTCAAATGCTCTATAGTCAGTAATATATTGTCCCTATCTAGGGTATCAATATTGTTAGTCAGGGAATCCGACCAAGCCACCCCAGCACTGCACATCCAGGCTGAGGCGATTGCTGGTCGCAGTATCACACCCGTGTGAGTGTATATACATTTTACTGCTTTCTATCAGCAGGTTCCTTAAGGGCGGCCGTATCCGGGGACGATAGTGCCACCTGTTTAGACAAGCGTGTGAGCGCTTTATTCACCCTAGGGGGTGTTTCCCAACGTGCCCTATCCTCTGGCGGGAAGGGGTATGATGCTAATAACTTTTTTAGGAATTAACAGTTTTTATCGGGGGAAACCCACGCATCATCACACACTTCATTTAATTTCTCAGATGCAGGAAAAACTACAGGCAGTTTTTTCTCACCCAACATAATACCCTTTTTAGTGGTACTGGTATTATCAGAAATGTGTAAAAACATTTTCCATAGCCTCAATCATGTAACGTGTGGCCCTACTGGAAGTCACATTCGTCTCTCAATCGTCAACACTGGAGTTAGTATCCGTGTCGGCGTCTGTATCTGCCATCTGCAGTAACGGGCGTTTTTGATGGCTTTTGAGACACCTGGACAGGCACAGGCTGAGTCGCCGGCTGTCTCATGTCATCAATCTTTTGTAAAGAGCTGACACTGTCACATATTCCTTCCATAAGCTCATCCACTCAGGTGTCGACTCCCTAGGGGGTGACATCTCTGTTACAGGCAATTTCTCCGCCTCCACATCATTTTCCTCCTCATACATGTCGACACAACGTACCGACACACAGCACACACACAGGGAATGCTCTGATAGAGGACAGGACCCCACTAGCCCTTTGGGGAGACAGAAGGAGAGTATGCCAGCACACACCAGAGCGCTATATATATTATATATATATATATATATATATATATATATATATATATATACAGGGATAACCTTATACAGGTTGAGTATCCCATATCCAAATATTCCGAAATACGGAATATTCCGAAATACGGACTTTTTTGAGTGAGTGAGATAGTGAAACCTTTGTTTTCTGATGGCTCAATGTACACACACTTTGTTTAATACACAAAGTTAATAAAAATATTGTATTAAATGACCTCTAGGCTGTGTGTTTAAGGTGTATATGAAACATAAATGAATTGTGTGAATGTACACACACTTTGTTTAATGCACAAAGTTATTAAAAATATTGGTTAAAATTACCTTCAGGCTGTGTGTATAAGGTGTATATGTAACATAATTGCATTCTGTGCTTAGATTTAGGTCCCATCACCATGATATCTCATTATGGTATGCAATTATTCCAAAATACGGAAAAATCCGATATCCAAAATACTTCTGGTCCCAAGCATTTTGGATAAGGGATACTCAACCTGTATAAGTGTTTTTCCCCTTATAGCTGCTGTATTGTTATACTGCGCCTAATTAGTGCCCCCCTCTCTTTTTTAACCCCTTTCTGTAGTGTAGTAACTGCAGGGGAGAGCCAGGGAGCTTCCCTCCAACTGAGCTGTGAGAGAAAATGGCGCCAGTGTGCTGAGGAGATAGGCTCCGCCCCCTTCTCGGCGGCCTTTTCTCCCGTTTTTCTGTGGAATCTGGCAGGGGTTAAAATTCATCCATATAGCCCTGGGGGCTATATGTGATGTATTTTCGCCAGCCAAGGTGTTTTTATTGCTGCTCAGGGCGCCCCCCCCTAGCGCCCTGCACCCTCAGTGACCGGAGTGTGAAGTGTGCTGAGGAGCAATGGCGCACAGCTGCAGTGCTGTGCGCTACCTTGGTGAAGACAGGATGTCTTCTGCCGCCGATTTTCCGGACCTCTTCTTGCTTCTGGCTCTGTAAGGGGGCCGGCGGCGCGGCTCTGGGACCGGACTCAGAGGCTGGGCCTGTGTTCGGTCCCTCTGGAGCTAATGGTGTCCAGTAGCCTAAGAAGCCCAATCCACTCTGCACGCAGGTGAGTTCGCTTCTTCTCCCCTTAGTCCCTCGATGCAGTGAGCCTGTTGCCAGCAGGTCTCACTGAAAATAAAAACCTAAAACTAAACTTTCACTAAGAGCTCAGGAGAGCCCCTAGTGTGCACCCTTCTCGGTCAGGCACAAAAATCTAACTGAGACTTGGAGGAGGGTCATAGGGGGAGGAGCCAGTGCACACCAGGTAGTCCTAAAGCTTTACTTTTGTGCCCAGTCTCCTGCGGAGCCGCTATTCCCCATGGTCCTTACGGAGTTCCCAGCATCCACTAGGACGTCAGAGAAAAGTTGTGCACTGAGCTAAAATTTCAATCTCATATTTTCAACATTTTGTTTGCTTGTCAAATGTAAACAGTAATCTCAACCATCATCAAAACACGAATGAGAAAAAAAAAAGCAGATGAATACAGAAATGATCAAGAAATGAAACTTAAGCGTAAAGATATTAGGGAGGCAGATGAGGTTGAATGGACAGGGGGCAGATGTACACTTGCCTCGATCAGGGGAATGTGTGATTGCTGCAGTGGATGCGGAGAGCCTCTTACTGATTGGCGAGTCCACTGGTCTTTGCAGACTCATTGTAGAAGAGGACAGTTTGTCACAGGCTGCAGAGAGATGCATCAGACATTGATATAAGAAATTACTCATGAAAAACAAAAAACACTTCTTTTTATATTGCCAGTAATTCCTCTCAATGCAAGAGTGACCAGGCTCAGATCAAGCCATAGAGTAATTTCAAAAGGTAATTTCTTGGTATTAGGCAAGCAGCAGGCCAAAAATCTTAAAGGCGGCAGCATATAACAACTTACTGCTAGTAACTACAGAATCTAGACTTTGCTACCAGTAGGAGGCACTCAGATAAGCTACAGGACCAATTTACTGCATTATAGTGCACCCATCACACACAATGGAGGTACCTTTTTATGTAAGCGGAGACCATATTTTTGAGAATGTAGAATTAAAATTTACCATCAGAAAGAATAATCTATGATCTGCAAAATCTGCAGGCCGAAAGTCGCTCATGTGTGCTCAAGTAGAGCATAAATAGTCTTTGGAAGCATCTTTGAAAAATCAATATGCACCTCGTATTACAGACCAGATGATGCCCTGGAAATAGAACACACAGCACATCTACTGTACTGTATGTGCAAACACCAAGGGCTTTTTTGACACCACATTATTAATTTCACTTTTAAACATTTCCCTTCTATGAAGCTACTTAGTTAAAGCACATTCATGGCTTAAATGAACCATGAGAGTGGAGGATATCGGGACTGATGATACAAGAAAGCTCATTTATGGGCAAAATTTGTAAGAGCAGGCGAACGTGCCTTATGGAAAGCTAGGTGCATGATGTCTCCAATAAATTATTTGTACTACAGTTTTGCTTATATGTAGGTGGAAAGTGAACTACAAAGACTACTGACTTGTAAGAAACTAGTTACACGACACTGATAACCAGACACGGATAACCGAAGGCGCACTGGGTTGCAGTTAATTGATAAGCAGAATTCCCATGTATATTGCTTCTGCACACAGAAAAGCTACATTTATTGTGAGTAATCTGCCTGGTGATGGTACACTTTACAATCTATCATACTCACGTATGTGCATGGAAAGTGCATTTTAGCTGTTAATGCTTGCAAAGCAATATGACTAATTAGGTATTATTCCCAAACCTATATCTCTAGTTATCAATTTTTATTTTTACTTTCAATAATCACATTTATTCTTTGATGAAACTGCATGAAAACATTAATGAGTGGGGATTTAGTTTTTTTTTTTTAAATACATTCATTGTAAGCAAATAATAATAATAATAATAATAAAAAACAATGCATAGTAACTACATAAGCAAGTATAATTATCTGCAGAAACTGTGCCATTCTTGCAAGTATTTCTATGGCATGATTTGCAGAAGTTACTGTACTGGGTTTACGGTATATACAACTTGCCCAACCTCTCAGACAACCCTTCGATTGTCATGTCAATAGTGCTTCAAAGGGATGAGTTTTCAATATAAAAAGTATGCAGCTGCTTATCAAATACGGATTCATTAAACTGCCTGACCCTCCTGAAAATCGCACAGTACTTCATGCAGTCAGAATTGCATTCCTCAGGATTGAGCAGGCGTTCAAGTATGCAAACTAGAGTTTGTGAGTATAGTATGAATTTATGGTAGTTGTAGCCAATAGGGGGAAGCAATAGAGATTAAAGAGTCCTAGCTGCTATCACTGTAAACTCAATGGATAAGTTAGCAGTAACCTCCAGCTCACATGTTCTTCTAGAACAAGGTAGTTATGAAAGAGCTATAACATAAGTTTACATCCCCATGAAAAAAGTAGAAAGCCTAATAAAAATAATTTGCAAATTATTTTATTAGTTGGGAGTGAGTTAAAAAATAGAAGAAAAATAAAAGTGCTGTTTCCTGCTTCAAAGAAAACTTGCCTAGTTCCCAGTGACACTACAGCTGCACTGGTTCTCCAAACCCTGTACTGTCCCCAAGAGTAACTAGAGTAGTTCCATTACAAAGTAAGATGTCACTACTAACTTTCCTATATGCCTAACAATTCCCATTTCACCAATGCTGAATTTGAAAATGATTTCACGATTACACCCACAGTGTCCCCCCTCCTCTAGATTTGTTTTTTTTTTTTTACTGCTAAAAAATGTATGTAACACACTGCCTATAAATAAATTATATAGAGTGGGGTCTGGCCCCAAATGGGGCCCCTGGATCTGTTTTTTTGGAGGCTACTGATAAACAGACGAACAATACAATTTAATGGAAACTATCTCCCAAAACAGGTTTAGCACTATTGTTTTAGGTGTTTCAATATATTATAATATACTGTTAAATCTATGATGTTCTGATGATTTGGCTATAAAATAAATAAATAAAACTATACCAATGGCATAGCATAAAATATAGCCAACATTTTTAGATTTAGTTTTGGAAAAGGAGATGTAAGCATTGCAAACCAATCAGAAACGGGTAATCCTGCAATACTGTATACAGTACATTATACCTAAACCTTACTACACTCATAACAGAGGTTATTTGCATGAAACCCCCACAAGCATGATTGCTGTTCAGCATACAGTATACTGGATTTTCAGTCACTGAGAAACTGGATGGTGTGCTGCATTATTTTCCAGATAATGTAATGGGGGATGGGAGGATTATGACTCGGCAGGAAATCCTGCAAAGAGATAATGAATCATAACACAGAGCTAAGACTTGGATCTATGTCTCTCTAATGCACTGGTAAATCCATATAGATACATTGCTAAATCGGTATAGAACCATTGCTGCTTGTAAGATGTCTTACATTAATATCTTATATCAAGGTAACCAGTGATTATTTCTAGTCTACAACACAATGATGCAACTGGCAAGATGACTATATTGTTATGTATTAACTGGTGATAATCATGTTTAAAAAAGGAAAAAAAAATGTTTGCCATGCTTAGAACTAAATATTATATAAAGAGTAATTTCAAATAGCTCCTGGAAAATGTTAGGTTCTCAAACAACCTAATAAAATACATTGTATGTTTTGGCTTTTGGCCTCAATTTGCAAAGCTTACACTGTGCTATGTTAACAATGAGTGAACAATGTTTAAAAAGGTGATGGTGGCGGGTGCATTATAATGTTTAGGATATTAACTACAACAATATTGGTCTGTTATGCTTAATACTGTACATGTCAAAAGTTTTATTTCCAAAGAGTTTGTTAATGACGTTTTGATGCATAATACACTGATATCATTATAACTCTAAAACAAAAATGAAACTTAAAATAGTATTAAGGACGGCCAAAGAGAACACTATTTCATCATATAATTAAAGATATTGTTTATAAACAGCAGAAAAAACAAGTAAATATTAGTGATGGCAAGCATAACATGGAGTATATAACAGGACAAGATGATGCTGCGAGGAACGTCATGCAGTATGTTCTGGATTCATGCGAGACAAACGACTGGACAACATGACAGTACACTTGTGGACAATAAACTGGTTGGTACGCTGTATAGGGTAGACAGCTGGGTTGGTGATGGAGTTAATGTGACTGAACACTTAAAGACACAGTGGTACTGTGGTTCTTAGAAAATACCATTGGAGGACTCGTCAGCTGCAGCAGAGGTCACAGGCTCTGAGTCAAAGGTGTTGGTAGTTATACCTAGCACAGGGGGTGGGGAGCTTTCTGATTCACCTGCACAGCATAAACCAGAGTAAAACAAGAAGGGCACAAAATACAAGATTTAAGGTTAAAAATAAATGCAGTTTACAGCAATATAGAAAACAACGGGTAGATATAAATATAGGTTATAGAAACAGTCTGCAAACAAACAGCAGCAAAGGTTAATCACAGAAAGAAAAAGGAATTCTGACATAACTGTTTGGAAATGACAAAGACATCTTTGATATCTTGTATATCCTTTGCTGTGTATAGGACACAAGTGAATGTGCCCTCACAATGACTGCATTACATCACCTCTCTCTCATTCTGCATTGTCACAGGTCTATTAACCCATTGCTACTCTGCTGCAAGATGAGAAAGCAATTACTTTGCCTGAGAGGGCTTGGATTCACCGAGGCCCTATTTCATAGGACTGCTCTACACTTAGGAGCAGACACAAAACAGACATACAAAACACAGAGTTTGACACAAGTGTCTATCTAAGATTCTAGATAACAGGACATATCATAGCTTCATTTACTAACTAATAGGTCGGAGATGGATTGCCAGCACTAAATGAGGAATTATTTGAAAAGACCTGCAATGCAGGTTAGTAGCACTCACCATCTCTTCCTGAGCCGGCTACCAAGGCCCCACCCCAGGACCATCTTTTCTGCTTCTGCTCCAGCTGCTGGCTTCTTTCTTGGGCACGCCGCATCATAGCCTCTAATCGCTCCTAGCCAGACAAATGAACAAAAAGTTGGTTTGGGAGCTTCAGTTTAGAATAGATGCAGAGCTGGTCAGAATGTCTTGAGGTTAACAAAGTGCTGCTGATTTATGTCAGACTCCTAGGATCACAAAAAGGAGAATAAGGAGAGGATGCTCGGCACAAGGAGGAGGCTACTTTTGTTCATCGTCACCGGCTGTCACTAGAGGGGTTGTAGTAAGTAAATAACACAAGTTGCATCACTGGCTTTAGCATCTGGTCCCCTGTGGTGTTGCAGCCAATGATTTTTCTTTTCAAATGAAGAACGCTGTTACAGCATTAACTCATTGCAGCCACATGGAGCCTGATATTGCAGAGGGCTCTTCAGACAGTCAGACTAGAACTGTGAAAGCTACAACAGGGGTGTCACCATGTAAGGGGCAAAACAACCTACCAATATACTTCTGTAAATGAACACTGGACACATTGTTGACAAATACATTGGTGCCAGTTATCCCTTTCGCCCTGCACTGACCAGGTATGAAGACTTCTGTGGAGATTGTGACCTTAAGTGTATAAAAGCATCATAACCCATGAATTGCAACATACACTACTCCATGATACAAGAAAGTGCATACTATACACGTGACGCACATACAGCTATACTACTGGGCAAACAATAGTTTCAGGTATCTTAACATCAAGGTATCTTAGGGAAACCTGTGTGTTAACAGAATGAACGCACCCCATAAATTATAATGGATATTCAAAATCGCATCAGATTTTCATGACCTGTATAAAAAGCACTCAGCCTTGTGCTGTTATATTGTCAAACAACCCAGTATCCTTACACATCACAGTAGATGATACTTTATTAATACTCTGAGACTACTGGTATGCATATAAGAATCTAGACAGAAATATGATAAGGTGGTTATATGAGGTGGTGCATTATACGAGTGATGGATAGGGACTGATCAATGCCTGTATTTGATATGAGTAACAGGCGTATAGCAAATGCTTTCTGGCATTTATCACTAGAGACATAGGGCTTAATTCAGATCTGATCGCAGCAGCAAATTTGTTCTCTAATGGGCAAAACATAGTTCCCTACTTTGCTGCCTCCTCCTCCGGGAGGAGGCAGCGTTGTAGGTGTATGGGGGGCGTGGCCGGCACAGGATAGGCGGTCCGGGGGTGTGGCCGGCAGCAGGATGGGCGGTCCGGGGGCATGGCCGGCAGCAGGATGGGCGGTCCGGGGGCGTAACATCAGGGTCGCGTCATCGTGACTCCGCCCCCGCTGTGCCGAGAAACGAGTCGCTGCATAGCGGGGGGCGGAGCTACGATGACGCGATTCAGCGCGAATCGCATCATCGGACCCCCTCGGGCCGCCCGCTTGTTCTCTGCTGCGGGCGGCCGAGCGGGAAAGCGGGAGGCTTGCCCACCTTTCCAGGGGGCCGGGAGGGTCACCCGATTTTCGAGAGCCTCCCGGCCATTCCGGGAGGGTAGGCAAGTATGGGGCAAAACCATGTGCAGTGCAGGGGGGACAGATATAACATGCGCATAGAGAGTTAGATTTGGGTGGGGTGTGTTAAAACTGAAATCTAAATTGCAGTGTAATAATAAAGCAGCCAGTATTTACCCTGCACAGAAACAATATACCCATCCAAATCTAACTCTCTCTGCACATGTTATATCTTCCCTCCCTGCAGTGCACATGACATCGCCCATCGCGGGACTCTGGAAAGGTGAGTATTAACACAGCATGGGTGCAGTGTGCGCGGTGTGGGCCCCCCCCGGGACCCAGGGGCCCGTGTTCACCGCACACACTGCACCCTTGGTAGAAACGCCAATGGATACAATCTTGAAAAGGACGGGGCTCAAATAACATAATAGTCAATATAGAAACACACAGGGACATATTTTCTGCTTCTATTTGAAATTTATTTTGGAACTGGCCCAATTTTGATTACAATACAGAGCACATAAAGATGGTGTGATAGACATTTCACAAATATACTGTACAAAGGAAATCATATTTTTAATCCTGCCATACACAGGCGGAAATTCAATTACAGGCAATGAGCCCAAAGTGCAGTTACAGATGTGTCCTCTTACATCCTTGCTGCAGTCACTCTATGCAGCCCTTCAAGTTGCGTCATGCTGTGGCGGGACTCGGAAGCACAATGCATCTTTTTTGGTCTTTTGCCGCTAAAATGCATTGTAGACACAATGTAATGCAATAGGACACACGAGCAGCTTCTGCTGATTAAAATTATATGCAGCATGCCTATATTGTGTGTGTGACTGCGACTGTATTTGCATACAAAATGCTATGCTACAGTGTTTTCCTGGAAAACACTAACGTTTTATTTCGGATGCAGATAGAGACGCTATCACACAAAGAATATAGGCATGCCGTATATAATTTTAATCAACAGAAACTTCTCATGCGTCATATTGCATTACATTGTGTCTAAGATGCATTTTTGGCGCTCATGCGTTATGTGTAATGCGACTTATGTGTAGCGCATGGAGCAAAGCTGTAAGAGGACACATCTGTAGAACAGCAGCATTTCATGATCACCAATTTTGGCAACTTCCCTTTCCATCCTATAGAGATGCTCGGGAAAATTTATCAGGGTTGGGGTACGATATTAGATCGCAACACTGAGAAATAAATACTGGTCATAGATTTATTGCTGCACCAAAATTGTAGCATACTCAAAGAATAGTGTATAGAGAAAATGGATTCCTTAATAAACAGAGCATTATAGAAGAAAATTAAGATCAGTGATTTGTCATACATCAGACTTCCTTCTCCAACAATAATCATTAAATTACAAAATGTACTTAGTGCACTTATTATGGTAAGTAATACCTGCCCCAACAGTCATTCATTATATGAAGTAACAGTTGCAGCATTTTTTTTCCCCACGGATATCCGGTGATATACATTATGAGGCAAAAAGCCAACCCTTTACCAATTTCCAGTAATAGACATTACTTTCCATACACGTCGCCTACATTTACCACCACACTATATGACCTCCATCCTCAAACGCTTCAACATTTATCCAACTAAAAGCACTGTCACATTTTATTTTTAACATGTAACTATATTTATATTGTACTATTTTAATTTGCACTCTTTCTGGCTAGATGATAAGGAACAGCGAAAGGTTACATGCATGCATCCATACAGATCTAAGAGGCCTATAATTACCATGACAGCCTCATATACCATCAATGTTTTTAGGGTTGGCTGTAAGAACATGATATTTCTCAGGGGAACATAACGCAACCTTATAAGAAAACTGCTAGACATCTGGGGGAGGAACGATGCTTTTAGCAGACGCTTCCTAAAAAGTCATCAGCATACAAATGAGAAGTAAACAAATTATGTACATCTACTTCAGGAAAAATGCAGCACAGGTACAGATATTAGTGAAATAAAATAGCATGGCCTTACAACCGACTATACAAGTACCAATATTGTACCTGCTATTCAGATAAAACAGAGCACACTATGCGAGGAGTCAGGGGAATATGATTCTGGAGTACCAGGAAAAAATACACAATTTTGTTTCAATGTTAATGAAAAACAGGGTTTTACAGTAATTTAAGACATTTCCTAGAAAACTCCCTACTCAAAGTACAAACTGAAAAATGTATGCGGCTTAACATCAGATACCACACATTTATTTTCACATACAGCCGAAATAAGCAGATGTTATATTGCTGTCAAAGGTGGAGGTTATTTTCTAGATCACAGGTTCTCAAACTCAGGACTCCAAACAGTTCAAATTTTCCAGGTCTCCTCACAGTATTGCAAATAAAATAATCAGCTCCACCTGTGGATCTTTTAAAATATATTAGTGAGTAATGAATACACATGTGCACCTGCCAGGCGATCTGGAAAACGTGAACTGTGTGGGGTCCTGAGGACAGAGTTTGAGAACCCAATGTTCTAGATTAAGACTTGTAGCGATGTTGTCATGGGCAATAGAGAACAACCACTGCAGAAATCCAGATTAAATGAACCGAACATTCTGTTTATTTTCCCAAGGTTGTGTATAAAACCAAAGCATGGCTATTCCAGAATGCTAAACTAACAGCAACAAAGGCAGATTATTCCCAAAGAGTCCTAAAGACTCAGCTAGGGTTTTGCTGGAATAAGGACACCAACAGGCATTTCCAAGCTTTCTTTCAATGTATTTAATAGAATTGTTTTACCTGTAGTTGCGGTCACATATTTACATATAAAAACTCATAGAAATGCAACAGACTTAAGGTGCATACACACGGAGAGATTTTGACTATGAGAGATTTTGACTAACTTTTCCCTTGAACTGGCAGTAGGAGATTTTGACTAACTTTACCATAGATTTTGTCTAACTATGCAAGAGATTTTGGCTATGGGAGATTTTGACTATCTCATTTAAATAAGGGGATGAGTGTCATATATAGGACGATTTTACAGGGTGGCTGGTATTTAAATAGCTAAAAGTAAAAAAAAAATTTTTGCGTGGGGTCCCCCCTCCTATGTAAAACCAGCCTCGGGCTCTTTGAGCCAGTCCTGGTTGTTAAAATACAGAGGAAAAAATGAGTAGGGTTCCCCTATATTTAGACAACCAGCACCGGGCTCTGCGTCCGGTCCTGGTTTAAAAAATACGGGGGACAAAAGACATAGGGGTCCCCCGTATTTTTCAAACCAGCACCGGGCTCCACTAGCCAGGGAGATAATGCCACAGCCGGGGGACACTTTTATATTGGTCCCTGCGGCCGTGCCATTACCCCCCCAACTAGTCACCCCTGGCCGGGGTACACTGGAGGAGTGAGGACCCCTTAAATCAAGGGGTCCCCCCCTCCAGCCACCCAAGGGCCAGGGGTGAAGCCCGAGGCTGTCCCCCCCATCCGTGGGCGGTGGATGGGAGGCTGATAGCCTTTCAATAGTAATATTGTTCTTTACAGGTGGCCTACAGGTCCCAGCAAGCCAGCCCCAGCATGCTGGCACTTGGAGAACCACAAGTGCCAGCATGCCTGGACATAAAGGGCCCGCTGGCACCTGTAGTCCACCTGTAAAGAAAATATTGAAAAAAAAACACGACACATTCTTTAAAAAATCCTTTATTAAACTGGGTCTTCACCTGGGGGCGGCGGCCTTTAAGCTCTTTTGCATGGCCGCCGCCTTCCCAGGGCTTCCGGCGTCTTCACCTGGGGGGGGCGCCACCTCCCCAGGGCTTCTGGGGTCTTGCTCCGGCGTCTTCACCTGGTGGGCGGCGGCTGCTAAGCTCTTTTGCATAGCCGCCGCCCATCCAGGACTTCCACGGCGTCTTCAGTCTGCAGGAGCTCTTCTCCGCTCCTCCTCCGCCGTCGGACTGAAAGCCGTTGCCTCGCGCTGACTTATATAAGTCAGCGGGAGGGGGCGGGGCGATGACGCGGCGAGCCGTGATTGGCTCGCGGCGGCCATCTTGAATTTCAAAAATGACGCTGAGGCGCCATTTTTGAAGCTGGTACCGCTCCGCTGCCAAACTCTGCAAGATAAAGGTAAATTTCCCCCGCCCGCACCGCTGCCGCAACCAGCCGCCCACACCGCCACCGTAACCCACCGCCGCCCATACCGAAACCCGCCGCCGCCCGCACCGCCGCCGCAACCCGCCGCCGCCCACACAGTCACCGCAACCCGCCGCCGCCACAACCCGCCGCCGCCCGCACCACCGCCGCCTGCAACATCGCTATCGCTGGGAAAAATCGCTGGCCTCTTAAAGTATTAGCGATTTTGACTAACTTTACCAGCGACATAGCCAAAATTGACTTGCCTGCACTGACTATTTTTCCCAGCGATAGCGACCTAGCGGGGACGCGCATCGCTATCGCTGCCTGTATACACACGGAGCGATCTGCACTAACTTTCTGAGCGATTTTGACTATATAGTCAAAATCGCTCAGTTATATCGCTCCGTGTGTATGCACCTTAAGACCTAATAGTCAAATGGTTAATAAACAATAAATGTTTGGATAAGTGTCAGAACTAGTAAGGGAGCAACACAACAATGTCCCTTAGCAGTCAGGGATTTGTCTGCCCATCTATTGTTTTTTTAAATACAGATAAAGTTTAGAGGAGAATAATAAGAATTGCATCTAACTTGAAGAAAATAGAGGGATGCATTTATGCAGCTGCTCAATAATGAAAAATAAATAATAAAAATAGATACAGTCCCAGAGGCAATCAACAGCCCCGTACATACTGGGCTACCTCCCCTAGTTAGCAATCAGCGCTATATCGCCGGTTGCAAATTAGGGGAGTTCGCTAGTGCGCACACACTGAACGATAATGATGAACTATGTCGTTCAGTGACGTCATTCCCTGCACTCCCTGAACATGCAGCTCAACAACAATAGTTAAAGATGAGCTGCATGTTCGGTAGATTATGCCTGAACGAGAACGACCAGTGTGTGAACGCATCATTCAGGCATACACACTAGACGATCTGAACAATAGATATTTTAAAAAAGATCGTTAATATCGTCTAATGTATCTCCCAGTGTGTACAGGGCTCATCTCCAGGTACAGATCTATAAAGCCTAGTATGGATCCTGGAAGTTACAAACATTAGCGACTATGAATGCCAGGGAGCTACCACCTAGCCAGGTAGCTAGTATTAAAAGTAGTAGCTATATTGTTATTAGTTCAAGCGTATCAAGGACTCACTATGTAATCATCACCTCAGTACGAAACGATACCTGTCTCATACCTACTATTTGAATTTATTTGTGATCATTATAGTCAGTCAATCCACTGTATTTCTGTTTGCCTTAAACAAGCACCTTACATCACTACTAGAAGTAAACTATATATGGGATGTAGTTATGATACCGGCAGTCAGCATACAGATGCCGGGATCCCAGCCGCCAGAATGCCGGTAGGGGGCCCAGGACTATGCCCACTCGTGGGTGACCACAACATCCATAGAGTGGTAATAGAACCTGTGGCAATCGCAGCAAACCCGCAAGGGGCTTCGTTGCACTCGACACCTTGTCGGCATTCTGGCGGTCGGAATCCCATCGTCGATATACTGACCGCCAGGATCCCGACTGCCGGTCATCCGTACCCAACCCCTATATATAACAGTACTGTGGCTCGATGTAATTAGAAATAATAAGATTTTACTCACCGGTAAATCTATTTCTCGTAGTCCGTAGTGGATGCTGGGGACTCCGTAAGGACCATGGGGAATAGACGGGCTCCGCAGGGGACTGGGCACTCTAAGAAAGATTTAGTACTACTGGTGTGCACTGGCTCCTCCTTCTATGCCCCTCCTCCAGACCTCAGTTAAGGAAACTGTGCCCGGAAGAGCTGACATTACAAGGAAAGGATTTTGGAATCCAGGGTAAGACTCATACCAGCCACACCGTATAACTTGTGATAAACTTACCCAGTCAACAGTATGAACAACAACAGAGCATCAAACAATGGATGCCAACATAACATAACCCTTCATTAAGCAATAACTATATACACGTATTGCAGAAAGTCCGCACTTGGGACGGGCGCCCAGCATCCACTACGGACTACGAGAAATAGATTTAGCGGTGAGTAAAATCTTATTTTCTCTAACGTCCTAGTGGATGCTGGAGACTCCGTAAGGACCATGGGGATTATACCAAAGCTCCCAAACGGGCGGGAGAGTGCGGATGACTCTGCAGCACCGAATGGGCAAACACAAGGTCCTCCTCAGCCAGGGTATCAAACTTGTAGAACTTAGCAAATGTGTTTGAACCCGACAAAGTAGCTGCTCGGCAAAGCTGTAATGCCAAGACCCCTCGGGCAGCCGCCCAAGAAGAGCCCACTTTCCTTGTGGAATGGGCTTTCACTGATTTTGGATGCGGCAATCCAGCCGCAGAATGAGCCTGCTGAATCGTGTTACAGATCCAGCGAGCAATGGTTTGCTTTGAAGCAGGAGCACCCAGCTTGTTGGATGCATACAAGATAAACAGCGAGTTAGTCTTCCTGACTCCAGCCGTCCTGGCTACATAGATCTTCAAAGCCCTGACTACATCAAGCAACTTGGAATCCTCCAAGTCACGAGTAGCCGCAGGCACCACAATAGGTTGGTTCAAATGAAAAGATGACACCACCTTCGGCAGAAATTGCGGACGAGTCCGTAATTCTGCCCTGTCCATATGGAAAACCAGATAGGGGCTTTTACATGACAAAGCCGCCAATTCTGACACACGCCTAGCCGAAGCTAAGGCCAATAGCATGACCACCTTCCACGTGAGATACTTTAGCTCCACGGTCTTAAGTGGCTCAAATCAGTGGGATTTCAGGAAACCCAACACCACGTTGAGATCCCAAGGTGCCACTGGTGGCACAAAAGGGGGCTGAATATGCAGCACTCCCTTAACAAACGTCTGAACTTCAGGAAGAGAAGCCAGTTCCTTTTGAAAGAAAATGGATAGGGCCGAAATCTGGACCTTTATGGACCCCAACTTCAAGCCCATAAATCACTCCAGACTATAGGATGTGCAAGAACCGGCCCAGCTGGAATTCCTCTGTAGGTGCCTTCCTGGCCTCACACCAGGCAACATATTTTCGCCATATACGGTGATAGTGTTTTGCTGTCACGTCCTTCCTAGCCTTTATCAGCGTAGGAATAACTTCATCCGGAATGCCTTTTTCCGCTAGGATCCTGCGTTCAACCGCCATGCCGTCAAACGCAGCCGCGGTAAGTCTTGGAACAGACAGGGCCCCTGTTGCAACAGGTCCTGTCTGAGAGGCAGAGGCCATTGGTCCTCTGTGAGCATTTCTTGCAGCTCCGGGTACCAAGTCCTTCTTGGCCAATCCGGAACAATGAGTATTGTTCTCACTCCTCTTTTTCTTACGATTCTCAGCACCTTGGGTATGAGAGGAAGAGGAGGAAACACATAGACCGACTGGAACACCCACGGTGTTACTAGTGCGTCCACAGCTATCGCCTGAGGGTCTCTTGACCTGGCGCAATACCTTTGTAGCTTTTTGTTGAGACGGGATGCCATCATGTCCACCTGTGGCAGTTCCCATCGATTTGTAATCTGAGTGAAGACTTCGTGATGAAGTCCCCACTCTCCCGGGTGGAGGTCGTGCCTGCTGAGGAAGTCTGCTTCCCAGTTGCCCACTCCCGGAATGAACACTGCTGACAGTGCTTGCACGTGATTCTCCACCCAACGAAGAATCCTGGTGGCTTCCGCCATCACCACTCTGCTTCTTGTGCCGCCCTGGCGGTTTACATGAGCCACTGCGGTGATGTTGTCTGACTGAATCAGCACCGGTTGGTTTCGAAGCAGAGGCTCCGCTTGACTCAGGGCGTTGTATATGGCCCTTAGTTCCAGGATATTTATGTGCAGACAAGCCTCCTGACTTGACCACAACCCTTGGAAGTTTCTTCCCTGAGTGACTGCCCCCCATCCTCGGAGGCTCGCATCCGTGGTCACCAGGACCCAGTCCTGTATGCCGAACCTGCAGCCCTCGAGAAGGTGAGCACTCTGCAGCCACCACAGAAGAGACACCCTGGCCCTCGGGGACAGGGTGATCAGCCGATGCATCTGAAGATGCGATCCGGACCACTTGTCCAACAGATCCCACTGAAAGATCCTCGCATGGAACCTGCCGAAGGGAATGGCTTCGTACGATGCCACCATCTTTCCCAGGACTCGCGTGCAGTGATGCACCGACACCTGTTTCGGTTTTAAGAGGTCTCTGACTAGAGTCACGAGCTCCTGAGCCTTCTCCGCCGGGAGAAACACCTTCTTCTGGTCTGTGTCCAGAATCATACCCAGAAAGGGCAGACGCGTCGTAGGAATCAGCTGCGACTTTGGGATATTCAGAATCCAGCCATGCTGCTCCAACACTTCCTGAGAGTGTGCTACGCTGATCAGCAACTGCTCTCTAGACCTCGCCTTTATGAGGAGATCGTCCAAGTATGGGATAACTGACTCCTTGTCTTCTCAGGATCACCATAATTTCCGCCATTACCTTGGTAAATATTCTCGGTGCCGTGGAGAGCCCAAACGGCAACGTCTGGAATTGGTAATGACAGTCCTGTACCACAAATCTGAGGTACTCCTGATGAGGTGGATAAATGGGGACATGCAATTAAGCATCCTTGATGTCCAGAGAGACCATAAAATCCCCCTCTTCCAGGCTTGCAATGACCGCTCTGAGCGATTCCATTTTGAACTTGAATCTTTTCAGATAAATGTTCAGGGACTTTAAATTCAATATGGGTCTGACCGAACCGTCCGGTTTCGGTACCACAAACATTGTGGAATAGTATCCCCTTCCCTGTTGAAGGAGGGGAACCTTTACCACCACCTGCTGGAGATATAACTTGTGAATTGCCGCTAACACTACTTCCCGTTCCATGGGGGAAGCTGGCAGGGCCGATTTGAGGTAACGGTGAGGGGGCATCACTTCGAATTCCAGCTTGTATCCCTGAGACAGAATCTGTATAGCCCAGGGATCCACCTGTGAGCGAACCCACTGGTGGCTGAAATTTCGGAGACGCGCCCCCACCGCTCCTGGCTCGACCTGTGGAGCCCCAGCGTCATGCGGTGGATTTAGTGGAAGCCGGGGAGGACTTCTGTTCCTGGGAACTAGCTGTATGGTGCAGCTTCTTTCCTCTACCCCTGCCTCTGGCAAGAAAGGACGCACCTCTGACCTTCTTGCTTCTTTGTGATCGAAAGGACTGCATTTGGTAATACGGTGCTTTCTTAGGCTGTGAGGGAATATATGGCAAAAAATTTGACTTCAATTGAAAAGGAGAGACAAGACAAAAAACCCTTTTTTGGGAGCACTCGTTTGTAATAATTTGTATGATATAAGTAGAGTAAATGATGAGTAAAGTAAAACTTAACCTTTAATTGTTTCTTGAATAAAAGGAAAAAAAAAAAAAAGGGGGGTTATAAGACAATTATAGGACTCGTGTCTGGTGTTCAGCAAAAAGAAACTTGTTTGACCTTTTTAGCAAATGAGGTACAAGTTGCTAGGAGAAGGTGAAAATATCAGAAGTAATATATTGGATGAATATCAGTGTGTTCTGATGAGGTATCCAGGACAGTCACTGTACATGCCTCAAAAAAAAGGGTTTCAGAGTAGAACGTGATATGGTAGCAAGGTTGAGTAAACTGAAATTGATCTTTTAAGAGAGATGGAGAAAAGGGGGGCCCACTGCACCTGGTATTCTCAGGGGGTTTCCCATCCTGATACTGACCAGGCCATACCTGTTTAGCTTCCGAGATCGGACAAGATCGGGCGCATTCAGGGTAGTATGGCCGTGGGCCTGTGGTAAGGGATGTGGAGAAAGAGATGGTAAAAGATAGAAAATAATCCTATTGTCCGTACTGTATACAAATCAACCATATGTGGTCCGGGAGTGTTTTTCCAGAAACAGACATGAAGGTATAGCCAGCTTTGGAGAATTAAAAATAAGAATTTACTTACCGATAATTCTATTTCTCGGAGTCCGTAGTGGATGCTGGGGTTCCTGAAAGGACCATGGGGAATAGCGGCTCCGCAGGAGACAGGGCACAAAAAGTAAAGCTTTCCGATCAGGTGGTGTGCACTGGCTCCTCCCCCTATGACCCTCCTCCAGACTCCAGTTAGGTACTGTGCCCGGACGAGCGTACACAATAAGGGAGGAATTTTGAATCCCGGGTAAGACTCATACCAGCCACACCAATCACACTGTACAACCTGTGATCTGAACCCAGTTAACAGTATGACAACAGCGGAGCCTCTGAAAAGATGGCTCACAACAACAATAACCCGATTTAGTTAGCAATAACTATGTACAAGTATTGCAGATAATCCGCACTTGGGATGGGCGCCCAGCATCCACTACGGACTCCGAGAAATAGAATTATCGGTAAGTAAATTCTTATTTTCTCTATCGTCCTTGTGGATGCTGGGGTTCCTGAAAGGACCATGGGGATTATACCAAAGCTCCCAAACGGGCGGGAGAGTGCGGATGACTCTGCAGCACCGAATGAGAGAACTCCAGGTCCTCTTTTGCCAGGGTATCAAATTTGTAGAATTTTACAAACGTGTTCTCCCCCGACCACGTAGCTGCTCGGCAAAGTTGTAATGCCGAGACCCCTCGGGCAGCCGCCCAAGATGAGCCCACCTTCCTTGTGGAATGGGCCTTAACAGATTTAGACTGTGGCAGGCCTGCCACAGAATGTGCAAGTTGAATTGTGCTACCAATCCCACGAGCAATCGACTGCTTAGAAGCAGAAGCACCCAGCATTGTTGGGTGCATACAGGATAAACAGCAAGTCAGATTTCCTGACTCCAGCCAACCTGGAAACTATATTTTCAGGGCCCTGATAACATCCAGCAACTTGGAGTCCTCCAAGTCCCTAGTAGCCGCAGGTACCACAATAAGCTGGTTCAGGTGAAACGCTGACACCACCTTAAGGAGAAACTGGGGACGAGTCCGCAGCTTTGCTCTGTCCGAATGGACAATCAGATATGGCTTTGTGAGATAAAGCCGCCAATTCTGACACTCGCCTGGCCGAGGCCAGGACCAACAGCATGGTCATTTTCCATGTGAGATATATCAAATCCACAGATTTGAGTTGTTTAAACCAAAGTGATTTTTTAGGAATCCCAAAACTACGTTGAGATCGCCCAGTGCCACTGGAGACATCAAAGGGGCTGTATATGCAGTACTCCCTTAACAACTTCTGGACTTCAGGAACTGAAGCCAATTTCTTTCTGGAAGAAAATCAACAGGCCGAAATTTGAACCTTAATGGACCCAATTTGAGACCCATAGACACTCCTGTTTGCAGGAAATGTAGAAATTAACCTAGTTGAAATTCTTCCGTGGAGCCTTCCTGGACTCACACCCTGGCACATATTTTCACCTAAGTGGTGATAATGTTGTGCGGTCACCTCCTTCCTGGCTCTGACCAGGGTAGGGATGACCTCTTCCGGAATGCCTCTTTCCCTTAGGATCCGGCGTTCACCCGCCTTGGCGTCAACGCAGCTGCGGTAAGTCCCGGAACAGACACGGTTCTTGCCGAATCAAGACCCTTCTTAGTATCTCTTGAAGTTCCGGGAACCAAGTCCTTCTTGGCCAAACCGGAGCCACGAGTATAGTTCTTACTCCTCTCCTTCCTATCATTTTCAATACATTGGGTATGAAAAGCAGAGGATGGAACACATACACCGACTGGTACACCGACGGTGTTACCAGAGCGTCCCAGCTATTGCCTGAGTGTCTCTTGACCTGGCGCTTCAGGTGGGACGCCATCATAACCACCTTTGGTCTTTCCCAACGGTTTACAATCATGTGGAAACTTCCAGATTAAGTTTCCACTTTTCCGGGTGGAATTCATTTATGCTGAGGAAATCTTCCCAGTTGCCCACTCCCGGAATGAACACTGCTGACAGTGTTATCACATGATTTTCCGCCCAGCGAAGAATCCTTGCTGTCATTGCCCTCCTGCTTCTTGTGTCGCCCCGTCTGATAACGTGGGCGACCGCCATGATGATGTCCTACTGGATCAGCACCGGTTGACTTTGAAGCAGGAGTCTTCCTAGGCTCAGAGCATTGTAAATTGCCCTTAGCTCCAGTATATTCATGTGGAGAGAAGTCTCCAGACTTGACCACACTTCCTTGGAAATTTTTTCCCTGTGTGACTACTCCCCAGCCTCTCAGGCTGGTATCCGTGGTCCCCAGAACACAGTCCTGAATGCTGAGTGTGCTGCCCTCTAAAAGATGAGCACTCTGCAGCCCCCACAGAAGAGACACCCTTGTCCTTGGAGACAGGATTATCCGCTGATGCATCTGAAAATGCGATCCGGACCATTCGTCCAGCAAATCCCCTGAGATCTGCCGAATGGAATCGCTTCGTAAGAAGCCACCATTTTTCCCAGGACTCCTGTGCATTGATGCACTGATACTTGGCCTGGTTTTAGGAGGTTTCTGACTAGGTCGAATAACTCCTTGGCTTTTTCCTCCCGGAGGAACACCTTTTTCTGGACTATGCCCAGAATCATTCCTAGGAACAGCAGACGTATCGTCGGAAAACAGCTGCGATTCTTGGAATATTTAGAATCCAGTCGTGCTGTCGTAGAACTACTTTAGATAGTGCTCTTCCGACCTCCAACTGTTCTCTGGAACTTGCCCTTTTCAGGATATCGTCCAAGTAAGGGATAATTTAGATGCCTTTTTTCTTTGAAAAAACATCTTTTCGGCCATTACCTTGGTAAAAGGCCCGGGGTGCCGTGGATAATTCAAACGGCATCGTCTGAAACTGATATTGACAGTTCTGTACCACGAACCAGAGGTACCCTTGTTGAGAAGGGCAAATTTGGACATGGAGGTAATCCTTGATGTCCAGGGACACCATATAGTCCCCTTTTTTCCGGTTCGCTATCACTGCTCTGAGTGACTCCATCTCGATTTGAACCTTTTATGTAAGTGTTCAAAGATTTCAGTTTAGACTATGTCTCACCAAGCCGTCTGGCGTCAGTACCACAATATAGTGTGGAAAAATAATACCCTTTTCCTTGTTGTAGGAGGGGTACTTTGATTATCACCTGCTGGATATACAGCTTGTGAATTGTTTCCAATGCTGCCTCCCTGTCGGAGGGAGCCGTTGGTAAAGCAGACTTCAGAAACCTGCGAGGAGAAGATGTCTCGACTCTCCAATCTGTACCCCTGGGATAATACTTGTACTATCTAGGGGTCAACCTGCGAGTGATCCCACTGCGCGCTGAGACTCTTGAGACTACCCCCCCACCTTGAGTCCGCTTGCATGGCCCCAGCGTCATGCTGAGGACTTGGCAGACGCGGTGGAGGGCTTCTTTTCCTGGGAAGGGGCTGCCTGCTGCAGTCTACTTCCCTTACCTCTATGTCTGGGCAGATATGACTGGCCTTTTGCCTGCATGCCCTCATGGGAAAGGAAGGATTGAGGCTGAAAAGACGGTGTCTTTTTCAGCTGAGATGTAACTTGGGGTAAAAAGGTTGGATTTCCCAGCTGTTGCCGTGGTCCCCAGGTCCGATGGACCGACCCCAACTAACTCCTTCCCTTTATACGGCAATACTTCCATGTGCCGTATGGGATCTGTATCACCTGACCACTGTCGCGTCCATGACATCTTCTGGGTGATATGGACAACGTACTTATCTTGATGCCAGAGAGCAAATATCCCTCTGTGCATCTCACGTACATATATATAGAATGCATCCTATTAAATGCTCTATATGAATAAAATATTTTCAGTCAGGGAATCCGACCAAGCCAACCCAGCACTGCATCTCCAGGCTGATGGCGATCGCTGGTCGCAGTATAACCACCGTATGTGTGTATATACTTTTTAGGATATCTTTCCAGCTTCCTATCAGCTGGCTCCTTGAGGGCGGCCGTATCTGGAGACGGTAACGCCACTTGATAAGCGTGTGAGCGCCTTATCACCCTAAGGGGTGTTTCCCAACGCGCCCTAATTTCTGGCGGGAAAGGGTATAACGCCAATATTTGCTATCGGGGTAACCCCACGCATCATCACACACTTCATTTTATTTTATCTGATTCAGGAAAAACTACAGGTAGTTTTTTCACTCCCACATAATACCCTTTTTTGTGGTACTTGTAGTATCAGAAATATGCAACACCTCCTTCATTGCCCTTAACGTGTGGCCCTAATGAGAAATACGTTTGTTTATTCACCGTCGACACTGGATTCAGTGTCCGTGTCTGTGTCTGTGTCGACCGACTGAGGTAAATGGGCGTTTTTAACGCCCCTGACGGTGTTTCTGAGACGCCTGGACCGGTACTAATAGTTTGTCGGCCGTCTCACGTCGTCAACCGACCTTGCAGCGTGTTGACATTCTCACGTAATTCCCTAAATAAGCCATCCATTCCGGTGTCGACTCCCTAGAGAGTGACATCACCATTACAGGCAATTTCTCCGCCTCCTCACCAACATCGTCCTCATACATGTCGACACACACGTACCGACACACAGCACACACACCGGGAATGCTCTGACAGAGGACAGGACCCACACTAGCCCTTTGGGGAGACAGAGGGAGAGTTTGCCAGCACACACCAAAACGCTATAATTATATAGGGACAACCTTATATAAGTGTTTTCCCTTATAGCATCTTTATATATATCTCAATATCGCCAAAATCAGTGCCCCCCCTCTCTGTTTTAACCCTGTTTCTGTAGTGCAGTGCAGGGGAGAGCCTGGGAGCCTTCTCTCCAGGCTTTCTGTGAGAGAAAATGGCGCTGTGTGCTGAGGAGATAGGCCCCGCCCCTTTTTCGGCGGGCTCGTCTCCCGCTATTTAGTGAATCTTGGCAGGGGTTAAATATCTCCATATAGCCTCTGGGGGCTATATGTGAGGTATTTTTCGCCAAAAAAGGTTTTCATTTGCCTCCCAGGGCGCCCCCCTCCCAGCGCCCTGCACCCTCAGTGACTGCCGTGTGAAGTGTGCTGAGAGGAAAATGGCGCACAGCTGCAGTGCTGTGCGCTACCTTTAGAAGACTGCAGGAGTCTTCAGCCGCCGATTCTGGACCTCTTCTTACTTCAGCATCTGCAAGGGGGCCGGCGGCGCGGCTCCGGTGACCATCCAGGCTGTACCTGTGATCGTCCCTCTGGAGCTGATGTCCAGTAGCCAAGAAGCCAATCCATCCTGCACGCAGGTGAGTTCACTCCTTCTCCCCTAAGTCCCTCGTTGCAGTGATCCTGTTGCCAGCAGGACTCACTGTAAAATAAAAAACCTAAGCTAAACTTTCTCTAAGCAGCTCTTTAGGAGAGCCACCTAGATTGCACCCTTCTCGGCCGGGCACAAAAATCTAACTGGAGTCTGGAGGAGGGTCATAGGGGGAGGAGCCAGTGCACACCACCTGATCGGAAAGCTTTACTTTTTGTGCCCTGTCTCCTGCGGAGCCGCTATTCCCCATGGTCCTTTCAGGAACCCCAGCATCCACAAGGACGATAGAGAAAAGGGGGCCCACCGCACCTGGTATTCTCAGGAGGTTTTCCTTCCTAGTACTGACCAGGCCACGCCTGCTTAGCTTCCGAGATTGGACAGGATCGGGCGTATTCAGGGTAGTATGGCCGTGGGCCAGTGTGAGGAAAATATTGAGTGGAAAGGGAGAATGCACTGTTTTGTGTACTTCACACTCAACCACGACCACTGATGGTCTCGAAATAATATTTCCAGACAGTATCAAGGTGATTTATAGTGTCTGGGTGTAATAGAGATATATTGTGGTTGGAGGAATTTAAGAGAATAATGTAAGGTGTGTGTGTGTATATGTCATTATAATTGTAGTAAAAAGCTTGTGGATAAAAGATGTATCAAGAGGTAGAGTAAAGCTGAAAAAATGACTCAAATTAAATGACAAATCACACAATATTTGTTAGTCCCTTGGGGGAAAAAAACAGATAAATGGTCATATATTGGAAGGGAGCTCAAGGCTGGCTCCCAAATGGTACTCTTAGCCTTAAATTCTGAGTGGGAAAGGTTAAATACCAAATCTCATATCAAATGTCAATTGATTAATGATAAAGTATAAAAAATGCTACCATGAAACACATGCATGTTGGAATCACAGAAAATGTTATAATAAATGCACTTGTGTGTATAAATCACAGTTAGATATCTGTGTCTAATGAAAGAACCTTGGAGGCATGAGCGGGTGTGAGGACTAAGTACTGCAGATTTTCACTGAAAATAGAAAGCTGTTATAAAACATGATTTCTGAGACAGAGGTAAATATGGTGGTATAAAGTGGTCTGATAACCGTTACCACTATCTTTGGGTAAACTGAACTCTTTACAAACTTGTAGTGAGTATGGACATGATTTTAAACCCTGGTGGTCTAGTGAGATTACCCAGTATAAGTCGTAGCAAAGAGGAAACACACGGCAGCGCAAAATACAATATATGATCAGTGTTGGGCAGGGGATAGATTCCCGTGCTGCACTGAAAATGTAGTGATTGAAATTATAAATAAGATAATAATAATGAAAATCATATAAAAGAAAAATATAAAATGAAAAGTGAAAGTTATATCTCTCGTGACCAAGCCAACCAGGTGAAACGTACGTCGAGAATCGTCAACAGTGACGTCATCGCGGCGACGCCCAGTCCGGAAGCGGGCGGCTGCGCTCGTCACTACTAGCGGGACTTCGAACAGGGGAGATCAACAGAGCATTCGCCGCATACCGTGCGGCCAGGGTAACTAACACTAGACCACCAGGGTCTCAAGCGCACCACTACATTTTCAGTGCAGCACGGGAATCTATCCCCTGCCCAACACTGATCATATATTGTATTTTGCGCTGCCGTGTGTTTCCTCTTTGCTACGACTTATACTGGGTAATCTCACTAGACCACCAGGGTTTAAAATCATGTCCATACTCACTACAAGTTTGTAAAGAGTTCAGTTTACCCAAAGATAGTGGTAACGGTTATCAGACCACTTTATACCACCATATTTACCTCTGTCTCAGAAATCATGTTTTATAACAGCTTTCTATTTTCAGTGAAAATCTGCAGTACTTAGTCCTCACACCCGCTCATGCCTCCAAGGTTCTTTCATTAGACACAGATATCTAACTGTGATTTATACACACAAGTGCATTTATTATAACATTTTCTGTGATTCCAACATGCATGTGTTTCATGGTAGCATTTTTTATACTTTATCATTAATCAATTGACATTTGATGTGAGATTTGGTATTTAACCTTTCCCACTCAGAATTTAAGGCTAAGAGTACCATTTGGGAGCCAGCCTTGAGCTCCCTTCCAATATATGACCATTTATCTGTTTTTTCCCCCAAGGGACTAACAAATATTGTGTGATTTGTCATTTAATTTGAGTCATTTTTTCAGCTTTACTCTACCTCTTGATACATCTTTTATCCACAAGCTTTTTACTACAATTATAATGACATATACACACACACACACACACACACACACACACACACACACACACACACCTTACATTATTCTCTTAAATTCCTCCAACCACAATATATCTCTATTACACCCAGACACTATAAATCACCTTGATACTGTCTGGAAATATTATTTCGAGACCATCAGTGGTCGTGGTTGAGTGTGAAGTACACAAAACAGTGCATTCTCCCTTTCCACTCAATATTTTCCTCACACTGGCCCGCGGCCATACTACCCTGAATACGCCCGATCCTGTCCAATCTCGGAAGCTAAGCAGGCGTGGCCTGGTCAGTACTAGGAAGGAAAACCTCCTGAGAATACCAGGTGCGGTGGGCCCCCTTTTTAATTCTCCAAAGCTGGCTATACCTTCATGTCTGTTTCTGGAAAAACACTCCCGGACCACATATGGTTGATTTGTATACAGTACGGACAATAGGATTATTTTCTATCTTTTACCATCTCTTTCTCCACATCCCTTACCACAGGCCCACGGCCATACTACCCTGAATGCGCCCGATCTTGTCCGATCTCGGAAGCTAAACAGGTATGGCCTGGTCAGTATCAGGATAGGAAACCCCCTGAGAATACCAGGTGCAGTGGGCCCCCCTTTTCTCCATCTCTCTTAAAAGATCAATTTCAGTTTACTCAACCTTGCTACCATATCACGTTCTACTCTGAAACCCTTTTTTTTGAGGCATGTACAGTGACTGTCCTGGATACCTCATCAGAACACACTGATATTCATCCAATATATTACTTCTGATATTTTCACCTTCTCCTAGCAACTTGTACCTCATTTGCTAAAAAGGTCAAACAAGTTTCTTTTTGCTGAACACCAGACACGAGTCCTATAATTGTCTTATAACCCCCCTTTTTTTTTTTTCCCTTTTATTCAAGAAACAATTAAAGGTTAAGTTTTACTTTACTCATCATTTACTCTACTTATATCATACAAATTATTACAAACGAGTGCTCCCAAACAAGGGTTTTTTGTCTTGTCTCTCCTTTTCAATTGTAGTCCAATCTACAAAATTCCTGGGAGCACCGCCAATCATTAGCAGTTCATAACCACATTTCTTCCAACTGCATATATATTGGTTTTCCTATGCCATTTATACATTTTGTTTAGATTGTTAATACTAGTGCGGTTCCAAATGAATTTTGTGTAAAAAATTTGACTTCCCAGCCGTAGCTGTGGAAACTAGGTCCGAGAGACCGTCCCCAAACAATTCCTCACCCTTGTAAGGTAAAACCTCCATGTGCTTTTTGGAGTCGGCATCACCTGTCCATTGCCGAGTCCACAGGACCCTTCTGGCAGAAATTGACATTGCATTTATTCTAGAGCCCAGTAGGCAAATGTCCCTCTGGGCATCCCTCATATATAGGACAGCGTCTTTTATATGCCCCAGGGTCAGTAAAATGGTATCCTTGTCTAAGGTATCCAGTTCCTCAGACAGATTATCTGTCCATGCTGCTACAGTACTACACATCCAGGCCGACGCAATTGCCGGCCTCAGTAGAGTACCTGAATGTGTATAAACAGACTTCAGGATACTTTCCTGCTTCCTATCGGCAGGATCCTTTAGGACGGCCGTATCCTGTGACGGCAGGGCCACCTTCTTAGATAAGCGTGTTAGAGCTTTATCTACCCTAGGGGAGGATTCCCAGCGCATCCTGTCCGTTGGCGGGAAAGGGTACATCATAAGTAACCTTTTGGAAATCAGCACTTTTCTATCGGGGGAATCCCACGCTTTTTCACATAACTCATTTAACTCATGTGAAGGGGGAAAAGTCACCTCTTGCTTTTTCTCCCCATACATATAAACCCTCGTCAGGGACAGGGTTTACCTCTGATATGTGCAATACATCCTTCATTGCTATAATCATGTAGCGGATGGCTTTAGCCATTTTAGGCTGCAATTTTGCATCATCGTCATCGACACTGGAGTCAGAATCCGTGTCGATATCTGTGTCAACAATTTTGGATAGTGGGCGCTTCTGAGACCCTGACGGCCTCTGCACTGTAGGATCAGGCATGGGCTGAGACCCCGACTGTCCCAAGGCATCAGCTTTATCCAACCTTTTATGCAAGGAGTTTACATTATCATTTAACACCTTCCACATATCCATCCAATCAGGTGTCGGCGCCGACGGCGGAGACACGTCATTCATCTGCACTTGCTCTGCCTCCACATAGCCCTCCTCGTCAAACATGTCGACACATGCGTACCGACACCACACACACAGGGGATGCTCTATATGGAGGACAGGACCCCCACAAGGCCTTTTGTGTATGCCAGCACACACCCCAGCGCTATATGACCCAGGAATCACACAGTAACTTAGTGTTTACCCAGTAGCTGCTGTATATATGATTAATGCGCTAAATTTATGTGCCCCCCCTCTCTTTTTACCCTCTTTCTACCGCGAGTCTGCAGGGGAGAGCCTGGGGAGCTTCCTCTCAGCGGAGCTGTGGAGAGAAAATGGCGCTGGTGAGTGCTGAGGAAGAAGGCCCCGCCCCCTCAGCGGCGGGCTTCTGTCCCGCGATTTTGTGTAAAATTAATGGCGGGGGCTCATGCATATTACAGTGCCCAGCTGTATATATGCTGCTTTTACCAGGAGGTAATCAATTGCTGCCCAGGGCGCCCCCCCCCCCCTGCGCCCTGCACCCTACAGTGACCGGAGTGTATGGGTTAGTGTGGGCGCAATGGCGCACAGCTGCAGTGCTGTGCGCTACCTCATATGAAGACAGGAGTCTTCTGCCGCCGATTTTGACATCTTCTTGCTTCAACCCGCCGGCTTCTGTCTTCTGGCTCTGCGAGGGGGACGGCGGCGCGGCTCCGGGAACGGACGACCAAGGTTAGGTTCCTGTGTTCGATCCCTCTGGAGCTAATGGTGTCCAGTAGCCTAAGAAGCGCAACCTAGCCGCAGTTAGTAGGTTTGCTTCTCTCCCCTCAGTCCCACGTAGCAGAGAGTCTGTTGCCTGCAGAAGCTCTCTGAAAATAAAAAACCTAACTAAAATACTTTCTTATTAGCAAGCTCAGGGGAGCTCACTAAAATGCACCCAGCTCTGTCCGGGCACAGATTCTAACTGGGGTCTGGAGAAGGGGCATAGAGGGAGGAGCCAGTGCACACCAGTAGTACTAAATCTTTCTTAAGAGTGCCCAGTCTCCTGCGGAGCCCGTCTATTCCCCATGGTCCTTATGGAGTCCCCAGCATCCACTAGGACGTTAGAGAAATACTAGCGTTTGCTTGCGGATTCGCTTATGTGGATCTCTGTTACTGCGATATATATTTTGTATTGTAGACATTAATCACAAAATGTTTTTGTAAACAATATTTGCAGTTTTTTCTTCATGGATTAACACAAAAAGATGGTTGGGGCTATCAACTCGTGAGCAAGCCATGTAAAGCTACTTATGGGAGAAGCAGCTGGTACTGAGATCTACGCTTGCAGCCCTGAGCGTTTATCGAAGTGTGCAATATTATTTATATACATACATATAGTCATTTTGGACTTGAGGAGCCTGCACACTGCAGAGTGTCAAGCATCTGGTATTTCCTTTATTCCTCCTCTCCCTGATGTGACATCGAGAGTACACATATCTCAGTTTCTTTCTAGGTCACTAAGCTATACAACAGTGAAAATGCCATCCAAATTCATCCAGTAGTTTTTTGCGTGATGCCGGAACGAACGGACAGACAAAATTTCAGAAAGCAAAAAAAATAGGATTATAATACCTACCAGTAAATCCTTTTCTTGTAGTCCATAAGGGATATTGGGGAAAACTAGTACGATGGGGTATAGACAGGGTCCAAAGGAGCCAGTGCACTTTAAATTTCTTCAACTGGGTGTGCTGGCTCCTCCCCTCTATGCCCACTTCCACTGGCAGTTATAGGTAAAAACTTGCCCGAAGGAGAAAGGACATATATGAGAGAAGGAAAAATAAGATTTTACTCACCGGTAAATCTATTTCTCGTAGTCCGTAGTGGATGCTGGGAACTCCGAAAGGACCATGGGGAATAGCGGCACCGCAGGAGACTGGGCACAACTAAAAGAAAGCTTTTAGACTACCTGGTGTGCACTGGCTCCTCCCACTATGACCCTCCTCCAAGCCTCAGTTAGGATACTGTGCCCGGAAGAGCTGACACAATAAGGAAGGATTTTGAATCCCGGGTAAGACTCATACAAGCCACACCAATCACACCGTATAACTCGTGATACTATACCCAGTTAACAGTATGACACATAACGGAGCCTCTCAACAGATGGCTCATAACAATAACCCTTTAGTTAACAATAACTATATACAAGTATTGCAGACAATCCACACTTGGGATGGGCGCCCAGCATCCACTACGGACTATGAGAAATAGATTTACCGGTGAGTAAAATCTTATTTTCTCTAACGTCCTAGTGGATGCTGGGAACTCCGAAAGGACCATGGGGATTATACCAAAGCTCCCAAACGGGCGGGAGAGTGCGGATGACTCTGCAGCACCGAATGAGAGAACTCAAGGTCCTCCTCAGCCAGGGTATCAAATTTGTAGAATTTAGCAAACGTGTTTGCCCCTGACCAAGTTGCAGCTCGGCAAAGTTGTAAAGCCGAGACCCCTCGGGCAGCCGCCCAAGATGAGCCCACTTTCCTCGTGGAATGGGCTTTTACTGATTTAGGATGCGGCAATCCAGCCGCAGAATGCTCCAGCTGAATTGTGCTACAAATTCAGCGAGCAATAGTCTGCTTAGAAGCAGGAGCACCTATTTTGTTGGGTGCCTACAGGATAAAAAGCGAGTCAGTTTTCCTGACTCCAGCCGTCCTGGAAATATAATTTTTTAAGGCCCTGACTACGTCCAGTAACTTGGAATCTTCCAAGTCCCTAGTAGCCGCAGGCACTACAATAGGTTGGTTCAAGTGAAAAGCTGATACCACCTTAGGGAGAAACTGGGGACGAGTCCTCAATTCTGCCCTATCCATATGGAAAATCAGATAAGGGCTTTTACATGACAAAGCCGCCCATTCTGACACACGCCTGGCCGAAGCCAAGGCCAATAACATGACCACTTTCCACGTGAGATATTTCAAATCCACAGCTTTAAGTGTCTCAAACCAATGTGATTTTAGGAAACTCAACACCACGTTGAGATCCCAAGGTGCCACAGGAGGCACAAAAGGGGGCTGAATATGTAGCACTCCCTTTACAAATGTCTGAACTCCAGGCAGTGAAGCCAGTTCTTTCTGGAAGAAAATCAACAGAGCCGAAATCTGGACCTTAATGGAACCCAAGTTTAGGCCCATAGTCACTCCTGACTGTAGGAAGTGCAGAAAACGACCCAGCTGAAATTCCTCTGTTGGGGCCTTCCTGGCCTCACACCACGCAACATATTTTCGCCAAATACGGTGATAATGGTTTGCGGTTACTTCTTTCCTGGCTTTTATCCGCGTAGGACTGACTTCCTCCGGAATGCCCTTTTCCTTTAGGATCCGGAATTCAACCGCCATGCCGTCAAACGCAGACGCAGTAAGTCTTGGAACAGACAGGGCCCCTGCTGTAGCAGATCCTGTCTGAGCGGTAGAGGCCATGGGTCCTCTGATATCATTTCTTGAAGTTCTGGGTACCAAGCTCTTCTTGGCCCATGCGGAACCACGAGTATCGTTCTTACTCCTCGTTTTCTTATTATTCTCAGTACCTTTGGTATGAGAGGCAGAGGAGGGAATACATAAACCGACTGGTACACCCACGGTGTCACTAGAGCGTCCACAGCTATTGCCTGAGGGTCCCTTGACCTGGCGCAATATCTAGTTTTTTGTTTAGGCGGGACGCCATCATGTCCACCTGTGGCCTTTCCCAACGGTTTACCAACAGTTGACAGACTTCTGGGGTAGGTCGTGTCTGCTGAGGAAGTCTGCTTCCCAGTTGTCCACTCCCGGAATGAACACTGCTGACAGTGCTAAGACGTGATTTTCCGCCCATCGGAGAATCCTTGTGGCTTCTGCCATCGCCATCCTGCTTCTTGTGCCGCCCTGTCGGTTTACATGGGCGACTGTCGTGATGTTGTCTGATTGGATCAGTACCGGCTGGTTTTGAAGCAGAGGCCTTGCCAGACTTAGAGCATTGTAAATGGCCCTCAGTTCCAGAATATTTATGTGTAGGGACGACTCCTGACTTGACCAAAGTCCTTGGAAATTTCTTCCCTGTGTGACTGCCCCCCAGCCTCGAAGGCTGGCATCCGTGGTTACCAGGACCCAGTCCTGTATGCCGAATCTGCGGCCCTCTTGAAGATGAGCACTCTGCAGCCACCACTGTAGAGATAACCCTGTCTCCAAGGACCAGGGTATCAGCCGATGCATCTGAAGATGCGATCCCGACCACTTGTCCAAGAGGTCCCACTGAAAGGTTCTTGCATGGAACCTGCCGAATGTAATTTTGCTTCGTAAGAAGCTACCATTTTTCCCAGGACTCGTGTGCAGTGATGCACCGATACCTGTTTTGGTTTCAGGTCGTCTCTGACTAGAGATGACAGCTCCTTGGCTTTCTCCTGCGGGAGAAACACTTTTTTCTGTTCTGTGTCCAGAACCATCCCCAGGAACAGTAGGCGTGTGGTAGGAACCAGCTGTGACTTTGGAATGTATAGAATCCATCCGTGCTGTTGTAGCACTTCCCGAGATAGTGCTACTCCGACCAACAACTGCTCCTTGGACCTCGCCTTTATAAGGAGATCGTCCAAGTACGGGATAATTAAAACTCCCTTTTTCGAAGGAGTATCATCATTTCTGCCATTACCTTGGTAAAGACCCTCGGTGCCGTGGACAGTCCAAACGGCAGTGTTTGGAATTGGTAATGGCAATCCTGTACCACAAATCTGAGGTACTCCTGGTGAGGATGGTAAATGGGGACATGTAGGTAAGCCTCCTTGATGTCCAGGGATACCATGTAATCCCCCTCCTCCAGGCTTGCAATAACCGCCCTGAGCGATTCCATCTTGAACTTGAATTTTTTTATGTATGTGTTCAAGGATTTCAAATTTAAAATGAGTCTCACCGAACCGTCCGGTTTCGGTACCACAAACAGTGTGGGAATAGTAACCCCGTCCTTGTTGAAGTAGGGGCACCTTGACTATCACCTGCTGGGAATACAGCTTGTGAATTGCCTCTAGCACAGCCTCCCTGCCTGAGGGAGTTGTCGGCAAGGCAGATTTGAGGAAACGGCGGGGGGGGAGACGCCTCGAATTCCAGCTTGTACCCCTGAGATATTACTTGAAGGATCCAGGAAACCACCTGTGAGCGAGCCCACTGATCGCTGAAATTTTTGAGGCGGCCCCCCACCGTACCTGGCTACGCCTGTGGAGCCCCAGCGTCATGCGGTGGACTCAGAGGAAGCGGGGGAAGAATTTTGATTCTGGGAACTGGCTGACTGGTGCAGCTTTTTCCCTCTTCCCTCGTCTCTGTGCAGAAAGGAAGCGCCTTTTACCCGCTTGCTTTTCTGAAGCCGAAAGGACTGTACCTGATAATACAGTGCTTTCTTAGGCTGTGAGGAAACCTGAGGTAAAAATTTTTCCTTCCCAGCTGTTGCTGTGGATACGAGGTCCCAGAGACCATCCCCAAACAATTCCTCACCCTTATAAGGCTCTATGTGCCTTTTAAAGTCAGCATCACCTGTCCAGTGTCGGGTCTCTAATACCCTCCTGACAGAATGGACATTGCATTAATTCTGGATGCCAGCCGGCAAATATCCCTCTGTGCATCCCTCATATATAAGACGACGTCTTATGTTCGCAAAATAGTATCCCTGTTTGACAGGGTTACAGACCACGCTGCAGCAGCACTATCTGCAGGTCTCAGTCTAGTACCTGAGTGTGTAAATACAGACTTCAGGATAGCCTTCTGCTTTTTATCAGCAGGTACCTTCAAAGTGGCCATATCCTAAGACGGCAGTGCCACCTTTTTTGACAAACGTGTGAGCGCCTTATCCACCCTAGGGGATATCTCCCAGCGTAACTTATCCTCTGGCGGGAAAGGGTACGCCATCAGTAACTTTTTAGAAATTACCAGTTTATCGGGGGAACCCACGCTTTTTCACACTTCATTCACTCATTTGATGGGGGAACAAAACACTGCCTGCTTTTTCTCCCCAAACATAAAACCCTTTTTTAGTGGTACTTGGGTTAATGTCAGAAATGTGTAACACATTTTTTATTGCCGGGATCATGTAACGGATGTTCCTAGTGGATTGTGTATATGTCTCAACCTCGTCGACACTGGAGTCAGACTCCGTGTCGACATCTGTGTCTGCCATCTGAGGGAGCGGGCGTTTTTGAGCCCCTGATGGCCTTTGAGACGCCTGGGCAGGCGCGGGCTGAGAAGCCGGCTGTCCCATAGCTGTTACGTCATCCAGCCTTTTATGTAAGGAGTTGACACTGTCGGTTTATACCTTCCACCTATCCATCCACTCTGGTGTCGGCCCCACAGGGGACGACATCACATTTATCGGCATCTGCTCTGCCATCACATAAGCCTCCTCATCAAACGTGTCGACACAGCCGTACCGACATACCGCACACACACAGGGAATGCTCTGACTGAGGACAGGACCCCACACAGCCCTTTGGGGAGACAGAGAGAGAGTATGCCAGCACACACCAGAGCGCTATATAATTTAGGGATTAACACTATATTGAGTGAATTTTTCCCAATAGCTGCTTGTATATACAATATTGCGCCTAAATTTAGTGCCCCCCCTCTCTTTTTAACCCTTTGAGCCTGCAAACTACAGGGGAGAGCCTGGGGAGCTCTCTTCCAGCTGCACTGTGAAGAGAAAATGGCGCCAGTGTGCTGAGGGAGATAGCTCCGCCCCTTTTTCGCAGACTTTTCTCCCGCTTTTTTATGGATTCTGGCAGGGGTATTTATCACATATATAGCCTCTGGGGCTATATATTGTGATATATTTGCCAGCCAAGGTGTTTTTATTGCTGCTCAGGGCGCCCCCCCCCCCCCCCCCCCCCAGCGCCCTGCACCCTCAGTGACCGGAATGTGAAGTGTGCATGAGGAGCAATGGCGCACAGCTGCAGTGCTGTGCGCTACCTTGGTGAAGACCGATGTCTTCTGCCGCCGATTTTCCGGACCTCTTCTTGCTTCTGGCTCTGTAAGGGGGACGGCGGCGCGGCTCCGGGAACGAACACCAAGGCCAGTTCCATGCGGTCGATCCCTCTGGAGCTAATGGTGTCCAGTAGCCTAAGAAGCCCAAGCTAGCTGCAAGCAGGTAGGTTCGCTTCTTCTCCCCTTAGTCCCTCGATGCAGTGAGCCTGTTGCCAGCAGGTCTCACTGTAAAATTAAAAACCTAAAATAAACTCTCTTTCTAGGAGCTCAGGAGAGCCCCTAGTGTGCATCCAGCTCGGCCGGGCACAGAAATCTAACTGAGGCTTGGAGGAGGGTCATAGTGGGAGGAGCCAGTGCACACCAGGTAGTCTAAAAGCTTTCTTTTAGTTGTGCCCAGTCTCCTGCGGATCCGCTATTCCCCATGGTCCTTTCGGAGTTCCCAGCATCCACTAGGACGTTCGAGAAAATGATAACAAAAAAGAGTGGCGAGATTTACAAACCAGCACACCACTAACCTACAACAACCAGCAACAGCTGGAAACAACAAACAGCAACTGCTGAACAGGTAACTATAGAACAAGAACCTGCAGAAAAGTCCACGCACTGAGGCAGGCGCTTAATATCCCTTATGGACTATGAGAATAGGATTTACCGGTAGGTATTAAAAATAAGAATTTACTTACCGATAATTCTATTTCTCGGAGTCCGTAGTGGATGCTGGGGTTCCTGAAAGGACCATGGGGAATAGCGGCTCCGCAGGAGACAGGGCACAAAAGTAAAGCTTTCCGATCAGGTGGTGTGCACTGGCTCCTCCCCCTATGACCCTCCTCCAAGCCAGTTAGGTACTGTGCCCGGACGAGCGTACACAATAAGGGAGGAATTTTGAATCCCGGGTAAGACTCATACCAGCCACACCAATCACACCGTACAACTTGTGATCTAAACCCAGTTAACAGTATGATAACAGCGGAGCCTCTGAAAAGATGGCTCACAACAATAATAACCCGATTTTTGTAACTATGTACAAGTATTGCAGATAATCCGCACTTGGGATGGGCGCCCAGCATCCACTACGGACTCCGAGAAATAGAATTATCGGTAAGTAAATTCTTATTTTCTCTATCGTCCTAGTGGATGCTGGGGTTCCTGAAAGGACCATGGGGATTATACCAAAGCTCCCAAACGGGCGGGAGAGTGCGGATGACTCTGCAGCACCGAATGAGAGAACTCCAGGTCCTCCTTAGCCAGGGTATCAAATTTGTAGAATTTAGCAAACGTGTTTGCCCCTGACCAAGTAGCTGCTCGGCAAAGTTGTAAAGCCGAGACCCCTCGGGCAGCCGCCCAAGATGAGCCCACCTTCCTTGTGGAATGGGCATTTACATATTTTGGCTGTGGCAGGCCTGCCACAGAATGTGCAAGCTGAATTGTATTACACATCCAACTAGCAATAGTCTGCTTAGAAGCAAGAGCACCCAGTTTGTTGGGTGCATACAGGATAACAGCAAGTCAGTTTTCCTGACTCCAGCCGTCCTGGAACATATTTTCAGGGCCCTGACAACATCTAGCAACTTGGAGTCCTCCAAGTCCCTAGTAGGTGCAAGGCACCATAATAAGCTGGTTCAGGTGAAACACTGACACCACCTTAGGGAGAGAACTGGGGACGAGTCCGCAGCTCTGCCCTGTCCGAATGGACAAACAGATATGGGCTTTTTTGAGAAAAAACCACCAATTTGACACTCGCCTGGTCCAGGCCAGGGCCAAGAGCATGGTCACTTTTCATGTGAGATGCTTCAAATCCACAGATTTGACTGGTTTTAAACCAATGTGATTTGAGGAATCCCAGAACTACGTTGAGATCCCACAGTGCCACTGGAGGCACAAAAGGGGGTTGTATATGCAATACTCCCTTGACAAACTTCTGGACTTCAGGAACTGAAGCCAATTCTTTCTGGAAGAAAATCGACAGGGCAGAAATTTGAACCTTAATGGACCCCAATTTGAGGCCCATAGACACTCCTGTTTGCAGGAAATGCAGGAAACGACCGAGTTGAAATTTCTTTGTGGGGCCTTCCTGGCCTCACACCACGCAACATATTTTCGCCACATGTGGTGATAATGTTGTGCGGTCACCTCCTTTCTGGCTTTGACCAGGGTAGGAATGACCTCTTCCGGAATGCCTTTTTCCCTTAGGATCCGGCTTTCCACCGCCATGCCGACAAAACGCAGCTGCGGTAAGTCTTGGAACAGACATGGTACTTGCTGAAGCAAGTCCCTTCTTAGCGGCAGAGGCCATAAGACCTCTGTAAGCATCTCTTGAAGTTCCGGGTACCAAGTCCTTCTTGGCCAATCCGGAGCCATGAGTATAGTTCTTACTCCTCTACGTCTTATAATTCTCAGCACCTTAGGTATGAGAAGCAGAGGAGGGAACACATACACCGACTGGTACACCCACGGTGTTACCAGAACGTCCACAGCTATTGCCTGAGGGTCTCTTGACCTGGCGCAATACCTGTCCCGTTTTTTGTTCAGACGGGACGCCATCATGTCCACCTTTGGTATTTCCCAACGGTTTACAATCATGTGGAAAAAACTTCCCGATGAAGTTTCCACTCTCCCGGGTGGAGGTCGTGCTGAGGAAGTCTGCTTCCCAGTTTCCATTCCCGGGATGAAACACTGCTGACAGTGCTATCACATGATTTTCCGCCCAGCGAAAAGTCCTTGCAGTTTTTGCCATTGCCCTCCTGCTTCTTGTGTCGCCCTGTCTGTTTACGTGGGCGACTGCCGTGATGTTTTTCCCACTGGATCAATACCGGCTGACCTTGAAGCAGAGGTCTTGCTAAGCTTAGAGCATTATAAATTTACCCTTAGCTCCAGTATATTTATGTGGAGAAAAGTCTCCAGACTTGATCACACTCCCTGGAAATTTTTTCCTTGTGTGACTGCTCCCCAGCCTCTCGGGCTGGGCTCCGTGGTCACCAGCATCCAATCCTGAATGCCGAATCTGCGGCCCTCTAGAAGATGAGCACTCTATAACCACCACAGGAGAGACACCCTTGTCCTTGGATATAGGGTTATCCGCTGATGCATCTGAAGATGCGATCCGGACCATTTGTCCAGCAGATCCCACTGAAAAGTTCTTGCGTGAAATCTGCCGAATGGAATTGCTTCGTAGGAAGCCACCATTTTTACCAGGACCCTTGTGCAATGATGCACTGTTTTTAGGAGGTTCCTGACTAGCTCGGATAACTCCCTGGCTTTCTCTTCCGGGAGAAACACCTTTTTCTGGACTGTGTCCAGAATCATCCCTAGGCACAGCAGACGTGTCGTCGGGATCAGCTGCGATTTTGGAATATTTAGAATCCACCCGTGCTGTTGTAGCAGTATCCTAGATAGTGCTACTCCGACCTCCAACTGTTCCCTGGACTATGCCCTTATCAGGAGATCGTCCAAGTAAGGGATAATTAAGACGCCTTTTCTTCGAAGAAGAATCATCATTTCGGCCATTACCTTGGTAAAGACCCGGGGTGCCGTGGACAATCCAAACGGCAGCGTCTGAAACTGATAGTGACAGTTCTGCACCACGAACCTGAGGTACCCTTAGTGAGAAGGGCAAATTTGGGACATAGAGGTAAGCATCCCTGATGTCCCGGGACACTATATAGTCCCCTTCTTCCTGGTTCGTTATCACTGCTCTGAGTGACTCCATCTTGATTTGAACCTTTGTAAGTGTTCAAAATTTTTTTTAGAATAAGTCTCACCTAGCCTTCTGGCTTCAGTACCACAATATAGTGTGGAATAATACCCCTTTTCTTGTAGTAGGAGGGGTAATTTAATTATCACCTGCTGGGAATACAGCTTGTGAATTTTTTCCCATACTGCCTCCTTGTCGGAGGGAGACCTTGGTAAAGCAGACTTCAGGAGCCTGCTAAGGGGAAACGTCTCGACATTCCAATCTGTACCCCTGGGATACTACTTGTAGGATCCAGGGGTCCTGTACGGTCTCAGCGCCATGCTGAGAACTTGTCAGAAGCGGTGGAACGCTTCTGTTCCTGGGAATGGGCTGCCTGCTGCAGTCTTCTTCCCTTTCCTCTATCCCTGGGCAGATATGATCTTATAGGGACGAAAGGACTGAGGCTGAAAAGATGGTGTCTTTTTCTGCAGAGATGTGACTTAGGGTAAAAACGGTGGATTTGCCAGCAGTTGCCGTGGCCACCAGATCCGATGGACCGACCCCAAATAACTCCTCTTCCTTTATACGGCAATACACCTTTGTGCCGTTTGGAATCTGCATCACCTGACCACTGTCGTGTCCATAACATCTTCTGGCAGTTATGGACATCGCATTTACTCTTGATGCCAGAGTGCAAATATCTCTCTGTGCATCTCGCATATATAGAAATGCATCCTTTAAATGCTCTATAGTCAATAAAATACTGTCCCTGTCAAGGGTATCAATATTTTTAGTCAGGGAATCCGACCAAGCCACCCCAGCTCTGCACATCCAGGCTGAGGCGATCGCTGGTCGCAGTATAACACCAGTATGTGTGTATATACTTTTTATGATATTTTCCAGCCTCCTGTCAGCTGGTCCTTGAGGACGGCCCTATCTATAGACGGTACCGCCACTTGTTTTGATAAGCGTGTGAGCGCCTTATCCACCCTAAGGGGTGTTTCCCAACGCGCCCTAACTTCTGGCGGGAAAGGGTATACCGCCCATAATTTTCTATCGGGGGGAACCCACGCATCATCACACACTTTATTTAATTTATCTGATTCAGGAAAAACTATGGTAGTTTTTTCACATCCCACATAATACCCTCTTTTGTGGTACTTGTAGTATCAGAAATATGTAACACCTCCTTCATTGCCTTTAACGTGTGGCCCTAATAAGGAATACGTTTGTTTATTCACCGTCGACACTGGATTCAGTGTCCCTGTCTGTGTCTGTGTCGACCGACTAAAGTAAACGGGCGTTTTAAAAACCCCTGACGGTGTTTTTGAGACGTCTGGACCGGTACTAATTGTTTGTCGGCCGTCTCATGTCGTCAACCGACCTTGCAGCGTGTTGACATTATCACGTAATTCCCTAAATAAGCCATCCATTCCGGTGTCTACTCCCTAGAGAGTGACATCACCATTACAGGCAATTGCTCCGCCTCCTCACCAACATCGTCCTCCTACATGTCGACACACATGTACCGACACACAGCACACACACAGGGAATGCTCTGATAGAGGACAGGACCCACTAGCCCATTGGAGAGACAGAGGGAGAGTTTGCCAGCACACACCAAAAACGCTATAATTATATAGGGACAACCTTATATAAGTGTTTTCCCTTATAGCATTTTTTATATATTTCTAACGCCAAATTAGTGCCCCCCCTCTCTGTTTTAACCCTGTTTCTGTAGTGCAGTGCAGGGGAGAGCCTGGGAGCCTTCCCTCCAGCCTTTCTGTGAGGGAAAATGGCGCTGTGTGCTGAGGAGATAGGCCCCGCCCCTTTTTCGGCGGCCTCGTCTCCCGCTCTTAACGGATTCTGGCAGGGGTTAAATATCTCCATATAGCCTCCGGAGGCTATATGTGAGGTATTTTTAGCCAAAATAGGTATTCATTTGCCTCCCAGGGCGCCCCCCTCCCAGCGCCCTGCACCCTCAGTGACTGCCGTGTGAAGTGTGCTGAGAGGAAAATGGCGCACAGCTGCAGTGCTGTGCGCTACCTTTAGAAGACTGAGGAGTCTTCTGCCGCCGATTCTGGACCTCTTCTTACTTCAGCATCTGCAAGGGGGCCGGCGGCAAGGCTCCGGTGACCATCCAGGCTGTACCTGTGATCGTCCCTCTGGAGCTGATGTCCAGTAGCCAAGAAGCCAATCCATCCTGCACGCAGGTGAGTTCACTTCTTCTCCCCTAAGTCCCTCGTTGCAGTGATCCTGTTGCCAGCAGGACTCACTGTAAAGTAAAAAACCTAAGCTAAACTTTTCTAAGCAGCTCTTTAGGAGAGCCACCTAGATTGCACCCTTCTCGGCCGGGCACAAAAATCTAACTGGCTTGGAGGAGGGTCATAGGGGGAGGAGCCAGTGCACACCACCTGATCGGAAAGCTTTACTTTTGTGCCCTGTCTCCTGCGGAGCCGCTATTCCCCATGGTCCTTTCAGGAACCCCAGCATCCACTAGGACGATAGAGAAAACGAGTTTTATGGTAAGAACTTACCTTTGTTAAAACTCTTTCTGCGAGGTACACTGAGCTCCACAACTCTGGACAATGGGGTGTAGAGTAGGATCTTGATCCGAGGCACCAACAGACTCAAAGCTTTGACTGTTCCCAGAATGCACAGCGACGCCTCCTATATCACCCCGCCTCCCAGCACAGGAGCTCAGTTTTAGTTAACCAGCCCAATGCAGTAGCAGGAAAAGAAACGACAACGGTTAGTAGCCACATATACCACACTCTCATGACAAGAGAAGTGTCAGCGGCTAATGCCATATCAACCCAAAGAAGCTAAGTGCGTCAGGGTGGGCGCCTTGTGGAGCCCAGTGTACCTCGCAGAAAGAGTTTTAACAAAGGTAAGTTCTTACCATAAAACTCGTTTTCTGCTGCGGGGTACACTGGGCTCCACAAGTCTGGACAATGGAGATGTCCTAAAGCAGTTCCTTATGGGAGGGGACGCACTGTAGCGGGCACAAGAACCCGGCGTCCAAAGGAAGCATCCTGGGAAGCGGCAGTATCGAAGGCATAGAACCTTATGAACGTGTTCCCGGAGGACCACGTAGCCACCTTGCACAATTGATCAAGGGTCGCATCATGGTGGGCCACCCAAGAAGGTCCAACAGACCGAGTAGAATGGGCCGTAATGTGAGCAGGAGCTGACAGGACAGCCTTCACATAAGCATGTGCAATCACCATTCTAATCCATCTGGCCAGGGTCTGCTTGTGAGCAGGCCAGCCACCTTTGTGAAATCCAAACAAAACAAAGAGAGAATCAGATTTTCGAATAGAAGCAGTTCTCTTCACATAGATACGGAGAGCCCGTACCACATCCAAAGACCGCTCTTTGGGGAGACAAATCAGGAGAGACAAAGGCTGGAACCACAATCTCCTGATTAAGGTGGAACGAAGAAACCACCTTAGGTAAATATCCGGGACGAGTCCTAAGAACCGCCCGGTCACGGTGAAAAATCAGATATGGGGAACTACAAGACAAGGCACCCAGATCAGACACTCTTCTAGCAGAGGCAATAGCCAGCAAGAACACCACCTTAAGGGAAAGCCACTTAAGGTCAGCTGAACCAAGAGGTTCAAATGGAGGCTCCTGTAACGCCTCCAAAACCACCGACAAGTCCCAAGGAGCCACAGGCGGGACATAGGGAGGTTGGATACGCAACACACCCTGAGTGAAAGTATGAACATCAGGTAAAGTCGCAATTTTTCTCTGAAACCACACCGACAAGGCAAAAATATGAACCTTGAGGGAGGCCAGACGCAGGCCTAAATCTAGGCCCTGCTGCAGAAAAGCCAAAAGCTTGGCTGTACTAAACTTGGAAGCGTCATAATTGTTAGATGCGCACCAAACAAAGTATGAATGCCAGACCCTATGGTAAATCCGAGCAGAAGCCGGTTTCCGGGCCCGCAACATAGTTTTAATGACCTCTTCAGAAAAACCCTTAGCCCTCAAGACGGAAGCTTCAAGAGCCACGCCGTCAAAGATAGCCGGGCTAGGTCCTGGTAGACACAAGGGACCTGAACGAGGAGGTCTGGGCGTTGTGGAAGTAGAAGTGGACGCTCTGACGATAGGCCTTGCAGGTCTGAGAACCAGTGCCGTCTGGGCCACGCCGGAGCTATGAGAAGCAGATTTCCTTTTTCTTGCTTGAACTTCTGAATTACCCTGGGCAGGAGTGACACCGGAGGGAACATGTGCGGCAGCCGAAACCTCCACGGCACCACCAGTGCATCCACGAATGCTGCTTGAGGATCCCTGGTCCTTGCTCCGAAAACCGGAACCTTGTGATTGTGTCGAGACGCCATCAGATCCACATCTGGAAGACCCCACCTTTCCACGAGGAGTTGAAACACTTCTGGATGGAGGCCCCACTCGCCGGCATGCACGTCCTGACGACTGAGAAAGTCAGCTTCCCAATTCAGGACTCCCGGAATGAATATTGCCGATATTGCCGGTAGATGGCGTTCTGCCCACTGTAGAATCCGTGAGGCTTCCTTCATTGCCAAACGGCTTTGAGTGCCGCCTTGATGATTTATGTAAGCCACTGTGGTGGCGTTGTCTGACTGTACTTGAACAGGACGGTTCTGAATTAAATGCTGGGCCAGGTTCAATGCATTGAAGACCGCCCGCAACTCCAGAATGTTGATCGAGAGGAGAGATTCCTCCTCGGTCTACCGACCCTGTAAGGAGTGCTGCTCCAGCACCGCGCCCCAATCTCTTAGACTGGCATCTGTCGTCAACAGGACCCAGTTGGATATCCAGAAGGGACGGCCCCTGCACAATTGTTGGTCCTGGAGCCACCAGAGCAGCGACAGATGGACTTCCGGAATCATTGAGATCATGCGAGACCAGATCCGGTGAGGCAAGCCGTCCCACTTGGCTAGAATCAGCTTCTGGAGGGGGCGAGAATGGAATTGAGCATACTCCACCATGTCGAATGCTGACACCATGAGGCCCAGCACCTGCATAGCCGAATGTATCGACACTTGCGGACGAGAAAGGAAGCAACGAATCCTGTCCTGAAGCTTCAGGACTTTCTCCCGAGACAAGAACAACCTCTGGTTGTGAGTGTCTAACAGCGCTCCCAGGTGCACCATGCTCTGAGCAGGGACCAGGTAGGATTTCTTCCAGTTGATGAGCCACCCGTGGGCTTTTAGAAACCGGACCGTCATATCCAGATGACACAGGAGAAGATCTGGGGAATTTGCCAGGATTAACAGGTCGTCCAGATACGGCAGTATCCTGACCCCTTGACGGTGGAGTACCACCGTCATCACCGCCATAACTTTGGTGAAGACTCGCGGAGCCGTTGTTAAACCAAAAAGGTAACGCCCGAAACTGGTAATGGATGTTGCCAATAGCAAACCTCAGGTATTGTTGATGTGACACTGCTATAGGAATATGCAGGTAAGCATCCTGTATGTCCAAGGAGACCATGTAGTCCCCAGGTTCCAAGGCCAGAACTATAGAGCGAAGGGTTTCCATACGGAACTTGGAAATCTTCACAAACCTGTTCAATGCCTTGAGGTTGAGAATGGGCCGGGAGGACCCATTCGGTTTCGGGACAAGAAACAGCAGAGACTAGTAACCCCGGCCCCTCTGTGCAAGAGACACCTGTACTACGACTCCTGTATCCAGGATGGTCTGTACCACAGAGTGTAGTGTTTTTGCCTTTGTCCGGTCCAAAGGGACGTCTGTCTGGCAAAATTGATGAGGGGGTCGGTTTTTGAATGCAATGGCGTAACCTCGAGTGACGACTTCCCGTACTCAGGCATCTGAAGTGGTCTTCAACCATTCCTGGGTATACCCTAGAAGCCGGCCTCCCACCCTGGGATCCTCCAGGGGGAGGCCCACCCAGTCATGCGGCAGGCTTATCGTCTTGGCAGCTGGCTGACGGGCAGCACAGGCTCTTTTGGGCTTCGGCTTACCAGGTTTGGAAGTGTGGGCCTGCTTATGGTACGCCTGACCTTCTGCTTTACCTGAAGGACGAAAGGGTCGAAAGGACGTACCTTTAGCCTTCGACACAGAAGGAGCGGTATTAGGTAGGCAGGCAGTTTTGGCAGTAGCCAAGTCAGCCACTATCTTATTTAAGTCCTCCCTAAACAGAATATCTCCCTTGAAAGGGAGTACCTCCAGGGTTTTTCTAGAGTCCAGATCCACAGACCAGGATCTCAGCCACAATATCCGGCGAGCCAGGACTGACATGGTAGAGGCCTTGGCTGCCAGGATACCGGCATCAGAAGCCGCCTCTTTAATATATCGAGAAGCTGTGACAATATATGACCAGCATTGTCTAGCATGGTCAGAGGAGATTTCAGCTTCTAACTCCAAGGCCCATGCTTCAATAGCCTCAGCAGCCCATGAAGCTGCAATAGTAGGCCTTTGTGCAGCACCCGTGAGGGTGTAAATCGCTTTTAGACAACTCTCCACACGTTTATCCGTAGGCTCTTTCAGAGACGCGACGGTAGTGACAGGTAGAGCTGAGGAAACCACCATCCTAGCCACATGCGAGTCCACTGGAGGAGGTGTTTCCCAATACTTAAACAGCTCTGGCGCGAGGGGATAGCGAGCCAGCATCCTCTTTTGGAGGCACAAACTTCGTACCCGGGTTTTCCCAGGGTTCCTGACGTATATCCACCTTCTGACGCTTGAACCTATCTGGTTTCTTAGGAAGCACGGATGGCTCGGGATTATCCGTAATCTGCAGAATTAACTTAATAGCCTCCAAAAGGTCAGGAACATCCACATGTGAACTACCCTCCCCATCAGCCGTATCCGAGTCAGAACCTGTGGGGTCAGTGACAGCAGTGGATTGTGACGAGACAAGCGCTCGCTTAGAGGACCTCTTGGACTTTGGTCAGACTTTTTAGTAGTCAAGGACTGGTTCAACTTCTTTAATTGAGCAGATAAATCGTCCGCCCACGGCGGGTTAGCTGCAGGGCCCACATACTGTTGTACCGGCATTGGGGGTCCCATAGGGGGTGTTAGTTTATGAACTAGCGTATGCAGAAGCGTGGAAAAAGCGGCCCACGGTGGGTCAGTATGTGCCTCCGTTGCCACAGTCCCACTGGGGGGCAAGGAGCCCCCAGAACCAGAGCCCACAGCTGCTATATTCTCCTCATATGTGCCTGTGGCTTCAGCAACACCAGCTGTGTGTTCCGCCCCAGAACCGTTACCCTCAGAAGCAGACATGATATAACTTGCAGTATGAGGTAACAGTACAATTATCAGCAGCACAATATCCCAAACCCAAACCCCTGCGCAGAGTAGTCAGCACTAGCAGAGATAAAGGAGAGATATGGTGACCAAATCAAAGAGAAAAATATGTAATACAGTATATCTTTGTGAAAATTCTATATTAGATAACACCTGACGCACCAAGCCCCCTCAGGTTATAGAATATTGGGATAGCAAGTTGAGTGAAAGACACGAGATGGACAACACTCAGCTATCAAATGCACACACAGAAGGTCACAGTTTGTACAATGCAGAGGTTATTACAGACAATAATACTGCACTGGACTAGCTTACACAGGTATATAACAGTAGATATAACAGTACACAGTAAGAACTGTTTGTATATCACAGGGTAATTGTACTATAAAACCCTGACTAAATGCACTCTTTCTTAACTATCACTGTCTAAAAAGGCAGGTAGAATACTTAAGTGTCATGTAAAGGCACAGCGCTGACAACCAGGCGGCTTTACATAGGAGGATTTGCCCAAGCAGTCCCAGGAACAGTGAACTGAGGGATAATGGCGCCGCAGACACTGACTGGGAGTGAGGAAAAGACAGATGTGCAGCTCCAGGGCGGGAACATTTGCGGGAAATGGCACCCTGGGGATGGGGGAGGGGCTTCAGGTCTAAGCCTTATCCCCCTTGCTGGCAAAACCACTGTGTACTGTGGGCGATATAAGAAGTGGTTTAGAGAGAAAACCCGACCTGCGCCCATGCCCTGGTGATCTAGTGGGATCGCCTGTACTGACTGCCACAGTGTCCACCGCCAGCGCACGCGGCCCGCCTCCCACTGACCGCGCCGGATCGCGATAAACACTGGGTCTCGTAAGCGGGACCCACTTACCACCTCCCGAAGCGCGGCCACGCGATCCTGGAGAGCCCCAGCCGTGTGTGTCTAGCATGAAGAAAACCGGAGCCTCCGCTGTAGGTACGGGCAACCAGGGCTCGGGAGTGTACAGCGCCGCTGGGGAGAGCTGGAGCTGCAGCAGTGAATGTCACAAAACATTTACCACCTCAGCTGCCCTTGAAGTCTTCACTTTTTACCTCATAAAAAGCTTTTCTCAGGGCTGTTTGGAGCAGCCCCTCTGTTAAGTGCCTGCTTACTGCAGCACTAACTGACAAACTGAGCTCCTGTGCTGGGAGGCGGGGTGATATAGGAGGCGGCGCTGTGCATTCTGGGAACAGTCAAAGCTTTGAGTCTGTTGGTGCCTCGGATCAAGATCCTACTCTACACCCCATTGTCCAGACTTGTGGAGCCCAGTGTACCCCGCAGCAGAAATCCTAATTTCTCCAGCATCCATAAGAGATATTGGGGAATCTAGTATGATGGGGACGTCCCAAAGCTTCCAGAATGGGCGGGAACGTGCGGAGACAGCTGCAGCACTGCCTGCCCAAACTGGGTATCCTCTTTGGCCAAGGTATCAAACTTATAGAACTTCCCAAAGGTGTTCTTCCCTGACTAGGTAACAGCTCAGCATAGTGGCAAGGCCGAGACTCCACGGGCAGCCGCCCAGGAAGAGCCCGCTAATCTTGTAGAGTGGGCCTTCAGAGACTTAGGAACAGGTAAGGCTGCCGACACATACTGTAGGCCTGTTGGATAGTAAGCTGAATCCAACGAGCAATGGACTGCTTTGATGCAAGGCAACCCTTCTTCTGTGCATCATAAATCACGAACAAGAAATCAGTCTTTCTGACCTGAGCTGTACACTTAACATAGATCTTCAAGGCACGCACAGCATCCAATGCTTCCGGAGGAGCAGAAGCGTCAGAACTGGACGGAACCACAATAGGCAGGAACTGCTGTCTAGTCCGGAGCTCCGCTCTGTCATAGTAAAAGACCAAGGGGGTCATTCAGAGTTGATCGCTAGCTGCTTTCGGACACTGCGCGGCGATCAGTCAAAAAATCGGCACTTCTGCACAATGCGCACGTGCATCGTACTATTACAACGAATGATGTAGTTTCACACAAGGTCTAGCAAAGCATTTCAGTCGCACTGCTGGCCGCAGAGTGATTGACATGAAGTGGGCGTTTCCGGGTGTCAACTGACCGTTTTCAGGGAGTGTTCGTAAAAACGCAGGTGTGGCTGGGCGAACGCAGGGCGTGTTCGTGACGTCAAAACAGAAACTGAATACTCTGTAGTGATCGCAAGTGCTGAGTAGGTCTGAAGCTACTCTGAAACTGCACAAAAATGTTTTGTAGCCGCTCTGCGATCCTTTCGTTCGCACTTCTGCTAAGCTAAAATACACTCCCAGTGGGAGGCGGCAAAGCATTTGCACTGCTGCTAAAAACTGCTAGCGAGCGAACAACTCAGAATGACCCCCCAAGTACGGACTTTTACACAATATGGCCCCCAATTCTGAAACACGTCGAGCAGAAGCCAGGGCCAGTAACATCACAGTCTTCCACGTGAGGTACTTGTCTTCTACCATCAGAGGTTCAAACCAGGAGAACTGTAGAAAATCCAACACTACATCGAAATCCCAGGGTGCTGCAGGTGGCACAAAAGGTGGTTGTATGTGGGAGTATCCCTTGCAAGAAGGTCTGAACTTCAGCTAACACTGCCAATTTCAACTGGAAGAAAATGGAGAGGGCTGAAATCTGGACCTTAATGGAACCCAGACGCAAGCCCTTATCCACACCAGCCTGCAAGAAACGTCCCAAGTGAAACTCAGCAGGCGGATATGTGCGTTCCTCGCACCAAGAGACATATTTTCTCCAGATATGATGATAGTGTTTTGACGTCACATGTTTCCTGGCCTGAACCATGGTAACAATAACCTTCTTGGAAAGGCCTTTATGAGCTAGGATGTTTCGCTCAACCTCCATGCCGTCAAACGAAGTCGCCGTAAGTCCGGGTAGACGAACAGTCCTTGAAGAAAATCTCTGCTTAGTGGTAGAGGCCAAGGATCTTCGACGGACATGTCCAGAAGATCCGCTTTCTACGAACGTCAAGGCCAATCCGGGGCAATCAAAATTGCCTGTACTCCCCGATTTCTGATTCGCTTGAGCACCCTTGGGAGCAACGTAATCGGAGGAAACAGGTACACCAGCCGGTAAAGCTAAGACGTCGTCAGTGTATCTACTGCCCTCGCCCGAGGGTCCCTGGTCCGTGAGCATTACCAGGTAGGTTTCATGTTGAGACGAGAACCCATCATGTCTATTTGTGGACAACCCCACCGGTTGATGATCTGCTGGAACACCAGATGGTGAAGTCCCCACTCCCCCGGGTGGAGATCGTGACGACTCAGGAAGTCCGCCTCCCAGTTGTCCACACCCGGAGTGAAGATTGCCGACATGGCTCTTGCAATTCTTTCCGCCCAGAGGAGTATATTTGACACCTCTCGCATGCAGGCTCTGCTTTTTGATCCTCCTTGTCCACCGATATACGCCACCGCCGTGGCGTTGTCCAACTGTACTTGGATTGCATGATCCCAGAGTAGGAGGAGAGGCTTGAAGCAGAGCATTGTAGATCGCCCGAAGTTCCAGAACGCTGATCGGAAGGAGGCTTTCGTGGGCTGACCACCTGCCCTGGAACTGCGCCCCTTGGGTGGCAGCTCCCCATCCCCTCAGACTCGCATCCGTCATGAGGAGGGTCCAATCCTGCATCCCGAAACCCCGGCCTTCCAGGAGATTGGAGGACTGTAGCCACCACAGGAGGGAAATCCTGGCCTGAAGTGACAGCTGAATGATCCGGTGCATCTGTAGAAGTGAGCCGGACCACTTGCTCAGACGATCCAGCTGAAACATTCTGGCATGGAACCTCCCATACTGGATCGGCTCGTATAAGGCAACCATCTTGCCTAATAATCTTATGCAAAGATGTACTGACACTCGAGTAGGTCGGCGCACCATGCTCCTGAAGTGTTTTAGCCATGTCCTCCAGGAAACACCTTCTGGGCCACAATATCCATCAACATCCCCAGGAACAGGAGCCTCTGATTTGGCTCCAGGAGGGACTTCTTGAAGTTGAGGATCCACCCATGGTCTGACAGAAGATGGATGGTGTGGTCGATATGGAGCAACAAAAGCTCCCTGGATCATGCCTTTATCAAAAGATCGTCCAAATAAGAGACCACATTAACCCCCCTGGACCCGGAGGTGAAGCATCATCTCCGCCATCACCTTCGTGAATACCCTCGGGGCTGTAGACAGGCTGAAGGGCAGTGCTTGAAATTGGGAGTGATCATCCAGCAGGGCAAACCGTTGGTACGCCTGATGAGACGGCCAAATGGGAATATGGAGATAGGCGTTCTTGATATCCAAGGAGACCATAAATTCCTGTTCTTCCAGGCCTGCAATCACTGCTCGCAGGGATTCCATTTTGAACTTTAACACCCTCTAATAATTATTCAAGGTTTTCAGATTCAGAATGGGTCTGATTGAACTGTCCGGCTTCGGCACCACAAACAGGTTTGAGTAAAACGCCTTGCTGCGTTGTGGTAGTGGTACTGGAACAATGACGTGGGACTGAACCAACCTTCGGATAGCCTGTTGTAACGTAACTTGCATATCCTCCAAAGCAGGTAAGCCTGATTTGAAAAATTGTTGAGGGGGAGTACTGTCGAATTCCAGAGTGTAGCCCTGAGAAACAAGATCTCTGACCCAGGCATCCTGGCATGAAGCCTCAAAGTGACGCCGTTGAGCTCCCACTTCGAGATCCCCTCGGGGTGGGTGGGCACAGTCGTGCTGAGGCCTTAGTGGAAGCAGAACCTGTGGACTGTTCCTGAGAACTGGTGCTTGCTGGGTTTCTGCAATTACCTCTGGTGCCTCTAGGTGTATTGGAGGCACCTCTGGCCTTAGATCAAAACCTGTGAGACCGAAAGGACTGGAGAGACGGCCCTGGATAGGAGTGTCTCGCCGGCGGGGCCCCAAAGGGGAGAAACGTGAATTTCCCAGCCATAACTTTGGAAATCCAGGTATCCAAGTCGACCCCAAAAAGCCATTCCCCAGAAAAGGGGAGGGATTCCACACTGCTTTTGGATCCTGCGTCGGCAATCCACTGACACAACCACAAGGCCCTGTGCATCGACACTGCCATGGAAGAAGTCTGAGCATTAATATTCCCCATCTCCTTGAGCAAATCACAGAGGACACGGGTAGTGTCCTGAATGTGCTTCAGGAGGGTTACCATAGTAAGAGAGAGGCCCCCTTGATTTTGAATGGCCCAAGAATGAATAGCATGGGTCATCCAGCAACACGCAATGACCGGTCTTTGTGCTATACCGGCTGCTGTGTATATAGATTTTAGTGTAGTCTCAATCTGCCTATCCTCAGGATCCTTCATGGTAAAGGAGCCCGGGGCAGGCAGCACCGCCTTTTTAGACAGGCGAGATACTGAAACATCCACCCCAGGGGGTTCCTCCAAAAATTTTCTACCTTCAGGTGCAAATGGGAAAGTGCGCAAAAACCTTTTGGACACTTGGAATTTTTTGTCTGGATGTTTCCAGGGCTGTTTGAATAAGTCATCTAACTCTGGAGAATCAGGGAAAGTGACATTAGACTTGTTCTGTACAAAGAAAAACGACTGCTGTGAAAGAGCGTCCTCATGGGGGAGCTTTAACACATCCCTTATTGCCAAAATGAGGGGTTCAATACCCTGAGCAGAATCGGGATCCCCACCAACGGAATCCAGATCATCCCCATCATCATCATCTGTATCAGATAATAGAGCAGGTAAACCACATTTCTGAGGACCTGCCTGAGAGAGGGTGGGCTGTGCATGTGCCCTAGAAGCTAAATCTGCAACAGCTTGTTGGAGTAGCTGAGTTTTCTGCACATCAGCAGAGAGTTGGGATGACACATCAGACATCATAGTCTTAAGAGGCCCTAACCAGTGGGGCTCTGAACCCTGTCCCCCAGCCCCTTCACTGATTTGTGAAGACTGACTACTGTACATTGTTCACAGGAAAGTAGATAATGGAGAGAATCTAGTGCGACATACACTACGCACCTTGTGTTTACCCATATTTTATAGTAAGCACACAACATACACAGACAGTTATTGCAAGCCTGCCCCGCTGTATGTGAGAGGAGACACAGAGTGAGAGGACCCAGCACACCCTGAGCTGCACAGCCCCAGTGAGGCTGTCAGCTTCTTAAAACACAGTAAACACTAATAAATTCAGTCCTTTATAGGAGCCAGATAGTGTACATAGGCAGCTCTACCCCTCTGCCACACCCTGTACCAGAGATCCAGCGTGGATGAGTCAGGAAGCGCTGTGTGAACTGTATATGGCTGCAGTAAGTAGAGGAAGGCGCCAAAACGCCTCAGGTCCCGCTCTGATGTAGCTCCGCCCCTCTAATGGCGCCGGAGCTACTATACATATTATACTGGCAAAAGTCTCCTTTTATGCTTAAAACATCACACAATTGTTAGTTAAGCCCAGTTGTGCCAGTGCTACACGGGGGATCTTAGCAGGACCCCCCCCCCCGAAAGGTTCCCGTGCGCCTCGCCCGTGGTCAGCAGGCACTTTGAACCGGGGGACCACCCTAGCGGGGCCCCCGGTTTGTACTCGCCACCAATGTCCCCTTCAGGCAGTGTTAGTGGTGTGCTGCGTTTAAAAGAAATTGAAGAAAACTCTGGAGCTGCAGAGATGTGCATCCTCTCCTGTTGAGATTTAAAGTGCACTGGCTCCTTTGGACCCCATCTATACCCCATCGTACTAGTTTTTCCCCTATATACCTTATGAATGCTAGAGAAATTGTGTCTCCATAGTTCATTAACAGTCCCTCGAAGTATATTTCTCAAACAAAAAGCTATGTACAGACACAACCCTTACAGTTTTATTATACGTATAGATTTACCCACCAACCACATATAGGGGTATATTCAATTGCTGTCGGGTCCTTTCCAATGAAAAGAACCTGACAGCACTCTATTCAATGCCGGGCCAAACCCGACAGGTTTGGCCCGTTCCCAACAGTGTCAATCTGACTTTAAAAGTCAGATTGATATTGTCGGAAACGAGGCTAAAACCTGTCGGGTTTGGCCCAGCTTCCGACAATACACACGGCTCAGTGGCTGAAGCCGCTGATCCGCATGTACTCCGACAGCATTCTGACAAATTGGATTTTCTGACTTGTCGGAAAAACTGAGCCCGGATTGAATAGGACGGAAACCCTTCTGACCTATTACTGTCGGAAACTGCCGTCTTTCCGACAAGAAGGCAGTTTCCGACTCCAATTGAATACACCCCATAATTTGGAAACTGTAAAATATTCTAAATAGCTAAAAATAAAAAGAAAGCAGATATGGTTAACAATCGCTGAATAATAAAATCTGCATTTGCAGATGTGGAATTAATACAGGCATAGCATACATCACCATACATTACCCTCAGCCCATTTTTGGAATAGCAGAGCTTTAGGTCACTGTTACTTTAAACTGAAATCAGGCGAGCAGTAATCAGCCCATCATAGAATCAATACTCAGTTTCCTGGGTTACAATGTATATGTGACATTGACAAACATTTAATTAGAGAGAACCTACTACAGGTTGAGTTTTCCTTACCCAAAACGCTTGGGACCAGAAGTATTTTGGATATCAGATTTTTCCGTATTTTGGAATAATTGCATACCACAAGGAGATATCATAGCGATGGGACCTAAGTCTAAGCACAGAATACATTTATATTTCATACTGTATTCACCTTATACACACAGCCTGAAGGTAATTTTAGCCAAATTTTTTTAATAACTTTGTGCATTAAACAAAGTGTGTGTACATTTATACAATTTTTTTTATGTTTCATATACAACTAATACACAGCCTGAAGGTCATTTAACACAGTATTTTTTAATAACTTTGTGTATTAAACAAAGTTTGTATACACTGAGAAATCAGAAAACAAAAAGGTTTCACTATTTAGCCCTCACTCAAAAAAATTGTATTTTGGAATATTCCGTATTTCGGAATATTTGGATATGGGATACTCAAACTGTACTTGTTATTAGCAAGGAAGAGGTTTTGAGTTACTTAGTGATTGTACAACATACGGGTTACATTCTTGGACATTTATGTTCAACATATTCATCCATGCATTACTATACGGTAAACAAAAAAACAAACAAACAAACAAACCAAAAAAAACAAAAAAACTATTTCAAAGTTTTAACATTTTAATATCAAAACGCCCTACACCTCCCACAATAAAATGCTATAGTTTTCTTTCTACTGGAAATATCTTCTTAAACTGAATATTCAGTTATTCAATTTTGACACATTTCCATTTTCAACCACAGTGAAATTAATTTCACATTAGCCATTGCCAAGGATGCTGAATTGATCTGCTATGGTGAAATGTGATTAATTCTCTGTATCACTACCCTCTTTGGAAACTGTTCTCTCAGGTTACAGGACTATGGCATATATTTAGCTCTGGCCTCCTCAAGTGGCAGGTCATGAGAATATAGTACAATAAGCAGTTTTATGTGATGGTACTTAAATGTGATATGTTGATGTGGACTGGGAGATAGTACTGAACAAAAATGAGATTATGACAAATCTGATGGAGGTAGCATGGTTAATTAGAGAAGGAATATAGCAAAACCAATGGGCATTGTGCAATATGACCAACAATGTGCCTGCAAAATAGGGACAATGCTTGGTATCTGTTTTATTCTTTTGTATGATGGCAAATGCACAAATGGCTTAATTATTAACCTTGCAATCTAATAGATATAAGGGTAGATATTCTTGTGTTGAGGAATCTCATGTGATTACACAATGTGGGTTATCCTGCAAGAAAACATCAATAAAATATGCTTGCAACACATAGCAAAGATGAACAAGGTTTTCTCTCCATAATTACAAGCAATGTGCATGGGAGAACATCACCGCTAATTGAATCTTCCCAAATGACGTGCACTTTACTCTCAATCACAGCAGTTCATGTTTTCAAGACTTCTATAAACGTGCACATGTGAACGTCTACTTAGATGGTACAGTAATTATATACATTTCCAAAGACTAAAATCCTGAAAATATGAGCTGGTGAGAAACACGGATATAAACGGACGCTTACAATTGCCTTCCACAACATATGGGGCATGTCCACACACCCATAATTCAGTAGCAAGTAAGGCCAAATTTGAACTGCAAGGAGGTATCACAACACACTTGGTACATGTATACAAAGCAATGCATACATACATGAACGGAGAGGGAGATGTGACCATTAATTAGTGGACATACTGCATAAACTGTGAAATGCGAAGGTGGTTCATTAGGTAATGTAACGAGACCTCTCACGTGTTTAATGGTCTCTATTTCATTCTAATTTTCCACCAGGCCAGAGCAGGCAGACCACTGCTTCCCCTCATGGGCATTAGACTGCGCCTCATATCAGTTATACTGTCCCAACATCAGCTGCAAGATGGCTGAAACATGATCAAACATTGAGGTGTGTAATAAGACCAGATTTCTGTGTCTAAAGGGCACACAAGCATGGGACACGTGTAGGGTGATGACGTGTTCCAGAAACAGGTTTGGTACACAACCTGTGGATGTGCTTGGCGGGCAGGCCTCTGCTCATCTTGAATGACTGTCCTGACGTTATCAAAGGCAGTGCATCAAACCCAAACCTATTTCCGTGACGTTATCACCATACACCTTGACAAGCTGGTGATGATTTTCAGCTGCTGATGTGCCCTTTAGACAGAAATTTGATCACACTACGCACCCTCAATGTTTAACCATGTTTGGGCCAGCCCGCCAGTGTGGCTGATATGTGGCGAAGTCTAATGGCCATGAGGGGAAGCAGTGCTCTACCTGCTCTGGCCTGGTGGGAAATTAGAATGAAACTGAGAACATCACACACGTGAGAGGTCGTTACCTTACTTATTGAATCACCCTCGTACAAGGTAATCTCTGTCACTGCTAATGAGCAATGGACATGAGAGAAAGATATTGATGTTTGATCACTCTCTAACACAGCTAGAGACCAGTGCATGATTATTTATTCCTGTAATTTATTATACTTTTTACATAAGCTGGTGTAATAGGAAAAGTCAGCACAAAAGTAAACCTGACAACATATGTTATCAGGTCTTCATATACATAAAATAATTAGAAATATATCAAAGATGACCTGTGCCAAAAGACCACAACTCCCCTATGACTAGGTATTCCCAAAGCATAAAATGTCTCTTACTTCTTCCTCACGGATTTTAAGCTTCCTCTTTTCCTCTACTGCCGCTCTTTTGTTATCCTCGCGCAGCCGTTGCTCCTCAAGCTTCTTCCACCGTTCCTCTATTTGTTTCTCATACTGTAACTTAGCTCTTTTCTCCTTTTCCATAATCTGTTGCTCTCTGGCAGCTGCAAGTAGAACAACAGGTAAATGAGGCATACACTGCAGTCTAAATAAAAAAGCTATGCCTTTTGTTTGTTCTGTACTATGCTTTCTACCTTGCCTTATTATGCCTTGTGTATTAGGTTTACATCTGTTGGTATATATATATATATATATATATATATATATATATATATATATATATATATCTCCTATATATTTGCCCTGTGACTGTGCCTGGCCCTCTAACGCTGGGTGGAGTCACAGTGGTGGGCGGAGTTAGCAGCTCCTGCCCTGTCCCAGCACACCACTAGCAGGACGGAGCTGCAGACACATAATCCGCCCACCAGCCAGAAGCCACCAGGGCATGGACACCCCACACTGCCAGGTAACCACAGACCCCTCCCGTGCCACCTACACCCCAATGCCACCCGCACCACACACCCCAAACCCCCCTCCAGCAACTCCCACATGCAGCCACTGACAGCCCAGACACCCCCGACCCCTGCATAACTCACCACCACACACTGCCCAGCCTAACCCACCGCACCGAACCCACCCGCCGCAGCACCTCCCACAGCCATCCGCGCCATGGACACGGTGGCCGGGCCCTGCCGCCCGCACCACGGCCGACCAGACAGCCGCAGCCCGCACCACCCCTCCCGCCCTCCACACACCCCCAACGCCAGCCGCGCCTGGGACCCACTGTCCCGCCAGACGCCGTCCGCACAACGGACGAAGAGATTGCAGTTACGGCGCAGCATCACCCGCGCCTGTAACTGCTGCCGCCGCCGCCATACACATCAGGAGGGACGGGTGGCGCAGGAGAAGGCTTCATAGCCCCCCCTGCGCCGGTACAGACACCCGCTGCCTCCTCCGCACACCGAACACAACGCTGCCTCCCACCATCCCCAGAGACCCGGACTGTACACCACAGGGCCTGGCCTGCCGGCTCCACAGGCCAGAGACGGGGGGACAGCGCGCCTGCTAATGTGGCCGCTACACCAACTTCACAGGTGAGAGTGCACAGGCAGCTCCGCCTTCTGCGTCCCCTCCCAGCCGCCCGCGTCTCTGCGTCCCCTCCCTGCCGCCCCCCGCGTCTCTGCATCCCCTCCCTGCCGCCCCGCGTCTCCTCCCTGTCGCCCCGCGTCTCTGCGTCCCCTCCCTGCCGCCCCGCGTCTCTGCGTCCCCTCCCTGCCGCCCCACGGGTCTCTGCGTCCACTCCCTGCCGCCCGCGTCTCTGCGTCCACTCCCTGCCGCCCGCGTCTCTGCGTCCACTCCCTGCCGCCCGCGTCTCTGCGTCCACTCCCTGCCGCCCGCGTCTCTGCGTCCACTCCCTGCCGCCCGCGTCTCTGCGTCCACTCCCTGCCGCCCGCGTCTCTGCGTCCACTCCCTGCCGCCCGCGTCTCTGCGTCCACTCCCTGCCGCCCGCGTCTCTGCGTCCACTCCCTGCCGCCCGCGTCTCTGCGTCCACCTCCTGCCGCCCGCGTCTCTGCGTCCACTCCCTGCCGCCCGCGTCTCTGCGTCCACTCCCTGCCGCCCCGCGTCTCTGCGTCCACTCCCTGCCGCCCCGCATCTCTGCGTCCACTCCCTGCCGCCCCGCGTCTCTGCGTCCACTCCCTGCCGCCCCGCTTCCCCTCCCTGCCATCCCACGTCTCTCTATCCCCTCCCTGCCACCCGCGTCTCTGCCTCCCCTCCCTGGTACCCTGCGTCTCTGCCTCCCCTCCCTGCCGCCCGCGTCTCTGCGTCCCCTCCCTGCCGCCCGCGTCCCTGTGTCCCCTCCCTGCGTCTCTGCCTCCCCTCCCTGCCGCCCCGCCTCTCTGCGTCCCCTCCCTGCCGCCCCGCTTCTCTGCGTCCCTTCCCTGTCGCCCCGCGTATCTGCTGCCCCGCCTCTGCGTCCCCTCCCTGCCGCCCCACATCTCTGCGTCCCCTCCCCGGTACCCTGCGTCCCCTCCCTGCCGCCCCACATCTCTGCGTCCCCTCCCTGGTACCCTGCGTCTCTGCGTCCCCTCCCTCCCCGCGTCTCTGCGTCCTCTCCCTGCCGCCCGTGTCTCTGCATCCCCTCCCTGCCGCCCCGCGTGTCTGCCTCCCCTCCCTGCCTCTCTGCGTCCCCTCCCTGCCGCCCAGCCTCTCTGTGTCCCCCTCCCTGCCACCCTGCCTCTGTGTCCCCGCCCTGCGTCTGTGTCCCCTCCCTGCATCTCTGTGGCCCCGCCCCGCGTCTTTGTGTCCCCTCCCCGACGCCCCGCGTCTCTGCAAGGGTTAAAGGGGCGCAGCCCCTTCCGACGGTGTGAAGAGCGCCCGTAGGGCGCGATGAAGCACCTAGTGTATATATAAATAAAACTGTCTATCTAGCAAATGCATTTTCTTTTCCTTAGAGCTCGAGAAAAATAATAATTCTTGCTTAGGCAAAATAAACAAACAGCTACCTTTAAAGTGGTTGGCAGTCCATCTGTAGACCCTCTGAGAAACAAGTCAAGTAATCAGTGGAATGCAAAACAGGAAGCACCGAAACTGCAAGCTGCGGAATGCAAGTTCATCAGCGGTTGCTGCCTCTCCACAGTGGTGTGGCCGCATGCTGGCATAGCGGTACAAGAGTAGATGTCCCTCTGCCTTGAACCCCAGCTATTGAAGCACTGAGGTGCACAATGGACTGGTATTGAGGCTGGCTCATTATTAGGACACATGGCATCAACATCGCACCAACGGTGAGAATAACACCCAATGCTAAATTCTTTCCACTACAGACAAGGGTGACGTGTAAGCATAAAACAATGTTTGCAACTGGAGAAATTTCTTGTTGTGCAATATATCTCCACTTTGAACTGTCAGTGAACGTTCTTCCTTTTTTAACCAGTGCATGCACTAATTGTCTTTTTGCCACTAACCAGCTGAACTGCTAGCTTTTTATTTTTGCTTCTATTTAACACTCTATTGACTGAGTATGTAGAAGAACTCCACAGCTATATTCTCTTGGATCTAAGAATTATCAACTAATGTCTACCTGCTGTTTTACTATGCTTAATATACAATTTTATTGAATTATCAGTAAATGTGTCTGCTGTAATAAAATATTTTTTTATTATACAGTGCATCCAGAAAGTATTCACAACGCTTCACTTTTTCCACATTTTGTTACGTTACAGCCTTATTCCAAACTGGAATAAATTAATTTTTTCCCTCAAAATTCTACAAACAATACTCCATAATGACAACGTGAAAAAAAGTTTGAGATTTCTGCAAATTTATTAAAAATAAAAAACGAACAAATCACATGTACATAAGTAATCACAGACTTTGCCATGAAGCTCAAAATTGAGCTCAGGTGCATCCTGTTTCCACTGATCATCCTTGAGATGTTCCTACATCTTATTTGGATTCCACCTGTGGTAAATTCAGTTGATTGGACATGATTTGGAAAGGCACACACCTGTCTATATAAGGCCCCACACTTGACAGTGCATGTCAAATTAATTGATTCCAGTTTGGAATAAGGCTGTATCATAACAAAATGTGGAAAAAGTGAAGCGCTGTGAATACTTTCCGGATGCACTGGACATTTTCAAAACAGCTTTTTTTTTTTTTTGAGCGTATCAGTAGACTAGTCTAATTTTCTGCTTCATGATGCAATTGCCTTTAATCTATACTGTTTTAGGACTGGCTGATTCAGGTGGATATCAGCAGGGACAGCCATTTTTAGCAAGGGTGATTAGAGAAGGAAGAAAGTAAAACCAAAAGACATTGGGCCTAATTCAGAGTTGATCGCAGCAGCAAATTTGTTAGCAGTTGGGCAAAACCATGTGCACTGCAGGTGTGCCAGAAATAACATGTGTAGAGAGAGTTAGATTTGGGTGGGGTGTGTTCAAACTGAATTCTAAATTGTAGTGTAAAAATAATTCAGCCAGTATTTACCCTGCACAGAAACAAAATAACACACCCAAATCTAACCCTCTCTGCAAATGTTATATCTGGCACACCTGCAGTGAACATGGTTTTGCCCAACTGCTATCAAATTTGCTGCTATGATCAACTCTGAATTAGCCCCATTGAACAATATGACAGACAACGTGCCGGCAAAATAGCAATGTACAGCTTGGTCTGAGTTTTTTCCTCTTTATGATGGCAAATGCACAAATGGCTTAATTACAAACGTTTTTGTCAAACATACAAAAATGACTTATCACTTATGGACACGTGCAATCTAAAGAGATAAGGGGAGATGTTCAATTAGCGTTGAGTTCCATAAAAATCTCATGCGCTAACAAAATGCGGGTTATCCTGCAGGACAACAACAACGTTTACTCACACCACATAGAAGTGTGAGCAAAGATGAACAAGGTTTTGCCCCCATAATTAGATGCAATGTGCATGGCAGAACCTCCCTGCTTATTGAATCTCCCTCAACGACATGCACTTAAATCTCAAACTCTCTTTCATCCACAGCAGCTCATGTTTGCAGTATTTCTTTAATTGTGCACACATGACTATCTACTTGGATGGGTGAGTAAATATTGCATGTTTCTACAGACAGAAATGAGCTGCTGTGGGTGAGAGTTTATTTGAGAGTAAAGTGCACTGGAAAACACTGCTTTTTTCATGTCTACTCACTCCCAATGGCCCTGACCAGCGCTTTAAGTCTTAGCTAAAAATGAGCAGCAAACTTTAAAGAGGTTGTCAGTCCATAGCTTTAATAGATAGGTTTAATTTCCTGCTTCATGATGCAGTTGCCTGTAACCTATACTGTTTAATGATTGGCTGAATATCAGCTGGGACAGACAATTGCATCAGTGTGAAAAAGGGGTAGGAAAGAGCCTGATATATAAGTAAAAGATCATTCAAAAAGGCGTAGCTGCACTCAGGCTTCATCACACTTACCAATATTGTGTCCCATTAAGTTTGAAACAAATATGACAAAATAATTTTTTAGAACAGAATAAAAATAATTCACAGACTCTTAAAACTTACCAAGACATTTTTCTCTTTCTACCCGTCTTTCTTTTGCCAGCCTTTGTCTTTCATCGGTTTTGAAAAGACTGTCCATACCTTGAAGCAGGATGAAATTATGTTACACACTATACTTGGACTCGTGCACAAAATATTATCTCTGCAACGCAAACAAAAAATATAATTCTTTTTTGTACAAAGTAAAAAAATATAATACTGAAAATTTTTTTTTAATATTACAGCACTCGAACAAGTTACAAACAAAAATAAGAATTTACTTACCGATAATTCTATTTCTCATAGTCCGTAGTGGATGCTGGGGACTCCGTAAGGACCATGGGGAATAGCGGCTCCGCAGGAGACTGGGCACATCTAAAGAAAGCTTTAGGACTAACTGGTGTGCACTGGCTCCTCCCCCTATGACCCTCCTCCAAGCCTCAGTTAGGATACTGTGCCCGGACGAGCGTACACAATAAGGAAGGATTTTGAATCCCGGGTAAGACTCATACCAGCCACACCAATCACACCGTACAACCTGTGATCTGAACCCAGTTAACAGCATGATAACAGAGGAGCCTCTGAAAGATGGCTCACAACAATAATAACCCGATTTTTGTAACAATAACTATGTACAAGTATTGCAGACAATCCGCACTTGGGATGGGCGCCCAGCATCCACTACGGACTATGAGAAATAGAATTATCGGTAAGTAAATTCTTATTTTCTCTAACGTCCTAAGTGGATGCTGGGGACTCCGTAAGGACCATGGGGATTATACCAAAGCTCCCAAACGGGCGGGAGAGTGCGGATGACTCTGCAGCACCAAATGAGAGAACTCCAGGTCCTCCTCAGCCAGGATATCAATTTTGTAGAATTTTACAAACGTATTTGCTCCTGACCAAGTAGCTGCTCGGCAAAGTTGTAAAGCCGAGACCCCTCGGGCAGCCGCCCAAGATGAGCCCACCTTCCTTGTGGAGTGGGCATTTACAGATTTTTGGCTGTGGCAGGCCTGCCACAGAATGTGCAAGCTGAATTGTACTACAAATCCAACGAGCAATAGTCTGCTTAGAAGCAGGAGCACCCAGCTTGTTGAGTGCACACAGGATAAACAGCGAGTCAGATTTCCTGACTCCAGCCGTCCTGGAAACATATATTTTCAGGGCACTGACAACGTCTAGCAACTTGGAGGCCTCCAAGTCCCTAGTAGCCGCAGGCACCACCAATAGGTTGGTTCAGGTGAGACGCTGAAACCACCTTGGGGAGAAACTGAGGACGAGTCCTCAATTCCGCCCTGTCCGAATGGAAAATCAGATAAGGGCTTTTTCAGGATAAAGCCGCCAATTCTGACACGCGCCTGGCCCAGGCCAGGGCCAACAGCATGACCACTTTCCATGTGAGATATTTTAACTCCACAGATTTAAGTGGTTCAAACCAATGTGACTTTTGGAACCCAAAACTACATTGAGATCCCAAAGTGCCACTGGAGGCACAAAAGGAGGCTGTATATGCAGTACCCCTTTTACAAACGTCTGAACTTCAGGGACTGAAGCTAGTTCTTTTTTGGAAGAAAATTGACAGGGCCGAAATTTTAACCTTAATGGACCCCAATTTCAGGCCCATAGACACTCCTGTTTGCAGGAAATGTAGGAATCGACCCAGTTGAATTTCCTCCGTCGGGCCTTACTGGCCTCGCACCACGCAACATATTTTCGCCAATTGCGGTGATTATGTTTTTGCGGTTACATCCTTCCTGGCTTTGATCAGGATAGGGATGACTTCATCCGGAATGCCTTTTTTCCTTCAGGATCCGGCGTTCAACCGCCATGCCGTCAAACGCAGCCGCGGTAAGTCTTGGAACAGACAGGGTCCTTGCTGGAGCAGGTCCCTTCTTAGAGGTAGAGGCCACGGATCCTCCGTGAGCATCTCTTGAAGTTCCGGTTACCAAGTCCTTCTTGGTCAATCCGGAGCCACGAATATAGTGCTTTCTCCTCTCCATCTTATCAATCTCAGTACCTTGGGTATGAGAGGCAGAGGAGGGAACACATACACTGACTGGTACACCCACGGTGTTACCAGAGCGTCTACAACTATTGCCTGAGGGTCTCTTGACCTGGCGCAATACCTGTCGAGTTTTTTAATCATGTGGACGACTTCTGGGTGAAGTCCCCACTCTCCCGGGTGGAGGTCGTGCTGAGGAAGTCTGCTTCCCAGTTGTCCACTCCCGGAATGAATACTGTTGACAGTGCTATCACATGATTTTCCGCCCAGCGAAGAATCCCTGCAGCTTCTGCCATTGCCCTCCTGCTTCTTGTGCCACCCTGTCTGTTTACGTGGGTGACTGCCATGATGTTGTCCGACTGGATCAACACCGGCTGACCTTGAAGCAGAGGTCTTGCTAAGCTTAGAGCATTGTAAATGGCCCTTAGCTTCAGGATATTTATGTGAAGTGATGTATCCAGGCTTGACCCTAAGCCCTGGATATTCCTTCCCTGTGTGACTGCTCCCCAGCCTCGCAGGCTGGCATCCGTGGTCACCAGGACCCAGTCCTGAATGCCGAATCTGTGGCCCTCTAGAAGATGAGCACTCTGCAACCACCACAGGATGGATACCCTTGTCCGTGGTGACAGGGTTATCCGCTGATGCATCTGAAAATGCGACCCGGACCATTTGTCCAGTAGGCTCCACTGGAAAGTTCTTGCGTGGAATCTAACGAATGGGATTGCTTCGTAGGAAGCCACCATTTTTACCCAGAACCCTTGTGCATTGATGCACTGAGACTTGGTTCGGTTTTAGGAGGTTCCTGACTAGCTCGGATAACTCCCTGGCTTTCTCTTCCGGGAGAAACACCTTTTTTCTGGACTGTGTCCAGGAACATCCCTAGGAAACAGAAGACAAGTCGTCGGAACCAGCTGCGATTTTGGAATATTGAGAATCCAATCGTGCTGCCGCAACACTACCCGAGATAGTGCTACACCGACTTCCAACTGTTCCCTGGATCTTACCCTTATCAGGGAATCGTCCAAGTAAGGGATAACTAAAATTCCCTTCCTTCGAAGGGATATCATTTCGGCCATTACCTTGGTAAAGACCCGGGGTGTCGTGGACCATCCCTACGGCAGCGTCTGAACTGATAGTGACAGTTCTGTACCATAACCTGAGGTACCCTTGGTGAGAAGGGTAAATTTTGACATGAAGGTAAGCATCCTTGATGTCCCGAGACATCATGTAGTCCCCTTCTTCCAGGCACTGCTCTGAGTGACTCAATCTTGAATTTGAACCTCTGTATGTAAGTGTTCAAAGATTTTTGATTTTAGATTTAGAATCGGTCTCACCGAGCCGTCTGGCTTCGGTACCACAATAGTGTGGAATAATACCCCGTTCCCTGTTGCAGGAGGGGTACCTTGATTATCACCTGCTGGGAATACAGCTTGTGAATGGCTTCCAAAACTGCCTCCCTGTCAGAGGGAGACGTCGGTAAAGCAGACTTTTGGAAACGGCGAGGGGGAGACGTCTCGAATTTCAATATGTACCCTTGAGATATTACCTGAAGGATCCAGGGGTCTACTTGTGAGTGAGCCCACTGCGCACTGAAATTCATTGAGAACGGGCCCCCACCGTGCCTGAGCTTGTAAGGCCCTAGCGTCATACTGAGGGCTTTGCAGAGGCGGGAAAGGATTTCTGTTCCTGGGAACTGGGTAATCTCTTCAGCCTTTTTCCTCTCCCTCTGTCACGAGCAGAAAAGAGGAACCTTTTGTCCGCTTGCCAACAAAGGACTGCGCCTGATAATACGGCGTCTTATTTTGAGAGGCGACCTGGGGTACAAACGTGGATTTCCCAGTTGTTGCCGTGGCCACCAGGTCTAAAAGACCGACCCCAAATGTCCCCTTTCAAAGGCAATACTTCCAAATGCCGTTTGGAATCCGCATCACCTGACCATTTTACTGGTAGAATTGGACAACGCACTTATACTTGATGCCAGTCGGCAAATATTCCGCTGTGCATCCTGCATATATAGAAATGCATCTTTTAAATGCTCTATAGGCAATAATATACTATCCTTATCTAGGATATCAATATTCCAGTCAGGGAATCCGACCATGCCAACCCAGCACTGCACCTCCAGGCTGAGGCGATTGCTGGTCGCAGTATAACACCAGTATGTGTGTGAATACATTTTTGGATACCCTCCTGCTTTCTATCAGCAGGATCCTTAAGGGCGGCCATCTCATGAGAGGGTAGAGCCCTTGTTCTTACAAGCGTGTGAGCGCCTTATCCCCCCCTAGGGGGTGTTTCCCAACGCACCCTAACCTCTGGCGGGAAAGGGTATACAGCCAATACTTTTTAAGAAATTATCAATTGTTATCGGGGGGAAACCCACGCATCATCACACACCTCATTTAATTTCTCAGATTTAGGAAAACTACAGGTAGTTTTTCCCTCACCGAACATAATACCCCTTTTTTGTGGTACTCGTATTATCAGAAATGTATAAAACATTTTCCATTGTCTCAATCATGTAACGTGTGGCCCTACTGGAAATCACGGTTGTCTCTTCACCGTCGACACAGGAGTCAGTATCCGTGTCGGCGTCTGTATCTGCCATCTGAGGTAACGGGCGCTTTAGAGCCCCTGACGGCCTATGAGACGTCTGGACAGGCACAAGCTGAGTAGCCGGCTGTCTCATGTCAACCACTGTCTTTTATACAGAGCTGACACTGTCACGTAATTTTCAACAGTACATCCACTCAGGTGTCGACCCCCTAGGTGGTGACATCACTGTTACAGACACTCTGCTCCGTCTCCACATCATTTTTCTTCTCATACATGTCGACACAAACGTACCGACACACAGCACACACACAGGGAATGCTCTGATAGAGGACAGGACCCCACTAGCCCTTTGGGGAGACAGAGGGAGAGTATGCCAGCACACACCAGAGCACTATATATATATATATATATATATATATATATATATATATATATATATATATATATATATATATATATATATATATACAGGGATAACCTTATATAAGTGTTTTTCCCCTTATAGCTGCTGTATGTTTTAATACTGCGCCTAATTTGTGCCCCCCTCTCGTTTTTTAACCCTTTCTGTAGTGTAGTGACTGCAGGGAAGAGCCAGAGAGCTTCCCTCCAACTGAGCTGTGAGGGAAAATGGCGCCAGTGTGCTGAGGAGATAAGGCCGCCGAAAAGGGGGCGGAGCCTATCACCCGTTTTTCTGTATATTCTGGCAGGGGTTAAATGCATCCATATAGCCCAGGAGCTATATGTGATGTATTTTTTGCCATGTAAGGTATTTTTATCATGTTTTATTGCGTCTCAGGGCGCCCCCCCCAGCGCCCTGCACCCTCAGTGACCGGAGTATGAAGTGTGCTGAGAGCAATGGCGCACAGCTGCAGTGCTGTGCGCTACCTTATTGAAGACAGGAACGTCTTCTGCCGCCGATTTTTCCGGACCTCTTCGCTCTTCTGGCTCTGTAAGGGGGCCGGCGGCGCGGCTCCGGGACCCATCCAGGCTGGGCCTGTGATCGTCCCTCTGGAGCTAATATCCAGTAGCCAAGAAGCCCAATCCACTCTGCACGCAGGTGAGTTCGCTTCTTCTCCCCTTAGTCCCTCGATGCAGTGAGCCTGTTGCTAGCAGGTCTCACTGAAAATAACAAACCTAAACTAAAACTTTCACTAAGAAGCTCAGGAGAGCCCCTAGTGTGCACCCTTCTCGTCGGGCACAGAAATCTAACTGAGGCTTGGAGGAGGGTCATAGGGGGAGGAGCCAGTGCACACCAGTTAGTCCTAAAGCTTTCTTTAGATGTGCCCAGTCTCCTGCGGAGCCGCTATTCCCCATGGTCCTTACGGAGTCCCCAGCATCCACTTAGGACGTTAGAGAAAATAAAAGTAAATAATTACGGCTCGTTACCGATAGCGTCATACAGGCAGACATACATACCAGATACAGACAGCACTATTAAACAACTTAATAACAGGAGGAGTGGAGGAAAAGTTTTAACATTTTAGCGTGATTTTGTATATATTTTAGGCATAGCACTCCAAATGACAACAAAAACTCCTTTATCCAGCACCTCAAGCATTCCGAATAATTTCATACCTGCATTTAAAACAAGTGAGCATTGGGCTTGCAATCACTAAAATTCAATATGATTATACTGTACCACCTTGTGCAACTCTCCTGATTAAACCCCCCCCCCCCCCCCCAAAAGCAAAAAAAAACCCACAACATTTTTGCAGGTGTCTACTGCAAGTTAATCGCTAAAATACACCACCTGGAAATACATTTTTTAAATAAACATAATTAGGAAGATTGCAAGGGTCATATCAATAATAAAAACCTCCAATACATCAATAACAGAGAATAATAGAATAATATAACACAATCCTGCAGGAAAGTGAAAGTAAACTAGGTGAACATACCACATTCTTCTCCATAATAGTTACAAAGGTGAAGATCAAATACTGCATTTATTACTTAGCAAAGCCTTGAAGTACAGTATACTTGTACAAGTACGCATAAACCACACTGAATGTAAATGTAAGCCCTAAACTAAATTGCAGGGGACTTTAACATCTTAATTCAGAATAAAGTTACCGTAAGTGGGTTTGCAAACAGTTACTATGTACTGTACAGCACCAATGAAATTATTCAGAATTCGGTAGAAGATGCACACTGCTAAAGATAAAGCTAGCTAGATACACTGATAATCAAACACGTCTATTTGTGGTGACAGAACATCAAAGATTCATCTTTATCTGTTTCATTGAAAACCAACTACTTGACATTGTGTGTCAGTAATGGTCTGATAAGCACAAATAATAGGTGAAGTTTTAGCCTACAAACACAAATGTATGTATGCATGCAGTACTTTTAGTCGGAGCATTGCCTTTATTGCAAAGTAGGTGCCGTTCTAATAAACCTAACACTATATTTAATATATGGAACGACGTAACATTTACAGTAAATGATTACGTTACTAGCAGGCACTAATTATTTCTGTAAAACAAGTGTAACTCTGCAAAGCAGTTACAGGAACCGGAAATAGTGTCTACTCGAACAAATAATGCGATGAGCACTGCTAAACAATTTAATGAGGACTGGTGTGCCAGAGAACTATATTTTAGACATGGTGCTTAACACCCCTTTCACAACACATAAATAACCCGGTATCGACCCGATGCGCGGTGTGAAAGGGCCATGGTCGAATTCCCGGGTCACCTGATCCTGTAATTCAACCCGGGAATAAAGCAGTGTTATTCCCAGGTTGAATACCGGGGTTGGTGGCAGCGTGAACGGATTCCCAGGTTGATGCGACCCGTTCACTACATAGGGAGAGGCGGCGCGGAGATGAGCTCATCTCCCAGCGCCGCATCCGCCCCCCCCCGCCGCTATGGCAACCGACCCGGCAAATTGCCGGGTCGAGAAGCCTGCAGTTAGGGTCCAATGTCGGATCCTACCCAGGAGGGACCAGTTTCCAATTCCCAGGTGGGATCCAGCATTGGCGATGAGAAAGGGGTATAAGTAAACCGAAGGCATACACATAAATACATATTTTCTCTTACGTCCTAGAGGATGCTGGGTACTCCAAAAGGACCATGGGGTATAGACGGGATCCGCAGGAGCTTGAGCACGCTGAAAAGACTAACTGGGTGTGAACTGGTTCCTCCCTCTATGCCCCTCCTCCAGACCTCAGTTAGACTTTGTGCCCAGGACTGACTGGACACTCACTAGGGGAGCTCTCCTGAGTTTCTCTAGAAAAGACTTTTGTTAGGTTTTTTATTTTCAGGGAGACCTGCTGGCTACAGGCTCCCTGCATCGTGGGAGTGAGGGGAGAGAAGCAGGACCTACTTCTTCTTAGTTTAAGGGCTCTGCTTCTCGGCTACTGGACACTATTAGCTCCAGAGGGTTCGATCACTTGGTGCGCCTAGCTGCTTGTTCCCGCAGCCACACCGTCACCCCCCTCACAGAAGCCAGAAGCCGGGTGAGTATGCAGACGGCAGAAGACTTCGGTAGTGAGGTACAGCGCAGCGGTAGCGCTGCACTCCATGCTCCCACACACTTCAACGGCACTCACAGGGTGCAGGGCGCTGGGGGGGGGGGGGGGGGGCGCCCTGGGCAGCATCTACTGAGGTCTGGGATACCGGCAAATTTAGCGGGCTGAAGCGTGCCAGGAAGGGGCGGAGCTTAGTCACGCGGCTCACCAGCGCCATTTTCCCTCATACACGCGGCTGCATGAGACGCTGGCCCGGGACCTCCAAAAGCTCCACTACAAGTAACGGTCAGTTTTATGGTGCATATGTAATGTTTCAAAGCAGCGCTTTTTCCATATATTATTTGGTGTGATATATGGGCGCTGGGGTGTGAGCTGGCATACTCCCTCCTTGTTCCTCTATCCGGGCTTCCTTGTGGGCCTGTCCCCTAACTGAGGCATTGTGTGTGTGTGTGTGTGTGTGTGTGTGTCGCTGTGTCGATACTCAGTGTCGGCATGTCTGAGGCTGAATGTTATTCACCGGAGGAGGTTACTGGGGGAACAGATGCGGGTCTGGAATTGGCTCTGTCGGCGCAACCGACGCCTGGGTTATTCACATTGTTAAATACACTTAATACAAATGTGGCTTCTTTGTCGAAGAGGTTAGATAAATCAGAGTCGCAGACACAGGTGTGGAGAAAATCCATGGAGGATGCTTTTTCTCAGGTGCAGACCCCATCGGGGTCGCAAAAGCGGCCGTTTACCCAGGTAGATACTGATACCGACACGGATTCTGATTCAGAGGTCGATTTCACTGAGGCTGCTTTACATCCACGAGTGGTTAAGAGTATTCAATACATGATTGTGGCTATAAAAGATGTTTTGCACATTTCTGATGAACCTGAGGTGCAGGAAACAAGGATTTGTTTGTTCAAAGGGAAAAAACCTGAGGTGAAGTTTCCCCCTCTCATGAAATGAATACTCTCTGTGAAAAGGCTTGGGAGTCGCCGGACAAGAGGTGGCAGATTCCCAAGAGGATTTACATGGCGTATCCTTTCCCCTCTGATGACAGGGAAAAATGGGAGGCGTCTCCAAATGTTGTCAAAGCTCTATCTCGTTTGTCTAAGAAGGTGGCGCTTCCGTCTCCTGACACGTCAGCTCTCAAGGATCCGGCGGATCGCAAGCTGGAGACGTCTCTGAAGTCCATTTTCGCTAATACGGGTGCATTGCTCAGACCTGCTGTGGCGTCGGTATGGGTGAGTAGTGCTATTGCTAAATGGGCTGAGAATTTAGCTGCTGATATGGATACCCGTGATAAAGATACTGTTCTTTTGACTCTTAGTTATATCAAGGACGCTGCAGATTACCTGAAGGATGCGGCGAGGGATGTTGGTCTCTTGGGATCAAGAGCCAATGCCATGTCGATCTCGGCCAGGAGGGCGCTGTGGATCCATCAATGGAATGCGGATGCCGACTCCAAGAGCGCTATGGAAGCTTTACCCTTCAAAGGTAATGTCTTGTTTGGAGACGGCTTGGATGACCTGGTTTCTACCGCGACTGCAGGCAAGTCGTCTTTTCTTCCCTATGTTCCCACACAACAGAAAAAGGCACCACATACCGATGTGGCAAAAGCACAGAAAAGAGCACAACATTTTGGGGGTGGTGCCTTTTCTTAATATACATTAATTCTTACCACCAGTAAAAAGAAAAAATCCAAGAGACTCAATTATATAAATTGGTCTTAAAAATCTCTAATAAAAAAAATAGAAATAAAGAGGTAGGTATTGTGAGTGCCCAAAGCAACGCCTGAGTAAAACTGCACTTTACATGTTTTATGTATTTACAGTGCTGCAAATTACATGGTTTGCTCGGTGTTGAATCTTCATGAGAAGGATTGAACTTAATTGTCAATAACCAAATGACTGCAAATCATCTTTCTTTTTCAGTCGCTGTATATTATGGCATTCTTTGATCAATATACTGAAGCACAGATTATGGGTGGTAAACCGTGGTATGCTATTAGGTGCAGTGAATTACAACACGGTAATAACAGGCTTTTAAGCCCGATAACGCCATCGGGTTATCCAATTACAGCCTGTTTTTACAGTGCACTAACTAACCAGTTATCGGCCGATAACACATGGGATCAGTGATAACACTGCAGACCCATGTGTTTGCCTCCACAAAAGGGTCTCCTGGGGCATGCAAAGCAGAATCCCGATAAGTGCCCCATGGTAAACCTTTAGCTCCGATAACTCACCGCATCTAATAGGATACCCTGTGTTTCATTTAGATCATCATCAGAACACACAAGGAGTTTCATTTATTTATTTAACAGTTTCTTATATAGCGCAGCATATTCCGTTGCGCTTTACAATTAGAACAACATTAATAGAACAAAACTGGGTAAAAACAGACAGACAGACAGAGGTAGGAAGGCCCTGCTCGCAAGCTTACAATCTCTGGTTTAACACAAAATACAATATTATATGCACAGCCCCAACTCTCCTGGATCGGGAGATTTTGGCAGGCCAGTCCCAATGTGTTGCAGAACTTCAGCACAATTGTTTAAGATCTCTAGAGCCAGTGGGAGGGTTTTCAGTCTATAACAGCCGTCCGCTGTTCCCTTAGTGCTTTATTTTCTCACTGGTACTTACCGTACCAGCAGAACTTACACCTCCAGCAATAGAGGCTTACACAATTGGCTAGAGACTGCTAGACAGACTAACAGTAGGACAGGAGGCAGACGCTGGGTTAGGTCGGGATTCCAGCAGAAGTAGTATGGGCACAGAGAGGTGGTATCCAAGCACTTTGCAGTTGGTAATATCTTGCGGCAGGACACGGAAAGGGCACTGAGAAGATACAAGGAGGGATCAAGACACTCGACACGGACTAGGGTTCAGGGAAAAGGTAACTCACTGATGGACGAAGAATTCACAGAAGCAGAGTATCCACAGGCAGAGCATGATTCGCAGGAACCTCACACACAGACCAGTCACTTACATCTAAGCATAATCTACAACCAGCAAGGCATGGCTGGTCGGAATGCCTTAAAAGATCCTGGGACCAATCAGCAGTACCATGGAAGGAGGAGGACCCGATTATGAGAATTCATCTAACACGTTGTCGCCTGGCGGGACACCTACAGACCGACTGGGAACGCCAGTCGGAAGAGACATCCCAGTCACCTACCAATGGCCAGGACTCACAGACAGCAAAAGACGTGGCCCTAGCTTGTAACATTAGGAGGGCAGTGTTCTGATATAGCTGTAATGTTGGTAGGCAAATCCTGTTCATTTTTACTCTGCATATTGGCAGATATGGGGGGATTTGAGACTGGAGCAAGTGGCCCACCTCCCACAAGCACAGTCCTTACATGACCTTCTCCTTTTACAGGAACAGTTTCTTCACAATCATCTTGAGTCAGCTTCGCCCCAATGGCAAGACATATGCACTTTGTCAATAACTTTCAGTTAATTCCCTCTGTATTTAAAAAACAATGCTCAGCATGTTATGCAGGGGACTTAAACACTCAACCTCATGTTCCACAGTCAAACACTTAACACATGACCTATTTGCCACTACAGCAAGCCTAATAATTCTAACTATATGTAAGCTAGTGGTAATTGGGGTGTGGCCACGGCAGCAAGGGAGTAAGACACGTTTTACAGGACCTTCCCAGCGCCTTATCCTTATTGCCCATCCTGTCAAGTGCCAGACTCGCAATCTAGCCACATGCCTCACTAATGCCCCTGTGAAGCAGCCGGTGTGCTGTGGTGCCGCTGTGTCCCCCCCACTTGGTGTTCCTGCTGCACTTGCTGGACTGCGGCCTGTGCGTGCTGGAGGCCTCTGGAGTATAGTTGAACTTCTGGTTACGCTCCTGGCAGCCGCCCGACTTCCATCTCCAAGGTGCAGCCTGGTACTCTGTCTCTGCCCCCTGTGAGGACGCTGTGTCCCTCCTGCCGCAAACAGGGGATCGTGCCCGGTGCACGCTGGGGACCTCCGGAGCATCACCGGACTTCCGGCTGCGCTCCCATCGGCTGCCCGGCTCCTGTCTCCACTGCGCTCTCCTGGGTGACTTGCCATCTGCGCCTGGGGGATCCTGCGCTCCCGGCTCCCTGCTGCTGCCAGTGTGAATCGGGGAGGACGGGCCTGAACGCCCGGCAGCCATCTTAAGTGAGGGACTGTGCTTTCCCTGCATCCACACCAGCCCTGTAAGCCGGCTGTGCCTACACTGAGGGTGCAAAGCTCCCTGAAGTTCACATCTGGTGCTGGGCTGCACAGTGAGTAGAGGATTGGTCTGCTTCTGCCCCTGTTCTCCTACTTGTTTATACTGCTACCTGCCATTATTGGGCTAGTGGACTGTGCTCTGATTATTGCCTTACAGTGCTGCACCTTCTATTTGGAATACCTGCATTGCTCGAGATCATATTATCTGTGCACCATGGTGAAAGGCGGATCAGCTGTGGCCAAACTGGAGAAATTTGCCAGACAATCTGCACCTCAGGCGAATACCTCTCCTCCCATGCCTGATCAGTCTGCTCATCCTGATCCCCCCTCTGCGGCGGGTCTGGGCCCCTCCTCACCATCTTCTATTCAGCAAGTACTTGAGACCATTGCAGACCGTGAAACACCCAGCTGATAAAATAGAAAAAGTACAATGTGATCTCTCCTTGTTGCGGCAGGATGTGCAGCGTATCCGTAAGCGTGTTGGGGAGGTCGAGACCCGTGTCTCTACATTAGAGGACACGAGCGGTCCCCTGAAACAGACCGTTTCTTCCTTGTCTCAGCAAGTTTCCTCAATCCAAACTAAGCTACTTGACATGGAGGGACGACTGCGTAGGAATAATGCCAGGTTTGTTGGCCTACCGGAAAGGGAAGAGGGTGCACACCCTGAAGAATTTCTGGAAACCTGGCTTAAAGAACTGTATGGCGCAGCCTCCTTCACTCCTCAATTCGCGGTGGAACAAGCTCATCAGATCCCTTTCTGACAGCTGCCACCTGGTGCCCCCCCACGCACGTTCATTGCTATATTTTTGCACTACAAGGATAGATATGCAGTCCTCCGTCTGGGGCTCACCCAGGGCCCACTCACCAGGAATGGTGTGAAAGTATCTGTATTTCCCGATTTTGCAGCTGAAGTTCAAAAGAACCGGGCTCAATTCATGCCTATAAAAACCTTAACCTCTAGTACTCCATGTTGTTTCCTTCCAAACTTAGACTCGTTTCGTAGGGGGAATCAAAGTTCTTTAACTCTCGTGAGGCAGCTGCCTGGCTTGACCGCTATGCACCGGGTGGCAAACAAATGGCCCCGGACTGATTGATGGTTTGTATTATTTAACTGGTATTCTGTTCTGGATTTATACATACTGTTCTGGGGAGCCCCCATGCTTTGGTGGTATCTGTGCTTTTGCCTCATTGTTATTTTTTGCTATACGTTGAATTTACTGCTTATAGTGGTGGCTTAGCGTATATTTGGGGATTTTGGTTGGTTTAAGGGACAAAGTATGCCACTGTTTGGGGAGGTATACAGGGTGGGGGGGGGGGGGGGGGGGGGGAGTTGGGGTTTGGGTTTTTCTTTGTTTTTTTATGCTGACCTTATGACCAGTCAATGTAATAGTTTATATGCTCTGCACTGCGTTGGAATGTCTGTGTGTGCCCTCCAGTGTTCCGCTCTCTTCCGGCTACGGTTATCCTTCCCATGTATATTGCCCTATGTGCTGTATGTCTGAGTTGAAACTTCTCGCGTGGAATCTCCGGGGTCTTACCGATAGAGTGAAGCACTCCTTAGTTTTCAAAATGCTTAAGAAGTATGGCCCGGACATTGCATGCCTTAATGAGACTCATTTAGAAGGTAACAGACTGTTATCATTCCTCAAACCATGGGTTGGGTGGGCACATCATGCATCACAGTCTTCCTTTTCAAGGGGTGTGTCTGTTTCGGTCTGTTTTGATAAAAAAAAAACGGTACAATTTGAGTGGTTATCTTTGCAGACAGATCCCCATGGTAGATTTGTTTTTATTAATTGTAAACTGCACCCTAAACCGACTTTTCTTTTGGCTATGTCCCTTTTCCTACGATGTGTTGCAAAAGCCTGCTACCCTTATAGCTTCTTCTCCCTGTACTCCTGTTCTCTGCTTGGGTGATTTTAATAACCTTTTGGATTTTTCCCTCGATAAGTGGAGGCCGTCCCCCACCCCCGTGGCTAACAGCGGCCCCTCAAAGTTTGCAGGATATATTGATAGTTTAGGTTGGGTGGATGCATGGAGAACTCGTAATCAGACATTACAACAGTTCTCCTGTTTTTCTAGAATGCATGGCTTTTTTTCCCAGAATCGACCTGGCCTTGGTGTCCCCTTCACTTCTTACCAGAATTACTGATGTCCATTACGAGGCTAGGGGAATCTCAGACCATTTGCCTTTATTGTTGTCTCTTAATGTTGAATGCCAAAGGGGTCACTACTACTGGAAACTACATCCGTCCTGGTTGGCTCAGATAGGGGTTGACGCTGATTTAGTGGAACAGTGGGAGGGGTATTTTGCCACTAATGTAGGCTCTTTCCACGTGGCAGTTGTATGGGACTCGTTTAAGGCCTTCTTACGAGGCACGTTTATTAGAAGTATTGCAGCCATTAAATCATCTCGGCGGCGCACTGAGAAAGATTTGGCGTCTGCTTTTTGGGAGTTAAAAATGCAGTACCTGAGAGAGAGAGTTCAACCATCACCAAAACTCGCTGGTTATTGGCTCAATCGGCTTGGTTGGCCCACTGGGCAGATACAAACTCCCGTAGTCTAATGTTTCGAGCTAATTCTATATACATGCAGGCTGACAGGCCTGATAGCTTGTTAGCCCACTTAGTTCATTACGATTGTCCTGGGACTGTCACGCAAATGATTGACCCTGCTGGTAATTCTGTTACTACAACATCTGACATTGCACAAGTTTTTTTGTCTTTCTATAAAGAGATGTATAGGTCTAGGTTGTATTGCTCGGACCTGGAATTGAGCCAATATTTGGCAACGGTACCTCTTCCAAAATTATCTGCTGAAGCGTGTGCCCTTTTAGACATTCCTTTTACTATTGAGGAGATTTCTGCAGCCATTAGAGCCTTTCCCACTGGTAAGGCTCCGGGCAGTGATGGCCTTCCCATTGATCTCCACAAACAATATATAGATGTATTTGCCCCAAAACTTCATGCTTTATATTTGAAGTTGTTTGCAATGCAGATTGATTGATTCTCTTTTTCTTTTTTTTCTTCTCTTTCTCTTCCTAGGTTTGTGCCAGATATATATGGAGTCTGCTGTAATTTGTTATACTTTGACTGAATACTTATGCATCTGACTATGTATATTGTTTTTCTTCTTGTGTTTTTTTTTGCGTGTACATGTTACTCTTTCTTCAATAAAAAAATTTTACTCTATTAAAAAAACAAAAACAAAAAAAAAACTAGTGGTAATTATTAGGTTTTACCAATGCAGCCAGGAAGATCCACGTTGTGTGTAGCTGTAGACTAGTGCGGGGTAACGAGTATTAAATTAGTCTTTCTAGATCACAAGACTTGAAATATGGTATAGGACAGGGGTTCCCAACCAAAGGCACACCAACAGCCCAGGTTTTAATGATAGCCATACTTAAGCATAGCTGCCTTAATTAGTACCTTGGTTATTTTGATTTAACCATCTGTGCTTAAGCATGGATATCAGTAAATCCTGTACTGTTAGTGTGCTTTGGACCAAGGTTGGAAAACACTGGTATAGGAGGTTTGGTGTTTGAATACCTTGCTTGCACTGTTATGCATTTTATTACAGGCGGATTAAGTCAATGAGGATTATCATTACCATGATACAAATACACTACTGTACATAATTACAGATTGCTTGTTAAATGTCTGATTATGTGGTCTGGTGTTTGAACCCCTGGCAGGATGAACTGTGATGTGTATTTTATGACAGGGGGTGATGTACATTTGTATGTTGCTTTAATGGTTATTACATTTGTATTGTAAGAGTATAGGCAAAAGAAGTGGTAGTGATACATCTAGATTTTGAACAGTAACATAATTGAATTGAGATAAAAGGGTGAAAAAGGATCAATTTTGTAGTGGTAGAAAGTTCCTAGCAATTTCCAGTCCAGATCTGGAGATCTTGGGGTCTTGTCCTTTTAAGGAGGCTGACTTTGCACTTTGGCAGAGAAGCACAATTTCAGTTGCACCGTGAGCAACTTATTAAAACTTTTTACACAACCACACAAATTTGTGGAACTTAATTAAAACGAGATTTATGGTAAGAACTTACCTTTGTTAAATCTCTTTCTGCGAGGTACACTGGGCTCCACAGGGAATAACATCGGGTTGTAGAGTAGGATCTTGATCCGAGGCACCAACAGGCTCAAAGCTTTGGCCTTCACAAGATGCATAGCGCCGCCTCCTCTATAACCCCGCCTCCGTGCACAGGAGCTCAGTTTTTGTTAACCAGTCCCAAGCAGTAGCAGGTAAAAGACGACAATAGTTAGTAGCCACATACACCACACACTCACGACAGGAGAGGGTATCAGTGGCTAATGCCATACAAACCCAGAAGCTAAGTGCATCATGGAGCCCAGTGTAACTTGCAGAAATATTTAACAAAAGGTAAGTTCTTACCATAAATCTCGTTTTCTGCTGCGGGGTACACTGGGCTCTACAGGGAATAACATCGGGGGATGTCATAAAGCAGTTCCTTATGGGAGGGGACGCACTGTAACGGGCACAAGAACCCGGCGTCCAAAGGAAGAATCCTGGCAGGCGGAAGTATCGAAGGCATAGAAACTTATGAACGTGTTGACTAAGGACCACGTAGCCGCCTTGCACAATTGTTCAAGGGTCGCACCACGGCGGGCCGCCCAAGAAGGGCCAACGGACAGAGTAAAATGGGCCTTAATGGTAGCAGGAGCTGGAAGACCATGTGCAATCACCATTCTAATCCATCTGGCCAAGTTCTGCTTGTTAGCAGGCCAGCCACGTTTGTGAAAACTAAACAGTACGAAGAGAGAGTCAGACTTCCGAATGGAAGCAGTTCTCTTCACATAGATACGGAGAGCCCGTACCACATCCAAAGACCGCTCTTTGGAAGACAACACAGAAGAATTAAATGCAGGAGCCACAATCTCCTGGTTAAGGTGGAAGGAAGACACCACCTTAGGTAGATAACCAGGGCGCGTCTAAGAACTGCCCGATCACTGTGAAAAAAATCAGATAGGGGGACCTACAGGATAAAGGCACCAAAGTCTGAAACACATCTAGCAGAAGCAATCACTAGCAGAAACAAGACCTTAAGGGAAAGCCACTTAAGATCCGCAGATGCAAGAGGGTCCAAAGGAGACTCTTGCAAGGCCTCCAAAACCACAGACAAATCCCTAGGGCCTACAGGTGGGACATAAGGAGACTGAATGCGCAACACACCCTGAGTGAAGGTATGAACATCGGGCAGAGTTGCAATTTTTCTCTGAAACCATACCAAGGCAGAAATATGAACCTTGAGGGAGGCCAGACGAAGGCCTAGGTCCAGGCCATGCTGTAGGAAGGCCAAAAGTTTGGCCGTACTAAACTTGTAAGCGTCATGATTGGTATTTGCGCACCAAGCAAAGTAAGAATTCCAGACCCTATGGTAAATCCGAGCAAAAGCCAACTTATGGGCCTTCAACATAGTTTGAATGACCGCCTCAAAAAAACGCCCTAAGTATGGAAGCTTCAAGAGCCACGCCGTCAAAGCCAGTCGGGCTAAATCCTGGTAGACACAAGGGCCCTGAACGAGGAGGTCTGGCCGTTGTGGAAGTAGAAGGGGAACTCTATCTAGAGGCCCTGTAGGTCTGAGAACCAATGCCATCTGGGCCATGCGAGAGCAATTAGAAGTAGTATTCCTCCTTCTTGTTTGTACTTCCTTATTACTCTGCGCAGTAAAAGACACTGGAGGGAACACATGGCACCCAAAAGATTGCCAGTGCGTCCACGAATGCTGCTTGAGGATCCCTTGTTCTTGCTCCAAAGACCGTACCTTGTGATTGTGTCGAGATGCCATCAGATCCACATCTGGAAGGCCCCAATTGTCCATGAGGAGTTGAAATACTTCTGGATGGAGGCTCCACTCTCTGGCATGTACGTCCTGACGACTGAGAAAGTCGGCTTCCCAGTTGAGGACCTCCGGAATGAACACTGCCAATACGGCTGGCAGATGGCGTTTTGCCCATTGAAGAATCCTTGATACTTCCCTCATTGCCATGCGTCTTCGAGTGCCGCCTTGATGATTTATGTACGCCACCCTGGTGACGTTGTCCAACTGTACCTGAACAGGTCTGTTCTGAATTAAATGCTGGGCCAGGTTCAGAGCATTGAACACCGCCCGCAGTTCCAGAATGTTGACTGGAAGGAGAGACTCCTCCTTGGTCCACCGACCCTGAGGGAGTATTGCTCCAACACTGCGCCCCAGACTCTCAGACTGGCATCCGTCGTCAGAAGGACCCAGTTGGAGATCCAGAAGGGACAACCCCTGCTCAAAATGTCCGTCCTGCAGCCACCAGCTCAGTGACAGACGGACCTCCGGAGACAAGGAGATCATGTGAGACCTGATCCGGTGAGGCAGGCCGTCCCATTTGGCAAGAATCAGTTTCTGCAGAGGGCGAGAATGGAATGGAGCGTACTCCACCATGTCGAAAGTCGACACCATGAGACCTAGCACTTGCATCGCCAAATGTATCGACACTTGCGGACGAGATAGGAAGCATCGAATCCTGTCCTGAAGCTTTAGGACCTTCTCCTGAGACAAGAACCACCTCTGGTTGTGATTGTCCAACAACGCTCCCAGGTGCACTATGCGCTGCGCAGGGACCAGGGAAGATTTCTTCCAGTTGATGAGCCACCTGTGGGCTTGCAGAAACTGGACAGTCAGATCTAGATGGCGTAGGAGAATTTCTGGGGAATTTGCCAGGATCAATAAGTCGTCCAGATATGGCAGGATCCTGACCCCTTGACGACGGAGTACAGCCATCATTACCGCCATAATCTTGGTGAAGACTCGCAGAGCCGTGGTCAAACCAAAAAGGTAACAGCCGAAATTGGTAATGGAGGTTGCCAACCGCAAACCTCAGGTACTGCTGATGTGACATTGCAATGGGAACATGCAGGTAAGCATCTTGTATTTCCAGGGAGAATATATAATCCCCAGGTTCCAAGGCCAGAACAATAGAGCGAAGAGTTTCCATAAGAAACTTGGGAGACCCCCACAAATTTGTTCAAGGACTTGAGGTTGAGAATGTGCCGAGAGGACCCATTCAGTTTCGGGACTAGAAGCAGCGGTGAATAGTACCCCTTGCCTCTCTGAGCCAGAGGCACCTGTACCACCACGCCTGTGTCCAGGAAGGACTATACCATCAAATGAAGAGTTTTTACCTTCACCTGATCCGAAGGGCCGTCTGTCAGGCAAAACCGATGAGGGGGACAATTTTTGAAGGATACGGCGTAACCTCGAGTGACTACATCCCGTACCCAGGCATCGGAAGTGGTCTTCAACCATTCCTGGGTATACCCTAGAAGTCAGCCCCCCACCCTGGGATCCCTCAGAGGGAGGCCCGCCCCGTCATGCGGCAGGCTTGTCAGTCTTGGAAGCAGGGCTTGGGCTTATTGGGTTTGGAAGTGCGAGCCTGTTTCGGGTACGCCTGACCCTTTGCTTTACCTGAAGGACGAAAGGAGCGAAAAGAAGTACTCTTACCATTCGGTACTAAAGGAGCAGTACTAGGTAGACCAGCTGTTTTAGCGGAAGCTAAATCAGCCACTATCTTGTTGAGGTCTTCTCCAAAAAGCATGTCTCCCTTAAAAGGGAGTACCTCCAGGGTTTTCTTAGAGTCCAGATCCACGGACCAGGACCGCAACCATTGCCAGTATGGACATGGTAGAAGCCTTGCCGCCAGAATACCGGCATCAGAAGCCACCTCCTTAATATAATGAGAAACTGTGACAATATACGATAGACATTGTCTAGCATGATCAGAAGCGTTGGAAGACATTTCAGCTTCCAACTCCTGAGCCCACGCTTCAATAGCCTCTGCAGCCCAAGTGGCTGCAATGGTGGGCCGATGCGCAGCACCTGCTAGGGTATAAATCGCCTTTAAAAGAACCCTCCACACGCTTATTTTGTGAGGTAAAAAAAAAAACGACCTGTGCCCTTGCCCTGGTGGTTTAGTGGAGTCCCTGCTCAACCACAGTGTCCACACCAGCGCTCGCGGACCAGATCGCGATTTTAGCTGGACCCGCCTAGGGAACCCACTTACCTCCTCCCTGAGTGCGGCCACGCAATCCAGGAGAACTTCGGCGGGTGTTTGACTAACGAGAAGCAAACCGGAGTCTCCGCTGTAAGTACCTGGCAACCAGGGCGAGGGAGTATAAAGAGCCGCTGGGGGAGGTGATTGAGCTGCAGCAGGAGGAGATGTCAGACTGACATCTAATACTCACAGAGCCACTGCTGCAGCCCTTGAAGTCTTCATTTTTAACTTAGAAAAGCTCTTCTCAGGGCTGCTGGAACAGCCTCCCTGTTGTATGCCTGCACTGCATGGCACCAACTACAAAACTGAGCTCCTGTGCACGGAGGCGGGGTTATAGAGGAGGCGGTGCTACGCATCTTGGGAAGAAGGTCAAAGCTTTGAGCCTGTTGGTGCCTCGGATCAAGATCCTACTCTACACACCGATGTTATTCCCTGTGGAGCCCACTGTACCCCGCAGCAGAAAACACTTATTTACAACAGAAACAAGCACAAATTGTAGTATCTCAGGAGAGAATCATAAAATCATAATGGAATAAAATTAGTTCATCTACAGCGATAGGTAGATCCAATGGAAGCATTTTTATGCACCAAGCTCCTCTTCAGATTTTCCTGAATCCCCAGACTCTTATTTGCACTTCTAAAGGTATCTAGCAAAAGCAGTCATACAGAAAGGTTATTGAGAAAGTGGTTGCAAATCAACTGGAAACCCACCTGACAACACAGGATATCTATAATCCATTCCAATCAGGATTCAGAAGAAGACATAGCACTGAAACAGCCCTGGTGTTTTAAATGATCTTCTGATGGCAAGAGACAGAGGTGACTGTTCAATATTAATCCTTCTGGATCTCTCAGCAGCATTTGATACCATGAACCATGAGCTTCTAATTGAGCGACTGATACATTTTTGTGGACTGGATGGCACAGTCCTAAGCTGGTTCAAATCATTTCTCACAGGCAGGTCACAGAAAGTATCGTCTGGAGTAAACTCATCACCATCAGTGCCATTGCCATGTGGTGTCCCACAAGGTTCTATACTATCCCCATGCTTTTTGCAGTATACATGCTCCTGCTGGGTGAAATAATCAGGCGCCATGGGCTGGTCTACCACTGCTATGCAGAGGATACACAACTGTACTTGTCCTTTGCTCCGGGCACTGATAACACAATAGCAACCCTAAATGGCTGTCTAGCTGAACTCCAGGAGTGGATGAGTGCCAGTTGGCTGCGACTGAACCCAGATAAAACAGAGGTCCTTATGATAGGACCGCAACATCAAAGGACAAGACTGCAGCATAGCCAACCAACTGGACTTACACTCGGGGATTCAGAATTACAAACCACTGATCATGTGCGGAATCTTGGCGTTGTCCTGGATGGTGGCTTGACACTTAAACATCAGATATCAGCCACAATCAAATCCTTATTCTTTCGCCTGAGGAACATAGCCAGAATCAAGCACTTAATTCCCTCAGATAAGCTGCCAAACGTCATCCATGCATTTGTATCCTCTCGATTAGACTAAGGTAATGCCTACTACCTTGGTCTCCCAGCAAAAGAATTGCACCGCTTACAGCTGGTGCAAAACCGACCAGCCCCGTTCTAGCCACATAACACCCATACTCTACTCCCTTCACTGGCTGCCTGTAAGATGGCGAATCATCTTCAAGATTGGCTTACTGAGTTTCAAAGCACTACATGACCAGGGCCCAAGGTACCTGAAGCAGCTTCTGACCCCATACTGCCCCACTCGATTACAGCAATCTGTAGATGAAGGACTTTAAGCAGTACCTAGAATCTCCCGTAATTCATCTGGGGGTCGAGCTTTTAGTCATGCAGCTCAGACTCTATGGAACTCACTTCCCCGCACACTGCGAGAGGCCCCAACTATAGAACCCTTCAAAAGTAGACTCAAGACTTTCCTGGTTACGCAAGCATTTCCATAAGGTCCCTTTAGTATATACATGCTTTTGTATTTTATGAAAAACTTTTCTTTACTGTACGTATCTGTTAAGCGCCCTGAGTCCTATTGGAGAAAGAGCGCTATATAAATAAAAATTATTATTATCTTTATTTAATCTGGACAGACTATATTACCAAGGTTTTGAAGGGAAAACAAATGACCTTCATAATGAAGGACCAATGGAGGCAACCATTTTGTGGACTCTTGATATCTGTGAGAATCCAGCCAAATCAACACAGGAACTGGTGACATTTTAGCATGAAAATAGGAAGATGTCCCCTTTTGCTGTGCTTGAGGAAGAATGAAAACAAAAAGCAATAACACTTAATGTTTTATTTTAATACATCAATAAAATATTCTAATCCTAAATGTAAAAGCCAAAATGATGTAGTGTGTTTAGTAAAATCTATTTGTCATAAGTTGTAGTGCAGAGAGGACTATTTTCACTGTATAGTTTCATACACAAACATCACTAAAAGCAGCCATGCAGCTGTAAAACACAAAGCTCCTTAACAAATACTCCATACCCCCCAACATTTATTCAGGTCCTTGATGTGCACATGGCAACAAATATTTGAAGGGGGGGGGGGGTTAAAGGATCAATTAAAGGCTCTATAGGTACCTAGTAGGGGCGGGGCTGTGCTCCCATTATGATAGGGGAACCTCCCATTTAATCATCTATCTCTATTCATTGACCAGCAAAGTTGGAAGTTTAAAATAATGTTTTTTTTAAATAATATTCCACTAAGTTCCATTGACTCTTCGCTAGCACACTCGTAATTGACATTTATCAGCTTAGTGTGACCATGTGCTGCACTTCAGTAGCTCATAATCTCTGCAGTTCAACTTGAAGAATCTTCAACCAACATAAAGTAAATTCTGTGAAATGCACAGGAACTATAGCCATTGCCACTATAAATTTTTCTGCTCACCTATTGTTTACTTAATTGCTAGTCACACATAAAAAGACAATAAAAAGCGGAGCTCACTGTGACCCAGCCACTGGAGATTATGGGTAGTCTGACATCTAACTCTGAGTAATCGCATCAAACATCTACAATGACTAGCAGACACTAAAAAGATTAAAACTGTACAATAAATCTAAAAAACACAATTAAACCCCCTTATGGGACTTCCTATGTTTCTTTACTGCACGGATCTTACACAAAGAAATAATCCTGTTCTACACCAGAGGATCCTTTTATTTGTATGCATCACAGAGTAATACTATAGTAAAATAAGACTGCGTACATATGGCATATAAGGCACTGCAGTATGCAGCGCTTGAAACACGCAAATGTTACAACTAGATGACTGCTGGAAGAATTCTATACCATAAAATATTCCATAGCGATAGTGAGAACCATAGAAAGCCTTGGAACATTATGCCACCTATAGTATATACAGAGATAGTCAGTGCGTGACAGAATACATAATAAAAACAGACATGGTTACCCAGTTGAGAGTGAGCATCTAGATGGTACTTGCTTCTAGGGATTAGTCAAACCTGGTAATGCGAATGCCAAGGTCTAGTAATAATGCCTGTACCCCAGCACTTGCCTGTCAGCGTCTCATTTAGAAGTTTCATTTGTAAAATACTGTATGTCAATCTAACTAGCATTGGGACTAAATTAAGAGACACATGTATAAAAAGTAGAAAATAGAATGATCATCTGCACCGACTGGATTATGCTGACCTATTACAAGTGTGTTGCACTGGGATTGGCAAAAAGAATATAATATTATATAATCAACTTTTCCATAACTCATTTGTGGCCTTCTCTAGATGTGCAGTTAGAAACATGGCACATGCCTGAGCAATACATTGGCAATTCCTTCACCCAACTAATACCCCTTTCATACAAAGCCCAGATCAGAGACCATATAATGAACATGGGATCATCCCATGGTGCATCTTTTGACACCACACTTTGGTCCTGTGTAAATCCTGGGTTGTCACCTTTCACACTAGATCCATGTCTGTCCTGCAGGACAGGGTGATCACGTTGCTGCATCATTCAAGCGCATACTAGAGAACTTCCGATCCACCATGAGGTTCTTTGATCACAACGCCTGTAGAGTATCTGAGGAACACCCTTTCTTACAGCAGTCTATCAGGCTCAGACCTGGAAAAATCCAAGATCATGTCCAGTGGAGTGGACTGAAAGGGGTATGATAGTACCAAGCCCTTTTAATATTATCAGATATAAAAGTAATGTGTACTGTATGCTTGGAAGACAGATGAATAGACGCAAATTACAGCAAGAAGCATTAATGATAATACAGTGTTACGATAAATACTAACAGGCCGATTTATCCACCTGATTTACTCTAAATCTCACAAATCCTGTGCATGTGTACAGGGCCGTCTTAACAAAAGTGTAGGCCCCTGGGCACAGCAATGCACTGGGGCCCCTAACCATCCTTCAGCAATAGGGATAGGGTAGGGGGGGTGCTATCAGCGGCAGGGATGTGCAGTAAGACGATGCAGTGCCTCCCCTGTCATTAAAGATTACAATAATACAAAGAAGATACCTAGGACACATATTCAGTGTCATAAGTATCCTCTTTATATTATTCTAATCTTTGCAATTCATTAAACTGATAGCAGTGCTTCCTGTTGACAATAGGAACAGGGTGTATAGCAGGGGGATGGGGCCAAGCACTGGGCTGTAAAAGAACAGTGAACAAAGTGGCACCTATAGAAGTGCCTCGTTGACAGGGATGGGCTTTCAGCCAACATTAAAGCACATCCCTGTCAGCAAGGCAGATATGATTGGACAGCGGATCCAGTGCTGGATCCGCTGGTCCAATCACCCATAAGTGGTGGCGGGACAAGGGATTCGGAGCTGCCAATAATCAGCTCTCCTCTCCTCATCCCTGATCATCTCCTGCTGCTTCTGCTGGTGGCAGGAGCAGTCCGCACCTGGTGATCTTTGTTACCCCACAGGTGCAGCTGGCAGCACCGGGGGTTGGGGAGAGCCAAGCGCAGCAGGTAATCTTTGGCAGTGGGTACAGAAGAGGCGCTGGGAAGCCCAGAGCACCATGCAGTGGTGGCCGGCACTCTCCTCTCAGGCAGCAGAGCAGACTCAGCAGCAGCACCGGGCTGGGGGAAGGAGGTGACTGACTGTGGGCATGGGGGTAGCTCATCTCCACATCAGAGACAGGGGGCATTACTTGTAACTGGCACTACAGGACGCATTACGTGTGTAACTGGATCTACAGGACGCATTATGTGTAATGTTATCTACCGTTTCTAAAAAGTGAGCTGAGGTTTGGGTTTTTGTACTGGGTATGTACTGGAGAAGCCAGTGCCTCCCCAGCCAATGACCTCACCGCACATCACTGATCAGTGGCAGCTTTGATGTCCCGCGGGCAGAAGGGTGTGTTCTATCTTCGCTCAAGTAGGACCTGGAGCAGTAGTTTCTGCTAATTACTTCTTTACGGCACAGATGGGGCGGGAAGGAGAACGCTAAACTGTAGAAGGGGGCACTGGGCTGAATGAAGGTGCCCTGGTACCTGACTTCCAGGGTGGTTGGGGGGTGTTTAATATGCAGGGGAGGGGTGGATAGTGGAGTGGGCTTAATATGAATCATTTTCCGGTGGGAGGGCAGTTTGCTTGACTGCAGATTATATCTCCAGTTCTTGGAAACAGATTTCTTAGCTATGAATGGGATTTCAAAAAAAACAAAAAAAAACAAACAAAAAACAAAACAAGAGTCCCACTTGTCAGGAGGTTCTGGGGACTTGGGGGATCAGAGTTCAGGAGCCAGAGCAATCCACTGCTGAAAATATAAAACTGCATACCAGGTGTGTGGAGCTGGAGCAGGGGCCAGCTGCTTGAAGGCTGATATCTCTGGTTCTGGGCATAGTAGAGACAAGCTGCCAGTGTCCACCGAAAGGGAGAGTCACAGTTTTTGGAGTAAACCATCAGAAAAACTCTAAGTCAGACAGAACCCGAGATATCTAACTGGGACTAACAGTCTTGCATAGCAATTAACAGGCTTGGATAGGGACCACTGCTTTTAATATCTCTGGTTGCCCAGGGATGAACTTCAAAAATCTGATACCCCTGGAAAGAGGCGCCCCTCAGCTATCAGCCTAGGACCCTTATACTCCTGGGGCCCTTGGGCAAGAGCCCATTGAGAACATACGAAAAGGCGGCCCTGCATGTGTAGCGCAAACATCTTTGGCTGCTGCAACGAGTTAATGGCGAAGAAAATGTAAATGAGCAAATTGCCCCTTTCGGCAATTTGTTATCGCTGCTAACAGATGTTAACGGGGTAAAAAAAAATGGCAATTACAATACATAGGCCTCATAATGAAAGAAATTAAAGGAGTACAATCTACACTGGCATCAGTATAGCAGCTATGAGGGAGGGGAATTGCATTAACGGTCTGTTAAATACAACTTTCCCTTCCAATAACATTCAAAAGGGCAAACATTAAACTTATTTAAAAAAAATTGCGTTACATGAAAAAGAATAAAAGTTCCTTATGTATCAGGCCATTTCAAATTGTTAAAAAACAAAAATGATGTGAAATAAAAGTAAATATCCTGTTACCAAGGTTAGCCTGCCCCAGTCACGCAGTATTGATCAGTGAAGTGAAGGGAAACAAACACACACACACTTACACACACCCCTCCCCCCCTTTACCAAGATCATCAACACATCATGTACTGGCTCATGCAGAATACTGTAATGAGAAATTATAATGGGTATCACCTACATATTTTAACAAATCCTGCAACATGAACAGCCAGACTGCCTTCATGAGCAAAAATTGGTGTTGTTATCTTCGTAGAGCAGGCATGTCCAAACTGCGGCCGTCCAGCTGTTGTGAAACTACATATCCTAGCATGCCCTGACACAGTTTTGCAGTCAGAGAATGCTAAAGCTGTGTCAGCGCATGCTGGGATGTGTAGTTTCTCAACAGCTGGAGGGCCGCAGTTTGGACATGCCTGTCGTAGAGTGACCGGTAACCCCAATTAGTTCACCGTGTCTGCTCACCATGCTTCGGGCAAGTTGCCTCGCTGCGCTCAGTACAAATTACCGTGTCCAATTGTGGTCCACATGGATCGTAAAGTAAGAAAACGTTTTTAAAAAAAATTAAAATAATTGTGAAAAACTCATATAGACCTTTTGTCATGTCGAACTAGAACATGTCGATCTAGTAACCATGGGCGGACGAGCAGGTGATCAAGCGAATATCAGCAAACTTACCTGTTTGGGGGGCCGGAAGGGACAAACGATTTTCGGGAGCCTCCCAGCCACTCCGGGAAAGTAGGCAACTATGGAGTTAAAGCATAATTCTACCCTGCATAATATGAATACTACTTGGAAAAATGTAAATCGATAACAGCAGCAGTATGGGTTTAGGACAGTCATGACAAACCAATTTGATTCGTTTTTAGGAGGTTTGTGAAATATTGGAATTTCTCCATAGCAAATATCGGACTAGGGCACATCAGTGGGATAAGGCAAGGGATCAATCCCTGCTTAGTAATACCGTCCATTGAGGGCTTAATTGCAAGTACGCTTTGAATAAACAGCGTGTGTACCGTGTAGGGATCTTACCCATATGGCATCCAATGCTGCAGCGTCCCTACTCACAGGTTCTGTTTCTCTTATTCGCTGGAGCGGTCTGGGGCTTGAGGAGAGTGGCTTGCACTCACTGTGCTGTATTATGTCTCCCGGCTGTGAAGCTCAATAACCCGACGCTCTTATTTGGCGATGTATGGCGGTTCACTACACAGGCAGCCGCACACCTGCTGTGATGTACCGCTGGAGCAATCAAGGTGATTGAAGCAAATAAGTTTCGAACAAAACCTGGGTCTTTTTCAAAGAAAAAAAAAAAAAATAGGATTTTGGTACTTACCAGGTAAATCCTTTTCCTTGAATCCATAGGGGGCACTGGAGTACTCTTGGGGATATGGACGGCTTCCGCAGGAACAAGGCACTGAATATTTAAATGTAGAACTCTCCTCCGCTCCATATCCCAGAGTACCTCAGTGTTTTTTACTGAGCCGAACAGGAGCTATAGAGAGGTTGACAATGGAGAATTACATATAACATAACGGACAACAATAAAGTTTACACATAACGGGACTGACAACTAAACAGTTGGCACTATAACCGATAGAACTTGAAACTTTGAACCAGTCGGTGAGAATGTGTTACCATAAGAACTTACCACAAACCAAGTAAAACTGCTCTGGGTGGGCATCCAGTGCCCCCTATGGATTCAAAGAAAAGGAATTACCTGGTAAGTACCAAAAGCCTATTTTCTTTTTCATCCACTAGGGGTCACTGGAGTACTCTTGGGACGTACCAAAGCTTCCCCCGTGGGCGGGAGAGCAATTTGGCACCTGTAACACTAGGCGGCCAAAGCTAGATGCTGATGCCGCAAACGTATCAAACTTGTAAAAGCGCACAAACGTGTGCACTGATGACCACGTAGCTGCACGGCAAAGCTGCGTCGTAGAAGCCCCACGACCAGCTGCCCACAGAACATGTGGAATGAGCTGTTACTGATGTAGGCGGCTGTAACCTAGCATGAAGGTAAGCCTGACGAATGGTCAGTTTAATCCATCTGGATAAGGTCTGCTTAGAAGCTGGCCAACCCATCTTGGCAGCATCATAGAGAACAAACAACGTATCCGTCTTACGAACTGTAGACGTTCGGGATACATAAACGCGTAATGCGCGTACCACATCCAAGGTTCCAGAATTTCCTGTCAACACAGGAACTACTATTGGTTGATTGATGTGAAAAGATGACACTACCTTTGGTAAGAAAGCGGGATTCGTCCGAAGTTCCGCTCTGTCATCATGAAACACCAAATACGGTGGCTTGCATGACAAGGCACCCAAATCTGAAACACGCCTTGCCGAAGCTAAGGCTAGTAGAAAAATTGTTTTCCAAGTGAGAAACTTAATATCCACTTGTTGTAAGGGTTCAAAATATGAAGACTGTAAGAAATCTAAAACCAGATTCAAGTCCCATGGCGCTGTAGGTGGAATGAATGGAGGCTGTACTCTGAGGACACCTTGCAGAAAAGTGTGTACAGACTGCAATAGAGCCAATCGTCTTTGAAAGTAAATTGACAAAGCAGATACCTGCACCTTTAGTGTAGATAAACGCAGTCCTCCATCTAACCCAGTCTGTAGAAATAACAAAAGACGGGATAACTTGAAAGATGATGTTGGAAACTTCCGATCTTCACACCAACCTATATAGACCCGCCAAATTCTGTAATAATGAGCCGCCGTAACTGGCTTCCTAGCACGTAACATGGTTGGTATAACTGATTCTGGAATGCTCTCTCTTTTTAAGAGGGCGGTCTCAACAGCCACCCCATCAAACGCAGCCACGCTAAATCAGGGTAAAGGAACGGACCCTGTTGTAACAGGTCCGGACGTAGTGGGAGCAGCCAAGGATCGTCTGCGAGTAGTCCGCGGAGATCCGAGAACCAAGCTCTCCGAGGCCAATGAGACACCACTAGTATGACTGTGGCGGACTCTCTTTTGATCCGTAGCAACAGAGGGAGCAGCGGAAACGGTGGAAACAGGTACACGAGGCTGTACGGCCACGTGATGGTGAGAGCATCCACCGACACTGCCTTTGGATCTCACGTTCTGGACACATACAGGGGCGTTTGGTGATTGTGGCGAGATGCCATCAGGTCCACTTGAGGGTAACCCCACCTCTGGACCAACATGTGAAACACTTCTGGATTTAATGCCCATTCTCCTGGATGAAAATCCTGACGGATGAGATAATCCGCCTCCCAGTTGTCCACTCCCGGAATGAACACTGCCGACAATATCACTTGGTGATGCTCGGCCCAATTGAGGATTCGAGCTACTTCCCACATTGCCATGCGGCTTCTCGTTCCTCCTTGTTTGCTGATGTATGCGACCGCCGTCGCATTGTCTGACTGCACCTGGACAGTCTGAGACTGAAGCATGTGCACTGCTTGTCGTAGCGCATTGTAAATTGCCCGGAGTTCCAGGACATTTATAGACAGCAATCTTTCGTGATCCGCCCAGAGACCCTGGAGCTGACAATTTTGAACTACAGCTCCCCAACCTCTGAGACTCGCGTCAGTCGTTAGAATTATCCAATTCCAGGCGCCGAACCGTTTCCCTGCGGTTAGATTGTGTACTTTGAGCCACCAGAGTAGAGACACTCTGGCCCGAGGCGACAACCTCACCCTGTGGTGAATCTGCAGATGCGAGCCAGACCACTGTGCGAGCACATCCAGTTGAAAAGGTCGTGAGTGAAATCTCCCGAACTGAAACGCTTTGAAAGCCGCCACCATTGTGCCTAAGAGGCGAATGCACAAATGTACCGAGACTGTGCGTGGCTTGAGCACTAATTGTACCAGATGACGAATGACCTGTACTTTCTGTTCTGGTAGGTAAATTCTTTGATTTACCGTATCGAGAATCATACCTAGGAATTGAAGTCGTTGAGACGGAATCAGATGTGATTTCTTGAAGTTGACAATCCACTAGTGCTGAACCAGTACTTTGTTCGTTAGCAACGCATGTTGGAGGAGCATCTGTTGAGACAGAGCTTTGATGAGCAAATCGTCCAAGTACGGAACTATTATCACTCCCAGGGATCTGAGATGAGCTATCATCACAGACATCACCTTGGTGAATACCCGAGGCGCTGACGAGAGGCCAAACGGTATAGCCTGAAACTGGTAATGGTTCTGCCGTATTGCAAACCGCAAGAACCTCTGATGAGGTGGCCAAATCGGAATGTGTAAGTACGCATCCTTGAGATCCAGTGCAATCATGAATTCCTGTGGCTCTAAACCTGCAATTACTGACTGCAGAGATTCCATCTTGAATCTGTAGTAAGTGACGTACTGATTGAGACCCTTTAAGTTCAATATTGGCCTGACCGAGCCATCCGGCTTTGGTACCACAAACAGACTGGAATAATAACCCTGACCTTGTTGGGACCGGAATCAAAACTGCTGAATCCAGCAGAGACTGAATGGCAATTTGCAGAACCGCCCTCTTGTCGTCCGACACAGGCAGTCCTGTCTTGAAAAACCGCAGTGGCGGGAGACAGTCGAACTCTATTTTGTAACCTTTTAACACTAAATTACGGATCCACCCATCTGTGGACGTCTGGAACCACGCCAAACTGGAACGTCTGAAGGCGTGCTCCCACAATTGGAGATCCGAGATGGGCTGGTAGCCGTCATGCCACTGGCTTGTCGGTGACATTAGCGCCCTGACGACTGGTGTTGGTTTGTTGGAAACCACGTCCTCGACCTAGTCTACCAGGCGTGGCTGTTCCTCTGCCACACCCGCGAAAGGGCTGAGGTCTAAAGGATTTGAACGCAGGTTTAGAATATCTCCGTCTAGGTACCGTTGGAGGCAATGGTAAAAAAACAGACTTTCCTCCCGTGGCCTCAGAAATCCATTTGTCCAATTCAGGACCAAACAACTTCTCGCCACCATAAGGTAACGCCTCTATACCTCTTTTGACCTCCGCCTCCGCTTGCCAAGAACGCAGCCAGAGTGCTCGTCGTGCTGTAACTAGCAACGATGAAAGGCGAGAAGTGAGCTGACAGACGTCAGTAGAAGCTGTACATAGATAATCAGCAGCTTCCCAGATTTGATCAGCGAGAAGTATAAGGTGATCGTCATGTAGGGCAAACTTGAGTTCTGTTATCCATACCATTAGCGCCTTAGTTACCCAAATGCCAACCAACCCAGGTCTAAGCAAAACTCCTGCTGCTATATACATGGACTTTAGCATAGCTTCTATTTTACGGTCCCAAGGGTCTTTAAGCGTAGTAGCAGTTGGTACTGGTATGGTTAATTTCTTTGTAAGTTTAGACACAGACGAATCCACCAATGGCGGATTCTCCCATGTAGCTGTCACAGACTCTGGAAACGGGTAACTAGACTTAAATCTGCGAGGTATAGAAAATTGTTTATCCAGATTCTTTCGTGTTTCTAGTAACATCTTATTAAGAGATTCCGAAACAGGAAAACACATTGGAGTTCTCTGTCGTTTAGTAAAGACTACTTCATCATTTGTCAGAGGCTCCTCAGTTTCTGTAAAGTTCAGAGACTGACGCACCGCTCTGATGAGATTATCAATGCCCGGGCTGTCAAAATCGTCACCATCTGACTGCTGTTCTACTTCGCCCTCCTCACCCTCATCTTGCGCAATGAGGTCTGGCATAGAATCATCAGAATGCAACATAGCAGAAACTGGTAAATCATAAGACAAATGAAATTTATCCCTACTACCCAAAATGGACTTGGACTTTTGGTAAGGCTGAGACCCCTCTGGTAGTTCTAGCGGTCTCACCGTGGAGCCAGATTTTGGCGCTTCCCGCTCTTGTCGAGCGGCGGCCAATTCTGATTGCAATCCAGCCAGGACATCTGCTAGCATAGCCCATGGAGGGTCCAGGGATGAAACCGGCTTTGAAACCGGAGCCGAACTTGTATTCGTAGCTAAATCCACAAAACATACTGTACATGTGGTAGATCCATCTGGCAACACACTCTTACAGACATGGCAGAGAAACTACTTTTTTGTTTTTGCTGGTGCCTTACTCATTATGCAGACAGACAACACAATATACAAAGACAGACAACTTGCACGACTCCGTAAAATAGTACTAAGGTGTATATATATATATATATATATATATATATATATATATATATATATATATATATATATATATATATATATTATATATATATATATATATATATATATATATATATATATAGCCAAGTGCAGTGCACGCCAGTACTATATGAAATCTGATCCCAAATTCCCACTAACACCCCTGCGCCTCCGGTGGAGTAGAGATGTAGTACAGGAACGTTCTGGAATCACAACAGGAAGAAACAGGAAGCATGGTTAAAATGGCCACCATGCCATGCTTACAGTTAAAACATAGTGCAGGTTATAACTTTTGCAAAACAGATATACCCTGGGAATAATCCTGTTAAAAAGGCTTAATAGCCTATCTATCTAATAACCCATGCAGCGTTCATACTGCTGCTGCTATGGGCACACTTCTCCCCCCTTGTGTGCTTCCCCGCCCCCCGCCCCCGTGCACCGCTGTCTATCCAGCGGGGAGCGGGTACACGGAGCCGGGGCTTACATGGATTCCGGGGAGCTGAGGTAGAGGGAGCCGGGGAGCGCGCTGCATAGAGCCGCGTGCGGCTATGTGTGGCAAATGCTGCCGGCGCGGCTCTGTGAGCGGCGGGAGGCGGCACATAGCGGCGGTGACCTGGTAGCGGCGACGGGCACTCACATAGCGGCGGTGACCTGCGGCGGTGTCCTGGTAGCGGCGGCGGGCGGCTTGACGCTTCACAACAGTGTCCCCACACAACGGGGCGGCAGCGTGAGCTGACCGCCTCGTCCCCAACATACCTGGACGCCTGTGGTGAGGGGCTATGACGGGGCTTCTTCTGTAAGCTCCGTCCAGCCTTTCCTGCAGGTAGTCCTGCACTTGGCCGTGAGGGAGCTCTTTTTAGAGAGGCCCGACACGCCACAGCTGCTTGTAGCAGCTTCCACTATCCCGGATCCACGCCTATTGGAAGGGGGGAAGGGATGTGGAAAATGTTGGTAAAAAAGAAAAAGCAAAAATAAAAATATATTCAAAAGAAGTGTGGATAAGCTCCACACAAGCCTTGTTGCTACTATGAGCACAGAAAAAACACTGAGGTACTCTGGGATATGGAGGGGAGGAGAGTTCTAAATTTAAATATTCAGTGCCTTGTTCCTGCGGAAGCCGTCCATATCCCCAAGAGTACTCCAGTGACCCCTAGTGGATGAAAAAAAAAAAAAAAAAAAAAAAAAGCTCCAGGTTTGGTGGCCCCCCCATCCCCAGCGATCACTCCGGTATTTCATATAGACATGAGCATGCGTACGCACACACTCATGCTAGTCACAGGCACAGTAGTCACACCAGCTATGCCACGATGTGTATACATCGCGGAAAGATAAGCGTGGCTACATCTGTACCTCATGGAAACGAATTAAAGAACGATAACTCAGTTTCCATAATGCATTATCATACCTTACCTTTGTTCTTGCACAGAAACTTTAAGTAAACAATGTAATTATCCCAGCTAGGTATAATTTGTAGTCTCACTGTCGTATCTAACTTTTTCCTCCAGACAGTAGCAAAATAAAGCAGGCCCACACTTGCTCTCTATCGCAATGTGACAAAACCAATGTAGCTTATATTTCACCAGTACGAAATGATAGTGCAGACAAACGTAGAAAAACAAGTAAAATATCTGTAGAGTACAATATGGACAAAGTATCCATTTCCATTTAAGGCATCCACAGCAGCATATGCCTCTACTGTGGCTGTGACACTACACGCCTCAGCATGTCCAGCCAGCATGGGGGTAATCTAGTTCAAAGTGACAAGCCTGAATGGTGATTAGGAATTTGATTGGGGGGGGAGGGATATGATTAATTATATATATATATATATATATATATATATATATATATATAGATAGATAGATAGATAGATAGATAGATAGATAGATAGATAGATAGATAGATAGATAAATAATCACCGGCAGAAGTCTTGACTGCCACTGAAGTCTGGCGAGTGCCCTCTTTAAATACTCTGCTTCATGTTATAAATGGAGCAGTTGAACCATTTGGGGGCCAATTGCAGCCAAGCTTGGTGTTTATTTATGTATGCATGTAGATACTTTATATATGTATACATTTTACATGAGTGATAGAGATATATATAGATATAGATATATATAGATATATCTATATATTCTTCTCCCTACTGCTGTGTACTTAATATACCTGGAGAAGGTTTCACATACGGATTTGCTCCAAGTATTATCTTTTGTAAAACAGATATGAAGATACATAAAGTTTTCCATTCCACGTAGTTAAGTATTAGGATTTTATTTTTACTTTTGAGTTAGAGCAGATAATTACATTCAACTTACTATTACAAATATTAAAAAGCAGTTTGTTTCAAAGCAGCCAATCCACAAAATAAATAAATAAATAAAAAAGATTAATTGTTGTGTACATTCCAACCCTCACACACACACACACACACACACACACACACACACACACACACAGGTATTTAGAGTTTACCATAGAACAGGGTATGCATTATATATAAAGTCACACAATGAAGGCATATAATAACAAAACGTGTTCCAATATATTGAAAGAGTTAAAAATAAAAGCAGAAAGCTGAATGCTTACCTCACGGAGTGATGTTTTCTCCTACCTTCAGCACAAAAGGAATTTGAAAGTGTAGATAAAAAGGGAGGCTTAACAATTATGCTCTCCTCTGCTATTGGCGCTGCATGCCCTAACCCATCTTCCTCAGTAACCTTGGAAACCAGTTGAGCAAATGCTAACCTCATTCAAACATGTCTGCTGCCTGCCAGACTGTTAAAGGGAAAGTAGAACCAAAATGTAACAGCTTAAATAAGTACAGTAAGTGAGCTGTCTTGCCTCCGTGTCATTAGACACTGTAATCTATTTTATGTACAGCACATGCATCTAGTGGTCATTACAAACATACAGTATGACTGTACTGACTTATGTACCGTGTAAACAAATCGTCTCAACAAAGTGTATTTCGGGTTCACTAACAAAAGGAAGAGGCGGAATACAGCAATTATTCTGAATAAAATGATGAAGCAACATAATAAGTGTCCCTTCATATTTTACTATAGAATCTATCTATCTATCTATCTATCTCCTGCTTTACATTTTTTTACATTTCAGATGAGTGATTATGATCACCTCTTGTATTTATTCATCTTTTCAATAAGCAACATGGACTGGTTAATGAATTTATGTATAAAAATTAATTAAAAATATATATAAAAAGTCATACAAACCATCGGCAGCTTGTTATTCAACAAACTGAGACATGCCTTTATCTCATAATTAGGCTAGCAGACTTGTCACAATATGAATTTACATTTTCATTGGATGATTCAATTGCATGGTCTCATGCGAGTTGGCATTACGCAGGGTCTTCATGTGTGTGTATTTATTTCGCTCTACAGGATCCTCACCAGCAAAATACAATAGAAGAGACAAAAAAGAAAGGTTCTCATAGTGTAGTGTATCAACCAGTTACATTTTTAGAAGAAGAATTAAGTAATTTATCTTCTATTTTGCGAGGCAAAAAGGCCAAACAGTTGGATCAGACACTAGTTTGAGAGAGTTCTCCTGTGTTTTTTTTTTTAAGTGCCAAGATCCAATCACGTTGGGGTTTCACAGTCAGGAGCTATTTCTTACCCTTGGACACATTCAAACTGACAACAGAAACTTTAGCCTGCACAGCATGTACAGTATGGTAGAAGAAAAAAAAAAACATTTCAAGAAAGATTCAAGTAAAAAAATGTATCATTGGATTTAGCCTCCACCACGTCGTTTTTCCTAGTTTTAGAATAACGTTTCCATAATGTAAAAATAAGAATTTACTCACCGGTAATTCTATTTCTCGTAGTCCGTAGTGGATGCTGGGAACCCCGTAAGGACCATGGGGAATAGCGGCTCCGCAGGAGTCTGGGCACAACTAAAAGAAAGCTTTTAGACTACCTGGTGTGCACTGGCTCCTCCCACTATGACCCTCCTCCAAGCCTCAGTTAGGATACTGTGCCCGGAAGAGCTGACACAATAAGGAAGGATTTTGAATCCCGGGAAAGACTCATACCAGCCACACCAATCACACCGTATAACTCGTGATACCATATCCAGTTAACAGTATGAAATTTAACTGAGCCTCTCAACAGATGGCTCATAACAATAACCCTTTTGTGAACAACAACTATGTACAAGTATTGCAGACAATCCGCACTTGGGACGGGCGCCCAGCATCCACTACGGTCTACAAGAAATAGAATTACCGGTGAGTAAATTCTTATTTTCTCTGACGTCCTAGTGGATGCTGGGAACTCCGTAAGGACCATGGGGATTATACCAAAGCTCCCAAACGGGCGGGAGAGTGCGGATGACTCTGCAGCACCGAATGAGAGAACTCAAGGTCCTCCTCAGCCAGGGTATCAAATTTGTAGAATTTTGCAAACGTGTTTGCCCCTGACCAAGTAGCAGCTCGGCAAAGTTGTAAAGCCGAGACCCTTCGGGCAGCCGCCCAAGATGAGCCCACCTTCCTTGTAGAATGGGCTTTTACTGATTTAGGATGCGGCAGTCCAGCCGCAGAATGCGCCAGCTGAATTGTGCTACAAATCCAGCGAGCAATAGTCTGCTTAGAAGCAGGAGCACCCAGTTTGTTGGGTGCATACAGGATAAATAGCGAGTCAGTTTTCCTGACTCCAGCCGTCCTGGAAACATACATTTTCAAGGCCCTGACTACGTCCAGTAACTTGGAATCCTCCAAGTCGCTAGTAGCCGCAGGCACTACAATAGGTTGGTTCAAGTGAAAAGCAGATACCACCTTAGGGAGAAACTGGGGACGAGTCCTCAATTCTGCCCTATCCATATGGAAAATCAGATAAGGACTTTTAAATGACAAAGCCGCCAATTCTGATACACGCCTGGCCGAAGCCAAGGCCAATAACATGACCACTTTCCACGTGAGATATTTTAGATCCACGGTCTTTAGTGGCTCAAACCAATGTGATTTTAGGAAATTCAACACCACGTTGAGATCCCAGGGTGCCACTGGAGGCACAAAGGGGGGCTGAATATGCAGCACTCCTTTTACAAATGTCTGAACTTCAGGTAGTGAAGCTAGTTCTTTTTGGAAAAAAAAATCGACAGAGCCGATATCTGTACCTTAATGGAGCCTAATTTTAGGCCCATAGTCACTCCTGCCTGTAGGAAGTGCAGAAATCGACCCAGCTGAAATTCCTCTGTTGGGACCTTTTTGGCCTCACACCAAGCAACATATTTCCGCCATATGCGGTGATAATGTTTTACCGTTACATCTTTCCTGGCTTTAATCAGCGTAGGAATGACATCCTCCGGAATGCCCTTTTCCTTCAGGATCCGGCGTTTAACCGCCATGCCGTCAAACGCAGCCGCGGTAAGTCTTGGAACAGACAGGGCCCCTGCTGCAGCAGGTCCTGTCTGAGCGCAGAGGCCATGGGTCCTCTAAGATCATCTCTTGAAGTTCCGGGTACCAAGCTCTTCTTGGCCAATCCGGAACCACGAGTATTGTCCTTATTCCTCGTTTTCTTATTATTCTCAGTACCTTTGGTATGAGAGGCAGAGGAGGGAACACAAACTGACTGATACACCCACGGTGTCACTAGAGCGTCCACCGCTATCGCCTGAGGGTCCCTTGACCTGGCGCAATATCTCTCCAGTTTTTTGTTTAGGCGGGACGCCATCATGTCCACCTGTGGCCGTTCCCAACGATTTACAATCAGTGTGAAGACTTCTGGATGAAGTCCCCACTCTCCCGGGTGGAGGTCGTGCCTGCTGAGGAAGTCTGCTTCCCAGTTGTCCACTCCCGGAATGAACACTGCTGACAGTGCTAGCACGTGATTTTCCGCCAATCGGAGAATCCTTGTGGCTTCTGCCATCGCCGTCCTGCTTCTTGTGCCGCCCTGTCGGTTTACATGGGCGACCGCCGTGATGTTGTCGTCTGACTGGATCAGTACCGGCTGGTTTTGAAGCAGGGGTTTTGCCTGACTTAGGGCATTGTAAATGGCCCTTAGTTCTAGAATATTTATGTGCAAGGAAGTGTCCTGACTCGACCATAGTCCTTGGAAGTTTCTTCCCTGTGTGACTGCCCCCCAGCCTCGAAGGCTGGCATCCGTGGTCACCAGGACCCAGTCCTGTATGCCGAATCTGCGGCCCTCTAGGAGATGAGCACTCTGCAGCCACCACAGCAGAGACACCCTGGTTCTTGGAGACAGGGTTATTAGCCGATGCATCTGAAGATGCGATCCGGACCATTGGTCCAACAGGTCCCACTGAAAGATTCTGGCATGGAACCTGCCGAAAGGAATTGCTTCGTAAGAAGCCACCATCTTTCCCAGGACTCGCGTGCAGTGATGCACCGACACCTGTTTTGGTTTCAGGAGGTCTCTGACTAGAGATGACAGCTCCTTGGCTTTCTCCTCCGGGAGAAACACTTTTTTCTGGACTGTGTCCAAAATCATTCCCAGGAACAGTAGACGTGTCGTCGGAACCAGCTGTGACTTTGGAATATTCAGAATCCACCCGTGCTGGTGTAGCACCTCCTGAGATAGTGCTACTCCTACCAACAACTGCTCCCTGGATCTCGCCTTTATTAGGAGATCGTCCAAGTACGGCATAATTAAAACTCCCTTTTTTCGAAGGAGTATCATCATTTCCGCCATTACCTTGGTAAACACCCTCGGTGCCGTGGACAGTCCAAACGGCAGCGTCTGGAATTGGTAATGGCAATTTTGTACCGCAAATCTGAGGTACTCCTGGTGAGGATGATAAATGGGGACATGCAGGTAAGCATCCTTGATGTCCAGGGATACCATGTAATCCCCCTCGTCCAGGCTTGCAATAACCGCCCTGAGCGATTCCATCTTGAACTTGAATTTTTTTATGTATGTGTTCAAGGATTTCAAATTTAAAATGGGTCTCACCGAACCGTCCGGTTTCGGTACCACAAACAGTGTGGAATAGTAACCCCGTCTTTGTTGAAGTAGGGGCACCTTGACTATCACCTGCTGGGAATACAGCTTGTGAATTGCCTCTAGCACAGCCTCCCTGCCTGAGGGAGTCGTTGGCAAGGCAGATTTGAGGAAACGGCGGGGGGGAGACGCCTCGAATTCCAGTTTGTACCCCTGAGATACTACTTGCAAGATCCAGGGATCCACCTGTGAGCGAGCCCACTGATCGCTGACATTTTTGAGGCAGCCCCCCACCGTACCTGGCTCCGCCTGTGGAGCCCCACCGTCATGCGGCGGACTTGGAAGAAGCGGGGGAGGACTTTTGCTCCTGGGAACCTGCTGTTTGTTGCAGCCTTTTTCCCCTACCTCTGCCTCTGGACAGAAAGGACCCGCCTTTTCCTCGCCTGTTTCTCTGGGTCCGAAAGGACTGTACTTGATAAAACGGCGCTTTTTTAGGCTGTGAGGGAACCTGTGGTAAAAATGCTGATTTCCCAGCTGTCGCTGTGGAAACTAGGTCTGAGAGACCATCCCCGAATAACTCCTCACCCTTATAAGGCAAAACTTCCATGTGCCTTTTGGAATCTGCATCCCCTGTCCACTGCCGAGTCCATAAGCCACTCCTAGCAGAAATGGACAATGCACTTATTTTAGATGCCAGCCGGCAAATCTCCCTCTGTGCATCTCTCATGTATAAGACTGAGTCTTTTATATGCTCTATGGTTAGGAGAATAGTGTCCCTGTCTAGGGTGTCAATATTTTCTGACAGGGAATCTGACCATGCAGCGGCAGCACTGCACATCCATGCGGACGCAATAGCTGGTCTAAGTATAATGCCTGAGTGTGTATATACAGACTTCAGGATCGCCTCCTGCTTTCTATCCGCAGGCTCCTTTAGGGCGGCCGTATCCGGAGACGGAAGTGCCACCTTTTTAGACAAACGTGTGAGCGCTTTATCCACCCTAGGAGGTTTTTCCCAACGTGCCCTATCCTCTGGTGGGAAAGGGAACGCCATTAGTAATTTTTTAGGGATTACCAATCTTTTATCGGGGAAAGCCCACGCTTCTTCACACACTTCATTTAATTCTTCAGATGGGGGAAAAACTACGGGTAGTTTTTTCTCCCCAAACATAATACCCTTTTTAGTGGTACTTGGGTTTATATCCGAAATGTGTAACACCTCCTTCATTGCCTCAATCATGCAACGAATGGCCCTAGTGGACATTAGATTTGACTCATCGTCGTCGACACTGGTATCAGTATCCGTGTCGACATCTGCGCCTGCCATCTGAGGTAGCGGGCGTTTTAGAGCCCCTGATGGCCTTTGAGACACCTGGGCAGGCACGAGCTGAGAAGCCGGCTGTCCCGCATTTGGCATGTCGTCAATTTTTGTGTGTAAGGAGTCGACACTTGCACGTAATTCCTTCCATAAAACCATCCACTCAGGTGTCTTCCCCGCAGGGGGTGACATCACTTCTATAGGCATCTGCTCCGCCTCCACATAATTTTCCTCATCAAACATGTCGACACAGCCGTACCGACACACCGCACACACACCGGGAATGCTCTAACAGAGGACAGGACCCCACAGAAGCCCTTTGGGGAGACAGAGAGAGAGTATACCAGCACACACCAGAGCGCTATATAATGCAGGGACTAACTGAATTATGTCCCCTATAGCTGCTATAATATTTACTGCGCCTAAATTTAGTGCCCCCCCTCTCTTTTTTACCCTTTTCTGTAGTGTAGACTGCAGGGGAGAGCCAGGGAGCTTCCTTCCAGCGGAACTGTGAGGGAGAAATGGCGCCAGTGTGCTGAGGGAGATAGCTCCGCCCCTTTTTCGCTGACTTTTCTCCCGCTTTTTTAAGGATTCTGGCAGGGGTAATTATCACATATATAGCCTCTGGGGCTATATATTGTGATTGTTTTGCCAGCCAAGGTGTTTTTATTGCTGCTCAGGGCACCCCCCCCCAGCGCCCTGCACCCTTAGTGACCGGAGTGTGAAGTGTGTATGAGGAGCAATGGCGCACAGCTGCAGTGCTGTGCGCTACCTTGGTGAAGACAGAAGTCTTCATGCCGCTGATTTTCCGGACTTCTTCTTGCTTCTGGCTCTGTAAGGGGGACGGCGGCGCGGCTCCGGGACCGAACACCAAGGCCAGTTCCATGCAGTCGATCCCTTTGGAGCTAATGGTGTCCAGTAGCCTAAGAAGCCCAAGCTAGCTGCAAGCAGGTAGGTTCGCTTCTTCTCCCCTTAGTCCCTCGTTGCAGTGAGCCTGTTGCCAGCAGGTCTCACTGTAAAATAAAAAACCTAAATTATACTTTCTTTCTAAGAGCTCAGGAGAGCCCCTAGTGTGCATCCAGCTCGGCCGGGCACAAAAATCTAACTGAGGCTTGGAGGAGGGTCATAGTGGGAGGAGCCAGTGCACACCAGGTACTCTAAAAGCTTTCTTTTAGTTGTGCCCAGACTCCTGCGGAGCCGCTATTCCCCATGGTCCTTACGGAGTTCCCAGCATCCACTAGGACGTCAGAGAAATGGTGTGTTTAGAGGCATCATTACAAAAGGAGAGGTTTACTGAGAATTTTTTTGAAACATGGGAAAGTTACATAGATACCCTTGCCCACCTTCTCAAAGAACAGATCTGGAAGTGTTGTAGGAATACGTTATGGTATGAGAAGCGTGTATATCCTCAAGACCTCCCGATTTCCTTCAAGACTGATTAGAGCAGGGTGGATTTGGGTATTGGTGACGCTTCTTTTTCTTAAAAATGGATGGATGGAAGGTGGAGGATGCAGATCCAGGTTCACACTATTTTCCAAGACTTGTTATTTTGTTATTGCTATTATCATCATCCTTTATGTATATGGCACCACAAGGGATCCACAGCTCCCATTACAGAGTATATAAACAAATGAGCAAAACAGCACTGGCAGGTCACGACAATATAGGATAAGTATGGAAAACCAGGAGTTAGGTGCCATCAAAAAAAGTATGGAGTATAAGATAGCGTAAGTAAGAGTAGGAGAGGAACATGAGGGGACATGGTCCTGCTCTTGCGAGCTTACACCATTTGTGAACATACTGCTCACTTAAGCTTGTTATACTTGGACAAAATGTTCTTAATGTGTGTTATCTTGTACTCACATTGGTGCTAATTCTGACCTGATCGCTGCTGTGCGTTTCCGCACAGGGGGCGATCATGCCTGAACTGCGCATGCGCAGGTGCCGCTGTGCGCCGGCACATGCCAGAGTTGCTATCGGCATCTCAGCCCAGCGATCGCCTCTGCCTGATTGACAGGTAGAGGCGTTCGCTGGGCGGGAGGGGGTGAGCCAGTGGCATTGGGCCGCCATTTTGGGGGCGCAGTCTGGGCAACACAGGCATGCCTGACCGTGCAGGGGGCGGTGGCTGCGTGACGTTGCACGCAGCCGCTGCGACCCAGAGAGCGACGGGTGGCTCTCTGCCAGCGCGTTGGTAGGGAGATACTTTTCAGGTACAAAAGCATCGCCGCCGTGCCTGTGCAGGAGGTGGCAGAGCCAGACAGGCGGGGCGGACTAGCCCTGTGCTGGGCGTTCGTCCCGTCCCCCGCATGTCTGTAAAAGTGATCGTAGATGTGCTAAATTTAGCACATCTATGATGAAGTCTGAATTACCCCAATTGAAAGCACTTCTCTTTGAAATTTTGTGTGTGACCGGGGGATGCAATTACAATACCGGCTGTCGGGATCCCGTTACGCATGTAACCCATGTGACAATCATGCTTCAATAAAGAATTTTTTTTTTAATAAAATAAATAAATAAATATTGATTTAAGTTATTCCATGACTCTCATCACCGCCCACCATCTGGTTGTAGTGTCTTAGATTCATAGGGCTCATACTTGCCAACACTCCTGATTGATGGACATATTTACAGTGATGGCTAACCTTGACACTCCAGCTGTTGTTGAACTACACATCCCAGCATGCCTTGCTACAGTTTTGCTGTTTGCCATGCTAAAACCAATACAAGGTTAGCCATCACTGTATTAGGACATGCTCCCAATACTGCATGCCCGTTTTAGACAAGGTCAAAGGGTTACATTTATATTTTGGACAAGGCAATTTCCCCTTTGGATGCTGAAAACAGTGGGGGGTTTTATGTAGAAATCATAATAGACCGTATATTGGGGCTTGGAACAATCAATGTAAATTAAATATATTGAGAAGAAACCAGCCATGAATGAAATCATGGTTAAATGTGTATAAAATGTACACAATATTAAACCTAAATAAACAAAAGAAGATTTGCTGGCCCTGAAGCTTGATGCCTGAGGTGTAGGGGGATGGGTGGAAAAATGCTACTCTGGTCCTGTAATGGCAGGCTCACCGTTATCACAGGTCTGGCCAGACTGTGCAGCCATATAGACAGAAAAGTTTTGTTTGGGGATAGTTCCAGATTGAATATACTCTAAAAACAGCAAAAAAAAATAAATACATTTCAGAATGATTTTAGTCATAACCGACACAAAAGGTATTTGTTTTGGTCTTCAGTGACACACTCTCTCCTAATCTGGTATTAGTAGGATGAACTGCATTACAATTACTTAATCTCTGCATTCTCATGCACATTTCTCCTTACAGTAGTAATGATAATGAATTTTACCTTGTTGCAGTTGTGCACAATTGCCTAACATTTGATATGATGTTTGCCACCTGTAATGGAAACCAGAGGAAATCATTGGCCTTAACACAGTCACAAAGGGGTCTATTTAGTAAGCCTTGGATGGAGATAAAGTACCAGTCAATTGGCTGGTACTTTGGGGGACATGTACTAAGCAGTGATAAAAGCGGAGCAGTGAGCCAGTGGAGAAGCTGCCCATGGCAACCAATCAGCTGCTCTGTATACTTTGATAGTATGCAAATTATAAATGTTACACCAATGCTGATTGGCTGCCATGGATAACTTCTCCACTGGCCCACTTCTCCACTTTTATCACTGCTTAGTACATCTCCCCCTTTATCTCCGTCCACTTTATCTCCACCTGAGGCTTAGTAAATAGACCACTAAGTAATTTGCTGCACATCGTTTAGGTTTAAGATATTTTATCACAGTTTTTCTCTGATCAAACGTGTGACAAGTGTTAGAAGCGAGAACTTACTTTACTTCAATGCGGTATTTTGCAGTAAAAAGACATAAAAAGCGCATTTGTCTACACACAGATATTTTGTGGGCAGAATAGCATTAATGACATTGCACTAGCGGGAAGTAGTCAGGAGACTGCCGGTCACAATACCGACACCTCCATCCTGCCCCCTGAAAAACCTGACAGTCGGCATGCTGACTAACAAGGACTATTCCCACTCGTGGGTGTCCATGAACGCAGGGGGCTTCGTTGTGCTCACCCCCCAATCCCCCGCCTGCGCTAGCATTCTGCGTCCGGGATGCTGACCGCCGGGATCCCGACCGCCGGGATCCCGGCCGCCGGTAAAGCATACCCAACCCATACTAGCAAGCCAGGATTTCAACATCGATTTACTGTTTTGTAATTTAAAGTATATACATTCTTTGCATATACGCATACTGATCAAATATGACATACAGTACAGGATTTAGTACAAGTGCTTCTGTAGTGCTATAAAAGGCAATGCAAGGTTTTTGCAAGATTTAATCAGAAATATTATTATTATTATTAACAGTTTCTTATGTAGCACAGCAAATTCCGTTGCGCTTTACAATGGGACACAATTAGAAGACAAAACTGGGTAAAAACAGTCATATAGGGAGGAAGACCCTACTTGCAAGTTTACAATCTATGGGGAATATGGACTAGAGTGAGAATTCTGGGTAAATGGAATACTCCCTGTACTTGCCTAAGGACCACTGATGCATAAAGTGATCAAATTGGCTGCATTATTATAAATAATGGTCAAGTCCACAAAACGCTGCCGCAACTTTGTACAGAAATTGGATTGTGTGTAAGGGCAAGTTAATTAAAATCATGGACAAGAAACATTTTTGTTATTTAACATACCGTATGTGATTCTCCTGGAATGTCTGGAGCCTTCCCTAATTAGGGGGGTGGGGGGTTCAATTAGCCATGGTATATTACCTCCTCTAATTGATCCACCAGGGTATATCCAATTAGCCCAGAATGTCGCAGGAAAAAAAAAATCCCTGATAACGGACCTGTTTTAGCATTCGCGAAAAAACATGGATCCGGGAATTTATAGCGGAACGAAGTGTTTCCGTTTGAAAATGGGTCACTTTTTGCACAAAAGAAAAAAAACTTGCTGGAATTGAACTGAACGAAAACCACTGGCCAAAAACAGACAATTTTTGCAGGGAAAAAATCTAGCCATTAAAAGCCGACCAACACAGTTCTAAAAAAAAGGGGTGTGGATCATTAGATCGACAGTGTCTAGGTCGACAGGGTTTGAAGGTCGACAGGGTTTATGGGTCGACATGTTCTAGATCAACAGGTCAAATGGTCGACATGAGTTTTTCCATGTATTTTTGGTGTTGTTTTCTCCGTACAGTGACCGGGAAGCCCAATTAGTGCACTGTGTCCCCTCGCATGGCTCGCGAATCGGTATTGTCGAAAACGCGCCCAAAACCTGTCGGAAATGCCCGCAAATTTGACAAAACAGGTGTATCGGCGGGAGAATTCAACGATCCATTTGTTTTTCGACAAGTCGGAAAAACAGCACTGGAATTGAATAAGTCTTATCCAGATTCGGCCTAAAAAAGTTGAAAAGTGCAGTTTTTCCGACGTGTCAGAAATTCCAACACTAATTGAATAGACCCCATAACAGAATATTTATGGCATAAACTTCTAATTTAAGGCAAGCCAACCATATAAACGGTGTATTATATGCAATACTAAGCAGCTATGATGATATAAAAGATGTGCGTTCCAAGTACCTGCCCACTAATAAACTGTACAGTATGTAGAACAGGGTGAGGCTTCAACGTCTTTGCCTACTGGCATAGTTCTTTCTATTTGAAAGGATTTTTTTATGGCGTTTATTAACTGTTTCACTGTAATTAATAATAGCGTAAATGTAATCCATGTTCTCCAAAGAAGAAATACAAAAGTAACTTAAAGTGCAGAAACGGGTTATAAAACTCCATAAATGATACACAAGCCATAATCTATATCAGGATGCTGAATAAACATTAAAATTATAGGTATAATATAGACACTATATTATAAATTCCTTGGGGTGTCATGTATAATAGGGGCACTATCTGGGAAATGGTGCAATAAGATTGACATTTGATCCACCCAAAAAATAATAAATATCAATAATCATAATAATAATAAATTATTATTATTAATCAACCTTATGTTAACCCACTACAAAAAACTATATATATTATATACACTGCTCAAAAAAATAAAGGGAACACTTAAACAACACAATGTAACTCCAAGTCAATCACACTTCTGTGAAATCAAACTGTCCACTTAGAAAGCAACACTGATTGACAATCAATTTCACATGCTGTTGTGCAAATGGAATAAACAACAGGTGTAAATTATAGGCAATTAGCAACACACCCCCAATAAAGGAGTTGTTCTGCAGGTGGTGACCACAGACCACTTCTCAGCTCCTATGCTTTCTGGCTGATGTTTTGGTCACTTTTGAAAGCTGGCGGTGCTTTCACTCTAGTGGTAGCATGAGACGGAGTCTACAACCCACACAAGTGGCTCAGGTAGTGCAGCTCATCCAGGATGGCACATCAATGCGAGCTGTGGTAAGAAGCTTTGCTGTGTCTGTCAGCGTAGTGTCCAGAGCATGGAGGCGCTACCAGGAGACAGGCCAGTACATCAGGAGACGTGGAGGAGGCCAACAACCCAGCAGCAGGACCACTACCTCCGCCTTTGTGCAAGGAGGAACAGGAGGAGCACTGCCAGAGCCCTGCAAAATGACCTCCAGCAAGCCACAAACGTGCATGTGTCTACTCAAACGATCAGAAACAGACTCCATGAGGGTGGTAAGAGGGCCCGACGTCCACAGGTGAAGGTTGTGCTTACAGCTAAACACCGTGCAGGACGTTTGGCATTTGCCAGAGAACACCAAGATTGGCAAATTTGCCACTGGCGCCCTGTGCTCTTCACAGATTAAAGAAGGCCCTCACTGAGCACATGTGACAGACGTGACAGAGTCTGGAGATGCCAAGGAGAACGTTCTGCTGCCTGCAACATCCTCCAGCATGACCGGTTTGGCAGTAGGTCAGTAATGGTGTGGGGTGGCATTTCTTTGGCGGGGCCGCACAGCCCTCCATGTGCTCGCCAGAGGTAGCCTGACTGCCATTAGATACCGAGATGAGATCCTCAGAGCCCTTGCGAGACTATATGCTGGTGCGGTTGGCCCTGGGTTCCACCTAATGCAAGACAATGCTAGACCTCATGTGGCTGGAGTGTGTCAGCAGTTCCTGCAAGACGAAGGCATTGATGCTATGGACTGGCCCGCCCGTTCCCCAGACCTGAATCCAATTTAGCACATCTGGGACATCATGTCTCGCTCCATCCACCAACGCCACATTGCACCACAGACTGTCCAGAAGTTGGCGGATGCTTTAGTCCAGGTCTGGGAGGAGATCCCTCAGGAGACCATCCGCCACCTCATCAGGAGCATGCCCAGGCGTTGTAGGGAGGTCATACAGGCACGTGGAGGCCACACACACTACTGAGCCTCATTTTGACTTGTTTTAAGGACATTACATCAAAGTTGGATAAGCCTGTAGTGTGTTTTTCCACTTTAATTTTGAGTGCGACTCCAAATCCAGACCTCCATGGGTTAATAAATTTGATTTCCATTGATAATTTTTGTGTGATTTTGTCGTCAGCACATTCAACTATGTAAAGAACAAAGTATTTAATCAGAATATTTCATTCATTCAGATCTAGGATGTGTTTTAGCGTTCCCTTTATTTTTTCGAGCAGTGTATATGTGTATATAGATATAGATCTAGATAGATAGACAGACACACACACTTGACCTCTGGGGAAGTCCTAGCATATTGAAAGGGACGAAGCGCGTTGGCCAGTCACTGGTTCTCCACTCTCTCATGTGATTTACAAATAAGCATATACATTGTTATCAAATTGTACGAGTCCATTTTTTTTTCTTTTGTGTTTCATTAAATGTGCAAAAACGAAATGACACTATCAGAAGTTTCTTCCCCTTTGGGAGCTTTTTTAGTTTTAAGGTTCTCTGGTCTGATGAATGGTGCTGAGGACTCCATCTAGTTACAAAGAGACACATGTGTAATATCACGCAATACTTGAGCGGCTGTGGGAGGAGGAGAATACTGAGAGGAAAGAAACTGCCTCAAAAGACACCTACCACGAGCTAACATTCTTCATTTGTCTGGTACGCACATTTGAATATAATTTTTGGATATTTTGAACAGTCAAGTTCGATTTTGAACACTGAAGGCACAGCTAATTTACCATCAGAAATTAGATAGATAGATAGATAGATAGATAGATAGATAGATAGATAGATAGATAGATAGATAGAGATAGATAGATAGATAGATAGAGACTGAGATCTTCCTCTGGGGAAAACACCCAATAGATAATGATGGATGTATGTAAAGCTGTCTAAAGATGGTTTAAAAACGAATTTATGAAGAATATCTAGATCTTGAAGATTCAATTACTTTCAATGATCTGGGCGAATTTCAAGGAATGATTTCATCATCCTACTAATGCAAGCTTCTAAGTGCCCAGAATGGAATTTAAAATGAAATAGCCTCTGACCAAAACACTCCACCAGAGATCCACATAGACACAAAATCATCAGTGTCTGTGATGATCCTCGCTCTCCAGTCTCACTTTTGACTTTTGCCAAAATCTTATTGAGGTCTTCTCCAAAGAGAATGTCTCCCTTGAAAGGAAGCACCTCCAGGGTTTTCTTGGTATCCATATCCACCGACCAGGATCTCAACCAAAGGATACGTCTGGCCAAGACGGACGTAGTAGTAGCTTTGCCACCAGCACCCCGGCATCGGAGGCCGCCTCCTTAAGTTACAGAGAAGCCGTGGTAATATACGCGAGACATTGTCGAGCATGCTCAGATGCGTTGGAAGGCTACTCCACCTCTGGCTTCTGAGCTCACGCCTCAACCGCTTCAGCAGCCCAAGTTGCTGCAATGGTTGGCCTATGCACAGCCCCCGGTAAGGTGTAAATCGCTTTCAAACAACCCTCCACACGTCTATCCATCAAATCCTTCAGAGAGGTGACGGTAGTTACTGGCAGAGCAGAGGAAACTACCATACGCGCCCCATGAGAATCTACAAAGGAAGGAGTTTCCCAATTTTTTACATCGTTCCGCAGACAGAGGATAGCGAGCCAACAGTCTCTTATGCAGTGTGAATTCTGTTCCCGGATTATCCCATGAGTCCTGACATGTGTCAGCCAGGAGTTGAGAATGAGGTAAAACTTGTTTAACCACCTTCTTACGTTTAAACCTATTCGGCTTTTTAGGGACAGCCTCAGGCTGTGGAATCAGTATATGTACCATCCTCCTCAGGGGAAGTGTCTGGGATAACAGTGGATTGGGAGGAGGTAATGGCCCATTTAGAAGACGACTTAGTCTTAGGTGGGCGAGAGTGACACTTAGATTCAGTCAATGACCGGTTCAAATGCTGTGACTGAGTGGAGATTTGATCTGCCCATGGCGCATTAATAGCAGGGACCATAAACTGCTGCATCGGCATAGATGGTCCCACAGGGGGCGCCAATTTAGTTACAAGCGTGTTTAACAGCATGGAAAACGTAGCCCAAGATGGGCCCCTTGATGCCCCAGGTGCTACCGACCCACTAGGGGGTAAGGAACCCCCTGAACCAGAACTCTCAGCTGCCAAAGTTTCCTCCATCATGCCTGCGGCCTCATAACCACGCAGTGTGGGAGAAGCCCCATTGTCGTTGCCACGTGTAGCAGACATAACTATGTGCACAATATTGGGCAACGAGGTACAAAGTGTAGAAGCACTATACCTATCAAGAAGTCTCAGTTAAGCATGCCTAAGGTGGCACATACTGAGTTCAAGAGATATAGATTATATGGTGGCTATAAATCACAAGTACAAATACACCGTCAGTATATCTTGTGATACAATCCTATATTAAACAGAAAGAAAAACCTGAAACACATGCCCCCCCTCAGGTGTAGCAATATAGGAATAGCACGCGGAGAGAAATGCCTTGCAATAAGGCAACCATGCAGCAGCTACATGCACACACACAGATATAGTCACACACAGACCATTCAGAAATTATGTACCATAAAACTGCACTGGACTAGCAATACAAAGTAATACTCAGTATGGCTATATGTGTTAACAATATATATAAGAATGCACAGTAAACACTGGATGTATATCACAGGGTGTTTGTACCACACAACCCTGACTGTATGCACTCTTTCTTAACCAACACTGTGCCAGTGACAGGTAGAATACATAAGTGTCCTGTAAGAAGCACAGCACTGGCAATCAGGCGGTTCTACAGAGGAGGATTTGCCCCAGCAGTCCTGAAAACAGCACAGCTCAATCTATGATAGCCGCTGGTCAGGAGTGAGGGAGATATGCAGCTCCAGGGCGGGAACATTGCAGAAATGGCGCCCTGGGGCTGGGGGGAGGGGCTTCAAGTCCGACCTGCTCCCCCTGCTGGCATCCCCACCAGGCGCTGCGGGCAGTAATAAGCGGGGTTAATATAGTTTAAAAAAAAAAAAAGAGAGAGACCTGTGCCTCTTAACTGTCCCTGGTGGCTAGTGGAGCAAGCTGCCCAGTAATCAGTGCCCATGCCAGCGCGCGGCCCGCCTCCTACGGCCGTGCTGGATCGCGATACAGTGCGGGCACAGAAGCCCCTTACCTCCCCCTTGTCAGCGGCCTCGCGATCCGGGAGGTCGGTGTGTGTGTGGCTGAACTTTAGAAGAAACTAGAGCCTCCGCTGCAGTGACCCGACAAACCAGGGTGCGGGAGTATACAGCGCCGCTGGGAGTGATGTAGCTGCATCAGAGACGTCTATTAGACATAGCCTGCTGCAGCCCTTGTAGATTCTTCTTTTCTGTCAAATTTAAAGCTAAGAATAGGCTGCCTGAGGCAGCCCCCTGTTAAGTGACCTGCTACTGCAGGCACCAACTACAAACGGAGTTCCTGTGCAGGGAGGCGGGGTGATATAGGAGGCGGCGCTATGCATCTTGGGAAGAAGGTCAAAGCTTTGAGCCTGTTGGTGCCTCGGATCAAGATCCTACTCTACACCCTGATGTTAATCCTTGTGGAGCCCAGTGTACCCAGCAGCAGAAATGACATTTTTTGCTTTTACGGATGATTTTCTGTTGTACTTTAGTGAGCCTCGGGAGGCGATCCTCTCCCTTTTGACAATACTCCAGGAATGTAATTTGTTGACGGGATTTCTTGTTAAATTCACTAAAACTGAAGCTCTAGCTGAAACTGAAGGTCTGGGTGAGGTGATATGTTTCCTTTTAGATGGGCACAACCTTTCTAGGACTGAGAATTCCTGCCTCTCTTTCTGTTTTATACTCCAACTTTACACACTTTATTAAGCAAATGTTGTCAGACTTTGCAAAATGTAAACCCCTTCCGGTTTCTTACAGCGTCCCATTTTTACACATTACGGCAGACAGCGTCCCCCTTTTTTATACATTCCAGCAGACAGTGTTCCCCCTTTTACACATTACGGCAGACAGGAGATAGATAGATAGATAGATAGATAGATAGATAGATAGATAGATAGATAGATAATACTTACTGTTTCCGCTGGCTCAGGCTCCTCGTGCAGCTTCTGGCAGATCCCGGGCAGCCAGGGAGAAGGAGGAGGGAGCGCAGTGTAATTGGTGGAGGCGCTGCTGCTGGCCCTCTCCTTCACCATAGGCTGCCCTCCGCCGCTGTGAATGCTGGGAAGCGCATCCCTGCATTCACAGCGGCGGAGGGCAGCCTATGGTGGAGAAGAGGGCCAGCAGCAGCAGCGCCTCCACCAATTACAGAGCGCTGCTGCGGCTCCCTCCTCCACCTCCCTCCTCCTTCTACCCCCGATCCCCCCGTAATTAATGCGCTCCTCTGCGGCACACAGCGGCAGCCATGCAGCATGTAATGAGCCAGTTTGAATCATTACATGCAGCTCTGACTTTGGGCCCCTGGACAGTGGCGGGCCTGCACTGGCGGTAGTTCAGCCACTGGTAATAACCACACAGAATTATACATATGCTGTCAGTACGCTTGTTTATACTTGTGTTTACTAAAAGAATGGCAGAAAACTTTTCTATACCTGCCACAGTTTCACAACTAAAACACTTCACAAGTCTGTTGTGCAGCCAAAAGAAATGTATAACCGTAAATTATAATTTGATCACTGGATGGTGCGGTTCTATTTTTTGATGCACCTAATAAAAACTGATGTTATGGAGAAGTAAACTGAAAATATTAGTAATGAGATGATGAATTCTGAAGAGTAAATCCAGGGGAAGCAACTTGTGAAGTATTTGTACCACTCACTAATTTTAGACAATACGAATCACATACAAGTTACGGGGTTGGGTACGAAATCTCGGCAATTAATATCCCGACGGTAAGGATGCCAATAGCGGGCCTAATTCTGAGTTGATCGCCGCAGCAAGTTTGTTAACAGTTGGGCAATACCATGTGCACTGCAGGGGGGGGGCAGATATAACATGTGCAGAGAGAGTTATATTTGGGTAGGGTGTATTCAAACTGAAATCTAAATTACAGTGTAAAATAAAAGCAGCCAGTATTTACCCTGCACAGAAACAAAATAACCCACCCAAATCTAACTCTCTCTGCAAATGTTATATCTCCCCCCTGCAGTGCACATGGTTTATTGCTAACAAACTAGCTGCTGCGATCAACTCAGAATTACCCTCAGCATCCCAACAATCAAAATCCTGACGGAAACTGCTAAGTATTTAAACCTTACCCAACCACTCCCACAGCCTAACCCTAACTGTACTCTCCCCCAGCGGCCTAACCCTGACCTCCATACTTACAGTCAGGATCCTATCCTGAGCGCTTCCCAAGTTATATTTGGCATTAAAAAAAAAAAAATGGTTTTACTTTATGCTGCCAACTGTGAAAGTTTCTTGTCATCCGTAAGTTTGCATATTTTGACATTTCAATGTGCTCAAGTGCTCTGTGTGTGTGACACCATCTGGTGATGTTAAATCTTGTTGCTTCTTTCTATTACCATGTTATTAACCAATTTTATTACTGAAATACTAGTCACTAAATATTCAAGTAATTTCTGTAGGCCTCTATGACAGATTAGGCAACCCGCAGTTGTGGCGCTCAGCGAAACGTCATTGTAATAAAACGGACAAGGAAGAGAATATGAAAACTCCAGACTATCATTAAAAGATCACATGATATTCCAGTATTCATGTAGACATATATTAGGTATCATTTTTGTCACAATAAAGGGGTCTATTAGTAAATATTTGTAGGATATTCCTGAAAGCAAACATTTTTGGAGGTACCCGCAAATATTATACGTATCTCCCAAATGTAATATAGAGGGATTGCAGCAGATATTGCCAATATCTACAATATCTTCCACAGTCCCTTCATTTTCATCCACAATTGTAGCCCATATATTGTATGGGGACGGATGTGCCTCCATATTTACTAAGCTCTGGAATGTGAAGCATTTTGGAGCTTGGCCCTAATAGCTGTGTGTTCCCTACGCTTTATTTTTTGGGCAGGCCACCCCGGCAAAATTACCTTTCAGCTTACTGTTAAGAACCAGGCTGCGGATGGCGCCTGTTTAAATAGGTCATCGTTTGCAAGCCAATCACAGCTCGTGAACAGGCAGCCAATTTGAAGCAACCGCGGCAAGCCAATCACAGCTCACCTCATCATAGCTCTGCTTGTTTGTGGCGTCCTACGTTAGACGCAGCGGAGCAGAGCCTTCAGTTCGGCAGCGGTGTTGATAGGAAGCAGACATCGCCTGAAGAGTTCCAGTAGCAGCTGAAGACGCGAGAATGCAAGTGGTACAGCTGATAGGAAGCTGAATGAAGCTCCCTGCTGCAGCCTCTCCCAATGTACCGGTAGGTGGCCTTGGCCACCAGTAACATACCCCCGTTCCCTAGACCACCAGGTGTTGGACATTAGACCCGTGGGTGTAATCAGGCTTCAGGCCTGTGGGGCAGGAAGAAAGCCTGTGCTACAAATAAGTGACTGGGCATTAGGGCCAGGTCACTTTATGTGCCGTACGGTAGTCAAGCAATAGCCTGAGCCCCTGTTGAGTGGCTGAGCATTAGGCCCGGTTCACTCTTTAGTATCAGATAGGTAAGGGGGTCCTCTACTGTGTGGTTTAAAGGGTATAAGAGGTACTACTGTGTGGGCTTAGTGTTCAATAATGGGCCATACTGTGAGGGCATAATGTGCAAAAAGGGGCCATACTGTATTGGCAGAATTTGTGTTCCTGCTAGGCTATATCAGTGCTGCACCCTGCCCATTTCTGAAATGTGAAAAAGCACCCTGACCTTTTTCAGTGCACCCTTTAGGATCATAAATCGCCCCCTTGTGTACGGAATGCAACAGTTAGAGTGCATGTTACAATGTAGTTGTCTACTCTTTGCCCACCTCTGAAATTGGAACAGGATTTCTATCCTTCGTGTAGTGGATGGCAGAGGGACTGTAAATGGCATCACTGCTGCAGCTGAGTGAAAGAACAGGGTAAGCAGTGAGCATGTACTACAAGAAAAAAAGAAACAATGACTAGCACCCTAGCTGCAGCTTGGCACTCGTCCAATAGAACACCACTTCTCTCTTAGATACACAAAAATATATGATGAACGATCTCCAAGCGCTGCTACATAAATCCGAAATCCTTATGTCCTGAGAATCCTCAAAGAAACAGTATAACACCACATATGAGAAGATCTTTTATCTTTATGCTGTTAACCCGTTGTGTCGCTAAAACTGACCTTTATTATAAACAATGAGTTCCCATAAAGGTTTCTTTCAAAGTTTTTCACAACTTCTTCTATTCACGGTTTTGTGACATTTAAAACATCAGCCCATTAAAACCTGGCTTACCTTTATGACAAGCCATATATGCATCAAAAAGGTATCTTTTATGTCCTTTCCTTCACGGGGATCTTCTGTGTTTTCAAATAAAGCCTTCCATACGATTTTTAAAAATCAACTCCGTATTTTTTTTCTTTTTTAGAAACACTATTTTATTTTCACCAAAAGTGTGAAACTTAAAAAGATAAAATTACAAACACAATCAAAGGTACCCTACTATAGACAGGCAAGGCCACTTCCACTTACACCCCTTAGATGGAATGGGGGATCGGTATAAGCCATTATTGATTTTAGATATTGCAGTCAATCAAGTGGGTATCCAAATAGGTGGTAGGGTCAAGTCTGGGGTCCTTATATAACAGTACCAACGCGTTCCAAACCATTACCGACAGCACCCTACAAGTTATTAGGACAGTGTCCTAATAGACCTTAATGCATGGGAAAAAACAAAACAATCAACTCAACTGCTTTAATATCAAATGCCCTGTCCCGGTGTATAAATCCACCAAATTATCAGTTCTAAATGCCCGCCAGTCACAATGTGGAGATACAAATTCATTTTTATTGTTTCTTAATATATTTTACCTATGTATCTCCTACTTGCTTATTTCAGTTGTTCTGACAAGTGAAGGTAAGCTGTAGAAAATGTGCACTGAAGCGTTTTGCACAGGCAGATGCAGTGTCAGGCAAATGCAGAGTCAGAAGGTAAATCTGCAAAACAGCCATTAGAAGAATGCAGTAGTAAGGAAATACCAGTTCTACCACAAGCATTTCCAGCTATGTGACATCATAGTATACAGGCTGTGCCATTCAGTAAGTGTCACAATAGACACTGCTACATCCGTGGTTAATAAAAACCATTAACAGCAACTATTACATCAGCATAAACACCAATTAACATTTTTAGCAAACAGATTTTTTTTTTTCTTACCATCAGTAAACAGATAACTGCTGTGAATGGGAAATGTGGGACAGTTGTGTAATCACTGGACTTTATTCATACGATTCAGTCACTTCAAGTCATGTTTGGGAAATTCACCAAGTTTTTCTAAGCAATTTGGACGTCTATATTTCATGATAGACTGTCATGTACATTTTTTTTTTTTTAAATAAAAACCCATTGGACTAAATGGTTAGTTTACGTCGTCAAAATTGGTTGCTGTTTAGATTTTACACTGGGGATATTTTGTAAATGGTTCAATAAAACAGGTATTAGTCAACCAGCCAGTATTTACAGGAATGTTCCTCCCATGACGCAGGAATCTTGTCTCAGGTGCATCATCCTAGTTACACTAGAGAACAGTTTCATGCCTCAATTCCTGGCCCCCCAAATCTCTTCATCGCCCCTACTACCAAGAGGGGAAGGGAAAAGGTGAATGTATTAGTTCATACTCCCCACACTGTATAAGTTACCACATGCACTGCGGAAGTGAGCAGGGTAACCCCCTGTGAGCAGTGGAGCTGCAGCAGTCCTGGGTATAGAATATAATTGATGTTTTCAGCCCAATAGGGATTGTTTTTTTCCCATTTGATTCCATGAGGAAGATGGTTGCTACAATTGCTTGCTTCCTTCTGATGTAAAGTTTTATGATCCAATTGTACTGCTACATACACTACAAGGTCAGTAGCAATCTCTCTCATTAGTGCATGTGCATAAGTGAACCAATAGTAGCTGAAACAATCAGCTGTTTACATTCCCACCAATGGCATGTAACCATTGTTCGTACTGATGGTGGCCAGCCAACAATGCTGTACTATCCTTCCAATGGGCATCTCTGCTCTGGAGGGCAATTTGGAGAAACCTTACCCCACTCAAGCACCCCGATTGGTGGATGTGCAGACCCTCTATCTGCAGCCAGTCATTTCGATGTAGTGTGAAAGATGTCCATTACAGGATGGGTGATGCTGCCGCCCCCCCCCCCCCCCCCCTCTCACTTCCAGACCCACCACTTAGCCACAGTAGGTCATGGAATGCTACTAAGCTTTGAGTATATCTATGTTAAATATATCTGCACAGCGAGTTGATTATTTATAATTGGTGGAAAATTCTGTCCTCCCACATCACACTAAAAAGTAACATAACTAACAGTGCATGTAACTCAAGAAATACAATCCTGACAAAAAAACAACAAGAAAACCCAGCTCATTGTGCTAATTAACCATTACATGCATACTACTGATCATCCACTTTGTAGATTATGTGACATATGCTGCAGAAAAATGCATATACACTATACAATCTGAAACTGAAAATAGGATTGTTTTTGAACAAGTTGTGGGCAGACATCTAGGCACAATAAGACACCAAATTGGTGTGGCAAAAATGTTGACTAAGCAGTGGTTAGCTGCCTAAAATTATTGCCAGCATAGTTGCAAGAAGAGACCTCAGTGACTTCTAAAAGATGTGTGATCACTAGAGCATCTTTGGCAAGAGAGTCAGGGGGTGATTCAGATGCAGGTGCAGGTAAAGGTTTTACCTCTGCGGGCAAGTATCCCAATGTTTACCTCTGGGGGACACAGATTGTCGCAAGGATGTTGGGGTTGGCAAATACATATAATGATGCAACTGCACGGTCACCAATGCACATGGCAAGCAGGTCATTTAGAGCCTGTCAAAGGCAGGTGCAATGTCTGATGGGCCACATCTTTATATGCACATTGGCAGATTTGCGCTGCATGGTAGGCATCTTAATAGGATGCCCATCTGCAATGCAACAAGGGGTGTGCAATAAGTTTCTGGACACAGGAAACGTTTTATATTTACAAACAAAAGTGAACATTACATTTTTAATGTACTCGCCAGAGGAGTCTATGCAAAGTTGCATGTGCTCAAAGCACTTGGTGAAGCTGCTGGGTTTGTGTAACAAAGCAGGTATGTCTTCTACATGCTGGATGAAAGTCTCCACTGCAGCTTTCAGTGACTCAAAACAAATTCCACATATCTTGCACTTGATTTGTGGGAACATAAATAAGTTGCAGGGGGCCAGGTCTGGGCTGTACAGCGGATGATCAAGCTCCCTAATGCGTTCATGGGACAGAAAATCCATCACTTTCCTGAACTTGTAGGCAGGTGCATTGTTGTGATAGAGCACAAGTTTTTGGACACTGCCTTGAAAGGGTTTTCAGCACCTGCAGCAGACATTGGTTGGCATACCAGTCCTCAGTGACTGTGTGCTGCTGAAGGAGTGGTATGGCAGCATGACCAGTCTAGACCACAAAAACAGCCACAATCTGCTTGACCACGGTGCGCTCATGTCGGAACTTCTGTAGCGGTGCACTTCCAACTGGGGTCCACTGTATACATATATACACTAAACTATCGATGAATAGCGTTTTTGAAATTGGCAGAAGATCCCACACACATGTATTAAGGTTCCATGGAATCGGAACAGTGCAACTGGACCTCTTATGGTACAGATCCTTGGGGTACTCCACTGGTAACATTTCCCTCCTGTGAATGCACTCCATTTACCACAACTCTGTTTTCTATCCTTCAACCAAGATCTTATCCATTCAATAATCCCAATATACAATCCCAAACTTCCCTCCCCAAAAGCAGCTCACTGTCGCAGACCACTCTTGTAGCTGTAGAAGATCATGGCTCTTCAGTGGCCTCTATTGAACTCCAGAACGAGTTTGTGAAGGACACGAATATGTTGACTTCTTCGGTGTGCAGTGCTGCTTATATAGAGTTCTGTGCCTTGACATTACAAAGAACTTTAGTCAAAGATTACAGTTCACAACAAGACAGTCAGATTGTGTCTACTCCATCTATGCACTACACCTTGCATTATCATAAAGATGTCGAAGCAGCTGTGGCAAATATCCGCCAGCATTATTTTAAACAAACATATGAGTGAACGTGGCGCCAACTCTACAGCACGAGTACCTTTTCCAGCACTGAAAGGTTCTACAGGTTACAGAATGTTACGGGGCTCATTTTCCTGGCATGGTGTGGGTGCACTCACTCCCTCTAAAAGGTGGGACCACCGCTAGCCACTACTTTATCGAGCAGAGTAATCTTCATCTCAATGTGGCAACATGTCTTCTTTGATGAGAGGTGTGTCTTCCAAGTGGAAATGACCCCACATACAGAGAATGTATGCTCACCCGTTGATTGAAGAGCTTGACTTTGATGTCATCCATATGTCATGGCCTTTTCAGTAACCAGATATGAACATAATCAAATATTTATAAGATAATCTGGAGTAACGTCTGGACATCGTTTTTCTTGACAATTGTACTGTGCAACATTCCTCATACAAAATTCCAGACACTGTAATAAGACTCAATGCCATAGTGCATACAGGCCCTCATTCAGCTTAAGTTGCAGTTTTGCTAAATTAGCAAAACTGCAACTGCTTGCGATCACATACAGGGTGCCGCCCAGCATGCTAATGGGGGGCATCAATTCAATTGTTATCGCATCACAGTGCAGCTTGGTTGTGAAGGCTGTCAGGCTGCTGCAATTTTTCCAGTCGCAGCGGCCACACATGGAGTCATGCGGCTGACCAGAAAATGGCCCGCCTGTTTTCACCACATGGCCACGCCATGTCGCCACCCCCAACGCCTCAGCCTGTCAATCAATACAGGGCGGTTGCGTTACTATGATGTGAATGCATCTCCCTGCCGCGCTCTAGAGTATCAGAATTTTTTTCACGGCACCCCTAGGCCAAAAATAAGATTTTAAACCTACCGGTAAATCTTTTTCTCCTAGTCCGTAGAGGATGCTGGGGACTCCATAAAGGACCATGGGGTATAGACGGGCTCCGCAGGAGACATGGGCACTATAAAGAACTTTAGATGGGTGTGCACCGGCTCCTCCCTCTATGCCCCTCCTCCAGACCTTAGTTAGAGAACTGTGCCCAGAGGAGACTGACCGTACGAGGAAAGGATTTTTGTTAATCTAAGGGCAATATTCATACCAGCCCACACCATCCACACTGTATAGCCTGGAATATACGCAACCAGTATCAGTATGAACAAAAACAGTATCAGCCAAAGACTGATCTCAACTGTAACATAACCCTTATGTAAGCAATAACTATATACAAGCCTTGCAGAAATATGTCCGCACTGGGACGGGCGTCCAGCATCCTCTATGGACTAGGAGAAAAAGATTTACCGGTAGGTTTAAAATCTTATTTTCTCTTACGTCCTAGAGGATGCTGGGGACTCCGTAAGGAACATGGGGATTATACCAAAGCGCCAGACCGGGCGGGAGAGTGCGGATGACTCTGCAGCACCGATTGAGCAAACATGAGGTCCTCATCATCCAGGGTATCAAACTTGTAGAATTTTACAAAAGTGTTTGAACCCGACCAAGTCGCCGCTCGGCAAAGCTGTAATGCCGAGACGCATCGGGCAGCCGCCCAAGAAGAGCCCACCTTCCTAGTGGAATGGGCCTTTACCGAATTTGGTAACGGCAATCCAGCCGTATAATGAGCCTGCTGAATCGTGTTACAGATCCAGCAAGCAATAGTCTGTTTAGAAGCAGGAGCGCCAACCTTGTTGGCTGCATACAGGATAAATAGTGCCTCTGTTTTCCTAACCCGAGCCGTCCTGGCAACATAAATTTTTAAGGCCCTGACTACATCAAGGGACTTGGAATCCTCCAAGTCATCTGTAGCCACAGGTACCACAATAGGTTGGTTCATATGAAACGATGAAACCACTTTAGGCAAAAATTGAGGACGAGTCCTTAATTCCGCTCTATCCGCATGGAAAATCAGATAGGGGCTTTTGTGAGACAAAGCTGCCAATTCGGACACCCGCCTTGCAGATGCCAAGGCCAACAACATGACCACCTTCCAAGTGAGAAATTTTAATTCAACCGTTTGAAGAGGTTCAAATCAGTGAGATTTTCGGAACTGTAACACCACGTTAAGGTCCCATGGTGCCACTGGAGGCACAAAAGGAGGCTGTATGTGCAGCACTCCCTTCACAAAAGTCTGCACTTCTGGGGAGAGAAGCCAATTCCTTCTGAAAGAAAATTGATAGGGCCGAAATCTGCACCTTAATGGAGCCTAATTTTAGGCCCATATCCACTCCTGTCTGTAGAAAGTGGAGAAAACGGCCCAGATGGAATTCCTCAGTAGGAGCATTCTTGGCTTCACACCGAGATACATACTTTCTCCAGATACGGGGATAATGTTTCGCCGTCACCTCCTTCCTAGCCTTTATCCGAGTAGGGATGACTTCTTCTGGAATGCCTTTCCCAGCTAGGATTCGGTGTTCAACCGCCATGCCATCAAACGTAACCGCGGTAAGTCTTGGAATACGCAGGGCCCCTGTTGCAACAGGTCCTCTCTGAGAGGAAGAGGCCACGGATCTTCTGTGAGCATTTCCTGAAGATCTGAATACCAGGCCCTTTGAGGACAATCTGGAACAATGAGTATTGCCTGCACGCTTTTTCGTCTTATGATTCTCAATATCTTTGAGATGAGTGGAAGAGGGAACACATAGACCGACTGAAACACCCACGGTGTCACCAGGGCGTCTACTGCGACTGCCTGAGGGTCCCTTGACCTGGCACAATACCTCTGAAGCTTCTTGTTGAGGCGTGACGCCATCATGTCTATTTGAGGAATTCCCCAAAGACTTGTTATCTCTGCAAAATCTTCTTGATGAAGTCCCCACTCTCCTGGATGGAGATCGTGTCTGCTGAGGAAGTCTGCTTCCCAGTTGTCCACTCTCGGAATGAAAACCGCTGCCAAAGCGCTTATGTGATTTTCCGCCCAGCGAAGAATCCTGGTGGCTTCCGCCATTGCCGCTCTGCTCCTTGTCCTGCCTTGGCGGTTTACATGAGCCACGGCCGTGACGTTGTCTGATTGAATCAGAACCGGTAGGTCGCGAAGAAGATTCTCCACTTGAAGTAGGCCGTTGTATATGGCCCTCAATTCCAGTACGTTGATGTGTAGACAAGCCTCCTGGCTTGACCATAAGTCCCTGAAAGTTTCTTCCTTGTGCGACTGCTCCCCATCCTCTGAGGCTCGCGTCCGTGGTCACCAGAACCCAGTTCTGAATGCCGAACCTGCGACCCTCTAGAAGGTGAGCACTCCGTAGCCACCACAGGAGAGACACCCTGGCCCTGGGGGACAGGCTTATTTTCTAATGAATTTGAAGATGGGACCCGGACCACATGTCCAGAAGGTCCCACTGAAACGTCCTCGCATGAAACCTGCCGAAGGGGATGGCCTCGTAGGTCGCCACCATTTTCCCCAGTACTCAAGTGCATTGATGGACTGACTCGTTTCGGTTTTAACAGGTCTCTGACCATGTGCTGGAGTTCCAGGGCTTTTTCCATTGGGAGAAAAACACTCTTTTGTTCCGTGTCCAGAATCATGCCTAAGAAAGATAGCCGAGTTGTTGGAACCAACTGTGACTTTGGTAGATTCAGAATCCAGCCATGTTGCTGCAGCACTCTCAGGGAGAGCGCCACGCTTTTCAGCAACTGATCTCTCGATCTCTCTTTTATCAGGAGATCGTCCAAGTACGGGATAATTTTGACTCCCTGCCGGCGCAGGAGCACCATCATTTCCGCCATTACCTTGGTGAAAATCCTCGGGGCCGTGGAAAGCCCAAACGGCAGCGTGTAAAACTGGTAATGACAGTCCTGTACAGCGAATCTCAGGTACGCCTGATGAGGGGGATATATGGGGACATGAAGGTATGCGTCCTATATGTCCAGTGACACCACAAAATCCCCCCCTTCCAGGCTGGAGATAACTGCCCGGAGCGATTCCATCTTGAATTTTAACTTTTTCAAGTACAGGTTTAGGGATTTTAAATTTAGAATGGGCCTGACCGAGCCATCCGGTTTCGGGACCACAAATAGGGTTGAATAGTACCCCTTCCCCTGTTGAACTAGGGGAACCTCGACAACCACTTGTTGACACAGTTTTTGAATTGCCGCTAAAACTATCCCCCTTTCTGGGGAAGAAGCTGGTAAAGCCGATATGAAAAACCGTCGAGGAGGCACGTCTTCGAATTCCAGCTTGTAACCTTGGGATACAATTTCCATTGCCCAAGGATCCACGTCTGACTGAACCCAGACATGGCTGAAGAGTCGAAGACGTGCCCCCACCGGCGCGGACTCCCTCAGTGGAGCCCCAGCGTCATGCGGTGGATTTAGTAGAAGCCGGGGAGGACTTCTGCTCCTGGGAACTAGCCGTAGCAGGCAGTCTTTTCCCTCTACCCTTACCTCTGGCGAGGAAGGAAGAGCCCCGACCTCTTCTGGAGTTATGCGACCGAAAGGACTGCATCTGATATTGTGGCGTTTTCTTTTGCTGTGGGGAAACAGAAGGTAAAAAAGTAGATTTACCCGCGGTAGCTGTGGAAACCAGGTCCGCGAGACCTTCCCCAAATAAATCCTCACCTTTGTAAGGCAGAACTTCCATATGTCTCTTTGAGTCGGCATCACCCGTCCATTGGCGGGTCCACAGGGCTCGCCTAGCAGAAATCGCCATGGCGTTGGCTCTCAAACCTAGCAGGCCAACGTCTCTCTGAGCGTCTCTCATATATAAAAGACTGCGTCTTTAATGTGACCTAAGGTCAATAAAATGTTATCCCTATCCAGGGTATCAGTCAGCTGACAAAGTATCCGTCCAAGCCGCTACACCGCTACAAACCCAAGCCGACGCTATTGCCGGTCTGAGCAAGGCACCCGTATGTGTATAAATTGATTTTAAGGTAGTTTCCCATCTGCGATCAGCAGGATCCTTGAGGGCTGCCGTGTTTGGAGACGGTAGCGCCACCTTTTTGGACAAGCGCGTTAACGCCTTGTCCATCCTGGGTGAGGATTCCCACTGTAACCTGTCCTGCGCAGGGAAATGATACGCCATAAGAATTCTCTTGGGAATCTGCAGTTTCTTGTCTGGAGTTTCCCAAGCCTTTTCAAATAACGCGTTCAGCTCATGAGATGGGGGAAAGGTTACCTCAGGTTTCTTTTCCTTAAACATGTGTACCCTCTTGTCAGGGACAGAGGGGTCATCTGTGATATGTAAAACATCCTTTATTGCAATAATCATATAATGAATACTTTTGGCCACCCTTGGGTGTAACCTCGCATCATCGTAGTCGACACTGGAGTCAGAATCCGTGTCGGTATCAGTGTCTGCTACTTGGGACAGGGGACGTTTCTGAGACCCTGAACGGCCCTGTGACACAGTCAAAGCCATGGATTGACTCCCTGTTCTATCCCTGGACTCTGCTTTGTCTAATCTCTGATGTAATAAAGACACATTTGCATTTAACACATTCAACATATCCAACCAATCAGGTGTCGGCGTCGCCGACGGAGACACCACAATCATCTGCTCCACCTCCTCCTTAGATGAGCCTTCCGCTTCAGACATGCCAACACACGCGTACAGACACCCCCACACACTCAGGGATATATCTATATGGAGACAGTTCCCCAATAAGGCCCTTTGTAGAGAGAGAGAATGCCAGCACACACCCAGCGCCACCTGACACTGGAAACAAATGTTTATATGTATATATATATATATATATATATATATATATATATATATATATATATATATATATATATATATATATATATATATATATATATATACATACATACATATATACATATATATATACATACATACACACACTGCTCAAAAAAATAAAGGGAACACTAAAATAACACATCCTAGATCTCAATGAATGAAATATTCTTATTAAATACTTTGTTCTTTACATAGTTGAATGTGCTGACATCAAAATCACACAAAAATTATCAATGGAAATCAAATTTATTAACCCATGGAGGTCTGGATTTGGAGTTACCCTCAAACTTAAAGTGGAAAAACACACTACAGGCTGATCCAACTTTGATGTAATGTCCTTAAAACAAGTCAAAATGAGGCTCAGTAGTGTGTGTGGCCTCCACGTGCCTGTATGACCTCCCTACAACCCACACAAGTGGCTCAGGTAGTGCAGCTCATCCAGGATGGCACATCAATGCGAGCTGTCGCAAGAAGGTTTGCTGTGTCTGTCAGCGTAGTGTCCAGAGCACGGAGGCGCTACCAGGAGACAGGCCAGTACATCAGGAGAAGTGGAGGAGACCGTAGGAGGGCAACAACCCAGCAGCAGGACCGCTATCTCCGCCTTTGTGCAAGGAGGAACAGGAGGAGCACTGCCAGAGCCCGGCATAATGACCTCCAGCAAGCCACAAATGTGCATGTGTCTACTCAAACGATCAGAAACAGACTCCATGAGGGTGGTATGAGAGCCAGACGCCCACAGGTGGGGGTTGTGCTTAAAGCCCAACACCGTGCAGGACGTTTGGCATTTGCCAGAGAACACCAAGATTGGCAAATTCGCCACTGGCGCCCTGTGCTCTTCACAGATGAAAGCAGGCCCTCACTGAGCACATGTGACAGACGTGACAGTCTGGAGACGCCAAGGAGAATGTTCTGCTGCATGCAACATCCTCCAGCATGACCGGTTTGGCAGTGGGTCAGTAATGGTGTGGTGTGGCATTTCTTTGGGGGGGCCGCACAGCCCTCCATGTGCTCACCAGAGGTATCCTGACTGCCATTAGGTACTGAGATGAGATCCTCAGACCCCTTGTGAGACCATATGCTGGTGCGGTTGGCCCTGGGTTCCTCCTAATGCAAGACAATGCTAGACCTCATGTGGCTGGAGTGTGTCAGCAGTTCCTGCAAGACGAAGGCATTGATGCTATGGACTGGCCTGCCCGTTCTCCAGACCTGAATCCAATTGAGCACATCTGGGACATCATGTCTCGCTCCATCCACCAATGCCACGTTGCACCACAGACTGTCCAGGAATTGGCGGATGCTTTAGTCCAGGTCTGGGAGCAGAACCCTCAGGAGACCATCCGCCACCTCATCAGGAGCATGCCCAGGCGTTGTAGGGAGGTCATACAGGCACGAGGAGGCCACACACACTACTGAGCCTCATTTTGACTTGTTTTAAGGACATTACATCAAAGTTGGATCAGCCTGTAGTGTGTTTTTCCACTTTAATTTTGAGTGTGACTCCAAATCCAGACCACCATGGGTTAATAAATTTGATTTCCATTGATAATTTTTGTGTGATTTTGTTGTCAGCACATTCAACTATGTAAAGAACAAAGTATTTAATATGAATATTTCATTCATTCAGATCTAGGATGTGTTATTTTAGTGTTCCCTTTATTTTTTTGAGCAGTATATATATATATATATATATATATATATATATATATATATATATATATATATATATATATATATACACACACACACACATATATATATGTGCAACCTGGTAATCTGGTCTTGACAAAGGCTCTGCTGTGAGCTGAAACGTTGACCTTCTGTTTGTGAGTATGTGCTGTCTGGATTAAAATCTATCAATTTCACCCTGGAGAAGTCTGGTGAGTGCATCCTTATTTGTGCACATGTATCGTGGAACTTTGTTCTGATACGACCTGTTCCTGGATTTTGCACCCCAGCAACTGTGATTATTAACGACATGTGAGTGCGGCTCTTCTACTATATCTATATAAAAAAATAAAGGGAACACTAATATAACACATCCTAGATCTGAATGAATGAAATATTCTTAAATACTTTGTTATTTACATAGTTGAATGTGCTGACAACAAAAATCACACAAAAATTATCAATGGAAATCAAATTAATTAACCCATGGAGGTCTGGATTTGGAGTCACACTCAAAATTAAAGTGGAAAAACACACGACAGGCTGATCCAACTTTGATGTAATGTCCTTAAAACAAGTCAAAATGAGGCTCAGTAGTGTGTGTGGCCTCCACGTGCCTGTATGACCTCCCTATAACCCACACAAGTGGCTCAGGTTGTGCAACTCATCCAGGATGGCACATCAATGCGAGCTGTGGCAAGAAGGTTTGCTGTGTCTGTCAGCATAGTGTCCAGAGCATGGAGGCGCTACCAGGAGAAAGGCCAGTACATCAGGAGACAGAGGAGGCCGTAGGGGGGCAACAACCCAGCAGCAGGACCGCTACCTCCGCATTTGTGCAAGGAGAAACAGGAGGAGCACTGCCAGAGCCCTGCAAAATCACCTCCAGCAAGCCACAAATGTGCATGTGTCTACTGAAACGATCAGAAACAGACTCCATGAGGGTGGTATGAGGGCCCGACGTCCACAGGTGGGGGTTGTGCTTACAGCCCAACACCATGCAGGACGTTTGGCATACATATAAACACACACTGCGCCAATTAAATGTGCCCCCCCCCCTCTTTTTTGCCCGCTGTCACCGTGTTCAGCAGGGGAGAGTCCGGGGAGCCAGCTTCTCTGCAGTGTGCTGTGGAGAAAATGGCGCTGGAGGATCAAGCTCCGCCCCCTCAGCGGTGGGCGCTCAAATTTCCAATACTGGCGGGGGATTATGTTATATACTGCCTCCGCAGCGCGCGCGTATATATATATATATATATATATATATATATATATATATATATATATATATATATATATATATATATATATATATATAAATTTACTCACCGGTAATTCTATTTCTCGTAGTTCGTAGTGGATGCTGGGATCTCGGTAAGGACCATGGGGAATAGCGGGCTCCGAAGGAGGCTGGGCACTCTAGAAAGATTTCAGACTACCTGGTGTGCACTGGCTCCTCCCACTATGACCCTCCTCCAAGCCTCAGTTAGGATACTGTGCCCGGACGAGCGTACACAATAAGGAAGGATTTTGAATCCCGGGTAAGACTCATACCAGCCACACCAATCACACCGTACAACTCGTGATATGAAACCCAGTTAACAGTATGAAACAACTGAGCCTCTCAACAGATGGCTCAACAATAACCCGATTTAGTTAACAATAACTATGTACAAGTATTGCAGATAAACCGCACTTGGGATGGGCGCCCAGCATCCACTACGGACTACGAGAAATAGAATTACCGGTGAGTAAATTCTTATTTTCTCTGACGTCCTAGTGGATGCTGGGAACTCCGTAAGGACCATGGGGATTATACCAAAGCTCCCAAACAGGCGGGAGAGTGCGGATGACTCTGCAACACCGAATGAGAGAACTCCAGGTCCTCCTCAGCCAGGGTATCAAATTTATAGAATTTTGCAAACGTGTTTGCCCCTGACCAAGTAGCAGCTCGGCAAAGTTGTAAAGCCGAGACCCCTCGGGCAGCCGCCCAAGATGAGCCCACCTTCCTTGTGGAATGGGCATTGACAGATTTTGGCTGTGGCAGGCCTGCCACAGAATGTGCAAGTTGAATTGTACTACAAATCCAACGAGCAATAGTCTGCTTAGAAGCAGGAGCACCCAGCTTGTTGGGTGCATATAGGATAAACAGCGAGTCAGATTTTCTGACTCCAGCCGTCCTGGAAACATATATTTTCAGGGCCCTGACCACGTCTAACAACTTGGAGTCCTCCAAGTCCCTAGTGGCCGCAGGCACCACAATAGGCTGGTTCAAATGAAACGCTGACACCACCTTAGGGAGAAACTGGGGACGAGTCCTCAATTCTGCCCTATCCATATGGAAAATCAGATAAGGGCTTTTATAAGACAAAGCCGCCAATTCTGATACTCGCCTGGCAGAAGCCAAGGCCAATAACATGACCACCTTCCACGTGAGATATTTCAGATCCACGGTTTTTAGTGGTTCAAACCAATGTGATTTTAAGAAACTCAACACCACGTTGAGATCCCAAGGTGCCACAGGAGGCACATATGGGGGCTGAATATGCAGCACTCCCTTTACAAATGTCTGAACTTCAGGTACTGAAGCTAGTTCTTTCTGAAAGAAAAATCGATAGAGCCGAGATCTGTACCTTAATGGAACCCAGTTTTAGCCCATATTCACTCCTGCTTGCAGGAAATGCAGAAATCGACCTAGTTGAAATTCCTCAGTTGGGGCCTTTTCGGCCTCACACCATGCAACATATTTCCGCCATATGCGGTGATAATGATTTGCTGTAACCTCTTTCCTGGCTTTAATAAGCGTAGGAATGACTTCCTCCGGAATGCCCTTTTCTTTCAGGATCCGGCGTTCAACCGCCATGCCGTCAAACGCAGCCGCGGTAAGTCTTGGAACAGACAGGGCCCCTGCTGTAGCAGGTCTTGTCTTAGCGGCAGAGGCCACGGGTCCTCTGAGATCATCTCTTGAAGTTCCGGGTACCATGTTCTTCTTGGCCAATCCGGAACCACGAGAATTGTGCTTACTCCTCGCTTTCTTATTATTCTCAATACCTTTGGTATGAGAGGCAGCGGAGGGAACACAAACTGACTGGTACACCCACGGTGTCACCAGAGCGTCCACAGCTATCGCTTGAGGGTCTCTTGACCTGGCGCAATACCTCTCTAGTTTTTTGTTTAGGCGGGACGCCATCATGTCCACCTGTGGACGACCCCACTGATGTACAATCATTTGGAAGACTTCTGGATGAAGTCCCCACTCTCCCGGGTGGAGGTCGTGTCTGCTGAGGAAGTCTGCTTCCCAGTTGTCCACTCCCGGAATGAACACTGCTGACAGTGCTAGTACATGATTTTCCGCCCATCGGAGAATTCTTGTGGCTTCTGTCATTGCCATCCTGCTTCTTGTGCCGCCCTGTCGATTCACATGGGCGACTGCCGTGATGTTGTCTGACTGGATCAGCACCGGCTGGTGTAGGAGCAGGGATTTTGCTTGACTTAGGGCATTGTAGATGGCCCTTAGTTCCAGAATATTTATGTGAAGGGAAGTCTCCTGACTTGTCCATAGTCCTTGGAAGTTTCTTCCCTTTGTGACTGCCCCCCAGCCTCGCAGGCTGGCATCCGTGGTCACCAGGACCCAGTCCTGAATGCCGAATCTGCGACCCTCCAGAAGATGAGCACTCTGCAGCCACCACAGAAGAGACACCCTGGTTCTTGCAGACAGGGTTATCAAGCGATGCATCTGAAGATGCGATCCGGACCACTTGTCCAACAGGTCCCACTGAAAGATTCTGGCATGGAACCTGCCGAATGGAATTGCTTCGTAAGAAGCTACCATCTTTTCCAAGACCCGCGTGCAGTGATGCACCGATACCTGTTTTAGTTTCAGGAGGTCTCTGACTAGAGAAGACAACTCCCTGGCTTTCTCCTCCGGGAGAAAAAATTTTCTGGACTGTGTCCAGAATCATCCCCAGGAACAGTAGACGTGTCGTCGGGACCAGCTGTGACTTTGGGATATTCAGAATCCAGCCGTGCTGGTTTAGCACTTCCTGAGATAGTGCTACTCCCACCAACAACTGTTCTTTGGACCGTGCCTTTATTAGGAGATCGTCCAAGTACGGGATAATTAAAACTCCCTTTCTTCGAAGGAGTATCATCATTTCCTCCATAACCTTGGTAAATACCCTTGGTGCCGTGGAGAGTCCAAACGGCAGCGTCTGGAATTGGTAATGGCAATCCTGTACCACAAATCTGAGGTACTCCTGGTGAGGATGGTAAATGGGGACATGCAGGTAAGCATCCTTGATATCCAGGGAAACCATGTAATCCCCCTCGTCCAGGCTTGCAATAACCGCCCTGAGCGATTCCATCTTGAACTTGAATTTTTTTTATGTACATGTTCAAGGATTTCAAATTTAAAATGGGTCTCACCGAACCGTCCGGCTTCGGTACCACAAATAGTGTGGAATAGTAACCCCGGCCTTGTTGAAGAAGGGGTACCTTGATTATCACCTGCTGGGAATACAGCTTGTAAATTGCCGCTAGCACCGCCTCCCTGTCTGAGGGAGCAATCGGCAAGGCAGATTTTAGGAACCGGTGGGGTGGAGCCGCCTCGAATTCCAGCATGTATCCCCGAGATACTACTTGAAGGATCCAGGGATCCACCTGTGAGCGAGCCCACTGATCGCTGACATTTCTGAGGCGGGCCCCCACCGTACCTGGCTCCACCTGTGGAGCCCCACCGTCATGCGGCGGACTTGGAAGAGGAAGCGGGGGAGGACTTTGGTTCCTGGGAACCTGCTGTCTGTTGCAGCCTTTTTCCCCTACCTCTGCCTCTAGACAGAAAAGACCCTCCTTTTCCACGCTTGCTTTTCTGGGTCCGAAAGGACTGAACCTGATAAAATGGCGCCTTCTTAGGCTGTGAGGGAACATGGGGTAAAAATGCTGACTTCCCAGACGTTGCTGTGGAAACTAGGTCGGAGAGACCATCCCCAAATAATTCCTCCCCTTTATAAGGCAAAACTTCCATGTGCCTCTTGGAATCTTCATCTCCCGTCCACTGACGAGTCCATAAGCATCTCCTAGCAGAGATAGACAATGCACTTACTTTAGATGCCAGCCGGCAAATTTCCCTCTGTGCATCTCTCATATATAAGACTGAATCTTTTATATGGTCAATCGTTAGCAGAATAGTGTCTCTGTCTAGTGTGTCAATATTTTCTGACAGTTTTTCTGACCATGCAGCGGCAGCACTGCACATCCAAGCTGACGCAATAGCTGGTCTAAGTATAATGGGTGGTCTTCTGTATGCCGGCGGTCGGGCTCCCGGCGCTCAGTATACCGGCGCCGGGAGCCCGACAGCCGGCATACCGACACTTATTTTCCCTCGTGGGGGTCCACGACCCCCATAGAGGGAGAATAAAATAGTGTGGCGCGCGTAGCGCGCCACCGTGCCCGTAGCGTGGCGAGCGCAGCGAGCCCGCAAGGGGCTCCTTTGCGCTCGCCACGCTGTCGGTAAGCCGGCGGTCGGGCTCCCGGCTCCGGTATGCTGGTCGCCGGGAGCCCGACCGCCGGCCAGCCGTAGTGAACTCAAGTATAATGCCTGAGTGTGTGTATACAGACTTCAGGATTGCCTCCTGCTTTCTATCAGCAGGCTCCTTAAGGGCGGCCGTATCCTGAGAGGGTAGTGCCACCTTTTTTGACAAACGTGTGAGCGCTTTATCCACCCTAGGTGGTGTTTCCCAACGTGACCTATCCTCTGGCGGGAAAGGGAACGCCATTAGTACCTTCTTAGGAATTACAAATTTTTTATCAGGGAAAAGCCACGCTTCTTCACACACTTCATTTAGTTCATCTGATGGGGGAAAAACTACGGGTAGTTTTTTCTCCCCAAACATAATACCCTTTTTTGTGGTACCTGGATGTAAATCAGAAATGTTTAACACCTCTTTCATTGCCTCAATCATGCAGTGAATGGCCCCGACAGGCATTAGGTTTGACTCATCGTCGTCGACACTGTTGTTATCAGTATCCGTGTCGACATCCGGGTCTGCAAACTGAGGTAGCGGGCGTTTTAGAGCCCCTGACGACCCCTGAGGCACGAGCTGAGATCCCGGCTGTCCCACATTTGGCATGTTGTCAAATTTCTTATGTAAAGAATCTATACGTGCACTCATTTCTTTCCATAAGTTCATCCACTCGGGTGTCTGCCCCGCAGGGGGTGACGTCCCTTCAAAATGCATCTGCTCCGCCTCCACCTCATTATCCTCATCAAACATGTCGACACAGCCGTACCGACACACCCCACACACACAGGGAATGCTCAACAGAGGACAGGACCCACAAAAAGCCCTTTGGGGGGACAGAGTGAGAGTATGCCAGCACACACCAGAGCGCTATATTATATATATATATATATATATACACACACACACATATACACACACAGGGACTAACTGAGTTATGTCCCTAATAGCTGCTTTTCATATAATATATGTATATATACTGCCAAATTTAATGCCCCCCCTCTCTTTTCCCTCTTACTGTTACTGTATATTGCAGGGAAGAGCCAGGGAGCTTCCTTCCAGCCGAGCTGTGAGGGAAAAATGGCGCCAGTGTGCTGAGGAGATAGGCTGCGCCCCTTTTTCGCGGCCTATTCTCCCGCTTTTTATGGAATTCTGGCAGGGGTATTTACCTCATATATAGCCTCTGGGGCTATATATTGAGGTATTTTAGCCAGCCAAGGTGTTATTATTGCTGCCTCAGGGCGCCCCCCCCCAGCGCCCTGCACCCTCAGTGACCGGAGTGTGAAGTGTGAGAGGAGCAATGGCGCACAGCTGCAGTGCTGTGCACTACCTTGGTGAAGACAGTCTTCATGCCGCCGATTTTCCGGACCATCTTCTTGCTTCTGGCTCTGTAAGGGGGACGGCGGCACGGCTCCGGGACCGAACACCAAGGACTAGGCCTGCGGTCGATCCCTCTGGAGCTAATGGTGTCCAGTAGCCTAAGAAGCCCAATCCGGCTGCAAGCAGGCGAGTTCGCTTCTTCTCCCCTTAGTCCCTCGCTGCAGTGAGCCTGTTGCCAGCAGGTCTCACTGAAAATAAAAAACCTAAGTCTATTCTTTCTAAGAGCTCAGGAGAGCCCCTAGTGTGCATCCAACCTCGGCCGGGCACGAATTCTAACTGAGGCTTGGAGGAGGGTCATAGTGGGAGGAGCCAGTGCACACCAGGTAGTCTGAAATCTTTCTAGAGTGCCCAGCCTCCTTCGGAGCCCGCTATTCCCCATGGTCCTTACGGAGTTCCCAGCATCCACTAGGACGTCAGAGAAATATATATATATATATTAGCCAGCCCCTAGAGGTTTATTATTGCTGCCCAGGGCGCCCCCCCCCCCCCCCTGCGCCATGCACCCTTCAGTGCCCGCTGTGTGTGTGTGTGTGTGAGCAATGGCGTGCAGCGTTCCCGCTGCGCGTTACCTCAGAGAAGATCTGAAGTCTTCTGCCGCCTTTGAAGTCTTCTTTCTTCTTATACTCACCCGGCTTCTATCTTTCGGCTCTGTGAGGAGGACGGCAGCGCGGCTCCGGGACGAACGGCGAGGGCGAGACCTGCGTTCCGACCCTCTGGAGCTAATGGTGTCCAGTAGCCTAAGAAGCAGAGCCTATCATTTAAGTAGGTCTGCTTCTCTCCCCTCAGTCCCACGATGCAGGGAGTCTGTTGCCAGCAGTGCTCCCTGAAAATAAAAAAACCTAATAAAAGTCTTTTTCAGAGAAACTCAGGAGAGCTCCCCTGTAGTGCACCCAGTCTCCTCTGGGCACAGGATCCAACTGAGGTCTGGAGGAGGGGCATAGAGGGAGGAGCCAGTGCACCCCCATCTAAAGTTCTTTATAGTGCCCATGTCTCCTGCGGAGTCCGTCTATACCCCATGGTCCTTACGGAGTCCCCAGCATCCTCTAGGACGTAAGAGAAAGTTTCTTATTGAGACATTTAGACAGAATTATTACATTAAAGTAAATTGTGTTTATATGTTCACCTTAGGTACAAATGTGTGGTGAGGACAAGATTTGCTTCTATATGTCTACATATTTTATGATAGGCGAAGCCAGTGCTGGTGGATGCCAATTACACAGACCATAAATATAATTTGAACTGGTCCTGAACCACCAGTCCAAGGCACCCAGTTTGAGAACCAATGCCTTACTGCATAAGGCCCACAAGTCATTTCAATTCTTACATTTTTAAGCCTATGAGCTAACAGGTCTCAGCCCATGAATAAAGCATAGCCTGTGTATAAAAACTAAATAATTGCTAGTGGCAGAGGAGTTATGTTTTGGCGAGTCAGTGTAGGGACTGGTCAGATGGGAAGACTTTATTGCAATATTCTGTGAATTTAAATGAAATGTACTTTTGAGTGCAACTGGATGAGTGCAGAGTATGTATGATTTATGTTTAGATCATAGATAGACAGGGGATGCAGTCAATATACTGGCTGTCTGCATCCCGGCGTTCAGGAGACCGACGCCAGAATCCCGACAGCCGGTGAAATACAGATGCCCGGAATCTTGATAAACGCAGGGTATTCTCGCTCAGTTGGTGGGTCCATGCCACCGACCGAGTGGGAATAGAACCTGTGGCGAGTGACAGCCGGCATCCCATATGTATCCCATAGCCAGACAGACATAAATGAGAAGCTCATGGTTATGCACTGGCTGAGGCAAATTACTGTACAGGTTGAGTCTCCCTTATCCAAAATGCTTGGGACCAGAAGTATTTTGGAATAATTGCATACCATAATGAGATATCATAGTGATGGGACCTAAGTCTAAGCACAGAATGCATTTATGTTTTATATACACCTTATACACAGCCTGAAGGTCATTTTAGCCATTATTTTTAATAACTTTGTGCATTAAACAAAGTGTGTGTACATTCACACAATTCATTTATGTTTCATATACACCTTATACACACAGCCTGAAGGTCATTTAATACAATATTTTTAATAACTGTGTATTAAACAAAGTTTGTGTACATTGAGCCGTCAGAAAACAAAGTTTCACTATCTCACTCTCACTCAAAAAATTCCGTATTTCGGAATATTCCGTTTTTCGGAATATATGGATATGGGATACTCAACCTGTATAAAATGTATCAATATAAAATGACATGCAATCATTTCTCAGTCGGCATGAAATAAAAGGTTTGTTTTGAGATTTAATTGATCCTTAACATTAATTTGAAGAGGGATCACTATCTAGTGACTGTGACTTCTGCACTTTACATTAAACCAGCATGAAGTTCCTCTGCCTAACCATGTGTAACAGGATAACCGAAGATTATAGTTTCCTTCACAAATACTGACACAATTACACACAAATTAGTCTCAATTTCAGCTTTTACTAAGAAAATCCACCTTAAGTAAGTGAAAATGATGTTTAACCTCTGCCACTGTCTTCTGCTATTCTTTTGTTGGTAGATCTGTGGTAATTAATGAAAGGGAAAGCGTAAATTAAGATTTGCAACGAAAAGAAAACTAGATTTACTAATTTGTTCTTAACGCTTTCATAGCCCATTTTATGGTCAGAAGTGCAAGGTTTTAAAGACTGCTGCAAGAGATGTCCCTCTAAGGACAGGATGCCTGTTTGTTTTTTTAACATTTTTTATTTGGCACATCAAATAAAATATTCAAATCGTCTGTGAAGTTGTGTTTTGGGGTTAAACTCCTCACATAATATGGTAAACTCTACAGATGAACAGTATTTTACAATATTGTGATACCTACATAAACACAGAAGTGTTATGTAAAAAGTACCTTTTACCTAGACATGCCTATAAATAAAGAGATTATACTTTGAAAGCTGCACTTCTACAGTTGTTAATCATTACATTTCACTAAGCCGCTACCCAGTGAATCACCAGGAACTGCATAATCAAAACATTTTCCAAAGTCTCTCACACTTCTATAATACAGCACTGGCACTGTGCATGCCTGGACCAAAAGGAGTCACATTATAGTTATCAATTGGTCCTCTGCTCACACCCACAACCCAATACCCATTTTAGAATGGCAAAGGAGCGGCCTGTGCCACACTACAGAGTAGCTTTAGAAAGCACTGTTTCAGTGAGAAGACCCCAAGACTCTAAAAAGAGAAAGGAGCAGCTCTGTGAAAGTTTTACTATTAACCAGGAATTCTGGACCTTGAGTTAAAATCATTGTTCAGGACAGTCGGCTGACTTCTCCACTAACTGAGGTTGTATTACCATAAATACTGTGCACGTAAATTAAACCTGACACAGAAATAAAGAATAAAGCCTATACACTTTGAGAACTACACCACTATCTTTCACAATTAAGGCCATTAAGGGTAGATATGAAAGCACCAAGGACAGCTCTACAGTGTCATTTTTGAATCTAACGCATGTGACAAATGTTAGCTGTTGCGGAACTGCAAGTTCTAGCATACCCCGTCAGTCTGAGGTACTGTACTTATCCATCCACAGCAACACTAGTGACAGAGCTTAACGGAACTTTTAGATATCAAAGCAGCTGAAAAGCGCCAGGCTCTGAACGGGATATGGTTATTAGGTCGCCAAAACTTAGGTTGACAGTCATTAGGTCAACCACTATTGGTCGACATGCATTCGGTTGACATGGTCACTAGGTAGACATGATTTTTTTCAAATTTTTTGAACTTTTTCATACTTTACGATACACGTGGACTACGACTGGGAATAGTAACATGTGCAGAGCGCAGCGAGGTACCTTGCCTGAAGCATGGCGAGCTAAGCGAGCCATGCGAGGGGACATGGTGCACTAATTGGGGTTCCCTATCACTTTACGAAGAAAACAACACCATAAAAGTAAAAAAACAAAACCTCATGATGACCTTTTTCCCATGTCGACCTAATGACCATGTTGACCAATACTGATCGACCTAATGACCCATACCCATGTAAACTTGCTCATAGCCTATACAGAGAGGTAGCACAAACTACTCCTGCTACATACATTTTCCTCTGCTAGTAGTCACAATGAAGCTCCTGCAAGTACAAGCTATGCCGGAGTATGGAATAGGATACACAAGGGTGGACAGGAGGTAATTTATTTGTATATAATGTATAACATACACAAACCTTTAAAAGAACTTTGCATTTACTTTTAATGTCTAATTATTATTTGTGCAAAAGCTAATAAAAAAAGTGTACGTTTGCCATCATACAACATTCTGCAATGTTTGGCTAGAGGTATGGATACTAACGCTTGGTGTTGACCAGGAGGTTTATTTAAAAATGTAATGTGCCATGTACTCATTGGCTTGGTAGTATAGGGATTCTTTGACCATGGGGGTGATTCAGATCTAATCGCTGCTATGCATTTTCACACAGCAAGCGATCAGGTACTAACTGCGCATGCACCGTTTGTGGGTGGTAACTGACCGTTTACTGGGAGTGTCTGGAAAACGCAGGTGTGCCCAAGCGTTTTCAGGGAGGGTGTGTGACGTCAGCTCCGGCCCCGATCTGCCTGATGTGATCGCACTGCAGGAGTAAGTCCTGGGCTGCGCAAAGACTGCACAAAGTGAATTTTAGCAGCTCGGCGTACACATAGAATCACACACCTGCACGGCGAATATACACTCCCCCTGGATGCTGAGACTATCTGAACGCAGGATAGCAAAATTAGCAGCCCATCGATCAGATCTGAATACACCCCCCCCCCCCCCCCCCTCATGTTAGGCCACTTGTTTAATGGAAGTCATTTTCAAACTTCATGTTTGTTGTTTCACTGCGGTTATTATTAATAATCCACCTGATGGGTAACAAGCCAACAGACCCTCAGGAGTTAAAGGGTTAACAAGTAAATAACTGTGGTACAATTTGCATTTACATCACCTTCAGTATTCATAATATGAAACTGTAAAGATTCCAGTGGCGGATTTGACAATGAGCTATAGGCAGTTCTGTCTTCTCTGCTAGAGAAGCACTAGCCTCATTGTTACCCAATTGTAGCAGTTTCCTCCTCAAACAATTGTGCATCCAGGCTGCAAATAAGCCATGCTAGAGTGCTCTGGAAGAAGCTCTGCATGTCACCTGCAGACATGAGAACTTGGACCATTGCACATCTGTCGTTCCTGCACCAGAGAAAGAAAAAAGCAAAATGTTTATAGCTGCCAAAAAGAAGAGAGAGTGTTACATTTCCAGGGCTTTCACTTGTTAATTTATTTACTTTTGGTGGGCAACTAACCAAAGCACACCTGGCATGCAATAGTAAATTGTCATTGATCTATAAATTAACAGTCTCTCTTTTTCTGGCCTACCCCAAGCGTCTGCAATTGTGTATAAAGGTCATGGCCAGACCACAGAAAGGAATAAGCTCTAGACCTCAACTATCTACACAGAGTGCAGGAAGAGATATTCCCTGTCCATTGTGCTTATTCCCTACTGACAGAAAAAGCACCCTGCTGGGTATACGTATTAACTTGTCCTAAGTACAATGAAATAAAATAAAAACAAATGCTTAGGAGAAAGATGTGTTTATTTAAACTATTATGTGTATAGCAGTCACATAATAGCAATTGTTACCAGTACAGTCTTGAATACTCTGACAACGCAGGATAAAATTATGGTAAATAGTCTTCAATTTTCCAGCAGTCAGAAAGGTACAAACTCCTTTCTGAACATTGTTCTGTCCTTCCGGAAACCAGGATGAGGTTAAGGCCATTCTAATTACATGAAGTTACATTCTGAATGCATAGCCCTTTGTCTACTAATGAATAATGCTTTCCATTTAAGCCATTCTCGGCCATTTTCCCATTTGTTGTTCTTTAATTTGTTAGGTGTAAGCAATGCATAATGAGATTTACATAAATGCATTTATAGTTTACACAGTATGCAGCCTTTACTTTTATAAAAATCTAATTCTATACACCCCACATGTGATTCAAACGAGACTGCTCATCTGAACACAAACAAACCGCATTAATATTCCAAGATTTACTGCGTGCGGAGTTAAGGTGTGTGATACATCATATTTAGAAGCATAGCTCATCTCCCAAATAGTTTCCAAACTAATTTTAGCATGTTAATCATATGGCAATTAGGTGACTTGCTTATTCTCATTATAAGACTATTCTTATACTGCATTAATGCAAGTTAAATAATTCAGTAGTTGAACCCATTCAAATCGGAAAAAATAAGAATTTACTTACCGATAATTCTATTTCTCGTAGTCCGTAGTGGATGCTGGGGACTCTGTAAGGACCATGGGGGAATAGCGGCTCCGCAGGAGACTGGGCACAAAAGTAAAGCTTTAGAACTACCTGGTGTGCACTGGCTCCTCCCCCCATGACCCTCCTCCAAGCCTCAGTTAGGATACTGTGCCCGGACGAGCGTACACAATAAGGAAGGATTTTGAATCCCGGGTAAGACTCATACCAGCCACACCAATCACACCGTATAACTTGTGATCTAAACCCAGTTAACAGCATGATAACAGAGGAGCCTCTAGAAAAGATGGCTCACTACAGCAATAACCCGATTTTTGGTAACAATAACTATGTACCAGTATTGCAGACAATCCGCACTTGGGATGGGCGCCCAGCATCCACTACGGACTACGAGAAATAGAATTATCGGTAAGTAAATTCTTATTTTCTCTGACGTCCTAGTGGATGCTGGGGACTCTGTAAGGACCATGGGGATTATACCAAAGCTCCCAAACGGGCGGGAGAGTGCGGATTACTCTGCAGCACCAAATGAGAGAACTCCAGGTCCTCCTCAGCCAGGGTATCAAATTTGTAGAATTTTTACAAACGTATTTGCTCCTGACCAAGTAGCTGCTCGGCAAAGTTGTAAAGCCGAGACCCCTCGGGCAGCCGCCCAAGATGAGCCCACCTTCCTTGTGGAGTGGGCATTTACAGATTTTTGGCTGTGGCAGGCCTGCCACAGAATGTGCAAGCTGAATTGTACTACAAATCCAACGAGCAATAGTCTGCTTAGAAGCAGGAGCACCCAGCTTGTTGGGTGCATACAGGATAAACAGCGAGTCAGATTTTCTGACTCCAGCCGTCCTGGAAACATATATTTTCAGGGCCCTGACAACGTCTAGCAACTTGGAGTCCTCCAAGTCCCTAGTAGCCGCAGTCACCACCATAGGTTGGTTCAGGTGAAACGCTGAAACCACCTTAGGGAGAAACTGAGGACGAGTCCTCAATTCCGCCCTGTCCGAATGGAAAATCAGATAAGGGCTTTTACAGGATAAAGCCGCCAATTCTGACGCGCGCCTGGCCCAGGCCAGGGCCAACAGCATGACCACTTTCCATGCGAGATATTTTAACTCCACAGATTTAAGTGGTTCAAACCAATGTGACTTTTGGAACCCAAAAAACTACATTGAGATCCCAAGGTGCCACTGGAGGCACAAAAGGAGGCTGTATATGCAGTACCCCTTTTACAAACGTCTGAACTTCAGGGACTGAAGCTAGTTCTTTTTGGAAGAAAATTGACAGGGCCGAAATTTGAACCTTAATGGACCCCAATTTCAGGCCCATAGACACTCCTGTTTGCAGGAAATGTAGTAATCGACCCAGTTGAATTTCCTCCGTCGGGCCTTACTGGCCTCGCACCACGCAACATATTTTCGCCAAATGCGGTGATAATGTTTTGCGGTTACATCCTTCCTGGCTTTGATCAGGATAAGGATGACTTCATCCGGAATGCCTTTTTCCTTCAGGATCCGGCGTTCAACCGCCACGCCGTCAAACGCAGCCGCGGTAAGTCTTGGAACAGACAGGGTCCTTGCTGGAGCAGGTCCCTTCTTAGAGGTAGAGGCCACGGATCCTCCGTGAGCATCTCTTGAAGTTCAGTTACCAAGTCCTTCTTGGCCAATCCGGAGCCACTAATATAGTGCTTACTCCTCTCCATCTTATAATTCTCAGTACCTTGGGTATGAGAGGCAGAGGAGGGAACACATACACTGACTGGTACACCCATGGTGTTACCAGAGCGTCTACAGCTATTGCCTGAGGGTCCCTTGACCTGGCGCAATACCTGTCGAGTTTATCCCAACGGTTTATAATAATGTGGAAGACTTCTGGGTGAAGTCCCCACTCTCCCGGGTGGAGGTCGTATCTGCTGAGGAAGTCTGCTTCCCAGTTGTCCACTCCCGGAGTGAATACTGCTGACAGTGCTATCACATGATTTTCCGCACAGCGAAGAATCCTTGCAGCTTCTGCCATTGCCCTCCTGCTTCTTGTGCCACCCTGTCTGTTTACGTGGGTGACTGCCGTGATGTTGTCCGACTGGATCAACCCCGGCTGACCTTGAAGCAGAGGTCTTGCTAAGCTTAGAGCATTGTAAATGGCCCTTAGCTTCAGGATATTTATGTGAAGTGATGTCTCCAGGCTTGACCATAAGCCCTGGAAATTCCTTCCCTGTGTGACTGCCCCCCAGCCTCGCAGGCTGGCATCCGTGGTCACCAGGACCCAGTCCTGAATGCCGAATCTGCGGCCCTCTAGAAGATGAGCACTCTGCAACCACCACAGGAGAGACACCCTTGTCCTTGGTGACAGGGTTATCCGCTGATGCATCTGAAGATGCGACCCGGACCATTTGTCCAGCAGGTCCCACTGGAAAGTTCTTGCGTGGAATCTGCCGAATGGGATTGCTTCGTAGGAAGCCACCATTTTTCCCAGAACCCTTTCATTGATGTACTGAGACTTGGCTCGGTTATAGGAGGTTCCCGACTAGCTCGGATAACTCCCTGACTTTCTCCTCCGGGAGAAACACCTTTTTCTGGACTGTGTCCAGGATCATCCCCTAGGAACAGAAGAAGAGTCGTCGGAATCAGCTGCGATTTTGGAATATTGAGAATCCAATCGTGCTGCCGCAACACTACCTGAGATAGTGCTACACCGACCTCCAACTGTTCCCTGGATCTTACCCTTATCAGGGAATCGTCCAAGTAAGGGATAACTAAAATTCCATTCCTTCGAAGGAGTATCATCATTTCGGCCATTACCTTGGTAAAGACCCGGGGTGCCGTGGACCATCCATACGGCAGCGTCTGAACTGATAGTGACAGTTCTGTACCACAAACCTGAGGTACCCTTGGTGAGAAAGGTAAATTGGGACATGAAGGTAAGCATCCTTGATGTCCCGAGACATCATGTAGTCCCCTTCTTCCAGGTTCGCAATCACTGCTCTGAGTGACTCAATCTTGAATTTGAACCTCCGTATGTAAGTGTTCAAGATTTTAGATTTAGAATCGGTCTCACCGAGCCGTCCGGCTTCGGTACCACAACAGTGTGGAATAATACCCCGTTCCCTGTTGCAGGAGGGGTACCTTGATTATCACCTGCTGGGAATACAGCTTGTGAATGGCTTCCAAAACTGCCTCCCTGTCAGAGGGAGACATCGGTAAAGCCGACTTTAGGAAACGGCGAGGGGGAGACGTCTCGAATTCCAATTTGAAGGATCCAGGGGTCTACTTGCGAGTGAGCCCACTGCGCGCTGAAATTCATTGAGACGGGCCCCCACCGTGCCTGATTCTGCTTGTAAAGCCCCAGCGTCATACTGAGGGCTTGGCAGAGGCGGGAGAGGGCTTCTGTTCCTGGGAACTGGCTGATTTCTGCAGCCTTTTTCCTCTCCCTCTGTCACGGGGCAGAAATGAGGAACCTTTTGCCCGCTTGCCCACGAAAAGACTGCGCCTGATAATACGGCGTCTTCTTATGTTGAGAGGCGACCTGGGGTACAAACGTGGATTTCCCAGCTGTTGCCGTGGCCACCAGGTCTGAAAGACCGACCCCAAATAACTCCTTCCTTTAATAAGGCAATACTTCCAAATGCCGTTTGGAATCCGCATCACCTGACCACTGTCGTGTCCATAACCCTCTACTGACAGAAATGAACAACGCACTTAGACTTGATGCCAGTCGGCAAATATTCCGCTGTGCATCACGCATATATAGAAATGCATCTTTTAAATGTTCTATAGGCAATAATATACTGTCCCTATCTAGGGTATCAATATTTTCAGTCAGGGAATCCGACCACACCAACCCAGCACTGCACATCCAGGCTGAGGCGATTGCTGGTCGCAGTATAACACCAGTATGTGTGTAAATACATTTTAGGATACCCTCCTGCTTTCTATCAGCAGGATCCTTAAGGGCGGCCATCTCAGGAGAGGGTAGAGCCCTTGTTCTTACAAGCGTGTGAGCGCTTTATCCACCCTAGGGGATGTTTCCCAACGCACCCTAACCTCTGGCGGGAAGGGATATAATGCCAATAACATTTTAGAAATTATCAGTTGTTATCGGGGGAAACCCACGCATCATCACACACCTCATTTAATTTCTCAGATTCAGGAAAACTACAGGTAGTTTTTCCTCACCGAACATAATACCCCTTTTTGGTGGTACTCGTATTATCAGAAATGTGTAAAACATTTTTCATTGCCTCAATCATGTAACGTGTGGCCCTACTGGAAGTCACATTTGTCTCTTCACCGTCGACACTGGAGTCAGTATCCGTGTCGGCGTCTATATCTGCCATCTGAGGTAACGGGCGCTTTAGAGCCCCTGACGGCCTATGAGACGTCTGGACAGGCACAAGCTGAGTAGCCGGCTGTCTCATGTCAACCACTGTCTTTTATACAGAGCTGACACTGTCACGTAATTCCTTCCAACAGTTCATCCACTCAGGTGTCGACCTCCTAGGGGGTGACATCACTATTACAGGCAATCTGCTCCGTCTCCACATCATTTTTCTCCTCATACATGTCGACACAAACGTACCGACACACAGCACACACAGGGAATGCTCTGATAGAGGACAGGACCCCACTAGCCCTTTGGGGAGACAGAGGGAGAGTTTGCCAGCACACACCAGAGCGCTATATATATATATATATATATACAGGGATAACCTTATATAAGTGTTTTTCCCCTTATAGCTGCTGTATCTTTAATACTGCGCCTAATTAGTGCCCCCCTCTCTTTAACCCTTTCTGTAGTGTAGTGACTGCAGGGGAGAGCCAGGGAGCTTCCCTCCAACGGAGCTGTGAGGGAAAATGGCGCCAGTGTGCTGAGGAGATAAGGCCGCCGAGAAGGGGGCGGAGCCTATCTCCCGTTTTTCTGTGAATTCTGGCAGGGGTTAAATTCATCCATATAGCCCAGGAGCTATATGTGATGCATTTTTTGCCATCCAAGGTGTTTTTATTGCGTCTCAGGGCGCCCCCCCCCAGCGCCCTGCACCCTCAGTGACCGGAGTGTGAAGTGTGCTGAGCGCAATGGCGCACAGCTGCAGTGCTGTGCGCTACCTTGTTGAAGACAGGACGTCTTCTGCCGCCGATTTTCCAGACCTCTTCTGTCTTCTGGCTCTGTAAGGGGGCCGGCGGCGCGGCTCTGGGACCTATCCATGGCTGGGCCTGTGATCGGTCCCTCTGGAGCTAATGTCCAGTAGCCTAAGAAGCCCAATCCACTCTGCACGCAGGTGAGTTCGCTTCTTCTCCCCTTAGTCCCTCGATGCAGTGAACCTGTTGCCAGCAGGTCTCACTGAACATAAAAAACCTAAAACTAAACTTTTCACTAAGCAGCTCAGGAGAGCCACCTAGTCTGCACCCTTCTCGTTCGGGCACAAAAATCTAACTGAGGCTTGGAGGAGGGTCATGGGGGGAGAAGCCAGTGCACACCAGGTAGTTCTAAAGCTTTACTTTTGTGCCCAGTCTCCTGCGGAGCCGCTATTCCCCCATGGTCCTTACAGAGTCCCCAGCATCCACTAGGACGTCAGAGAAATATTTATTGTTAAGGTAAAAGGTTTTATAACAATTTGGACGTTGCATTATTCCTATTCAGTACCGTTCTTACGGGTCACAGCCATGTAATGGCTTTTCAGCTTATTTCATTGACAGTCAGTTTCATGATTCATACAAGCAAGCTAAGTTGTCAATAATCACCCCCTCTTCCCATTACAGGTGACTGCCGGCTTATAGGACATCTACAGCACACAAAAGCACTTCACCTCTCTCAAGCAGTGAGGAGGCTTCTATCAAGAGCACTGACATCAGATGCTCCATCCTGCTGGCACAGGAAACGAGGGATCAAAGGAGATCTGGTTTTGTCATTCATCGCCGACTACTACGCATATACTTTACTTTAAATGTAAACCAGTCAATAGACAAACTCATAATGGATCTTAGTGCAATAGATGGTAAAATGGAGATTTATGGTAGACTTACTATTGTTAAATCTCTATCTGCGAGGTACACTGGATTCCACAGGGAATAACTTTGGGAGTGTAGAGTTGGATCTTGATCCGAGGCAATAACAGGCTAAAGCTTTGACTGTTCCCACTGCCTCCTCTATAGCCCTGCCTCCAGGCACTGGAGCTCAGTTTTGTTACCCAGTCCAATGTAGTAGCAGGTAAGAGAGACGGTAGATGTTAGTCACATAGCTAATGCCATACAAACCCAAAGAAGCTAAGTGCGTCAAGGTGGGCGCCCTGTGGAATCCGGTGTACCTCGCAGAAAGATTTAACAATGGTAAGCCTACCATAAAATCTCCTTTTCTGTAGTGGGGTACACTGGTATTCAACAGGGAATACATCGGGGATGTCCTAAATCAGTTCCTCATGGGAGGGAACGCATTGTAGCGGGCACAAGAACCCGGCGTCCAAAGGAAGTATCCTGGGAGGCGGAAGTATCAAAGGCATAGAACCTGATGAACGTGTTCACGGAGGACAACGTAGCCGCCTTGCACAATTATTCTACGGATGCGCCACAGCGGGCCACCCAAGAAGGTCCAACAGACAGAGTAGAATGGGCTTTGATAGCAGTAGGAGCTGGGAGCCCAGCCTGCGCATAGGATTGTACAATCACCATTCTAATCCATCTGGCCAAGGTTTGCTTATTCGCAGGCCAGCCACGTTTGTGAAAACCAAAAAGTACAAAAAGGGAATCTGACCTCCTGATAGAGGCAGACCTTTCCATATAAATACGGAGAGCCCGTACCATGTCCAAAGATCTTTCTTTGGAGGACAAACCACAAGAGATGAAGGCCGGAACCACAATCTCCTGGTTAAGGTGAAAAGATGATACCACCTTAGGTAAATAACCAGGGCAAGTTCGAAGAACTGCCTGGTCACGGTGAAAAATCAGAAAGGGTGGACGACAGGACAAAGCGCCTTAATGGCTCCAGACACTAGAACAATAATGCTCGATTTCAGCCAATTTTGGGCATTAGGGACAATATATCGGGTGAAATCGGGCATTTTGGAGGTGTTTCCGATCCGATGCGCGTTTCCGTGAGGGTCGGATCGGCTTCCCTAGATCGTTAGTGCTGCACTTGTGATATGTCAGTTCCCGCAGGCATAGCTGGGATGGCATAAGATATATTGCATGCAAAATGTACCAAATCATTTGGAATCGTATGGAACCACTCCCGGGAAGCTCCTGGGAGAGTTCAAGGTAAACTGCCTCCAACTTCAGCCTCAGACATATCGTTTTTGTGTATGGGGCCCTTCAGTCCGACACCCTCCTAGTAGAGGCAATAGCCAACAGAAACACGACCTTAAGTGTAAGGCATTTAAGGTCCACAGACTCAAGAGGTTCTAATGGAGACGCTTGCAGGGCATTTAAGACGATAGACAGATCCCATGGAGCCACAGGAGGAACATAGGGAGGCTGAATCCTTAGAACACCCTGAGTGAAAAAGTGTGAACATCAAGAAGAGACAATTTTTCTCTGAAACCACACAGACAAAGCAGATATATGAACCTTGAGGGAGGCCAGACGAAGGCCCAAGTCTAGGCCTTGTTGAAGAAAAGCCAAAAGTCGAAGTTTTGAAAGTATATGCATCATAATTCTTAGCAGCACGCCATGTGAAGTAAGAATTCCAGACCCTGTAATAAAATCCGAGCTGAAGCTGGTTTACGGGCCTTCAACATAGTTTGAATGACCGCCTCAGAGAATCCTTTTGCTTTCAGGAGTGATGCTTCAAGATTCACGCCGTCAAAGCCAGTCTGGCCAGGTCCGGGTAGACACAAAGGCCCTGAATGAGGTGGTCTGATAATTGAGGAAGTAGAAGAGTACGCTCTATCGAGAGACCCTGCAGGTCTGAGAACCAATGCAGTCTGGGCCACGCTGGAGCGACTAGAAGTAGTATTCCTCCGTGTTTGAACTTCCGTATTACCCTGGGCAGGCGTTACACTGGAGGGAACACGTATGGCAACCGAAAGTTCCATGTTATTGCCAGTACATCCACGAACGCTGCTTGAGGATCCCTTGTCCATGCTCCGAAGACCGGAACCTTGTGATTGTGTTGAGTAGCCATCAGGTCTACGTCTGGTAGGCCCCACTTGTCCATTAGGAGTTGAAACACTTCGGGATGATAACTCCACTCTCCGGCATGCACGTCCTGACGACTGAGGAAGTCCGATTCCCAGTTGAGGACCCCCGGAATGAACACTGCCGATATGGCTGGCAGATGGCGTTCCACCCATTGGAGGATTTTTGACACTTCCATCACTGCCATGCGGCTTAGAGTGCCGCCTTGATGATTTATGTATGCCACCGTGGTGGCATTGTCTGACTGTACTTGAACAGGCCAGTGTCAAGGCATTGAACACTGCCCGCAATTCCAGAATGTTTATCAGGAGGAAAGATTCCTCACTGGTCCACCGACCATTAAGAGAGTGTTGCTCCAACACCGTGCCCCAACCTCACAGACTGGCGTCCGTTGTCAAGAGGACCCAGTTGGAGATCCAGAAGGGACGGCCCCTGCTCAACCGTTGGTCCTGTAGCCACCAGCTCAGTAACAGACGAACCTCCGGAGTCAAGGAGATCATTTGAGACCTGATCCGATGAGGCAGGCCATCCCACTTGGAAAAGATTAACCTCTGCAGAGGGAGGGAATGAAATTGAGCGTACTCTACCATGTCAAATGCCGACACCATGAGGCCTAGTACTTGCATCGCCGAGAGGAGTATCGACACTCTATGGCGAGAGAGGAAGTATCTGATCCTGTACTGAAGTTTCAGGACCTTCTCTGGAGACAAGAACTATCATTGGTTGTGTGTGTCCAACAATGCCCCCAGGTGCGCCATGCTCTGAGCAGGGACCAGCGAGGACTTTTTCCAGTTGATAAGCCACCCGTGGGCTTTTAGGAATTGGACCTTCAGTTCCAGATGACCGAGGAGAACCTCTGGGAAGTTCACCAGGATCAGCAAGTCGGCATGATCCTGACACCCTGATGGCGGAGAAGAGCCGTCATGACCTTGGTGAAGATCCAAGGAGGCGTGGTCAGTCCAAAAGACAAGGCCTGGAATTGATAATGTAGGTTGCCAATGGCAAACCGCAGATATTGCGGATGTGACATGGCAATAGGAATGTGCAGGTAAGCATACAGTCCTTGGGCTCCATGGCCAGTACAATAGAACACAGAGTTTCCATACGGAATTTGGATACCCTCATAAATTTGCTCAAAGATTTGAGGTTGAGTATAGGCCGGGAAGGACCCATTTGGTTTCGGGACTAGAAAGAGTCGAACAGTAGCCCCTGCCTCTTTGAGACAGAGGTACTGGCACAATCACTCTAGTATCTAGGAGAGATTGTACAACCAAGTGTAAAGTCTGTGCTTTCAGCGGATCTGAAGGGATAACAGTCGAGCAGAACTGGCGAGGGGGACGTGTCTTGAATGAGATTGCGTACCCGTGAGAGACAACTTCCCGCACCCAGGCATCTGAAGTGGTCTTTAACCAGGCCTCGGCGAACTGCAGAAGTTGGCCTCCCACCCTGGGGGCCACCAGAGGGGGGCCCGCCCCATCATGCCGCAGGCTTCTCCTGTTTGGAAAAAGGCTGACGGGTGGCCCAAGATTGCTTAGACTTGGGCTTGGTGATTTTGGAAGTACGAGCCTGTCTAGGGTACGCCTGATCCTTTGCTTTACCTGGAGGTCGAAAGGAACAAAAAGTGGTACTCTTAGCCTTCGGAGCAGAAAGATTAGTACTTGGGAGAAATGCAGTCTTAGCTGTTGCCAAGTCAGTCAAGATCTTGTTCAGAACCTCCCCAAATAGCATGTCTCCTTTAAAAGGGAGAACCTCCAAGGTCTTTTTGGAGTCCTGGTGCACTTTCCAGGACCTTAACCACAAAATTCGGCGAGCCAGGATAGATGTAGTAGACGCCTTGGCCGCCATTACGCCTGCATCAGAGGCCGCCTCCTGAATATAGTGAGAGGCAGTGGTAATATACGACAGATATTGTCTGGCAGTGTCAGAAAAATTTAGAGGTAGCTCATCCTCAATTGCCTGAACCCATGCTTCCATAGCTTTTGCAGCCCAAGAGGCTACCATAGTGGGTTTATGTACAGCACTGGTAAGTGTGTAAATAGACTTCAAGCATCCCGCCACACGCTTATCCTTCAATGAGGTGACAGTGGTGACAGGCAGCAGAAGATCACACTAGACGGGCGACATGAGAGTCCCCCGTCGGTGGAGTTTGCCACTTGTTACTCAACTCTGCAGGGATAGGGTATCCAGGGATACCAGGAATTCCCCCTCTTCCAGACCCAATATCACTGCCCTACTCCATTTTGAACTTGAAGTCCCTCAGAAAGGGGTTTAGTGATTTTAAGTTCAGAATGGGCCTGACCGAACCATCCGGTTTCAGTACCATGAAAAGGTTCGAATAGTAATCCCTGTTTTCATTTGAGGAGGCACTGGTCCAAATACCTCCTGTCTGGGGTGTCGCACTCTGCTGTGGTACTTCTACCACAGTATGGTCTGCTTCTCAGGGCTGAGATACAAACCAGACTAGCAGCTAGAAGCACCAAAAGCAGAGAGCGGCACCCCAGGTAGGAAAGAGGAACTGCACGGGTTGTGAAAGGTGCACAATGCTAGAATGAATACTAGTTATAGAGGAAACCCATTCTGATCTCTACATGGGGACTAATAATCAGTCCCGCTGTCCCATGCTCTGCATTAGGGATGGGGGATGGACAAAGGCATGAGGGTAGGGGGGGTGGGCAAAGCACGGAGGAATATTTTTCCCCCTTCTGGTAGAGGGATGAGTGAGGAGAAAAAAAAAAACAATGACATTTAGGCTGGGTAGATTACTAAATCTTTGGAGGCCTATAGACACCTCTGAGTAAGGGGGATGCTAATGGGGATAATTCAATCCTAGAGGAGAATTCAGTAGTTCCATTAGGGATCTGTTGCTGCTGGGTGATCTACAGACACTGGGGCTAAAAATGTATTTTACGGTAGCGGTCTATGGACATGAAGGGGTGGGGGTGGGAGGGTGCAGGACAGGGGCGTAGCCAGAACTTTGTGGGCCCCATAGCAACATTTTGAAGGGGCCCCATCCCAATGCTTCGAGAGAGACTTCTCTGCAGCAGTTGTTCATTTTATGCCCTATAATAGTGCCCTAGTTCATTTTCTGAACCACAGTAGAGCCTTATTTAATGTTATGCCCCGTAGTAGTGCCCTAGTTTCTTTTATGAATCGCAGTAGTGCTTAAGTTCACCCCATGTCACATTTCAGAGCTGCCAGTACACATTATGCAGCACAGTACCCCCAATTCACATTATGATATATAGTGCTCACCATTCATATTGTGCTTCATTACAGTGCCCCGGTTCATATTATATAACATTAAAATGTCCTCCAGTTAATTTTATACCACATCACAATAAGCAGGTCAAGGGGCATACCTAGATATATTGAAGGTCCCAAGAAAAAAAAAAAAAAAAAAAAAAGTCTGAAAGGACCCCTACGTACCACCCAATGGCAAAAAATTTATATAACACATGCAACTTTGACAGGGAAGGTAGGCCCCTCTCAGCCCTGGGCCCTATAGCAGCTGCACTGCCTGCACCTATGGTAGTTACGCCCTTGGTGCAGGACACTTATTAGATACTAGGTCGATTGCGGGGTTGCCACGGGTGGGGGAGGGTGTCCGTAGTCACCGCGGGTGGGGTATGGGCGGGTGCGGGGGTGCTGTGGGTGGGGGAGTGGCGCTTGCAGAGGAGGCACGGATGGGGAAGGGGGTCAAGAGGTGCTGCGGGTGGGGGAGGGGATATGTAGATGCTGTTGGTGGGGGCCGTGGATGAAGGAGGGGGTCTGGAGGTGCTGTCTGTGGGGGAGGGGCATGTGGAGGGGGGGAATGCATTTGGGGGAGGGGTTGCAGAGGTGCTGCGGGTGGGGAGGAGTGCTTGTGGGGTGCCACAGATGGGGTCTGTAGATGATGTGGGTGGTGGAGGGGTGGATGTGGGTGGTGGAGGGGTGGCTGCGGGTGGGTGGCGAATGGGGGAGGGGGGCAGGACGTGCTGTGGGTTGGGGAGTGGTGGGTGCAGACGGGGTGTTGCGAATGGGAGAGATAGTCGGGGAGGTGCTGCGGATGGGGGAGAGGGGCAAAAGTGGGGGCCAGGGAAGGGGGATGGGTTCTGGAGGTGCTGCGGGTGATGGAGGGGTGGGGGTGCCACGGGTGGGAGAGAGGCAGATGCGGGGCTATTGCGGATGGGGAGGGGTTATAGAGGCGCTACGGGGGGGAAAGGGGTGGGTGCTGCGAGTGGGATAGGGGGTCGGGAGGCGCAGCGGGTGGAGGAGGAGCAGGGTTGAAGCAGCTGGGGGAGTGGCAGGTGCAGGGGTGCCATGGATGGGGTTAATAGGTGCTGCGGGTGTTGAAGTGGTAGGTGCCGCAGTTTGGGTAGGGGTGCCGTGGATGGGGGTCTGGTGGTGCTGCGCGCGGGAGAGGGGTGGGTGCGAGGGCATGGTGGGTGGGGAAGGGGGGGTGCAGTCGGTGGTGGAGGGGCGGGTGCGGGGGTGCCGTGTGTGGTAGGATGCTACAGGTGGGGAAGGGGCGGGTGGCGCAGAGTTGATGCGGGTTGGGGAGTGGCAGGTGCGGGGGTGTCACGGATGGGGTCCATAGGTTCTGCGGGTGGTGGGTGCAAAGTGCCGCGGTTTGGGTAGGGGATCTGGAGGCGCCATGGATGGGGTCCGGTGGCGCTGCGGGTGGGGAAGGGGCGGGTGCTCCGGGAGTGAGGGAGAAGCGGAGGCACCGGGAGTGGGGGAGGGGCGGGTGTGCTGTGAGTGGGGTAGGCGGTTGGGAGGCGTAGCAGGTGGGGGAGGAGCAAGGTTAACGCGGGTGTGGGAGGGGCAGGTGCTGTGGATGAGGGGTGGGGTCCATAGGTGCGTTCGTTCATGTATGTGAAGGAGAAGAGGGTGTGGCGGTGTGTGGAAAAGTGGAGGTGTGCCTCTGGGGTGTATGGGTGTAGCAGATGCGGGTAGTGGGGACTCCCTGCCTGTGCAGTGACCTAGTCGTTTGGCTGCTGCGGGAGGGAGCTACCGCTCAGCAGCACTGTGGCTGGAGCAGTGTCCCGTCCTGGCTCGGGGCAGGTGCACTTGGTCTGGCCTCCAGTGTATGCCTGGCGGCGGGGGTGTGAATGGGGGTGGCGGTGCGTGTGTTTCCGGAGTTGCAGGCTGGCTGCCAGGAGGGCGGCATAGTGGTGTGGCCGGAGCGGAGCAGTGAGCGAGGCGAGGTGGGAGTGGGAGGAAGCTGTGTATGTGCGGCGCTGGGGATTGGCGAGTGTGGTGCTCTGTCCCGGTGCACCTGCTTGTCCCCTGCTGCCACCCTGCGCGACCCCCCACTGGCTTGATGCAGTAGGGGGTGATATGGGGCTGCATAAGGGAGGGGTCCTCAGCGTGCGGTGTAGGTGTAAGGGGGCCAGAAAGTTTTGTAGCCGGGAGAGGTGTGGCGGGCATTAAGCGGTGCTTGGAAGTCCTCGTCCGCATAGCCTGTGTTCCCCTCGCTGCTGCTGCTGGCTGGAGCTGTGTGGTGGTGGTACTGGTGGCCATGCCTTCCCCCCGATACTATGTCAGGGGGCATTTTTTACTAGCCTCTGGCACTGGCACAGGGCATGGTGTCTCTCTCTGCAGATGCTGCTGACTCCACCCAGCTCTGTGACTCTGCCCAGCGTTAGAGGCCCAGGCACAGAGTCACAGATCTGGGCTAGTATTTAGGAGATGTAAGTGTGGGGAAAAAAAAAAAAAGTTTGTCTATGGGGGAATTCCATTAGCTGCTGTAATTCACTGTGGGCTAATTCAAGCAGTAGGGCTATTCAATTCGTCCCGAAGACAGCCCGGAGGCTGCAGTTAACAAGGATTTTTTGAGCCTAAGCAGACTCTAAAAGAAATCTGTGATAAATGTTAGCCCATAGGTCCGGTAACCTATCACGGATTTTATGAGTTGATGCCCATTTCACGGTAATTTACTGAGCAAGAAAAATTTAATAGCCCCAAGGCTACCACCCTTTATCATCCACGGTAAGTTACCGGGGCTAATTGAAAGAAGAAAAAAAAAAAGTCTGTTAAAGGAGATAAAGATAAGGGCCCTCATTCCGAGTTGTTCGCTCGCAAGGCGATTTTAGCAGAGTTACACACGCTAAGCCGCCGCCTACTGGGAGTGAATCTTAGCTTCTTAAAATTGCGAACGATGTATTCGCAATATTGCGATTACAAACTACTTAGCAGTTTCAGAGTAGCTTCAGACTTACTCGGCATCTGCGATCAGTTCAGTGCTTGTCGTTCCTGGTTTGAAGTCATAAACACACCCAGCGTTCGCCCAGACACTCCTCCGTTTCTCCAGCCACTCCCGCGTTTTTTCCGGAAACGGTAGCGTTTTTATTCACACGCCCATAAAACGCCGTGTTTCCGCCCAGTAACACCCATTTCCTGTCAATCAAACTACGATCGCCGGAGCGAAGAAAAAGCCGTGAGTAAAACAACTATCTTCATAGCAAAATTACTTGGCGCAGTCGCAGTGCGAACATTGCGCATGCGTACTAAGCAGAAAAACGCTGCGATGCGAAGAAAATTACCGAGCGAACGACTCGGAATGAGGGCCAATGAACAGCTGTAAACTCCTCCATCTGTGCCTCCAGGCTGCCAATAACAGTCTGGGAATCTAGCAAAGAACCAGGATCCTTTCTGTTCCTGGCTCTTTGATCACTGCACACAACATCCAAAAAGACGACTACATACAGTTAACCAGTAAGGTCATATTTATTAGAGAAATGCCTGTACTAATCAAAGAATTGCATATTGCAGTAGGCAGTCATGTTGTACAAAAGGACTGCAAGCGATCTTGCAAATTATGGGTGTTGCTTTGCTAAATAGTGTAACATTTTGCTTTTATAAGGGATATATAAAAGCATGTTCATAGTTTAACGTTAATTTTCAAACAGGAACTGTAAATATAATTTCAGCGCCAAATTAGATCTTTTTATAAAGAAGCAAAGTGATCCCCAGCAAGGTTATGTGACGGAGCAGGGGCGACAGTTAGAGATGAGCGGGTTCGGTTTCTTTGAATCCGAACCCGCACGAACTTCACTTTTTTTTTCACGGGTCCGAGCGACTCGGATCTTCCCGCCTTGCTCGGTTAACCCGAGCGCGCCCGAACGTCATCATGACGCTGTCGGATTCTCGCGAGACTCGGATTCTATATAAGGAGCCGCGCGTCGCCGCCATTTTCACACGTGCATTGAGATTGATAGGGAGAGGACGTGGCTGGCGTCCTCTCCATTAGAATAGATTAGAAGAGAGAGAGAGAGAGAGATTGTGCAGACAGAGTTTACCACAGTGACCAGTGCAGTTGTTGTTAAGTTAACTTTTATTTAATATATCCGTTCTCTGCTATATCCGTTCTCTGCCTGAAAAAAACGATACACAGCAGTCACACAGTGTGACTCAGTCTGTGTGCACTCAGCTCAGCCCAGTGTGCTGCACATCAATGTATAAAAGCTTATAATAATTGTGGGGGAGACTGGGGAGCACTGCAGGTTGTTATAGCAGGAGCCAGGAGTACATAATATTATATTAATTTAAAATTAAACAGTGCACACTTTTGCTGCAGGAGTGCCACTGCCAGTGTGACTAGTGGTGACCAGTGCCTGACCACCAGTATAGTAGTATATTGTTGTATACTATCTCTTTATCAACCAGTCTATATTAGCAGCAGACACAGTACAGTGCGGTATTTCACGGCTGTGGCTACCTCTGTGTCGGCAGTCGGCACTCGGCAGGCAGTCCGTCCATCCATAATTGTATAATTATATACCACCTAACCGTGGTATTTTTTTTTCTTTCTTTATACCGTCGTCATAGTCATACTAGTTGTTACGAGTATACTACTATCTCTTTATCAACCAGTGTACAGTGCGGTAGTTCACGGCTGTGGCTACCTCTGTGTCGGCAGTCGGCAGGCAGTCCGTCCATAATTGTATTATAATATATACCACCTAACCGTGGTTTTTTTTTCATTCTTTATACCGTCATAGTGTCATACTAGTTGTTACGAGTATACTACTATCTCTTTATCAACCAGTGTACAGTGCGGTAGTTCACGGCTGTGGCTACCTCTGTGTCGGCAGTCGGCAGGCAGTCCGTCCATCCATAATTGTATTATAATATATACCACCTAACCGTGGTTTTTTTTTCATTCTTTATACCGTCATAGTGTCATACTAGTTGTTACGAGTATACTACTATCTCTTTATCAACCAGTGTACAGTGCGGTAGTTCACGGCTGTGGCTACCTCTGTGTCGGCAGTCGGCAGGCAGTCCGTCCATCCATAATTGTATTATAATATATACCACCTAACCGTGGTTTTTTTTTCATTCTTTATACCGTCATAGTCAGTCATACTAGTTGTTACGAGTATACTACTATCTCTTTATCAACCAGTGTACAGTGCGGTAGTTCACGGCTGTGGCTACCTCTGTGTCGGAACTCGGCAGGCAGTCCGTCCATCCATAATTGTATTACAATATATACCACCTAACCGTGGTTTTTTTTTCATTCTTTATACCGTCATAGTCAGTCATACTAGTTGTTACGAGTATACTACTATCTCTTTATCAACCAGTGTACAGTGCGGTAGTTCACGGCTGTGGCTACCTCTGTGTCGGAACTCGGCAGGCAGTCCGTCCATCCATAATTGTATTATTATAATATATACCACCTAACCGTGGTTTTTTTTTCATTCTTTATACCGTCATAGTGTCATACTAGTTGTTACGAGTATACTACTATCTCTTTATCAACCAGTGTACAGTGCGGTAGTTCACGGCTGTGGCTACCTCTGTGTCGGCACTCGGCAGGCAGTCCGTCCATCCATAATTGTATTACAATATATACCACCTAACCGTGGTTTTTTTATACCACCTAACCGTGGCAGTCCGTCCATAATTGTATACTAGTATCCAATCCATCCATCTCCATTGTTTACCTGAGGTGCCTTTTAGTTCTGCCTATAAAATATGGAGAACAAAAAAGTTGAGGTTCCAAAATTAGGGAAAGATCAAGATCCACTTCCACCTCGTGCTGAAGCTGCTGCCACTAGTCATGGCCGAGACGATGAAATGCCAGCAACGTCGTCTGCCAAGGCCGATGCCCAATGTCATAGTACAGAGCATGTCAAATCCAAAACACCAAATATCAGAAAAAAAAGGACTCCAAAACCTAAAATAAAATTGTCGGAGGAGAAGCGTAAACTTGCCAATATGCCATTTACCACACGGAGTGGCAAGGAACGGCTGAGGCCCTGGCCTATGTTCATGGCTAGTGGTTCAGCTTCACATGAGGATGGAAGCACTCAGCCTCTCGCTAGAAAACTGAAAAGACTCAAGCTGGCAAAAGCACCGCAAAGAACTGTGCGTTCTTTGAAATCCCAAATCCACAAGGAGAGTCCAATTGTGTCGTTTGCGATGCCTGACCTTCCCAACACTGGACGTGAAGAGCATGCGCCTTCCACTATTTGCATGCCCCCTGCAAGTGCTGGAAGGAGCACCCGCAGTCCAGTTCCTGATAGTCAGATTGAAGATGTCAGTGTTGAAGTACACCAGGATGAGGAGGATATGGGTGTTGCTGGCGCTGGGGAGGAAATTGACCAGAAGGATTCTGATGGTGAGGTGGTTTGTTTAAGTCAGGCACCCGGGGAGACACCTGTTGTCCGTGGGAGGAATATGGCCGTTGACATGCCAGGTGAAAATACCAAAAAAATCAGCTCTTCGGTGTGGAGGTATTTCACCAGAAATGCGGACAACAGGTGTCAAGCCGTGTGTTCCCTTTGTCAAGCTGTAATAAGTAGGGGTAAGGACGTTAACCACCTCGGAACATCCTCCCTTATACGTCACCTGCAGCGCATTCATAATAAGTCAGTGACAAGTTCAAAAACTTTGGGTGACAGCGGAAGCAGTCCACTGACCAGTAAATCCCTTCCTCTTGTAACCAAGCTCACGCAAACCACCCCACCAACTCCCTCAGTGTCAATTTCCTCCTTCCCCAGGAATGCCAATAGTCCTGCAGGCCATGTCACTGGCAAGTCTGACGAGTCCTCTCCTGCCTGGGATTCCTCCGATGCATCCTTGCGTGTAACGCCTACTGCTGCTGGCGCTGCTGTTGTTGCCGCTGGGAGTCGATGGTCATCCCAGAGGGGAAGTCGTAAGCCCACTTGTACTACTTCCAGTAAGCAATTGACTGTTCAACAGTCCTTTGCGAGGAAGATGAAATATCACAGCAGTCATCCTACTGCAAAGCGGATAACTGAGTCCTTGACAACTATGTTGGTGTTAGACGTGCGTCCGGTATCCGCCGTTAGTTCACAGGGAACTAGACAATTTATTGAGGCAGTGTGCTCCCGTTACCAAATACCATCTAGGTTCCACTTCTCTAGGCAGGCGATACCGAGAATGTACACGGACGTCAGAAAAAGACTCACCAGTGTCCTAAAAAATGCAGTTGTACCCAATGTCCACTTAACCACGGACATGTGGACAAGTGGAGCAGGGCAGGGTCAGGACTATATGACTGTGACAGCCCACTGGGTAGATGTATGGACTCCCGCCGCAAGAACAGCAGCGGCGGCACCAGTAGCAGCATCTCGCAAACGCCAACTCTTTCCTAGGCAGGCTACGCTTTGTATCACCGCTTTCCAGAATACGCACACAGCTGAAAACCTCTTACGGCAACTGAGGAAGATCATCGCGGAATGGCTTACCCCAATTGGACTCTCCTGTGGATTTGTGGCATCGGACAACGCCAGCAATATTGTGTGTGCATTAAATATGGGCAAATTCCAGCACGTCCCATGTTTTGCACATACCTTGAATTTGGTGGTGCAGAATTTTTTAAAAAACGACAGGGGTGTGCAAGAGATGCTGTCGGTGGCCAGAAGAATTGCGGGACACTTTCGGCGTACAGGCACCACGTACAGAAGACTGGAGCACCACCAAAAACTACTGAACCTGCCCTGCCATCATCTGAAGCAAGAAGTGGTAACGAGGTGGAATTCAACCCTCTATATGCTTCAGAGGTTGGAGGAGCAGCAAAAGGCCATTCAAGCCTATACAATTGAGCACGATATAGGAGATGGAATGCACCTGTCTCAAGTGCAGTGGAGAATGATTTCAACGTTGTGCAAGGTTCTGATGCCCTTTGAACTTGCCACACGTGAAGTCAGTTCAGACACTGCCAGCCTGAGTCAGGTCATTCCCCTCATCAGGCTTTTGCAGAAGAAGCTGGAGGCATTGAAGAAGGAGCTAACACGGAGCGATTCCGCTAGGCATGTGGGACTTGTGGATGCAGCCCTTAATTCGCTTAACAAGGATTCACGGGTGGTCAATCTGTTGAAATCAGAGCACTACATTTTGGCCACCGTGCTCGATCCTAGATTTAAAGCCTACCTTGGATCTCTCTTTCCGGCAGACACAGGTCTGCTGGGGTTGAAAGACCTGCTGGTGACAAAATTGTCAAGTCAAGCGGAACGCGACCTGTCAACATCTCCTCCTTCACATTCTCCCGCAACTGGGGGTGCGAGGAAAAGGCTCAGAATTCCGAGCCCACCCGCTGGCGGTGATGCAGGGCAGTCTGGAGCGACTGCTGATGCGGATATCTGGTCCGGACTGAAGGACCTGACAACGATTACGGACATGTCGTCTACGGTCACTGCATATGATTCTCTCAACATTGATAGAATGGTGGAGGATTATATGAGTGACCGCATCCAAGTAGGCACGTCACACAGTCCGTACTTATACTGGCAGGAAAAAGAGGCAATTTGGAGGCCCTTGCACAAACTGGCTTTATTCTACCTAAGTTGCCCTCCCACAAGTGTGTACTCCGAAAGAGTGTTTAGTGCCGCCGCTCACCTTGTCAGCAATCGGCGTACGAGGTTACATCCAGAAAATGTGGAGAAGATGATGTTCATTAAAATGAATTATAATCAATTCCTCCGCGGAGACATTGACCAGCAGCAATTGCCTCCACAAAGTACACAGGGAGCTGAGATGGTGGATTCCAGTGGGGACGAATTGATAATCTGTGAGGAGGGGGATGTACACGGTGATATATCGGAGGGTGAAGATGAGGTGGACATCTTGCCTCTGTAGAGCCAGTTTGTGCAAGGAGAGATTAATTGCTTTTTTTTGGGGGGGGGTCCAAACCAACCCGTCATATCAGTCACAGTCGTGTGGCAGACCCTGTCACTGAAATGATGGGTTGGTTAAAGTGTGCATGTCCTGTTTTGTTTATACAACATAAGGGTGGGTGGGAGGGCCCAAGGATAATTCCATCTTGCACCTCTTTTTTCTTTTCTTTTTCTTTGTATCATGTGCTGATTGGGGAGGGTTTTTTGGAAGGGACATCCTGCGTGACACTGCAGTGCCACTCCTAGATGGGCCCGGTGTTTGTGTCGGCCACTAGGGTCGCTAATCTTACTCACACAGCTACCTCATTGCGCCTCTTTTTTTCTTTGCGTCATGTGCTGTTTGGGGAGGGTTTTTTGGAAGGGACATCCTGCGTGACACTGCAGTGCCACTCCTAGATGTGCCCGGTGTTTGTGTCGGCCACTAGGGTCGCTAATCTAATAATAATAATAATAATAATAATAATAATAATAATAATAATATACTTTATTTGTCATTTACAAAATCGACAACGAAAATGTGAATGAAAAGACAATAGGAAGCTCATAAGCCATAAAAATAACAGTAACAGTTTGATACATCTGGAAAGCAATTGCAAACCTACTGATCATTTAGCAGCCGGATAGCAGTTGGAAAAAAGCTGTTTAGCATGCGGTTTGAATGAGCACGGATACTTCTGAACCGTTTTTGGGATGGCAATCTTTCAAAGATCAAACAATTTGGGTGACTCTCATCAGTGAGTATACTCCTAGCTTTCCTTAGTACTTTTCTAGTGTACAAGTCTTTCATGCTAGACAGAGGTACCCCGATGGTCCTGCTGGCAGTTTTAACCACCCTCTCACAAGCTATTCGTTCTGCTGCAGTGCAATTTCCGAACCACACTATCATCCCATAAGTTAAAACGCTCTCTACTATACTATAATAAAACCTAACCAAAGTGCTTGTGCTTGAACAAACAGCTCTAAGCCTCCTCAAAAAGAAAAGGCGTTGCTGCGCCTTTTTAATCAGAAAGACACTGTTTGTAGACCAAGTTAGGTCATTTGTAATATATGTACCTAAAAATTTAAAAGATACCACCTCCTCTATCGGTTTTCCATCCAAAAACACAGGAAATAGTGGTCTGTTGCAACCTCGCCTAAAATCAACAACCATCTCCTTTGTTTTAGATGTGTTTAAGACCAAACAATTTGTGTAACTCCATTTTAGTAAGCGTAAAATTTCCAATCTGTAAGATGACTCGTCATTTCCGCTTATCAAGCCAACAACCGCTGTGTCATCTGCAAATTTCACCACCTTGACAGAATCAGAGGCTGAGAAACAGTCATACGTGAATAGAGAGTACAATAACGGGCTCAGAACGCACCCTTGTGGAACCCCCGTACTTAAGCAAATCTCACTAGACACAAATTTACCAAGCTTAACTACCTGCGGCCTTGCTGTCAAAAAATTTAAAATCCAGTTGCACGTAAACCCGTTTACGCCAAACCCGTTTACGCTAATCTTACTCACACAGTCAGCTACCTCATTGCGCCTCTTTTTTTCTTTGCGTCATGTGCTGTTTGGGGAGGGTTTTTTGGAAGGGCCATCCTGCGTGACACTGCAGTGCCACTCCTAGATGGGCCCGGTGTTTGTGTCGGCCACTAGGGTCGCTAATCTTACTCACACAGCTACCTCATTGCGCCTCTTTTTTTCTTTGCGTCATGTGCTGTTTGGGGAGGGTTTTTTGGAAGGGACATCCTGCGTGACACTGCAGTGCCACTCCTAGATGGGCCCGGTGTTTGTGTCGGCCACTAGGGTCGCTTATCTTACTCACACAGCGACCTCGGTGCAAATTTTAGGACTAAAAATAATATTGTGAGGTGTGAGGTATTCAGAATAGACTGAAAATGAGTGTAAATTATGGTTTTTGAGGTTAATAATACTTTGGGATCAAAATGACCCCCAAATTCTATGATTTAAGCTGTTTTTTAGTGTTTTTGGAAAAAAACACCCGAATCCAAAACACACCCGAATCCGACAAAAATAATTCGGTGAGGTTTTGCCAAAACGCGTTCGAACCCAAAACACGGCCGCGGAACCGAACCCAAAACCAAAACACAAAACCCGAAAAATTTCAGGCGCTCATCTCTAGCGACAGTGAATCGGCACAAGTGCCAGGAGGAGGAGGAGAACAAGGTGCAGGAGCAACTGCAAATTAAGAATACGTTGGAGAGAGAAGGTGAAGTGATGCCGCAGTAGATCGTACAAGTATTAGCCTTCCTACTTTACTTTATTTGTATTGTATAAAAAATTTTCTTCTTTTCTCTCTCTCCCCTTGTCCTTGATTGAACTAGCAATTTTTGTTCTGCTGTTAATATTGTTTCTCTTCATAGCCAGGCCATAGTACAAATATCGTATTGCATAATTTGTATTGCTTGTATTGTTCTTCAGAAGGTAATAGGGAGTGTCAATAAAATGGGTGGGTCCGTGATTGAGAATCTCACTCAGTGCATGTCGTGCAAGATGTACACACCGGTAGATGAGGTCGAACAGGTAGCAAGCTGGACAAGAATCAAAGTGTGGTTTCTGCGCTGACCGGTAAACTGCAGCCACACAGTTTAAAGGAGAACACCTATAAATCTCCACAGGCAGTAGCGGATCTTGCCACGGGCAAGCAGGACTTTTGCCCGGGGTGCCGCCATCCGGAGGGCACCGGCGCCATCCGGAGGGCGCCGCACTATGGCAAGATCCGCTGCTGCTGTGGTGCCCCCCGCTGCCCGCTGTGAAGGGAAACTAGACGCTACGCGTCTAGTTTCCCTTCGTGGGCTGCTTGCTGTAAAGGGAAACTAGACGCTACGCGACTAGTTTCCCTTCCTGGAGAGGACCTTAACTGTAATGATGTGCGGTGCGCGTTGACGTCATCGCGCACCGCACAGCAAAGGTCCTCTCCACGAAGGGAACTAGACGCTAAGCGTCTAGTTTTCCTTCGTGGAGAGGACCTTTGCTGTGCGCGATGATGTCATCGCGCACCGCACATCCTACTACAGTACAGGGGGCGTAACTGACCACGCCCCCTGTATGAAGCCACGCCCCCTAATGCCGCCCGGGGCGCAAGAAGCCCCGGAACCGGCCCTGTCCACAGGACACTAATAAAAAATGTTTTTTAAAAAGTGTGTAGGCGCTGTTCACTTGCAGTATACTGTTCTTAAATCCTTCAATATTCGTGAGTGGTACACCAGGAAACACGCCTTCTTAATTAAACAGCTGTCCAGTTTAACGTACAGTCCAAAAAGCTGATGTTTAATATTAAAATATGATATACAGTAAAATCACGACGTTTGCAGCACAGCAAGAACACTGGGAGTCAGGTCCGGAACCTGGTCTCTACTTGCGGCTAAGTCCGGCTGCAGTCACGGACAGGTTATAGATGATATGTACCGCTCACTCGATCGATCACTAGTGAAGTTCGTTGCTGAAGCTGGTTACACATAACGGCAGATCTCTAACATGTTTCAGGGATTCCTATCCCCTTTATCAAAGAGTCTTTGACAGCTGTTTCCCGGGGCGATCTATAGATACCCTTATGTGAACGAGTGACAGAATTAATATGTAAGTGATTATATGTTATGAAGTTATCCCACTTTATTATATATTGAAGAAATTATATCGGGGGTTAAAGATACCTTGTTTGGCCTGCGGGTGAGAACCCTAATGCAAGTTCTTAATTAAGAGGGTGTGTTTCCTGGTGTACCACTCACGAATATTGAAGGATTTAAGAACCGTATACTGCAAGTGAACAGCGCCTACACACAGTTTTGTTTTGTTTTTGCAGGTTGCAAGCTGGGTCACAGTTAGAAGGAAGAAAAAGCGGGGGAGGCACGGAATCTCTGAACTACCGAACCCCAATAAATTTGCCCGATTGGATGAAGATTCGGTGGATGGTGGTGAAGAAATGACGGAACAGAAGGAGACTGTTCCCTCCAGCAACCGGAGGAGCGGTCCCTCCAGCACTGATGGGATGAAAGATAGCGAGGTACCTAGACAGATTGTGGTGGTAAGGGATTCTATTATCAGGAAAACAGACAGGGCAATCTGCTACCAGGACCATGATCGCCGTACAGTCTGTTGTCTCCCGGGTGCTTGGGTACGGCACATTGTGGATCGGGTGGATTGTTGGGAGGTGCTGGGAATGACCCGGCAGTCTTGGTGCACATTGACACCAACAGCAAAGTTAGTGGTAGGTGGGATGTCCTTAAGAAAGATTATAGGGACTTAGGCCATAAACTAAAGGCAAGAACATATAAGATAATATTCTCCATGCCACACGCTAGCCCAGAGAGAGAGAGAGAGAGATTAGGGAGGTAAATGTGTGGCTTAGAGACTGGTGTAGGAGAGAAGGGTTTGTGTTCCTGGAACACTGGGCGGACTTCAGTTTTTGTTGCGATGGATTGCACCTGAATGAGGAGGGGGCAGCAGTCCTGGCGGGCAGGATGGTTAGAAGGTTGGAGGAGATTTTAAACTAGGTGCCTTGGAGGAGGGTTTAGCTAGAAACTATGGGTTATGCAGTGAGAACAGTAAGGATGGAGGTAGTAAGCTGAATGGGGGTGGAGAAGGGGGGAGGGAAAGAGCAGTCGGCAGGGTTAGTAACAAGAGTACTGATGAGGAAATTACCAAAGGGTATTGTGAAAACTCTAATTAACGACGACTACGGGTCACCAATACTGCATAGTACGGGCAGTACGGATGGTGTAATGGTTAGCATTACTGCCTCACAGCACTGAGGTCATGGGTTCGATTCCCACCATGGCTGTAACTGTGTGGAGTTTGTATATTCTCCCCGTACTTGCGTGGGTTTCCTCCGGGTACTCCGGTTTCTTCCCACAATCCAAAAATATACTGTTAGGTTAATTGGATCCCAACAAAATTTACCCTAGCGTGAATGTGTGTACATGTGGTAGGGAATAGATTGTAAGCTCCACTGGGGCAGGGACTCATGTGAATGGCTAAGTATTCTCTGTAAAGCGCTGCGGAATATGTGTGCGCTATATAAATAACTGGTAATAATAATAATAATAAGAATTTACTTACCGATAATTCTATTTCTCGGAGTCCGTAGTGGATGCTGGGGTTCCTGAAAGGACCATGGGGAATAGCGGCTCCGCAGGAGACAGGGCACAAAAAGTAAAGCTTTTCCAGATCAGGTGGTGTGCACTGGCTCCTCCCCCTATGACCCTCCTCCAGACTCCAGTTAGGTACTGTGCCCGGACGAGCGTACACAATAAGGGAGGATTTTGAATCCCGGGTAAGACTCATACCAGCCACACCAATCACACCGTACAACTTGTGATCTACACCCAGTTAACAGTATGATAACAGAGGAGCCTCTGAAAGATGGCTCCCTAAACAATAACCCGAATTAGTTAACAATAACTATGTACAAGTATTGCAGATAATCCGCACTTGGGATGGGCGCCCAGCATCCACTACGGACTCCGAGAAATAGAATTATCGGTAAGTAAATTCTTATTTTCTCTATCGTCCTAGTGGATGCTGGGGTTCCTGAAAGGACCATGGGGATTATACCAAAGCTCCCAAACGGGCGGGAGAGTGCGGATGACTCTGCAGCACCGAATGAGAGAACTCCAGGTCCTCCTTTGCCAGGGTATCAAATTTGTAGAATTTTACAAACGTGTTCTCCCCTGACCACGTAGCTGCTCGGCAGAGTTGTAATGCCGAGACCCCTCGGGCAGCCGCCCAAGATGAGCCCACCTTCCTTGTGGAATGGGCCTTAACAGATTTAGGCCGTGGCAGGCCTGCCACAGAATGTGCAAGTTGAATTGTGTTACAAATCCAACGAGCAATCGACTGCTTAGAAGCAGGCGCACCCAACTTGTTGGGTGCATACAGTATAAACAGCGAGTCAGATTTTCTGACTCCAGCCGTCCTTGAAATGTATATTTTTAAAGCTCTGACAACGTCCAACAACTTGGAGTCCTCCAAGTCGCTTGTAGCCGCAGGCACTACAATAGGCTGGTTCAGGTGAAACGCTGATACCACCTTAGGGAGAAAATGCGGACGCGTCCGCAGCTCTGCCCTATCCGAATGGAAAATTAAATAAGGGCTTTTATAAGATAAAGCCGCCAGTTCAGATACTCTCCTGGCGGACGCCAGGGCCAGTAACATAGTCACTTTCCATGTGAGATATTTCAAATCCACATTTTTTAGTGGTTCAAACCAATGGGATTTGAGGAAATCTAAAACTACATATAGATCCCACGGTGCCACCGGAGGCACCACAGGAGGCTGTATATGCAGTACTCCTTTGACAAAAGTCTGGACCTCAGGAACTGAGGCCAATTCTTTTTGGAAGAATATTGACAGGGCCGAAATTTGAACCTTAATAGATCCCAATTTGAGACCCATAGACAATCCTGATTGCAGGAAATGTAGGAAACGACCCAGTTGAAATTCCTCCGTCGGAGCACTCCGATCCTCGCACCACGCAACATATTTCCGCCAAATGCGGTGATAATGCTTCGCGGTGACTTCCTTTCTTGCCTTAATCAAGGTAGGAATGACTTCTTCTGGAATGCCTTTTCCTTTTAGGATCTGGCGTTCAACCGCCATGCCGTCAAACGCAGCCGCGGTAAGTCTTGGAATAGACACGGTCCCTGCTGAAGCAGGTCCTGTCTTAGAGGTAGAGGCCACGGATCGTCCGTGACCATCTCTTGAAGTTCCGGGTACCAAGACCTTCTTGGCCAATCCGGAGCCACTAGTATCGTTCTTACTCCGCTTTGCCGTATGATTCTCAATACCTTTGGTATGAGAGGCAGAGGAGGAAACACATACACCGACTGGTACACCCAAGGTGTTACCAGCGCGTCCACAGCTATTGCCTGCGGATCTCTTGACCTGGCGCAATACCTGTCCAGTTTTTTGTTGAGGCGAGACGCCATCATGTCCACCATTGGTCTTTCCCAACGGTTTATTAGCATGTGGAAAACTTCTGGATGAAGTCCCCACTCTCCCGGGTGAAGATCGTGTCTGCTGAGGAAGTCTGCTTCCCAGTTGTCCACTCCCGGGATGAACACTGCTGACAGTGCTATCACGTGATTCTCCGCCCAGCGAAGGATCCTGGCAGCTTCTGCCATTGCACTCCTGCTTCTTGTGCCGCCCTGTCTGTTTACATGGGCGACTGCCGTGATGTTGTCCGACTGGATCAACACCGGTCTTCCTTGAAGCAGAGGTTCCGCCTGGCTTAGAGCATTGTAGATTGCTCTTAGTTCCAGAATGTTTATGTGAAGAGACTTTTCCAGGCTCGACCACACTCCCTGGAAGTTTCTTCCTTGTGTGACTGCTCCCCAGCCTCTCAGGCTGGCGTCCGTGGTCACCAGGATCCAATCCTGTATGCCGAATCTGCGGCCCTCCAATAGATGAGCCCTCTACAACCACCACAGAAGAGATACCCTTGTCCTTGGAGACAGGGTTATCCGCAGGTGCATCTGAAGATGCGTGCATTGATGTACAGACACCTTTCCTGGTTTTAGGAGATTCCTGACCAGGTCGGATAACTCCTTGGCTTTTTCCTCGGGAAGAAAAACCTTTTTCTGAACCGTGTCCAGAATCATCCCTAGGAACAGCAGACGAGTTGTCGGCATTAATTGGGATTTTGGAATATTCAGAATCCATCCGTGCTGCTTTAGCACCTCTTGAGATATTGCTAATCCCATCTCTAGCTGTTCTCTGGACCTTGCCCTTATTAGGAGATCGTCCAAGTATGGGATAATTAATACGCCTTTTCTTCGAAGAAGAATCATCATCTCGGCCATTACCTTTGTAAAGACCCGAGGTGCCGTGGACAAACCAAACGGCAGCGTCTGAAACTGATAGTGACAGTTTTGTACAACGAACCTGAGGTACCCCTGGTGTGAGGGGTAAATTGGAACGTGGAGATACGCATCCTTGATGTCCAAGGATACCATAAAGTCCCCTTCTTCCAGGTTCGCTATCACTGCTCTGAGTGACTCCATCTTGAACTTGAACTTCTTTATGTACAGGTTCAAGGACTTCAGATTTAGAATAGGCCTTACCGAGCCATCCGGCTTCGGTACCACAAATAGAGTGGAATAATACCCCTTCCCTTGTTGTAGAAGAGGTACCTTGACTATCACCTGCTGAGAGTACAGCTTGTGAATGGCTTCCAAAACCGTCTCCCTTTCGGAAGGGGACGTTGGTAAAGCAGACTTCAAGAAACGGCGAGGTGGATCTGTCTCTAATTCCAACCTGTACCCCTGAGATATTATCTGCAGGATCCAGGGATCTACCTGCGAGTGAGCCCACTGCGCGCTGTAATTTTTGAGACGACCTCCCACCGTCCCCGAGTCCGCTTGAGAAGCCCCAGCGTCATGCTGAGGCTTTTGTAGAAGCCGGGGAGGGCTTCTGTTCCTGGGAAAGAGCTGCCTGTTGCTGTTTCTTCCCTCGACCTCTGCCTCGTGGCAGATATGAATAGCCCTTTGCTCTCTTATTTTTAAAGGAACGAAAGGGCTGCGGTTGAAAAGTCGGTGCCTTTTTCTGTTGGGGAGTGACTTGAGGTAGAAAGGTGGATTTCCCGGCTGTAGCCGTGGCCACCAAATCTGATAGACCGACTCCAAATAACTCCTCCCCTTTATACGGCAAAACTTCCATATGCCGTTTTGAATCCGCATCGCCTGTCCACTGTCGCGTCCATAAAGCTCTTCTGGCCGAAATGGACATAGCACTTACCCGTGATGCCAGTGTGCAGATATCCCTCTGTGCATCACGCATATAAAGAAATGCATCCTTTATTTGTTCTAACGACAGTAAAATATTGTCCCTGTCCAGGGTATCAATATTTTCAATCAGGGACTCTGACCAAACTACCCCAGCACTGCACATCCAGGCAGTCGCTATAGCTGGTCGTAGTATAACACCTGCATGTGTGTATATACTTTTTTGGATATTTTCCATCCTCCTATCTGATGGATCTTTAAGTGCGGCCGTCTCAGGAGAAGGTAACGCCACTTGTTTTGATAAGCGTGTTAGCGCCTTGTCCACCCTAGGAGGTGTTTCCCAGCGCTCCCTAACCTCTGGCGGGAAAGGGTATAATGCCAATAATTTCTTTGAAATTATCAGCTTTTTATCAGGGGCAACCCACGCTTCATCACACACGTCATTTAATTCTTCTGATTCAGGAAAAACTATAGGTAGTTTTTTCACACCCCACATAATACCCTGTTTAGTGGTACCTGTAGTATCAGCTAAATGTAACGCCTCCTTCATTGCCAAAATCATATAACGTGTGGCCCTACTGGAAAATACGGTTGATTCGTCACCGTCACCACTGGAATCAGTGCCTGTGTCTGGGTCTGTGTCGACCGACTGAGGCAAAGGGCGTTTTACAGCCCCTGACGGTGTTTGAGGCGCCTGGACAGGCACTAATTGATTGTCCGGCCGCCTCATGTCGTCAAACGACTGCTTTAGCGTGTTGACACTATCCCGTAATTCCATAAATAAAGGCATCCATTCTGGTGTCGACCCCCTAGGAGGTGACATCCCCATATTTGGCAATTGCTCCGCCTCCACACCAATATCGTCCTCATACATGTCGACACACACGTACCGACACACAGCAGACACACAGGGAATGCTCTAAACGAAGACAGGACCCACTAGCCCTTTGGGGAGACGGAGGGAGAGTCTGCCAGCACACACCAAAAAGCGCTATATATGACAGGGATAGCCTTATAATAAGTGCTCCCTTATAGCTGCTTTATATATATCAAGATATTGCCATTAAATTTGCCCCCCCTCTCTGTTTTACCCTGTTTCTGTAGTGCAGTGCAGGGGAGAGACCTGGGAGCCGTCCTGACCAGCGGAGCTGTGAGAGGAAATGGCGCCGTGTGCTGAGGAGATAGGCCCCGCCCCTTTTTCGGCGGGCTCGTCTCCCGCTATTTTGTGAATACAGGCAGGGGTTAAATATCTCCATATAGCCTCTGGGGGCTATATGTGAGGTATTTTTAGCCTTTATATAGGTTTACATTTGCCTCCTAGGGCGCCCCCCCCAGCGCCCTGCACCCTCAGTGACTGCGTGTGAAGTGTGCTGAGAGGAAAATGGCGCACAGCTGCAGTGCTGTGCGCTACCTTTAGAAGACTGCAGGAGTCTTCAGCCGCCGATTCTGGACCTCTTCTTACTTCAGCATCTGCAAGGGGGCCGGCGGCGCGGCTCCGGTGACCATCCAGGCTGTACCTGTGATCGTCCCTCTGGAGCTGATGTCCAGTAGCCAAGAAGCCAATCCATCCTGCACGCAGGTGAGTTCACTTCTTCTCCCCTCTGTCCCTCGTTGCAGTGATCCTGTTGCCAGCAGGAATCACTGTAAAATAAAAAACCTAAGCTAAACTTTCTCTAAGCAGCTCTTTATGAGAGCCACCTAGAATTGCACCCTTCTCGGCCGGGCACAAAAATCTAACTGGAGTCTGGAGGAGGGTCATAGGGGGAGGAGCCAGTGCACACCACCTGATCTGGAAAAGCTTTACTTTTTGTGCCCTGTCTCCTGCGGAGCCGCTATTCCCCATGGTCCTTTCAGGAACCCCAGCATCCACTAGGACGATAGAGAAAAATAAAAATATAGAAAATGATGTCACTAGCACAAGGGGGAATACTTATCTTAATTGTATGTATGTAAAAGCCAACAGCCTTACAGGGAAAAGGGGGGGGAAACTAGAAGTCCTTGCAGCAATCAAACACTACATAGGCATTACTGAAACTTGGTGGGACGAATCTCACGATTGGATAGTCAGTCTGCAGGGTTACACGCTGTTCAGGAAAGACAGATTAAATAAACGGGGTGGAGGGGTATGTCTTTATGTAAAGCCGATTTTAAAACCTCATATAAGGGAAGATATTCACGAGGGGACTGTAAACACTGTTGAGACTTTATGGGTAGAAATTGCATGTGGGAAAAGGGAACAAAAAAAATACTTACAGGGATTTGCTACAAGCCGCCTGGTATTAATGTGCCTGATGAGGAATTGTTACTGAAGCAAATAGAAAAAGCGGCAGGATTAGGAGAAGTAATAGTGATGGGAGATTTTAACTATCCAGAGATTAGACAAATGACTCATGTCAAAAATGCTAGGGGTAATAGGTTTTTAAGTACACTAAATGAGAACTACTTACTTCAACTAATTGAGGAACCAACTAGGTACAATGCAATCTTAGACCTGGTATTGACTCATAATGGGGATTTGAGATCAAATATAATAGTAGGGGAGCCCATGGGAAACAGCGACCACAATATGGTCACATTCAGTATCAGTTTTCCTAAGCAGTCCTATATAGGCTCAACTAGGACTCTAAACTTTAGCAAAGCCAACTTTGTTATGATGAGGGAAACTCTAAGGGACATTGAATGGGAAATTTTGTTTCAAGGAAAAAAAAATACTATGGAGAAATGGGAGGTTTCAAAAAGCAATGCTCGATAATTACACTCGTAAATTTATTCCCATGGGCAGCAAACAAAGAAGTAATAATTCCAAACCAATGTGGCTCAACAAAAAGATTAAAGAATGAATGGGCAAAAAGAAGCAAGCATTCAAACAGTATAAAGCAGATGGGAGGGTGGCTAAAGTAGAAACAGAAAAGCTAATAGTAAAGGAAAGTAAATCAAACCCCAAATTTTTTTTTAAATACATCAACAGCAAAATACTGAAGACGGAGAGTATAGGCCCCTTAAAGGACAAGCTGGGAGTCTTAATCAAACACGATAAGGTCATAAAGGATAAATTAAATGAGTTTCTCATCTGTATTTACAATAGAGGACCAGATGTAGGGAATAACACAAAATCTTAGCAACGATAATGCCCCACCGCTAAGTGCTTATAGAAGTGAGGAAGTAGTCTTTGACAGTTTAAAAAAAATATTAATAAGTCACCTGGTCCAGACGGAATTCATCCAAGGGTTCTCAGGGAGCTACACTCTGAACTAGCAAGACCGCTATTTTTGATTTTCAAAGACTCACCGATATTTAAAAAGGGAAGTAAATCTGAACCAGGTAACTATAGACCAGTTAGTCATACATCTGTAGTGGGGAAAAGTACTGGAAGGTATTATAAGGGATAGTATGCAGAAGTTCCTTGAAGCCAATAAGGTTATTAATAGGAACCAACAAGGATTTGTGAAGGATAGATCAAGTCAAACAAACTTACTAGGCTTTTATGAAACAGTTAGCGCGAACCAAGATAAGGGTAAGGGGGTGGATATAATATTTTTAGACTTTGCTAAAGCTTTCGACACAGTACCACACATAAGACTTATCCAGAAGTTACAAGAACTGGGGCTAGGGAGCACAATATGCACTTGGGTTTGAAATTGGTTAGACAATAGGGAGCAGCAAGTTGTGGTTAATGGAACTTTTTCAAATTGAACTGAAGTACTGGGTGGTATGCCACAGGGGTCTGTACTTGGACCACTATTATTCAACATTTTCATAAATGACCTAGCAGTAGGTCTGGAGAGCATGGTGTCAATTTTTGCAGACGATACCAAACGGTGTAAAGCTATAAATTCGGAGGGAGATGCTGTGCTCTTCAGAATGACTTATTTAAACTCAAAGCATGGGCAGCATAATGGGGAATGAAGGTAATGCACTTTGGTAGCAAAAACACAAATACCACCTACATACTAAATGGGGTAAAAAAATAAGATTTTAAACCTACCGGTAAATCTTTTTCTCCTAGTCCGTAGAGGATGCTGGGGACTCCCTAAGGACCATGGGGTATAGATGGGCTCCACAGGAGACATGGGCACTTTAAGACTTTAAATGGGCGTGAACTGGCTCCTCCCTCTATGCCCCTCCTCCAGACTCCAGTTATAGGAACTGTGCCCAGAGGAGACGGACAGTACGAGGAAAAGGATTTTGTTAATTAAGGGTGAGACACATACCAGCTCACACCACAAACACACCGTACAACATGGTGTATAAGTAAACCAGTTAACAGTATGAACAACAAAAATCAGCAACAGCCTGATCTCAACTGTAACACAACTCTTGTGTAACCTTATCAATAACTATGTACAATCATTGCAGATTTCAGTCCGCACTGGGACGGGCGCCCAGCATCCTCTATGGACTAGGAGAAAAAGATTTACCGGTAGGTTTAAAATCATATTTTCTCTTACGTCCTAGAGGATGCTGGGGACTCCGTAAGGACCATGGGGTTTATACCAAAGCTCCAGACCGGGAAAGAGAGTGCAGATGACTCTGCAGCACCAATTGAGCAAACATGAGGTCCTCATCAGCCAGGGCCTTTACCGATTTTGGTAACGGCAATCCAGCCGTAGAATGAGCCTGCTGAATCGTGTTACAGATCCAGCATGCAATAGTCTGCTTGGAAGCAGGCGCGCCAATCTTGTTGGCCGCATATAGGACAAATAGTGCCTCTGTTTTCCTAATACGAGCCGTTCTGGCTACATAGATCTTTAAAGCCCTGACCACATCAAGGGACTTGGAATCCACCAAAACATCCGTAGCCACAAGCACCACAATAGGTTGGTTATTGTGAAATGACGAAACCACCTTGGGTAGAAATTGAGGACAAGTTCTCAATTCCGCTCTATCTTCATGGAAAATCAGATAGGGGCTCTTGTGAGACAAGGCCGCCAATTCGGACGCCTTGCAGATGCCAAGGCCAATAACATGACCACTTTCCAAGTGAGAAATTTCAAGTCAACAGCTTGAAGAGGTTCAAAGCAATGTGATTTAAGGAACAATACCACCACGTTAAGGTCCCACGGTGCCACTGGGGGCACAAAAGGAGGTTGGATGTGCAGTACTCCCTTCACAAATGTCTGAACTTCTGGAAGAGAGGCCAATTCATCTGAAAGAATATTGATAAGGCCGAAATCTGCACCTTAATGGAGCCTAACTTTAGGCCCATATCTACTCCTGTCTGTAGAAAATGGAGAAAACGACCCAGCTGGAAATCCTCCATAGGAGCATTCTTGGATTCACACAAAGACATACTTCCTCCAGATACGGTGATAGTGCTTCGCCGTTACCTCCTTCCTAGCTTTAAGTAGAGTAGGGATGACTTCCCCTGGAATACCTTTCCTAGCTAGGATCTGGTGCTCAACCGCCATGCCGTCAAACGTAATCGCGGTAAGTCCTGGAACACACACGGCCCCGTTGTAACAGGTCCTCTCTGAGAGGAAGAGGCCAAGGATCTTCCATGAGCATTTCCTGAAGATCTGGATACCAGGCCCTTCGAGGCCAATCTGGAACAATGAGTATCGTCTGAACCTTTGTTCTTCTTATGATTCTCAATATTTTTGAGATGAGTGGAAGCGGAGGGAACACCTAGACTGCCTGATACACCCATGGTATTACTAGCACGTCCACTGCTATCGCCTGAGGGTCCCTCGACCTGGAACAATATTTCCGAAGCTTCTTGTTGAGGCATGACGCCATCATGTCTATTTGAGGGAGCCCTCAGCAACTTGTCACTTCTGCAAAGACCTTGATGAAGTCCCCACTCTCCTGGATGGAGATCGTGCCTGCTGAGGAAGTCTGCTTTCCAGTTGTCCACTCCCGAGATGAATACTACTGACAGAGCGCTCACATGATTTTCCGTCCAGCGAAGAATCCTGGTGGCTTCCGCCATTGCTGCTCTGCTCCTTGTTCCGCCCTGTCGGTTTACATACGCCACGGCTGTGATGTTGTCTGACTGGATCAGAAAGGGTAGGTTGCGAAGAAGATGCTCCGCCTATCTGAGGCCGTTGTATATGGTCCTTAATTCCAGCACATTTATGTGCAGACAAGCCTCCTGGCTTGAACATATTCCCTGAAAGTTTTTTCCCTGTGTGACCGCTCCCCATCCTCGGAGGCTCGCGTCCGTGGTCACGAGAACCCAATCCTGAATTCCGAACCTGCGACCCTCTAGAAGGTGAGCACTCTGGAGCCACCACAGGAGAGAGATCCTGGCCCTGGGGGACAGGCTTATCATCCGATGCATTTGGAGATGGGACCCTGACCACTTGTTCAATAGGTCCCACTGAAAAGTTCTTGCCAAACGGAATGGCCTCGTAGGCCGCCACCATCTTTCCCAACACTCGAGTGCATTCATGAATAGACACTCGTTTTGGTTTCAGCAGATCCTTGACCATGTTCTGGATTTCCTGAGCTTTTTCCACTGGAAGAAAAACCCTCTGTCTTTCCGTATCCAGAATCATGCCCAAAAATGACAGCCGAGTTGTCGGAACCAACTGCGACTTTGGCAAATTTAGAAGCCAGCCGTGTTGTTGTAGCACCCTCAGAGAGAGATCCACGTTTTTCAGCAATTGTTTTCTTGATCTTGCTTTTATCAGGAGATCGTCCAAGTACGGGATAATTGTGACACCCTGCTTGCGCAGGAGCACCATCATTTCTGCCATTACCTTGGTGAAAATCCTCGGGGCCGTGGAAAGCCCAAACAGCAACGTCTGAAATTGGTAATGACAATCCTGCACAGCGAATCTCAGGAACGCCTGATGAGGAGGGTATATGGGGACATGAAGGTATGCATCCTTTATGTCTAGTGACACCATAAAATCCCCCCCGTCCAGACTGGAGATCACTGCTCGGAGAGATTCCATCTTGAATTTGAATCTCTTCAAATACAGATTTAGGGATTTCAGGTTCAGAATCGGTCTGACCGAGCAGTCTGGCTTCGGGACCACGAATAGAGTTGAATAAAAACCCTTTCCCTGTTGTAACCGGGGAACCATGATAATCACTTGCTGTTGACACAGCTTTTGTATAGCCGCTGAAACTATTGTTCTCTCTGGGAGAGATGCTGGTAAGGCCGATTTGAAAAATCGGTGTGGAGGCACGTCTTCGAACTCCAGTTTGTACCCTTGGGTCACAATTTCTAGCACCCAAGGATCCAGGTCCGACTGAACCCAGACCTGGCTGAAGACGTACCCCTACCGGTGCGGACTCCCGCAGGGGAGCCCCAGCGTCATGCGGTGGATTTGGCAGAAGCCAGAGAGGACTTCTGCTCCGGGGAACTAGCCGTAGCTTGTGTTCTTTTCCCTCTTCCTCTACCTCTGGCGAGGAAAGATGATCCACGCCCCTTTCTGAATTTATGAGACCGAAAGGACTGCATCTGGTATTGAGGCGTTTTCTTTTGCTGTGGGGGAACACAAGGCAAAAAAGAAGACTTACCCGCGGTAGCTGTGGAAACCAGGTCTGCGAGGCCATCCCCAAACAAAACTTCACCCTTGTAAGGCAAAACCTCCATAAGTCTCTTTGAGTCAGCATCACCAGACCATTGACGGGTCCACAGCGACCTCCTAGCTGAAATTGCCGTGGCATTGGCCCTTGATCCCAAGAGGCCAATATCTCTCGCAGCCTCCCTTAGGTATAACGCTGCGTTCTTGATGTGACCCAAAGTTAACAGAACAGTATCCCTGTCGAGGGTGTCCGTGTCAGATGACAAGTTATCTGCCCAACCTGCAATTGCGCTACTCACCCATGCGGACGCAACCGCCGGTCTGAGCAGGGCTCCCGTAGTCGCATAAATTGAAGTCGTTTCCTGCTTGCGGTCCGCAGAATCCTTTAGGGTCGCCATGTCCGGGGACGGTAGGGCCACTTTTTTGGATAACCGCGTCAAGGCTTTATCCACCGTGGGTGATGATTCCCACCGTAACCTGTCCTGTGAGGGGAAAGGATACGCCATAATAATTCTCTTGGGAATCTGCAGCCTCTTGTCTGGAGTTCCCAAAGCCTTTTCAAATAGAGCGTTCAGTTCATGAGATGAGGGAAACGTTACCTCACGTTTCTTCTCCTTAAACATACAGACCCTTGTGTCAGGGACAGAGGGGTCCTCTGTGATATGTAATACATCTTTTATGGCTATAATCATGTACTGAATACTCTTGACCACCCTTGGGTGTAACCTCGCATCATCATAGTCGACACTGGAGTCGGAATCCGTGTCGGTAACAGTGTCTGCTATCTGGGTAAAGGGATGTTTCTGGGACCCTTATGGGTTCTGTACTATCCATGGATTGACTCCATGCTTGGTTCTGAGACTCAGATTTGTCCAACCTTTTATGTGATAAAGCCAAACTTGCATTCAAAACATTCCACATGTCTACCCAATCAGCAGTCGGCGGTGCCGACGGAGTCATTACCACATTCTGCTCCGCTTCCTCCCTCGACGAGCCTTCCGCCTCAAACATATCGACACACACGTACCGACACCCTCAAACACACTGAATTATAGGGGACAGACCCACAATGAGGTCCTTTGGAGAGACAGAGAGGGAATTTGCCAGCTCACACCCAGCGCCGCCACAGTCTGAAATATTAACAATACCTCAGACCTGTAAGCGCTTTTATATATAAATATATATCAAATCAGCACCAAATTATTGTGCCACCCCCTCGTTTTGCACCGTTACATGTGTATAGCAGGGCAGGGTCCTGGAGCAGAGTCTCTGCAGCAAGCTGTGGAGAAAATGGCGCTGGTTAGAGCTGAGGGAAGAAACCCCGCCCCCTCGATGGCGGGCTTCGGTCCCGCTATTATTTATACTGGCGGGGGTTTGTATACCCTGCCTATGCAGTGTATATACTATGCCAGTCTAGTATCGGAGGTAAATTTTGCTGCCCAGGGCGCCCCCTACGCCCATGTAGTGCCGTGTGTGTGTGTGTGTGTGTGTGTGTGTGTGTGTGTGTGTGTGTGTGTGTGTGTGTGTGTGTGTGTGTGTGTGTGTGTGTGGAAGCAATGGCGTGCTGCGCGGTATCTCATGAAGATCTGACGTCTTCTTGCTTCCTATACTCATCCGGCTTCTATATTCCGGCTCTGTGAGGAGGACGGCGGCGCGGCTCCGGGAACGAACAGCTAGACGACACCAGTGTTCAGACCCTCTGAAGCTAATGGTGTCCAGTAGCCTAAGAAGCAGAGCCCATCAGTCTAGGAAAGTGAGTCTGCTTCTCTCCCCTCAGCCCCACGAAGCATGGAGCCTGTTGCCAGCAGTGCTCCCTGAAAATAAAAAAACCTAACAGTCTATTTTCTAGAGCAGGCATGTCCAAACTGCGGCCCTCCAGCTGTTGCGAAACTACATATCCCAGCATGCCCTGACACAGTTTTGCTGTCAGAGAATGCTAAAGCTGTGTCAGAGCATGCTGGCATGTGTAGTTTCTCAACAGCTGGAGAGCCGCAGTTTGGACATGCCTGTTCTAGAGAAACTCAGTAGAGCTCCCCTAGTGTGTGACCAGTCTCCTCTGGGCACAGGATCTAACTGGAGTCTGGAGGAGGGGCATAGAGGGAGGAGCCAGTTCACGCCCATTTAAAGTCTTTAAGTGCCCATGTCTCCTGCGGAACCAGTCTATACCCCATGGTCCTTACGGAGTTCCCAGCATCCTCTAGGACGTAAGAGAAATAGGATTTTAATTACCTACCGGTAAATCCTTTTCTCGTAGTCCGTAGAGGATGCTGGGGTCCACATTAGTACCATGGGGTATAGACTGGTCCACTAGAAGCCACTGGCACTTTAAGAGTTTGAGAGTGTGGGCTGGCTCCTCCCTCTATGCCCCTCCTACCAGACTCAGTCTAGAAACTGTGCCCGAGGAGACAGACAACTTTGAGAGAAGGATTTTACACAGCTAGTGGCGAGATTCACACATACAAGGCAAACCAAGCTAACCAGCTTAAAACAATAGCAACGGCTGAACAATATTACTTAACCAAGTAACAAAATAGTACTTACCCAAGAACTAAGAAGTACTGAACTAAGTAACCACTGCAGGATCACAAAGCATTCGGCGGGCGCCCAGCATCCTCTACGGACTACGAGAAAAGGATTTACCGGTAGGTAATTAAAATCCTATTTTCTCCTACGTCCTAGAGGATGCTGAGGTACACATTAGTACCATGGGGATGTACCAAAGGTCCCAGAACGGGAGGGAGAGCGCAGAGCATCCTGCAGAACTGATTGACCAAACTTCAGGTCCTCAGCGGACAAAGTATCGTACTTGCAGAACTTTGCAAACGTGTTCGACAAAGACCAAAGTAGCCGCTCGGCAAAGTTGTAAAGCAGAGACACCCCAAGCAGCTGCCCAGGAAGAACCCACCTTACGAGTAGAGTGGGCCTTAACAGACGTAGGACACAGCAATCCTGCCGTAGAATACACATGCTGGATAGTGAACCTTATCCAGCGAGAGATAAGTCTGCTTAGAAGGAGGACACCCAAGTTTCTTGGAATCATACAGGACAAACAGAGTCCGATTTTCTGTGACGAGCAGTACTTTTCAATAGATTTTCAGAGCACTAACAACATCCAAGGACTTAGACTAAATTGAAGAGTCAGTAGCAACTGGCACCACAATAGGTTGGTTGATATGAAATGCCGACACAACCTTCGGAAGGAACTGTTGACATTTCCGGAGCTCAGCTCTATCCTCATGGAAGATCAAGTAGGGTCTGTTACAAGACAAAGCCTCCAACTCCGACACACGTCTAGCAGAAGCTAAGGCCAACAAAGTGACAGCCTTCCACGTGAGAAATTTAACCTCAACCTGCGGTGGAGGTTCGAACCAATCCGATTGGAGGAACTGTAACACCACGTTTAGATCCCAGGGCGCCGTAGGTGGCACAAAGGTAGGCTGGATGTGCAGAACACCTTTCAGAAAAGTCTGAACTTTAGGGAGGGAAGCCAACTGTTTCTGGAAGAAAATGGATAGGGATGAAATCTGGACCTTTACGGATCCCAACCTCAGGCCCATATCCACACCTGCTGCAGGAAGAGGACAAACCGACCCAGTTGAAACTCCACCGCAGGAAACTTCTTGGACTCACACCAAGATACATATTTTTTCCAAATACAATGGTAATATTTAGACATTACTCCTGTCCTAGCCTGCATCAGGGTAGGAATAACCTTGTTCGGAATGCCCTTCCTAGCTAATATCTGGCGTTCAACTTCCATGCCATCAAACGTAGCCGCGGTAAGTCTTGATAAGCGAACGGACCCTGCTGCAGCAGGTCCTCCCGAAGAAGAGAAAGAGGCCTCGGCTCTTCTAGCAGTAGATCCAGAAGATCTGCGTACCAAGCCCTTCTCAGCCAGTCTGGAGCAATGAGGATTGCCTGAACTCTTGCTCTCCTTATGAGTTTTAGAACTCTTGGAATGAGTGGAAGTGGAGGAAACACGTACACAGACTGGAACACCCACGGAGTCACTAGGGCATCCACCGCCATGGCTTGTGGGTCCCTCGACCTGGAACAATACTGCCGAAGCTTCTTGTTGAGACGAGAGGCCATCATGTCTATTTGAGGTACACCCCAAAGATCTGTCACCTCCATGAACACCTCTGGAGTCCCCATTCTCCTGGATGGAGATAGTGTCTGCTGAGGAAGCCCGCTTCCCAGTTGTCTACTCCCAGAATGAAGATTGCTGACAGCGCCAACGTGTGCTTTTCTGCCCAGAGAATGATTCTTGTTACCTCTAACATTGCAGCTCTGCTCTTCGTTACACCCTGTCTGTTTATGTAAGCCACAGTCGTTACATTGTCCAACTACATTTGAATGCTCGATCTCGCAGAAGATGGGCCGCTTGGAGAAGACCGTTGTAGATGGCTCTTAGTTCCAGAATGTTTATTGGAAGGCTGGATTCCAGGCTTGACCACCTTCCTTGGAAGGTTTCCCCGAGTGACTGCGCCCCAGCCCCGGAGACTTGCATCCGTGATTAGAAGGATCCAGTCCTGAATCCTGAACCTGCGGCCCTCCAGAAGGTAAGGTAGTTGCAGCCACCAGAGGAGTGAAATCCTGGCTTTCGGTGACAGACTTATTCTCTGGTGCATGTGTAGATGAAATCCAGACTACTTGTCCAGGAGATCCAGTTGGAGGGACAGAGCATGAAACCTTCCGTACTGTAGAGCCTGATAAGAGGCCACCATCTTCCCCAGAAGGCGTATGCACTGATGAATAGATACTCGGGCTGGCTTCAGGACGTCCCATACCATTTTTTTAATCACCAACGCTTTCTCCTCTTGGCAGAAACACCCTCTGCACTTCCGTGTCGAGGATCATTCCCAGAGAAGACCACCTCCTTGTCGGCTCCAAATGTGATTTTGGAAGGTTCAGGATCCAACCATGTTCCCTGAGCAGATGAGTCGTGAGAACAATGGACTGCAACAACATCTACCTGGACGATGCCTTTATCAGCAGATAATCCCATATCTGGACTATGTTCACCCCCTTTCTGCGGAGGAGAACCATCATCTCTGCCATCACCTTGGTGAACACCCTCGGTGCTGTGGAGAGGCCAAATGGCAGTGCCTGAAATTGATAGTGACTGTCTAACAGTGCAAATCTGAGATAAGCCTGGTGCGGCAGCCAAATCGGCATGTGGAAGTACACATCCTTGATATTCAGGGATACCAGAAACTCTCCCACCACCAGACCTGAAATCACTGCTCAGAGACACTCCATTTTGAATTTGAACACCCTCAGGTAAGGGTTCAACGATTTCAAGTTCAAAATTGGTCGGTACCACGAAAAGGTTTGAATAAGAACCCTTGTTTTGCATATGAGGTGGAACTGGGACAATGACCTGTGACTTTTCTAATTTTAGGATTGCTTCCTGTAGGATAGCCCTGTCTGTCAGCAAAGCTGGCAAGCCTGATTTGAAGAATCGGTGAGGCGGGAGTTCTTGAAACTCCAGTCTGTACCCCTGGGACACAATATCCTGTACCCAGGGATCAAGGACCGGACGACACCCAGAAGTGTCTGAAACGTCCGAGTCTCGCACCCACCAGCCCGTCCTCCAGGTTGTGCGGTCCACCATGATGCTGAGGATTTTGAGGAACCAGAAGCAGGTCTCTGGTCCTTGGAGCCTGCGGGTGCAGGCTTTTTGGATTTTGCATGACCCCCTCTAAAGAAAGTGATAGGAGGCTTGGACTTTTTTGCCTTAGCAGTCCGAAAGGACTGCGGCACAGCTGAAGAAAATGGTTTCTTCGTAGAAGGTGTAGCAGAGGGAAGGAAAGGTGACTTACCCGCGTTTGCTGTGCAAATCCACGCATTCAACGTTTTCCCCAAATAGAGCCTGACCTGTGTAGGGTAGGTTCTCCACACTTCTCCTGGATTCCGCGTCTGCAGACTGTCAAAGTCAGAAAAATATCTCTATGCACACTACCATATTTGCACCTCACACAGGTCCGTGCTGCGCATGCGTACGCTCTCCCGTACGTGCGCATACTCTCAGTCGCGGGCACCCGCAGGCGCACGGTATGCGTATTTACGGTAGAGTTTATGTGATCGTAGCGTGCGACTCAATCGTTACATATTTTCACTATATAATGTATTTTGTAGATCATGGTCCCTTTGATAGATTCTGAAAGTTTGGTTAATGTAGAATGTTCATGAACAGAGAAATCCCTCTTTGTTTGATACGAAGGGACAGACAGGAGTAATACAGTGGTGTTTAGTACCCATCGGAAGAGTATTTAATTAGCAATATTCCGGTGTTGGTTTGAAGCGGATTAATCGCTCGTGCGAATAGTTATGGACATAAGAAGTTTATGAACATTTACTGTATTTGCACTTACTTATCCATGCGGCGGGAAACCCAGTTTCCCTCCCACCTGAGCTGTTGGAAATAGTCACGGCCCACCTGTATGAATCAACCTATGACCTTTTGTTATAATGCGAGGAGGAATTCCTGTGTCCAATGAACAATGAGATTGTAGGGACCATTGAATTGTATTGTGTGTGGGGCATAAATAGACAAGCCGATCACATCCAGCTCTCACTCTTCAACGGTTATCATTGCTGAAAATCGGGAGCTGGATGTCCAGAGGCGCATGCGATCGTTTCCCCTTGTGCGCAAGTGTTTCTCCGCAACCATATTGATCATCTTGTTATTGTGGGCCATTTCTCTCTCTCTCTTCTTCTCCTCTTTCTCTCTTATTTTCCCTTAAAACGTAATTGTATTGTATTGTATTGTATTTCCTGTGTAGTTATCTGGTTAGGTAGTCTATGTTATATTGTAGTGTATGACTTGTATTGTGTTAATTCTTTTGCAAGTATATCATTCATAATATATATATATATATATATATATATATTAAGCGTTGGACCCTAAGCCCAGGTATCCGTGTATTTCTTATAGTGTTTAGTATTCTCAGAGCGTCGGTGACGCTCGAACAGCATTTGAGTTAATAAGGTTACACTAGGTTGCATCTACACCCTATTTCTACACTAAGGTTTTACTGCATAATATACTGTTTATGGTTTAGATATAAAGTTTCAACATTGTGAGCGTCAGCACCGCTGGTGATCTCCTCGTGGTCCCGAGCGTCCGCTACGCTATAGCGAATCATTACGTTAGACGGCAGCCAATAGCGTGCCTGCCTGTGATCTCTTGGCCGTGAGCGAACGTGACGCTTGAGCGTCTCGACTACGGCTAAGCGATTGTTACGCAACGAGCGTACCCTTACGGTACTTCATACGTAAATAGCGTACAGTGTTCTTAGACCTCACAAAGGGTTTTATATAAGATAAATATCTGGCTTTATCAATTGGAGGCTCGCCCGTCCTTCACATATCTGCACTAGGTAATTTCAGCAGACATTATCCAGCAGCAAAGGGCGGGAGGTCATATTCCTCGTAGTGCTGTTTGGATAAACGTCTGCTTCGCTTAGTAAAGGGTGCTGAAGGAATCCGGGACCGGAGGTAAGAACAAAACGATAGTGTCTTTTTAAAACTGTTTATTTCTGTCTTGCGTACACACGCACGCATATCTGCATTTCTTTTCATTCGTGTATTTTCATATATCACTCTCCTGTTTGCCATTGTATAATTGATAAACGTACTAAGAGAGATTTGCCGCTATTCCATAGTTAAAGAGTAAAGGTAATACAGTTAAGGTATAGAAATACACACAGCTCTACCTAAAGGTAAAAGGAGAGATTGGTGTGGTGTGCGGTAGATGATCGAGGATCATCTACATTGATAAAACGTGTTAGTTGTGTTACGGTAGACAAAGACTGGTGTACACGTGTCTCTAACAAAAGGGAGAGACTCGCGTACGCAAAGGCCGACGCACGCAGCGTAAATTACGCAACGGAGCGTCTGGGTACGCCCACGTAACTCAAGTCACATGATAGTGTTGATTTTTTAAGTAACGCAACAGGCGATAAATAGCGCAACAGGCGATAAATAGCGCAAATCTATTTTAAATTTGAAATTTAAATTAATAGATCCTTCTCCTAATTTGTAACACATCTGGTCTAAAGAGAAATTTCTGCGCAGAAATAGAAATAGAAACAAAAGTGTACATGTGGTGAGTGAGTGTTTTTACATACAATTTTGAGGTTGAACCAAAAGAAATCATCGAGTTCTCGTGAGGTACATACGTGTAAGTGACATGCACGGTGGCTAGGGAGGCATCCTTGGTTAAACATAAAATTTGAGCATTAGAGTATAGCAGACCAGGAGGTCACACTGTAACAGACCAGGAGGTCATAGCAGACCAGCAGGTTCAGGTACAGCAGACAAGGAAGTCCGCTATACAGTCCACAGGCACAACACCAAAAAAGGGTTGGTGCAACACCCATATAGGCCATACAAGCTCTTGCTGAAGGAATTCGCAGCCGCAATTTTCGATTCCGCTGGTCGCTCCGTACATAAGATTAGTTGCTTATGTGCTGAACGATTGTACCGCACGTAATTGTGTGCATTAGTAAACCTGACCGGTACTATTTGTGTACGAAGGTCATAAACGCTATTTGTACATTCTGACGTGATTTGTGTAATTTTTTATTTTTACAAAGGGAAGTTCGCTGGTCACTCAGGAATTATCCAACAACCTCACCTTTACTGGAAAGAGTAAGTGTTCTGCGGATATCCCTCGCATGTTCCAGTAAACAAAGGTTAATAGGTGCCCTGGGTCGAGTACGCCAGCACCATATCGGTGTGATCAGGTCGTATTGGTCGGCGTGGGCAGAGTGAGTAAGGTGCTCGGTAAACCTTACCGTCTACCTATCGTGAATATCTTGGTTTTTTGTAAGGGTCTGTAACACCTGCAAATTATGGGGGCCAGTTGTTCAGGAAGGGGGCGATCAACCTCGGTTTGGGTTGATTCCATAAACCGACCAGTCGGGTCGGCAAGGTACGTAATGTGTGAAAAGTACGGAAGTCACACAGAAGCTTTATGTGATGAATGGGAGAGAATGACAGTACATGACGGGGAGAAATTCCCAAGAGTAGGTAGCTTCAGCACAGAAGTGTTAACGAATTTAAGGAGAAGGATATGTCTCATTAAATCAGCAAAGAGACGAATCAAGCATTATGATTATTTGCAGTTGTGGCAACAGGAGGGTGACATACAGAGAGGATTGGCTCAGGCGGCGGGATCTGGCTCGATCAGGAAACTGATAGCCACGGCCCCACCGCCACCATACATATCAGGAGAGAAATTGGTTGCGGAGAATGACGCACTAAGGTGTAACAAACAAACACTTAGCAACTGTGTAAATGTTAAAGATAATGTTAACCAATTAACCAATGCAAGTATTAACCCGTGCAAGTTGTACCCTGTTTTGAACTTTCCTCAGGAGTGTGATCAAGAGGACGAATCGGCAACAATTTCAGCGCTCTCTCTAGCAGCCACCATAGCAGAGACCACAGTAGGCACAGCTCCACCCCCGAGATTAGTAACAAAGGCCCCTAGCGGAGGGATAGGTGAGGTCGTATCAACGGGTAAGTACGGCACCATACACTATGCTGAAACTATTTCACCACAGCCTGTAGAATCTACACAGAATGAGGTTGTTAGAGTTAATCCTGTTAAGGTAATAGTAGTTCCAAATGGGAAAACAGACACTTCAGGAGTCACTCCTGTTAGGAACATTGCCATGTATAGCCCATTTTCCCGAATGGAATTAAGGACCATAGTGTCTGAATTCCCTGATCCTAGAAAAGACTTAGTTGCCAGCCAAAAATACATCAGAGACCTAGGTAACACGGTAGAGCCCAACAACAAAGACTGGCAGATATTGCTGAGAGCATGTTTACCCTCCAATGTTGACGCAACTCAATTTTTAGCTGACTGTGGATTAGATCAGGATGTACCTCTTACAGAAGTGTACAACAAAGACAATGTAAAAAGAATAAGCTTACAGTTAAAAGCGTATTTCCCAGCGGTAGTTAAATGGAACAAGATATTCTCCATTAAACAAAAGGAGTCAGAAACAGCTACAGAGTATTTTCACAGAGCATTATTAGAGATGGCAAAATACACAGGCATAGAGGACATTAAAACAAACATAAACCATCGAGAGGTAGCAGTATCGGTACTGATGGATGGTTTAAAAGAGTCATTAAAGACTAGGGTACAGACCACACAACCATGTTGGCGAGGTCTGTCTGTGGCTACTTTGAGAGAGGCTGCTATTGATCACGATAGGAACATCACCAGACACAGGGAACAACAAGGTGATAAGTTAATGGCAGTAAGTATACAGGCCTTGACCACAAAACAGCCTGTGTTAATATCACCAAACCCTGTGGGTAAGTCAAATGTGGTAACATGTTATTTTTGTCACAAACAGGGACACTTTGCACGAGACTGTAGATCGAGAAATATACAAAAATCTTATCAACCCCCTAGACAACGACACGACACACGACATTGGGATCAGGGTCCGCAGAAACGGACTTATGAGCCACATGCAGGGGAAACAAAAAGATATCCCCCGAACAGAGACTGGCAAGCCTCTGGTAGCTCCCAATTAACTCCATCACAAGTAGTTGCTGCCAGCGGGATTCAGGGAGGTCACCATACCCAATAGGGGTGTGGCCATACCTGTAATCTGCAGCCAGTAAAATTGATTGCAAGCCTTGGAAGTGAACCAGAAATTGCAATCAATGTAGCTGGTAAATCATTAAACTTTCTTGTAGATACAGGGGTGGCCAAATCAGTGATAAATTCGACAGTGGGCATGAGAACCACTGGAAAGACAATTCCAGTCATAGGGGTAACGGGAGTAGTCCAGCACTACCCTGTTAGCAAACCAGCCGAGATTACAGTAGGGCCGTTACATACCAAGCATTCCTTTTTGCTGGCTGCATCGGCACCGACTAATCTCCTGGGAAGAGACTTACTGTGTAAAATGGGGTGCGTCATTTATTGTACTCCTGAAGGTGTATTCTTGGACATACCTGAGAATCACGCTCAGGAAGTGCGAGACATGTTAGACTCCCCATCAAAATTAATGTCACATACCATTATGACAAATAGGACTCCCTCCCAAGTAGAAGAAATGACATCTCAGATACCAGAGTCACTTTGGACAAAAGATGGACAGGACACTGGATTAATGGCAAACGTAGCTCCGGTAGTTGTACAAGTAAAAGATGGTAGGATAGCTCCAAAAATCCCACAGTACCCTCTGAAGCCAGAGGTGGAGTTAGGAGTTTACCCAGTAATAGAGCGCTTGCTACAACAGGGCATTCTGGTAAGAACGTCCAGCACTGCCAATAGTCCCATCTTCCCTGTTAAAAAGAGTGGGGGGAGGGGTTACCGGCTAGTGCAGGATTTAAGGGGGATTAACAAAATAGTTGAGAGTCAGTTCCCCGTAGTGCCAAATCCAGCTGTCATCCTAATGCAAATCCCTCCCACTGCGAAATTTTTCACTGTTATTGACCTCTGCTCCGCTTTCTTTTCGGTACCTCTGCACCCTGACAGTCAATATTTGTTTGCATTCACATACAGAGGAGTCCAATACACATGGACTCGATTACCACAAGGATTCCTAGATAGTCCAAGTATATTTTCCCAGGCTTTGCATGATTGTTTACAGTCTTTCCAACCAGAGAGTGGATCAGTATTAATACAGTACGTGGATGATCTACTACTGTGTTCCGATTCATTGGAAGCATCCCTGAAGGATACGAAACAGCTCCTGTTTCATCTTTCAGACACAGGACACAAGGTTTCCAAAGACAAGTTGCAATTATGCCAAACTAAGGTAAAATATTTGGGACACTGTCTAACACAAGGACTGAGACACCTGACCGCTGATAGAATTCAAGCAATTAGAGACATGACTCTGCCACAAACCCAGCAACAGATCAGAACATTTTTAGGAATGTGTGGGTATTGCCGTAATTGGATCCCAGGGTTTTCCATTCTAGCATTACCCTTGCAGGAGATGGTCTCCTCAAACAAACCTGATCGGATTTCGCATACAGACGAGTCTGAGACAGCATTTGAGAGGACTTAAACAGTGCCTAACGCAGGCACCAGCATTAGGTATGCCAGACTATGGGAAACCCTTTGAACTATACGGAACAGAAAGTGCTGGTTGCGCGGCAGGCGTACTAACCCAAAAGCACGGTGATGCCAGCAGGCCAGTAGCATATTACAGCGCTCAGCTAGACACGGTAGCGCGATCCCTCCCCACATGCTTGCGAAGCGTTGCTGCGATAGCATTGCTAGTAACGAAAAGCGAAGATGTAGTGCTAGGTCACAACCTCACAATTCATACACCACATGCAGTGTCAGCCTTGCTGAATTCTGCCCAAACCAGGCACGTCTCATCAGCGCGGTTTACAAGATGGGAATTGGCACTAATGGCCCCCGTAAACATCACCATAAGGAGATGCAGGGCATTAAATCCTGCAACATATCTCCCAGGTGTGCCTGGACAGGCACAAAGGGTGGAGGATGAGAGTGGTGGGGAAGGAGGATTTAATACAAAGGAAGACACACATGATTGTATGGAATATTTGACCCAAAATTTTACCGCAAGGCCTGACATCAGTGACAACCCACTGGAAGATGTAGAACTTACGTTCTACACGGACGGTAGTTGTCATAGACAGTCAGACTCGGGAGACTTGTGTACTGGATACGCAGTCGTAGATGACCAAGGCACCATAGAAGCGGAACCGCTAGGCCCACCTCACTCAGCCCAGGTTGCTGAACTGGTCGCCCTAACCAGAGCATGTGAATTGGCTAAGGGCAAATCAGCCAATATCTACACCGATTCTAGATACGCATTCGGGGTAGTCCATGATTTCGGAGCCCTATGGCGCCTCAGAAACTTCATTACAGCAGCTGGTACACCGGTAGCGCATGCAGCTCACATAAAAAGGCTTCTAACAGCGATACAGGAACCCGACAGAGTGGCTGTTATCAAATGTAAAGCACACACATATAGCCAAGACCCAGTATCACTTGGTAACAGCCGAGCAGACGAAGCTGCTAAGTTAGCAGCTGCTACCCCCAGACAGACAGACACCACACAACTGATGGTATTTAATACCATCAACACACAGAAGTTGTGTGAGATGCAAAATTTGTGTTCCACACAGGAAAAGGCAAGGCAAAAAGGAGATGGCCAGGAGTCCTCAGGACTCTGGACAGATGGACACTGTAAACCAGTGGCCCCCAGAGCATACCTTCCATGTTTAGCTGAGGCAGCTCACGGGCTGACTCATCTGGGCAAGGAAGGGATGTGCAAGTTGGTAAGAGCATATTGGTGTGCCCCAGGATTTTCATCTCATGCGAGTAAAAGAGCAATGTCATGCCTTACCTGTTTGAGAAAGAACATCGGAAAGGCAATACCTACAGAACCATCTCATATCCCACCTGCCGGCGGCCCTTTCCAGGTAATACAGATTGACTTTATTCAATTACCCCCTTGTCGAAATTTGAAATATGTACTTGTTTGTATAGATGTTTTCTCAAATTGGGTCGAAGCATTTCCGGCGGCCACAAATACCGCTATGTTTACTGCTAAGAAAATTGTGCAGGAATTTGTATGTAGATATGGTATCCCTAGAATTATCGAAAGTGATAGGGGTACCCATTTTACAGGTGATGTCTTTCAAGGAATGTGTAAATTGATGGGAATTGATAGCAAGCTGCACACTCCATACCGTCCACAGGCGAGTGCGAAAGTGGAAAGAGTGAACAGCACTATTAAAAATAAACTGAGTAAAGTGATGGCAGAGACAGGATTGACATGGCCAGAAGCCTTACCCATTGTACTGTACAGCATCAGAACCACTCCCAGGTCCCCTCTTAATCTGTCTCCCTTTGAAATCTTGTTTGGTCGACAACCGCATGTTATGATTAACCCTCAGGATGATTTGAAGTGTAACAATGAAGTGACTGTAAAATACTTGATTAACATGAGTAAACAGTTAAGGAATCAAAATGATAATCTGAAGTTAGTGATTCCTGATTTACCAGATAGTAATTGTCATGACATTGAACCTGGGGATTATGTAATGATACGGAATTTTCTACGCTCAGGTTGCCTTATTGACAGATGGGAAGGACCATACCAGGTCTTATTGACTAGCACTACAGCATTGAAGGTTGCTGAGAGAGAGACTTGGGTTCATTCGTCCCACTGTAAGAAGGTTGCTGATCCAGAGAGGTCCCGTGATAAGGAACAGACGGTAGAGGTTGCATCACTGGAGTGTCTGTTCCAGGAGGATTGAGGCGGCACCTGAGCATTGAAAATCACAAGACCAAAAGCAGTTGTCGATCCCCTGTTCCCTTTTATTGTTTTTCTCCAACTTCCCATCCCCTCTCCCTCAAATTATTTTTTCCCCCTTCTCATTCTTCTCCGTTTCCTCCTACAAGATGGACTTGCCCCAAGAGACTGTGATCCGGATTTTCCTGTTGACCATGATGTTGACCAGAGCAGTCTGTTCCGGCGAGAGTACCATGGAGGTCGAGAGAGGTTCTGGAATGGGTTCTGATGATAAAGATGGAGGCGTAGTTTTCCAAGAACAACTTAACCAACAAGTAAAGGCGAGTATCAGAAAACGATCCGATAGCATTGACCATAGAAGGAATTGTGAAGGATTGTTAGCTGAAGAAAACTGTATCTGTCGGCTCTGTAACAACGTAGTGGAGGATGGGTGCATTAAGAAATGCCAATCCAGTTTTAATATCCATATGGACCGGCATCCATTGAGTGACTATCACTCCTTAGTGGGTAGTGTGTTAAATAAAACAGATTGTTGGGTATGCTCTCAAGTACCTCAAGGTCATAGCAAATCAGGGCTAGTACCATTTCCTTTAACGTTAGGGGAGGTACTTGAGTTAAGTGGTGGGAGACCGGTGGACAGGAGGTTTAATATCTCCAGCCCTCCTAGTTTGAAGCTCCACCAATACCATGTGGATAGGTCCCTATTATGTTTTAACATCTCCAATCCCCGAAAGCCGGGAAATTGGGAAGTGTCATGGAGTAATCAAACCATGACCTTTTCGCATAGAGCAGATAGAATGCCTACAGATACAGAGCTTATACGCCACATAGCCAGTAGAGGAAAATCTTTCCGGTATAGGTATACCTTAGGAAATAGGATTACGAGAGTTGGAGAGGTATCACCAGGATACTGTGCACATATCGTACAACCTGATACGTGTACTAAGCAGATGGAAGAATTAGGGTTAGGAGATTTCACATGGAAGGTGTGTAATATGGTTATGTCCTACTCCGTCCCATATGTTCTCCCCGATGATGCATATTTCATATGCGGGAGAAAGGCGTATAAGTGGCTTGCCCCAAACTCTGAAGGATTGTGTTATATTGGAAAAGTACTGCCTGAAGTAATGACTGTATCACATGACAAAATGAAAGACATACACCGTGTTGCCCAAACTCCTTATACTCACACCCATTACGAGCACGTAGTTAAACGGCACCTGATAGAAAGAACAGAGCATCCGGCCTCTGACATGATCCATGAATCCACCAGGATTCAGTTTCTAATCGCGTTAGACATCACTCGTACCGCCAGAGGAGTGTTGAATTATAAATACATATCTGCACTTGCAAATTTGTTAGATAATATCACTGAAATGTATGATGACACGTTTAGGTATACTGGAAGAGAACTTCAAGCTTATAAAACAGAACTGGTACAGCATAGAATGGTTCTTAATTACCTCACAGCAGTGACAGGCGGATATTGTGTCACACTGGCAACACAATACGGCGTGAAATGTTGCACATATATTACGAATAGCACCGAGGACCCGGTCGAGGTCATAGACCAAAAGATGGACGATATTCTCCAACTGAAGTGGGAATTTCGCAGGAGACACAATCTCACTCTTGCTGCTGTAGGTAATGAGCTGACTGGTTGGGTGTCATGGTTGAACCCGCGAAATTGGTTCTCTGGTTTAGGAGACTGGGCTCAAGGAGTCATAATGGATGTTGGGAAGTTTCTCCTATGTATCTTAGGTGTTATCATAACGATTGGCTTGATATTTAGATGCGGTCAGGCTTTAATGAAGTGCAATCGTCGTACTAGGGTAATGAGTCTGAGGAGTGAGGAAACTGTAATTCCAATGGACTTGATTTATGACCCAACGGTAGAAACAATGATGTGATGAAAATGCGATTTCTACGGTCCGTTTCTTTCACCTGTTTTTCCGTTTCCCCCAAGGTAAAAAGACCCACTTGGACGAGGAATTTGATGAGCCGATATATAGACAACAGATGGATTAAAGAAGAAGTTTTGACAACCTGATACACAGATTTTTGATGAACTATGCCATGGATCCCCAGTTTCCCTAGAAATTTTAAAATTACGCTAGCCCAACACTTTTGTAAATCTATGGACATTGACAGCTTTTGCTCGCACCTTATGGGCAAAAGCACAAAGAAGACTGCATTCAACAGACACCAAACAAGACCTCAATCGACGAATGTACATTTACCTGACATAGAATACCACCGCATTTACCGTAATTATGTCTTTTCTTCATTTCTACAACCCTCAGGTAATGACACACATAGTCGATAGGGAATACAGGCACAGATATCAGCAATCACATATCTCCCCCATTCATGTATCAACTAAAATGTGCTCCCCCATTTTGTTACAACCAAAGCCGAAAAGAGCTCGGTAAAGTTTGACAGCCCATCCACAGACCCGTACCACGGAATAAGAAGGAATTCAAATGTATACTTCGCAATGCCTCGAAGCTTGATGTACAACACGTACGGCACGATGATACATGACCCCCCCAAACATGGATTCATACACACATGCTTCTACTATATCACTAGGTCATACCCTCTTCACACCTTCTCCACTCTCCTCCCTCACCCAACCATGGAAATGTATTAACCCCTGACATATTTTTCTCTTTTTGAAATGTTTTAGAAGGTGGCAGTTATTGTTGACTGCCAAAGGGTGGACTGTCAAAGTCAGAAAAATATCTCTATGCACACTACCATATTTGCACCTCACACAGGTCCGTGCTGCGCATGCGTACGCTCTCCCGTACGTGCGCATACTCTCAGTCGCGGGCACCCGCAGGCGCACGGTATGCGTATTTACGGTAGAGTTTATGTGATCGTAGCGTGCGACTCAATCGTTACATATTTTCACTATATAATGTATTTTGTAGATCATGGTCCCTTTGATAGATTCTGAAAGTTTGGTTAATGTAGAATGTTCATGAACAGAGAAATCCCTCTTTGTTTGATACGAAGGGACAGACAGGAGTAATACAGTGGTGTTTAGTACCCATCGGAAGAGTATTTAATTAGCAATATTCCGGTGTTGGTTTGAAGCGGATTAATCGCTCGTGCGAATAGTTGTTATGGACATAAGAAGTTTATGAACATTTACTGTATTTGCACTTACTTATCCATGCGGCGGGAAACCCAGTTTCCCTCCCACCTGAGCTGTTGGAAATAGTCACGGCCCACCTGTATGAATCAACCTATGACCTTTTGTTATAATGCGAGGAGGAATTCCTGTGTCCAATGAACAATGAGATTGTAGGGACCATTGAATTGTATTGTGTGTGGGGCATAAATAGACAAGCCGATCACATCCAGCTCTCACTCTTCAACGGTTATCATTGCTGAAAATCGGGAGCTGGATGTCCAGAGGCGCATGCGATCGTTTCCCCTTGTGCGCAAGTGTTTCTCCGCAACCATATTGATCTTCTTGTTATTGTGGGCCATTTCTCTCTCTCTCTCTCTTCTTCTCCTCTTTCTCTCTTATTTTCCCTTAAAACGTAATTGTATTGTATTGTATTTCCTGTGTAGTTATCTGGTTAGGTAGTCTATGTTATATTGTAGTGTATGACTTGTATTGTGTTAATTCTTTTGCAAGTATATCATTCATAATATATATATATATTAGGCGTTGGACCCTAAGCCCAGGTATCCGTGTATTTCTTATAGTGTTTAGTATTCTCAGAGCGTCGGTGACGCTCGAACAGCATTTGAGTTAATAAGGTTACACTAGGTTGCATCTACACCCTATTTCTACACTAAGGTTTTACTGCATAATATACGGTTTATGGTTTAGATATAAAAAGTTTCAACATTGTGAGCGTCAGCGCCGCTGGTGATCTCCTCGTGGTCCCGAGCGTCCGCTACGCTATAGCGAATCATTACGTTAGACGGCAGCCAATAGCGTGCCTGCCTGTGATCTCTTGGCCGTGAGCGAACGTGACGCTTGAGCGTCTCGACTACGCCAGGCATGTCCAAACTGCGGCCCTCCAGCTGTTGAGAAACTACATATCCCAGCATGCCCTGACAGGTTTAGCATTCTCTGACAGCAAAACTGTGTCAGGGCATGCTGGGATATGTAGTTTCACAACAGCTGGAGGGCCACAGTTTGGACATGCCTGGGCTAAGCGATTGTTACGCAACGAGCGTACCCTTACGGTACTTCATACGTAAATAGCGTACAGTGTTCTTAGACCTCACAAAGGGTTTTATATAAGATAAATATCTGGCTTTATCAAGACCATTGGCGTAGCCAGAGTCCCCTGCGGGCTGAGAGTGACATGGAAGATATCCGTGCAGTCAGCGTACCCAGGTCCTTCATGGATTCCACCATGAACCCCGCAGAATCCTGTAGGTTACGTAAAAACAATTCAATGTCACTTCTATCCATTGTATCCAAATCCTCTAGTAATGTGCCTGACCACTTTACTATGGCTTTAGAAATGGGCCTTAACGCCACGCCTGAAGCAGTGTAAATGGATTTGAGCGTTCATTTAACGCAGTAGAACCAGGGACAGGTAAACCACCTTTTAGACAGTCTGGAAACAGATGCGTCAACAATGGGTGGGTATTCCCATTTTTTCCTATCTTCCTCAGGAAAGGGAAAAGCAACCAGAACCCTTTTTTGGGATCTGGAATTTTTTCTCCGGGTTTTCCCAGGATTTTTCAAATATAGCATTTAATTCTTTAGACGCAGTGAAGTAAGCCTCCTCAACCTGCTCAGGTGTTGTGTCATTAATGATTAACACATCTCTAATGGCCTCAATCATGAGCCGCCCCCCTCAGCACATCCCCATCACCACCTGCAGTATCAGAATCGGTATCAGTGTCATCTTGCATAATTTGGGCAAGTGCACGTTTCTGTGGGAACATGCTAGGGGATTTTGCAGGATATTGGTCGAAGCGGTCAATTTGAAGTGGGTGTATGCAAAAGTCAAGGATGCAATCATGCGCGCTCCAGGGGTGGTGAGCGGGGGAATAGGTTACATAGCGTTGATGAGCGGGGGGGGGGGGGGGGGGGATGGTAAGTCACGTAGCGGTGATGGGGGGGGGGGGGGGGGGAGAATGAGCGGCGCCGGCTGAGCGGGGACGGGGGAGATAAGTCAGATAGCGGTGATGAGCGGGTCAGGGGAACAGAGGCCACCAGAGTCTCACATGAGGAAGTGCAGAGCGTCTAGCTGGCCATCGGTAGGCGGGTCCACGGGGTGACCTCAAATTCTGGTGCCCAATCATATTTGCAGCAGTGACAGAGGCGTGCTTTCATATGGGCTGAAAGCACGCCCCTGTCACTGAGGCACTTCTACTAGTGCCGCTTATCATGTTTATTGTAATGGGCTTTTACAGCCCTGTCCTTGGCCCCACCCCCTGCCCGCCCCCCCGTATAGACGGGACCACCAGGAGCCATTAGCACTTTAAGAGTGTGGGCTGGCTCCTCCCTCTCTGCCTCTCCTACCAGACTCAGTTTAGAAAATGTGTCTGAAGAGACGACATACTTCGAGAGAAGGAATTACACAGATAGTGGCGAGATTCATACCAGCCCACACAAACATGCGAATCCGGCCAACATGCCGGAACAACGCAGAACTTACCTAGGAACCAGGTAACACTGAACCATAAACCCAGCATCTTCTACGGACTACGAGAAAAGGATTTACCGGCAGGTAATTAAAATCCTATTTTCTCTAACGTCCTAGAGGATGCTGGGTCCATATTAGTACCATGGGGATGTACCAAAGCTCCCAGTACGAGAGGGAGAGCGCTGAAGGCTCCTGCGATACTGCTTGACCAAACTTGAGGTCATCAGAGGCCAGAGTAACTTGTAAAACTTGGCAAACGTGTTCGAGCCAGACCAAATAGCAGCTCGGCACAGCTGTAAGGCCGAGAAACACACGGCCATCCTGCCGTAGAATACGCATACTGGATAGTGAACCTGATACAGTGCGAAAATCGACTGCTTAGGAGCAGGACACCCAATTTTCTTGGGATCGTAAAAGGACAAAGAGAGAGTCAGATTTCCCATGACAAGCAGTCCTCTTCACATAGATCTTCAAAGCCCGTGCAACATCCAAGGCCTTTGAAGCAATTGAGGAGTCAGTAGACACTGGCACCACAATAGGTTGGTTGATATGAAAAGCCGATACAACCTTAGGCAGGAACTGTGGACGAGTCCCAAGCTCTGCCCTGTCTTCATGGAAGATCAGATAAGGACTTTTGCAAGATAAAGCACCCAATTCTGACATGCGTCGAGCAGAAGCCAAGGCCAACAGAGTGACCGCCTTCCACGTAAGAAACTTGATGTCAGCCTCCAGTAGAGGCTCAAACCATGCTGATTGTAGGAACTGCAACACCACATCTAGATCCCAGGGTGCCATAAAGGGAGGCTGGATGTGGAGAACCCCTTTCAAAAAGGTCTGAACCTCAGGGAGGACAGCCAATTGTTTTTGAAAGAAGATGGACAAAGCAGAGATCTGGACCTTGATGGATCCCAATCTCAGGCCCATATCCACACCTGCCTGCAGGAAAAGGAGAAAACGTCCAAGTTGAAACTCCACTGCAAGAAACTTCCTGGCTTCACACCAAGAAACATATTTCTTCCAAATACGGTGGTAATGTTTAGACGTCACCCCCTCCTAGCCTGAATAAGGGTAGGAATGACCTCACTTGGAATACCTTTCTGAGCTAAGATCTGGCGTTCAACCGCCATGCCGTCAAACGTAGCCATGGTAAGGCGAACAGCCCCATGCAGCAGCAGATCCTCCCGAAGAGGTAAGGGCCTTGGATCTTCCAGCAGAAGATCCAGTAGATCCGCATACCAAGCCCTCCGTGGCCAGTCCGGAGCAATGAGGATTGCCAGAACCTTTGTTCTTCTTACCAGCTGAAGGACCTTTGGAATCAGAGGAAGTGGAGGGAACACATACACTGAGGGAACACCCCCACGGTGTTACCAGTGCGTCCACCGCCACTGCTTGCGGGTCCCTTGACCTGGAAGAGTACCTCCCCAGCTTCTTGTTGAGGCGGGAAGCCATCATGTCTATGTGAGGAACCCCCCACCAACCGGTTACCTCCTCGAACACCTCCGGATGGAGGCCCCACTCCCCTGGATGGAGATCATGTCTGCTGAGGAAGTCTGCTTCCCAGTTGTCTACTCCCGGAATGAAGATCGCCGACATAGCTACAGCGTGCCTTTCTGCCCAGAGGAGGATTCTTGACACCTCTGACATGGCAGCCCTGCTCTTCGTTCCACCTTGTCGGTTTATGTAGGCCACTGTGGTCACGTTGTCCGACTGCACCTGAACAGCCCGATCCTGTAGAAGGTGTGCTGCTTGCAGAAGGGCGTTGTACACGGCCCTTAGCTCCAAGATGTTTATTGGGAGAAGCGATTCTTGATTCAACCACATTCCTTGGAAGGTTTCCCCTAGAGCGACTGCTCCCCAACCTCTTAGACTTGCATCCGTGGTTAAAAGGATCCAGTCCTGAATACCGAACCTTCGGCCTTCCAGAAGGTGCGGTAGTTGCAGCCACCAGAGGAGCGAAATCCTGGCTTTTGGAGACAGGCCTATTCTCTTGTGCATGTGTAGGTGAGAGCCCGACCACTGGTCCAATGGGTCCAGCTGAAAAGGACGAGCATGAAACCTGCCGTACTGCAGAGCCTCGTAGCCAGCAACCATCTTCCCCAGAAGGCGTATGCATTGATGAACCGATACCGGGTAGGCCTTAGGACATCCCGAACCATTGCTTGAATCACCAACGCTTTCTCCACTGAAATACCCTCTGCATTTCCGTGTCGAGCATCATTCCCAAGAAAGACAGCCGCCTTGTCGGTTCCAGATAAAACTTTGGAAGGTTTAGGATCCAACCGTGCCTCCTGATCAGTTGTGTCGTGAGCGCGATGGACCGCAACAACCTCTCCCTGGACGACGCCTTGATCAGGAGATCATCCAGATATGGAATTATGTTCACCCCCTGTATGCGGAGGAGAACCATCATCTCCGCCATCACCTTGGTGAAGATCCTCGGTGCTGTGGAGGGGCCAAACGGCAGCGCCTGGAACTGATAGTGATCGTCCATCAGATTAAACCGGAGATATGCTTGATGAAGAGACACCAGGAACTCCCCCTCCGTCAGTCCTGAGATGACAGCTCTCAGAGATTACATCTTGAATTTGAACTCCCTGAGATAAGGGTTCAAAGATTTTAAGTTTAGAATAGGCCGTACCGAACCATCCGGTTTTGGTACCACAAAAAGGTTTGAATAATAACCCCTGTTCCACTGCTGAAGTGGGACCGGAACAATGACCTCTGACACCACCAATTTTCTGATGGCCTCCAGAAGAATTGTCCTGTCTGCCAGCAGGGCTAGCAAGCCCGACTTGAAGAAGCAGTGAGGAGGGTGATCTTGAAACTCCAGCCTGTACCCTCTGGACACTATATCCAGTACCCAGGGGTCCAGACCAGACGACATCCAGATGTGGCTGAACTGCCGGAGTCTTGCCCCCACCTGACCTTCCTGTCCACCGTCATGCGGAGGACTTAGGGGTATCAGAAGCGGGCTTCTGGGTCTGGGAACCTGCAGGAGCAGGTTTCTTTCCTTTGGCACGACCACCTCTGAAGGTGTTTGAAGGCTTATTTTTTCTAGACCTTGTGGGCCGAAAGGACTGTGATGTGGTAGAGGAAAAAAGGCTTCTTGGTAGCCGGTGCAGCTGAGGGGAGAAAAGGAGGAGACTTACCCGCGGTAGCCGTGGCAATCCACGCATCCAGCGCCTCCCCAAAGAGCCTGACCTTTGTATGGCAGGCCCTACACACACTTCCTGGATTCCGCGTCCGCAGACCAGTTGCGCGGCCAGAGACCTTTGCAAGCCGAGACGGACATGGAGGAGATCCCCGCAGCCATGGAACCCAGGTCCTTCATGGAATCCACCAGGAACCCTGCAGAATCCTGAATATTACGTAAAAATAAATCAACGTCACCTTTGTCCAGCTTAGTCGATTCCTCCTGCAGAGTGATTGACCACCTGGCAATAGCTTTAGCAATCCAAGCACAGGCTATAGTAGGCCGCAATATAGCCCCTGAAGCAGTGTAAATGGATTTCAGCGTAGCATCCACCTTGCGATCTGCTGGGTCATTTAACGCGGTAGATCCCGGGACCGATAATACCACCTGTTTGGACATCCTGGAGACAGAGGCGTCGACTATCGGTGGGGACTCCCATCGCTTCCCATCTTCCTCAGGGAAGGGAAAAGCCACCAAGACCCTCTTGGGAATCTGGAATTTCTTTTCCGGAGTTTCCCATGCCTTTTCAAAGATAGCATTCAATTCTTTGGATGCCGGAAGGTGAGGGGAGGGCTTCTTATGATCTGTAAAGAAGGCCTCCTCCACCTGTTCCGGAGCCGTGTCTGAAATGTGTAAAACATCCCTAACAGCCTCGATCATCAACTGCACCCCCTTGGCAAGTGATGCCGTCCCCCTCAACACATCCCTGTCACAGTCTGCAGCATCAGAGTCGGTGTCCGTGTCATCCTGCAGAATTGCAAGTACACGTTTTTGAGAATGTACCGCAGGGGACCCCGAGGAGGCAGGATCAGACCATACCAACATAGAGGACTGGAGGACCTGAGTGGCATGCTCAGTCCTAGCAACTCTATCAGAAATCTGAGAAATAGTCCCCCCTCAGAGAGACTAACCATTCTGGCTCTCTAGCTGGGATCTGCGCTAAAACAGTGCAATCCTGATTACATGGAATGGAGTCCTCCTGGGAAGATAAATACTCTGCAGCATATGAAACAGTGTCCCTAGACATGTTGACACACACACTCAAACACCCCACAAACACACAGGGTATTATGTAGACAGGTCCCCCCCAAGAATGGCAGCGAGACACACAGATTGGAGCCAACCCACACACAGCACTATTAAAAAGGTATAGGGAGTCCCCAACCAGAGCTGTGTCCCTTAATAGGTGACACAGCCTGTTTAAAGCCCCCCCCCCTCCACACCCTTCTTCAACCCCATTGGTACCGTACAGATAGCTGGAGATTGCTATGGAGGGACCTGGATCCACTTGGTAGTGAGTGCAGGCAGGAAAAATGGCGCTGAACGCTGCTGGGTCCGCTCTGAGGAGAAGCTCCGCCCCCTCAATGGTGCTGTCTTCCGCTCACTGAAAGATTATACTGGCCGGAGGAGTTGTGCTGGTCTGGATCCGCAGACCCCGACACACTTGCAGTGGACAGTGTAGGCGCTGGCCCAGGGCGCCCTTCCCAGCGCCGCACCGCAGTACCGCGCTCCTTACCCTCCGGCCGCCTTCTTCACACTGTCCCCCCGCTTGCAAGGGGGAACAGTGACTCACTTGCCACATTTTCAGCTCCCTGAGGGGGTGGCGGCCGGCTGCCGGGGCGAACGTTCCCCTGCGGCGGGGCACGATCAGACCCCTCTGGAGCTTAACGTCCAGTCAGCGGGAACAGTGGCTCAAGACCCCGCAGGGCGGACACTGCTCCCCCCCCCCCCTCAGCCCCTCGCTGCATGGAGGCTGTCGCCAGCAGCCTCCCTGGAAAATAAAAAAAACTCTGAAAAGAATGAAAAAAAAGAATTTCCCAAGAGAACCCTGTAGAGCTCCCCTAGCTGTGACCAGCTCCTCCAGGCACATTTTCTAAACCGAGTCTGGTAGGAGGGGCATAGAAGGAGGAGCCAGCCCACACTATCAAATTCTTAAAGTGCCAATGGCTCCTGGTGGACCCGTCTATACCCCATGGTACTAATATGGACCCCAGCATCCTCTAGGACGTAAGAGAAAGAGGAGATTAAGCGGACAATACACAGAGCTTGTGGGGGGGGATCCGTTTTTGGCTAGATCAACTCAGAGGACACGTGGTTATCCGCTTAGGTTAGAAGAGAGGAGATTTCGCACACAGAGGCGAAATGGTTTTTTCACAGTAAGGACAATACGTGTTTGGAATTCCCTTCCAGAGAGAGTAGTAATGGCGGACTCTGTAGATACTTTTAAGAATGGGCTAGATAAATTCCTAATGGATAAGGATATACAGGGTTATGGTGGGTAAGTCATGCACTATAATAATAAAAAAAAAAAATTTTGCCATCAGGCTACCTCCCGCTTGCTTGCACCTCATGTCATCCGTCTGTCAACCCTTCCCACTAGATTGTTAGCTCTTCAGAGCAGGGCCCTCTTTCCTCTTGTTATCTAAGCCCTCTTCTTGACACATTTCACTCGCAGCTCTCCCCTACTCAGCGACCATCTTTACCCGCTTTTTCTCCTGCTGGTATAGGCTCATCTCCATCTATGGCCACCAGCCCCTAGTAGTACGATGGTTACTCCTTCACTACTTACATCTTAGCTGTATTAGGTCTTGAGAATTGTGGTGCTCTTCGTTACCTGTACTCTATTTTTGTTATTTATTTACTGTAATGCTAAGTTTTGTCTAGCTGTACGGCGCTGCGAAACAGTTGTGGCGCCTTATAAATAAAATAGAAAAATATAATAATAATAATAATAATAATAATAATAATAATAATAATAATAATAATAATAATAATAATATTATATATGCACACATAATATTCACAAATAGGCACTCACCAAATTCAGATATGCTTCAGGATGATTTAATCACATACTCACAAACAATATTCATGCAAGGCTTCTCAGTGTTTGCATTGAAAAATAGCAACATTTTGGTCCGTCTGGACCTTTGTCAAGCTTTAAATCATATCAGGCCATGAGCAGATACAACAGCAGAGCTGAGCTACTCGCACCGTAATTTCCCAGTGCAGGGGGATTAGCTGGACTTCTCTTTTCGGGGAGACAACCCCTTCCTCAGAACCGTACCAGTACCAGAGCTTTTATGCTCCTTGGACGAGCGCCGACTGCTTTTGATCATATAGATAGATAAAGCACATATGCCCCAGCACTCCAATGACCTATCTAGGTCGCACTGTGCACCGATGCCCTCCTTAAGGGGATTGCACCTCTAAATATGCAGTGTTTAGAAGGAGGCGGCACTCCGAAGACTGTAAACCGTTTTTTCTTAACGCAAAAACCAATAAAACTTATTTAAAAAAAAAAAGACTGTAAACCGGTAAATCTCACCAAACAACAGTGTTTATTCTGTCAACGTTTCGGGGCTCCAGCCCCTTCCTCAGGACAACATGTCCTGAGGAAGGGGCAGGAGCCCCGAAATGTTGACAGAATGAACACTGCTGTTTGGTGAGATTTTCCTGTTTACGGTCTCCAGAGTGCCGCCTCCCTCTGAACAATGTAACCTGCAGTTTTTGCACTAAAAGTTTGTTTTGCACAAGTCAAGTCTCTGAGTGCCGCCTTTTATATCTGATATATATATATTATATATAAATAAAAAAATACACACACACACACACACACACACACACACACACACACACATTAGTCCTAAAAATAATACAGCGTAGGAGCCCCCAATTAGGTTGAACTCGATGGACAAACTGCCTTTTTTCAACCTCAGAAACTATGCAACTATTTTGCTCAATATTTCAGGAGGAAATTCTACTAAAATGGTACAAATTTGCTCCCGGACAAACCAAATTGCAATTCAATCAAATGTACAATTTCTTTTGAAGGCAGGGAAATTGCTGTCTGATGGGCCGTGTAGTTGCATATTAAAATGAATCTGCACAGTATATGACAGATATACAGCCCCCCCCCCCCCCCCCCCACTTCCACAAAAAAAAAAAAAACACGGCTTCGATTTGCCCCCGATCTCTTTCCCTTTCTCTGCTGAGCAACTTTGCTTTGCCAAGAGGCAACACGATAATACTTTCTAGTTGAGTGTACTCCATACTGTATATAAGTCGGTACAGACCTGCCACACCCTTCATAGAAATACATTGACTGCACTGTGATATAAAATTTGAATACATTTTAGAAATTGTATTATCGGATTTTGATAATCTAAATCTTTATTGAAATCACTGTGTGGACAGACTGAATGGTCATTATGGTCTATACTTGCTTACATTATTTAGTTTGTTCCATGTGTGTACAGATCATGCAACAAAAAGATGGTTTATGAAAGGATCCTTCAATTAGACGTTATAAAATTTGTGCTTATACGAGAACATTTGAACAGGTCACTATAAGCAATAGGCTAACTAGGTGAAGTAAAAACATATTTGCTGGCCAAATCAAATATTGAGAAGCAGGGAGGAAAAAAAAAATCAGCTAAGTAAAGTAAACAATTTAAAGCCTGAGAAATACAGTGTTATATTAAATCATACAACCCATTACTTCATAATAACTCACACAGACCCTTACCTTTCAGACTGACTAGGAATATACAAAATTTATAGAGCAGCCATTCTCGTTCCCATTTTTAATCCACCTCAAACCTCTTTCATTATCCCTTGTGTCAGTACATTGCAATGCGAATAAGTGGAAGCCTGAATATTATGCAGATATTATAAGTAGTTTAAATGAAAGAATAGCTTACCTATCCTTATTGGGTCTATGGTCTTATAGGCCCTACACACTGGAAGATAACACTGAACGATATGAACATCCTCGTTCATTAATGAACGAGAACTCGTTCATATCGTTCAGTGTGTAGGCACCAACGATGAACGATGCGTGGCCCCGCGCTTGTTCATCATTGGTGCCCCGTTGCTTATGCATGCAGGCCAATATGGACAATCTCGTCCATATTATTGCAGTGCTATGGAGCCGGTTGACGGGGGAGTTTAGAAAACGTCACACACCCCGTCACCTACCCCCCGCCGGCCGTATCGGCCATCGTGCACCTCGGCGGAACATCGCTGAATGTGTAGGGCCCTTTAAACAGACAGTTCTAGTGTAATATGGTTTCCTTTAGATGGTACGAGTGACATCAATGCCTTCAATGATAACCCAATTATTTCAATATTTCAGGGTCATTACACTGGGTCCTAATGTGGTCACTGGCAGTGCTGCTCCACTACAAGCCAGAGAGGAGGGCACACTAGAGGGGAAAGCACAACATTTATATACAGTACCTTTGGATGACAGAACTGGTAATATAGAAGGAAACAGTCTACGGGCATCACACATTTGCTATAAGCAATAATATATTTACATGGTGCACAGAATCCGGATATGTATCTAATAGGGACATAGGCAAACCTCACATTGAAGATTTGCCAAGACTAGAATGATATTATATAATCTTGACATTACTAATATTACTCGGCACTGAAACAAACCTACAATGCCCTATTTGCATTTTCTACATACTCTTGTCAAATTGTTAAATTACATGCAATGACACTATGTAGGTTTAATAAAATAGCATATCATACGGTGGTTATTCATTAAGTATAGGTTCTCTGTGTATACTCTGGTCGGAGTAAAGACCATTAAATGGGTCTTGTCCCCATGGGGAAAACACCCATATTCTAGTGACCGCCAGAACAAAATATATTAAGATGTAGCTAAAAATCTGTCATGTGAAAAGGAGTAGGGAATGCCATTCATTATAATAGATAATATCCTACTAATAACGCAATTATGCTGGAAAGAACATAACTCAATCAACATGTTAATATGTAATAGTAAATATATGAATAAATACAAACTATAGCAAGTGTTACTGATCTTCAAATTAGATACTGAAAACAAACATCTTATAAATAGGCACACTTCTTTGACGTTTACAAACTTTAAATAGTTTGACAATAAGCTACTTCTATGGCATTTCAATCATGACATGTAACTTCTGGCAATAGTATGTTTTGACTTGGTCTGCTTGACATAAGGATGGAAGAATCTATATGAAACATATTTCAAACTCCGTGCAAAATTGCAAATGTGTCACAGATTGCTATCCACTCGCAGATGCATATGCAATTTCTGGAACATCGAAGAATCATTGCCGTCTGAGCAAATGTGAGTAGGTCTGAGGCTGCCAGTAATCTGCGACTGAGGCAGCCTGGAGGTGGTCTGTGCCGACGTCAGAGACTCTCCTCAAAAATGCCTGCATTTTTTCTGACACACCCAGAAAACAGCAGGTTTCCGCCCAGAAACGACGACTTTCAGTCAAACAGCGGCTACATTGCAATTATGATCTGTACGCATTTTCTGTTGCTATTACTGCGCACGTGTGTGCAATGCAAAACGCTGCACAGTCGTTCGATAATCGTTCAATTTGCGACTTCACTAAATAGCGATCCATGATGAATTAGGCCCTAGGTTCATGATTTTATAGCATTGGTGAACTCTGCCTAACGTAAGCCTTCCCAGTCACCAGATCTTCATGTAATCAGGCACCTATGGAATCAGCTTAACAAGAATAAATTTAAAACAGACAGCCACTGGTAAACACAGCTATGGGACACTGGAGATGGACTTGTACAGCATAGGTGTACCACACTTGGTTGAGAACATATGATTCTGGGGGCGATTCAATCGTTGTTTGGGCATCCACCACCATTTAATTGTGCGGCCGTACAGGTACACATGCTGCCGGCTCCGACATTTCAGATTCTCAAGCAGAAATGTGCAAGAAGTGACCGTTTTCGCTGGCCGGCCAGCACTTTAGTTGGGTTTAGCCCCTTTGCGTGGACCCAGTATTTAGGATGAAAAGGGGTTCAACAATGCAGAATTCCAGTAATGTTACATGCCAGGAACCTATCTCTGCACAATGAGGTTATCTTGAAAAGGGTATGCGGTCAAGATCCAGCCGGACGGAATCCCGGCGGTCGGAATACAGACACCGGGATCCCGACATATTCTCCCTCTGTGGGTGTCCACGACACTCATAGAGGGAGAATAAATTAGTGTGCCGAGCGTAGTGAGGCACCATGCCCGAAGCGTGGCGAGCCCGCAAGGGGCTGCGTTGCGCTCGCCCCCGTCGGGATTGTGTCGGTCGGGATCCCGGTGTCGGTATTCCGACCGCCGGGATTCTGTCCGGCGGTAATACGTACTGATCCCTTGAAAAGGTTAATCATTGGTTTAGTATGAAAGCAAGAATGAGAATTATCTGCAACGACGACTATTTATTTTGAAAGTATAATTTTAAATACTACAGTATATAACCTACACCAGAAGAATATAATAAAACACTTGTTTAATAAACTTAAATTACGGGTTACCAAGAAAGTAAATCCCCATTCCACCCTTCTATAAATATTATATTGGGTTTGTAGTGTTTATATTAGTCCTTTATGCTGTCATGACATGCCTCTAAAAATGCAATACAATGAATAACAAAATGCTACTCACTTAAGAGTCATCACTATATTTGAGTGTTTTGTATGACTTCAATGGAGGTTAGAGCTGGGATTCCACACATTATATGTCACTAGCTGCCAGAAGATTCTAAACCTTGTACTATAGTATTAAGCAGTTATAACATTCAGAAAATATATACATATACCAAAGTGAGAATATAAATATTAACTGCAGATTTAGCAAAATAACGTAATCTTTTAAAGTAAAAAATAAATTAAAAGAAATTGTAAATCCTACAGGTGTTAGAGGACTGTTTGATGGATTATTATAAAACATTAAAGAACACATACACACACAGAAGCTGCAAGGACAGGGCTATCCAGTACAACAAATATGACTGCAGTGTATAGTGCAAGGAGAGATGGCAGTCTTTAGAGCAGACTGTGATTAGGGGGGCTCATTTTAAAATATTGCCGCACAGTCCCTAGTTTATAAGGATGGTCCTAGAATATTAGGTATTTGTTCTGGTTCACATCTTTATTTTCCATATTGGAAACTACACTATTAAATTCCTATGTGGCTATATAGTCCAATTCTTGGTTAATTCCTTGGGTTTTAACTGCATATCAAAAGTCTACAACATAATCAGACTCTGTACACATAATACTGAAAATCAGAAGACACAGCGGCCAGCATCCAAAATGGATTACAGTAAATATTTTCAGCCTACTCCTAATTCTAAACCACCCATCCCGTAACCTAACCCCAGTACTAACCTCTGGGTCGGTCTTCTGACTGCCAGTAAAGCTTCATACCCACTGGTGTTAAAATACAAGCATTTACTTGCATTTATAACACTAGTACAATGCATGTAAATAGGAATGCTATTGGAACCTACCGTTTGCAATGACACCATTACACATTCAGGTTCCTACTTGCGTTTGGGAGGACTGCAATTTGTTGTCTGCCTGGGCAGTGTGCCCCAATACTGTATAAAACGCGGGTCAATTGTATTAAATCCAATGGCGCATTCGTTACTGACCTTCCCAAACACAAGCAATTGTTAACCACCAAAGGCCAAATATGACCACATTTAACATGTGTGGTTGAAATGTCAGTTGGTACACAATTTACGGGATCCGGTCTCTAGGTCAACAGTAACTAGGTCGACAGTGTATAGGTCGACCACTATTGGTCGACAGGGTCTCTAGGTCGACATGAGTTTTTCACAATTTTTTTTTACCTTTTCATACTTAACAATCCAGGTGGACTATGATTGGAACGGTAATCTGAAGCGAGCCATGTGAGGGGACACGGTGCACTAATTGGGGTTCCCGGTCACAGTACGAAGAAAACGACAAAAAATAAATAAAAAATCTCATGTCGACCTTTTGACCTGTCGACCTAGAGACTGTCAAACTTCCATGGCACACCCACAATTTAGTGTGTCAATGGAAACCATTTTAAATATGTTGACAGCTATGGTTTAACTGGGATGTATCAGCGTTCATCTATCACAACCTCCAATATGAGGGAAGAGATCCTCAGGCTAAACCAGCCCATAATTGACTAAAATGTTTCCTAAGCTGCCTCAACCAGACTGCAGATTAATATGTGCATAGATGTTTTCATCAGCCTGTATGTGCTTTTTATTGTACAGCAATGGACAAAATGCTGGTATTTAATAAAGATTGCCTCAATATGTCCCTTTACAGACTGGGATAGACACATTTCCCAAAATGACATCCAGAAAATCTCATTATAATTTTGTTATTGCAAGATAAGATATTAATAAAACAGAATAATTAACAGTCTGCAGTTGCTAAATTCGTGAAGCTGATTCATTTCCTCCTCACCTGTACTTTGGCCGCATTTGCACACACAGCTGCTGGAACATATACTGCACCTAACAGAGGCACTGTACACAGACATGCACGGGCTCCCTATGAGGCACCGCACACAGACGTTGCACCCCCTGAGGCACTGCACACAAACATGCATGAGCTCCCTATGAGGCACTGCATACAGGTAGCCTACAATATGAGGTGCAATGCACACAGACATGGGCACCCTATGATGAGGTACCGCACACAGACATGGCACCCCATGAGGCACTGCATGCCACCGTCACTCGGCCGTCTGCCAATCTTACCTGCGGCCACGGTGCCCCCTCTAGGGCTCTGCGGAGAAGTCGTCCCGGTCCCTTCCGCCATATTGCAAGCCTATGATAATAATTATTAGTGACCCTGTGTATTCAGTAAATCACGTCCCGTCTGTGGGATGGCTGCACCGGCTCGCTAGCAGTCACATCTGTGGGGATAGCCGTAGTGATGGCAGTGGGCAGACGCACAGCATATGTCTCCTCTGTACTCTGCTGTCAGCGGCGCAGCCTAATGGCAGCTGGAAGGAGGCGCAGTGCAGGGGGCTGGGCAGAGCCACAGGCGGATTGCTTCTGCTGGCTGGCAGCTCATTAAGCCGGTTTACCTTTCATTAAGTGCATGCTGTGGACAAAGGGGAGGGCGCTGAGGCATTAACGCCCGGTTTCTGAAGCCTCTGTATTACTCAACCTGTTTTGGTCATGTGCCTGTTCATTGCAGATTGAATGACTGAATGGACGTAATATAGGTTGGATGGAATGCTAATAAATCTGAATGGAAAAATACATTACATGTATGTTTACATATGTATATAAAACAAAGAGGACCTGTTACAGAGGGTTCACTATGATATGCCGGCGGTCGGGCTCCCGGCGACCAGCATACCGGCGCCGGGAGCCCGACCGCCGGCTTAGCGGCAGTGTGGCGAGCGCAAATGAGCCCCTTGCGGGCTCGCTGCGCTCGCCACGCTACGGGCACCCACGAGGGAGTATGTGTCGGTATGCCGGCTGTCGGGATCCCGGCGCCGTTATACTGTGCGCCGGGATCCCGTCAGTCGGCATACTGAAGACCACCCGTTACAGAGTTGCACTCAATTTGTCTGCAACTGCTGCTGCATGCACGGAAATAAATGGCGCATCTATGTGACTGCATGGCTCTCACAGTAGCGGATCTTGCCACGGGCAAGCAGGACTTTTGCCCGGGGCGCCGCCTTCCGGAGGGCGCCGCACCATGGCAAGATCCGCTACTGCGGTGTCCCCCTCTGTCCACTGCCCGTTTCCGCAGCCCGCTGTGAAGGGAACTAGACGCGTAACGTCTAGTTTCCCTTCGTGGAGAGGACCTTTACTGTGCGGTGCACGATGATGTCATCGCGCACCGCACAGCATTTCAGCGGCGCTACTACTGTACAGAACGCGTAACTGACCACGCCCCCTGTATGAAGCCACGCCCTATTTCTCGCCCGGGGCGCAAAAAGGCATAGAACCGGCCCTGCTCACATACCTCCCAACATGACCCTCTCCAGGAGGGACAGAATGCTCTGCTCCTGGACTTCCCTCTTAATTTATGGTTGCCATCACCTGTGCTGAAACTCCTTTCTTATCCATGAACCTGTTCAAAACAGGTGTCAGCAATCACAAATTAAGAGGAAGGTCCAGGAGCAGAGTATTGTGTCCCTCCTGGAGAAGTCCATGTTGGGAGGTATGCTCTCATCCCAGATGCAGACAGTACCTCCAAACTGTTCTCCTGTTCGAGATTGTCCCGCGGGGAGGGAGGGAGGGGGGAGGGGGGGAGGGTGTGTGTGTGTGTGTGTGTGTGTGTGTGTGTGTGTGTGTGTGTGTGTGTGTGTGTGTGTGTGTGTGTGTGTGTGTAAGCATGTTTTCTGTAGGTGTCCTGGATAAATTAGGGGGATGCCTTGAGGCCACGTTCCTTGCCCATGATGAGCCAGGCTACGCACCCTTTTGCTGTGCACGGGGTCCCAATTTTAAGGGCGAGATTTAAATGTTATCGCCCCCTCCTGCCGGCAGCTATTCGAATGTTGCTGCCAATGGGCAGAGCTGCCATCAGCAGGGTGCTGGGGGCACAACTGTCCCAAGGACTAGCCACTTTGACAGAGAGTGGAGGGCCCGGGACACATGCCGCGTGTGATCAGCACCCGTCAGTGCCCACTACTGAGAGGCCCCTGGTCTTATTATTGAAAATGTACCTCCAAAAATGGCTGCCGCCTCAGAGGAGACAGTTATTTTAAATGCTAGAGGAGGCAGCAGCCATTCTGGGAGGGACATTTTCAAAAGGTTGAAAGGGACAGGCAGACCCCACCGGAACAGAAGACCCGTGGTGGCGGCAGCGGCGGCCATTCCGCTGACAATGAGTAAAACCCTTGACAACAAGCAAATCCCCTGACAACAAGCAGAACCCCTGACAATGAGCAAATCCTCTGAGAGCCGGTACTGGGACATAATATGGTGACATAATAACATTTGAATCTCACCCTAAGAGCACAAGTGCAGTTGACCCTGTTTGATTTAATTTAAAACTTACCAAATAATTAAAGGGTATATAAGCTGTGGTGTTTAAAAAAAAATGAAAACAGGGTTTCTAGGTGTCACGATTTCAGCGTGGCGAATCTCCAGATATGCCAATCTGAGAATCGATGCCCATGACATCTTACTGATTACCTCAATGAGTGTGGTAAATCAACGCAGTTACTGACACCAGCAGAAGTACCGGTCACTGCGCCAGTCAGGCCAAGCGACTTTGAGGGACCACGCCCAGGGCAAGCTTCTGCTCTTACCTGCACACACAATTATTAATATGTAAAAAAAATAGGTAATGTCGAAGTCAAAAATATTAGATACACATCACATACAAACTCCAAACAGATGGGTCGCTGTGCGTGAGCATACACGCAGTGTGCACAGCTATATATGGTAGCATACGCATTCACACAGACAAGCCACAAAGATATATTCAACACATATTTCATACCACACATAAATTAAACATGTCAAGCACCAGACATTATAACGTATTTATATAATAGAGTATAACATCATATATTATATATGTATTATTGGAACGGAACAGGTTAAACATATCATGCTTGGTGTCAAAATGATCAGGGGAATGAGTGTGTTAATTTAATAGCTGTGGTTAGATTGTAGCACATTGCAATGATTAGTTATGATTAAATGCAGGAATATGAAGCCACATTTCTAATGAGAACAAAGGACATTCCTGAGAAAGCATGTGGGCAGGTTCCCAGTGGTTAATTCCTGTATCTACATCTTGAAACTGGACATTGCTTGCATATGAACTGACCAATAACACAACATGAATGAGAGATCACCCTCCCCTGGACCAATAACAGAAGACTCAGTCCCAGACATGTACTTCACCCAATACACAGTATATAGGTATTTTCCCCTCACCCAAGAAGGGCTGTTTGCTGTTTTTCTGTTGCTGTTTTGTTGCTGTTGAGGCAGATTCAAAGATAGAGCGGACTGTGAATTGAGCAAATAGGGTGAAGTATGCTGGCTGTGGCTGAGATTGATCCTCATGTGACTACAACTGCTTTTGTGTAATTGTAACTCTGTAATCAAATATATACTGTACATGTGTTATATTGTATGCATACCCTTTTAAAATCAAATATATACATCTCTGAGCGTTGGACCTCAGCCGACAATGTGTGCGAGTACTTGTTTCTGTCACACACCAGAGGCGGCATTCGCCGCGCTTACCCCTGCGTGTCTGCTGGTCGGTGTTGCGGCCTTTGCCTTCGGTGGGCCACGGGCTCCGGCGTCTGGCTTGCACGGCTCCCGGCGGTTCTCCGGGGCATGGGCGCCGCCATGACACCCGGCATCACGTGGACGGGGGGCAGGTGACGTCATCAGACTGCTTCGCCAATCCAGCGCTGGCGGGAGATTTAAAGTCAGACGCCGGACAGAGCTTCAGTGCCTGAGTATCGTCTTTCCCTGACGTAGATGCCAGCGCTCTTGTTCCCGGCAAGGATCTCTGCAGTTGTACTCCAGTGTCTCCGGCATTTTCAGCTGCCAGTTCGCTGCACCGGTTCCAGTGAAGTCAGCGGCCGGTATATCTCTCTGCGTTCCAGTCACCAGTGCTCCTAGGAATCAGCGTGGCTGCGGGCCTAAATCACCGTTCTCAAGTTCTACAAATCAACAGCGTCTAAAACCCCTGCACTTCAGTTCCTCAGCGTCTCAGTCTCCGTTCTCAAGTTCTACAAATCAAACAGCGTCTTAAACCCTTGCACCTCAGTTCTTCACATCATCAGCGTCTCTGTCACCGCTCACAAGTTCTTCATCCATCTGTGCCTTTAATCATCATTTATAAGTTCCTCAAGTTATCAGTGACTTTTAAACATCACCCACAGTTTCTTCAATTACCAGCATCTCTAATACTGCTCACAAAACCCTTCAGTGGGTCTGGACATTTCCCTCATTTATCAATTTTTGGCATTTGACTTTAAGTTGTTTTCCCTGCAATAAAGCTCTTCAGTATTTCATCAAACTCCACTGTCAGCGTCCTGTATGAGGAAATCCTATATTAGGCCTCCCCTTTTCCAGCTCCGTTGTGGTTCCTCTTCCCAACCATCGGAAGAATCCCCGAGTTCACAACACCCTCAGTCTAGGCCAGTGACAGTATACTCAGGCCACATGGACCCGGGGAATCGGAACCCAGAGGCAAGCGCCATGCAGGACCTGGTTTCCCGAGTACAGAGTCAGGAAGCAGCACAGAATCAGGTGATGCATTATCTCCAGGAGTTATCTGGCCGGCTGGATCAAATCCAGACTTCGCTGGCTTCAGTGGTTCCAGCTCCAGTTTCAGTATCCACTCCAGTGGTTGTCTCTGGCAATGTTTCCTCCTTGTCTGGAACCAGGTCACGCCTTCAGCTTCCCACTCCTCCTCGTTATAACGGGAATCCAAAAAATTGCCGTGGATTCCTCAATCAGTGTGAGGTACATTTCGAACTCCTCTCACATAACTTCCCTACTGATCGGTCTAAAGTGGCATACATTATCTCTTTGCTTGAGGGTTCAGCGTTGGAGTGGGTGTCACCGTTGTGGGAGCGATCAGATCCATTAGTTTTCTAGTTATACCAACTTCTTGGCGTCATTCCGAAGGATCTTTGATGAGCCTGGCAGGACGACAGCTGCCTCAGCTGACTTGCTCCGAGTTCGACAAGGCTCTCGTACAGTGGGACAGTATGCAATTCACTTTCAAACTATAGCTTCTGAACTGAGCTGGAATAATGATGCCCTTCGGGCTGCTTTTTGGAACGGGCTCTCGGATCGTTTAAAAGACGAATTGATTACTAGAGATCTGCCAGATTCCTTGGAACAGTCGATCTCACTCTGTGTAAAGGTGGATCTTCGTATGCAGGAACGAGGTGGTGAACGTAGTGGTCAGACCGGTTGAGACTCCGATCTCTTCCTTCTAAGCAAGCAGTTAATTCCAGTCCAGACGAACCCATGCAGATTAATCGGTCTCGGCTGTCCCCAGAAGAGCGTCAGCGTCGGCGGGAGGGTAGACTTTGCCTCTACTGTGGAGCTGCGGATCATTTCCTCAAGTCTTGCAAGTATCCGGGAAACGGGCAGTCCTAGCTTGTTCTGGAGAAGTCAAGCTAGGGGTTGTTTCTCAATCTTCTCCGGCAGTGGACTGTCTACTTTCTGTATCTCTGTTTTCTGAGTCTGAAGTCAAAACCGTTAAGGCACTGTTGGACTCAGGAGCTGCGGGGAATTTTATTTCCCTTTCCTGCGCCCAGAATCTGGGTTTGAAGTTACAGTCGGTCGAACGACCTATTACGATAACTGCTATTAATGGTACCCAAATTCCTAATGCTCTGATTACAAGTCGTACTATGCCAATCAAGCTGCAAGTGGGAGCTTTGCACCAAGAACATCTGGAGTTCCTTGTGATTCAGGAGATGTCTCACGATCTTGTCCTTGGTCTTCCCTGGCTCAAGCTTCACAACTCTCACGTCGACTGGAGGTCGACACAGATAATTTCTTGGAGTCCATTCTGTCACTCGAATTGTCTTACTCCTGTCTACCCGCTTCGTGCATCTTCCAAGTCGGATGTAGAGCTGATTCCAGAGGCTTATCTGGAGTTTACAGATGTCTTCTCGGAACAGGCGGCCGATAAGTTACCACCGCATAGACCCTGGGACTGTCCTATTGAGCTCATTCCGGGGAAAATGCCACCTCGAGGTCGTACCTATCCTTTGTCAGTACCTGAGACTCAAGCCATGTCAGAATATATCAAGTCTAATCTGCAGAAGGGATTCATCCGCCCCTCTACTTCCCCAGCGGGAGCAGGCTTCTTCTTTGTGAAGAAAAAAGATGGAGGCCTGAGGCCATGTATCGATTATCATGGTCTAAATGAAGTCACCATTAAGAATAAGTATCCTCTGCCGCTCATCACGGAGCTTTTCGATAGAGTTTGCGGAGCTCGAGTCTTCACTAAGCTCGATTTAAGGGGAGCTTATAACTTGATACGTATCCGACAAGGGGACGAATGGAAGACGGCCTTCAATACTAGGGACGGGCATTATGAGTACCTGGTAATGCCGTTTGGCCTCAGCAACGCCCCCGCCGTCTTCCAGGGATTCATTAATGAAGTCTTTCAGGACATGTTATACCTAAATGTGGTGGTATATTTGGATGACATCCTGATATTTTCGAAGAATCTCTCTGAGCACAGAATACAAGTTAAGGAGGTACTCCTTCGGTTGCGAGAGAACCATCTTTACGGCAAGATTTCCAAGTGCACCTTTGAGGTCCCATCTATTCCATTTCTGGGCTACATTATTTCAGGTACGGAGTTGCGTATGGATCCGGAGAATCTTTCTGCCATTCGGGACTGGACTCAGCCTCTTTCCCTGAAAGCAGTGCAACGATTTCTAGGGTTCGCAAATTACTACCGAAAATTCATAAGGGGTTTCTCTACTATTGTGGCGCCTATTACTGCCCTAACCAAGAAAGGGGCTGACCCAAGCCATTGGTCCTCTGAAGCTGTAGCAGCGTTCGCCCAGTTGAAGGCAGCCTTTATGACCGCTCCGGTACTTCAGCAACCAGACTTTCTAAAACCATTCTTTCTGGAGGTTGATGCTTCTACGGTAGGCATAGGTGCCGTACTTTCGCAGTACGCTCCAGATTGGAAGTTACATCCATGTGGTTTCCATTCTCGCAAGTTCTCGCCTGCTGAATTAAATTACACCATTGGAGATAAAGAGCTGTTGGCAATAAAATCTGCCTTAGAAGAATGGAGATATATTTTGGAAGGTGCTAAACACCTAATTACGATTTTCACTGATCACAAGAATTTACTGTATCTCAAGACGGCCCAGTGCTTGAATCCCCGTCAAGCAAGATGGGCGCTCTTCTTTGCTCGATTTTCGTTTGTCATTAAGTACCGGGCTGGAACTCTTAACACCAAGGCGGATGCCCTATCCCGTTCCTTAATGGCTTCGGATGAGGAGAATACCGTTGAAAAGGCGTTGATCCTCAGTCCTGTCTCTATTTCTGTGGCTCCCACTGCGTTAGGTCCTCCTCCTGGAAGAATGTCTGTGCCAGCTAAATTTCGACAAAGATTGTTGCAGTGGGCTCACATTTCCAAGTTTTCTGGCCATCCGGGAGTTCAAAAGATGTGGGAATTTCTACGAAGATCTTACTGGTGGGACACTATGAAGAAGGACGTTCAAGAGTATGTCAACTCGTGTCCTCAATGTGCTCAGCACAAAATTCTTCGTCTGCCATTCCTAAGAGGCCTTGGACTCATATTTCTATGGACTTTGTTACTGAACTACCTCTCTCTAAGGGTCATAACACCGTCTGGGTGATTATCGACCGATTTTCTAAGATGGCACATTTTGTTTCGTTGACCGGATTACCATCAGCTTCTAAGTTGGCTTTGTTATTTATTCGGGAACACTTCCGCCTGCACGGGTTACCTCTGGAAATAGTCTCGGATCAAGGGGTACAGTTTACGGCAAGATTCTGGAGAGCCCTCTGCATGGCTCTACAAATAAAACTCAAGTTTTGATCTGCTTACCATCCACAGACCAATGGGCAAACTGAACGCGTCAATCAAGATTTAGAGACTTTTCTCCGTGTTTACCTCTCCCCCTCACAAGATAATTGGGTGGAGTTGTTGCCTTGGGCCGAGTTCGCCCATAATCATCTATATCACTCCTCGACTGGTGAGTCTCCATTTTTCATTAATTACGGATTTCATCCCCAAGTTCCGGAATTACCCATTTGTCCTCCAGAAGAAGTTCCTGCTGCAGCCTCTACTCTCCGGCATTTCAGTCAAATCTGGAGTCGAGTTCATGCCAACCTCAAGAGAGTTTCCGGTCACTTTAAGTTCTTTGCGGATAGGAAGCGACGGGCAGCTCCTCAATACAAGGTTGGTGACAGGGTATGGCTCTCTACCCGCAATCTCCGTTTAAAGGTGCCCACTATGAAGTTCGCTCCAAGGTTCATTGGTCCTTATCCCGTGTTACAAGTCTTGAATCCGGTTGCCTGCAAATTGGGATTGCCTTCCCATTTCCGGATACCAAATTCCTTCCATGTCTCTCTTCTTCGCAGTCTTGTTTTGAACCGGTTTCATTCCAAGTCCCCAAGGCCAACCTCTGCAGAGGCTGAAGAGGGTACGGACTTTGAGATCAAAGCTATTCTTGATTCTCGCTATCTTCACAAGAATCTACAGTATTTGGTGGAATGGAAAGGTTTTGGCCCCGAGGAAAGGAGCTGGGTCAAAGCTACTGAAGTTACGGCTCCCCGACTGGTGCGGATATTCCATTCCAGACATCCAACAAAACCTGGAAAGTGTCCAGGGGCCACTCCTGGAGGAGGGGGTATTGTCACACACCAGAGGCGGTGTTCGGCGCGCTTACCCCTGCGTGTCTGCTGGTCGGTGTTGCGGCCTTTGCCTTCGGTGGGCCATGGGCTCCGGCGTCTGGCTGGCGTGGCTCACGGCGGTTCTCCGGGGCATGGGCGCCGCCATGACACCCGGCATCACGTGGACGGGGGGCAGGTGACGTCATCAGACTGCTCCGCCAATCCAGCGCTGGCAGGAGATTCAAAGTCAGACACCGGACAGAGCTTCAGTGCCTGAGTATCGTCTTTCCCTGACGTAGATGCCAGCGCTCTTGTTCCCGGCAAGGATCTCTGCAGTTGTACTCCAGTGTCTCCGGCATTTCCAGCTGCCAGTTCGCTGCACCGGTTCCAGTGAAGTCAGCGGCCGGTATATCTCTCTGCGTTCCAGTCACCAGTGCTCCTAGGAATCAGCGTGGCTGCGGGCCTAAATCACCGTTCTCAAGTTCTACAAATCAACAGCGTCTAAAACCCCTGCACTTCAGTTCCTCAGCGTCTCAGTCTCTGTTCTCAAGTTCTACAAATCAAACAGCGTCTTAAACCCTTGCACCTCAGTTCTTCACATCATCAGCGTCTCTGTCACCGCTCACAAGTTCTTCATCCATCTGTGCCTTTAATCATCATTTATAAGTTCCTCAAGTTATCAGTGACTTTTAAACATCACCCACAGTTTCTTCAATTACCAGCATCTCTAATACTGCTCACAAAACCCTTCAGTGGGTCTGGACATTTCCCTCATTTATCCCTTTTTGGCATTTGACTTTAAGTTGTTTTTCCCTGCAATAAAGCTCTTCAGTATTTCATCAAACTCCACTGTCAGCGTCCTGTATGAGGAAATCCTATATTAGGCCTCCCCTTTTCCAGCTCCGTTGTGGTTCCTCTTCCCAACCATCGGAAGAATCCCAGAGTTCACAACACCCTCAGTCTAGGCCAGTGACAGTTTCCTCTTAAGGGATGTAGTGTTTGCGACGTACAGTGCACTTTTATCGTATATGGTAATAAGATGCGCTTTGCGTCCACAGCATATATTAACGCTGACATTCTAAATATTTATTCAAAATAATCTGACATTCTTAGTAACATGAGCCTCTCGGTTTTGGGTATGAAAACACAGCTTCCAGAACTAAAATTAAGATTTTTTAATTTAAGTAAAAACTTCAAAGCTTATAGTTACAGAAAAAGAATGGTTACAAGAATATAATGTAAAAGTCACATCAGTAATCACAATTTCAAGAAATAAAAATAAGGGGAAAAAAAGACAACGTTATGATCACCTGTAGAGTCGAACGCTGGTTGGGTGAGGTCTCTCTTCATATCCTGGACATTATAGGCCCCAGTCTCTCCCTGGATGCCACCTCAATGATAATGATAACTTTTGAACTGTGCTTCTCATATTTAAACCTGCTACAGCTTTCCCCCCAGCCCTCACCTCTTTGGGACTCCTTTAACCCTCCCAAAACCAGAGTGGATTGAGTCTCATCTTACACGTTGTGGTTTCTCAGTCTGTCTAGCAGGGCTGTTACTTTTATCTTTATGGCTTGCTTTAAAGCCCTGGACCTGGTTCCTGGGCAAACAAACTGTTGTTCTGGTACACCAGGCCAGGAAGACCATTTGGTAGACAGTGTGTCTTCCCTGAACTGCAGGCTTGACCCCTGCTGTGTTTATTCACAGATTCCTGTCCCATACACAGGAGTCTAAGGCTTATTAGCATCTATCTCTGGACTTCTGGTGGGTACTATGAGCACATTCCAGCAGATCAATTAACTTTCTAACATTTGACATGCAAAGACATTTAACTTGTACAGTACATTGATACATCAATTGATGCCAATAATACAATTGTTTAATCATGCCCAGTCCGATATAAGCTTGGACACTACACTAGGGTTTAATAATATTTATATTAGAATCAGCTATATGAATTTATTTGATAGCCAATAGGAGAGGTTTGGGAGGAGTTAGAAAGTGATAGATTAGAATCATCTTCCTCTTTCCAATTTTGATCCCAGCCGTCTCATTTGTTGTTTGTATATGTATTCTTTATTTTTGTTGGATGCATTTTTTTGTGTTTTCTGCCAACAGGGGAAGCATAGTTATGCAGGTAGGGAATACTCTTTGGTGGCCATGTTTGGTATAAGGTGGTTGAGTAGCAGTTCCCTTTTGATATTGACAAAATGAATCTCTGACTGACTAAGGGAAGGTCCTGATGGCCATCTTATGAAGGAACCAGTACTGAGTCAATTAAAGGGGAGAGGGACTCTTCCCAATCCAGTTTGTGCCATACAGGGCTGCATCAAGGGGTATAGCTGATACTAAAGGCCTCCATACATCTGCAACAGATTATCACAATTTCCATATCTTCCAACACCGCATCGGGGAATCTGGAGTATTCAACAGGTTTAATGATCTGGATTCTCCAGTCCCAACCTGAAAATGCATATATTTATATAGTGGTAAGCTCATCGCTGGAGTTGTGCAATAAATTACTTTTTGTGTGGCAATAATTAGTGTAGTTATCTGTAGGGTCTTTGATGTTTAACTCCCATGGGTTTTTCAGTGCACCTCATAACAACGTTAACACCTTGCAACATTAACACTATTCCCTTTTAGGATTATATGAGTCGCAACTTAATAAGTAATCATTTGTTTTTCTCTTTTTTATCTCTCCCTTTCCTCTATCATGTCTCTATAAATTATTCTGGGGATGTGTCACAATCCCATGTAGTTTCTACTCCATGCCTGGGGTGGCGCTCTCTGCTCTGGTGTTCAGAGTTCTGCTCTGTATCTGCATCTTGATTAGTAGCTGCTACCACAGCTGTGAGCAGCACCTGTACTCACTACTTAGGTCAGCCACACAGGCTCCTTGGTGCCAGTTCATCAAGTCAAGATTGTTACAGCTCCTGGTCCTGGTCATGCTGATCTCTGCTGCTAAATTGACCAAAGAACTGCCAGTGCTCTTGTTCCCGGCGAGTTTCTCCGCAGTCTACCCCAGTGTCTCCGGTGCTTCCAGCATTAACTGCTGCACAGCTTCCAGCGTTCTCAAGCAGCTTCTGGACTTTAATGTGTCTCGGTCATCAGCGTGCTGGGAGTCAGTGTCTGCATCAGAGTCTTTAAGTATTATTTTCAAGTTCCTAGAATCATCAGTGTCCAGTCACCGTGTACTACTCTGCAAACCATCAGTGTCTTTAATTGTTATTTTCAAGTTCCTGGAATCATCAGCGTCTTCAGTCACCGTGTACTACTCTGCAAACCATCAGTGTCTTTAATTGTTATTCTCAAGTTCCTGGAATCATCAGCGTCTTCAGTCACCGTTTACTACTCTGCAAACCATCAGTGTCTTTAATTGTTATTTTCAAGTTCCTAGAATCATCAGTGTCTCCAGTCACCGTTTACTACTCTGCAAACCACCAGTGTCTTTAATTATTATTCTCAAGTTCCTGGAATCATCAGCGTCCTCAGTCACCGTTTACTACTTTGCAAATCACCAGTGTCTTTAATTATTATTCTCAAGTTCCTGGAATCATCAGCGTCTCCAGTCACCATTTACTACTCTGTAAACCACCAGTGTCTTTAACCATTATTCTTAAGTTCCTTAACTCATCAGCATCTTCAGTCACCATTTACAAGTCTGCAAATCACCAGTGTCTTAAATCATCATTCACAAGTTCCTTAACTCATCAGCACCTTTAGTCACCGTTCACAAGTTTACAAATCATCAGTGTCATCCTGTGTTCCAGTTACAATGCAATCCTGCAACCCTGGTACGTGCATACTCTACCACAGTCTACATCATTCTCATGTACTCAGTTTCCTGGCATCCCTTGTCCCCTCAGTTTTCCCTTTGTGTTCTCTAGTTATTCCTGCTTTATATTTATTGTTTACAGTTGTACGTTGCTTTAATAAACTAGTTATTATTCCGTGAACCTCAGTCCCTGCTAATATGTTTTCACACTGGGAGATCCAAACGAATTCTGACAGTATGAACTGGCCAAAAACAAACAGCAGGGGAGATAATTGCAGTCTGCCTGAGGGAGTTTTCTCACAGCTCGTTAACCCCTCAGCTCCCGTGACATCACCTTCTTTAGATTTGTTACAACTGGGGGTTTTAAAGGAGCAGTTAGACCAGCTACAGACTTTAGTGTCCGGTATTCTATGCGTTCTTCCTGAATTCCTGGGGAGACTGGTGGACCCCAGTAAAATAGCTCCAGAAAAGGAGTTTTCTTCTGACCCATGGACTAGGCATGATAGGGGCACCTCTCCTCCTCAGACAAGAGGCAAGTTCCAAAGTTTCCCTCGACCTAGCCTCTCTGAAACAGAACGCCAGTATCGAAGAGACTATAAACTTTGCCTGTATTGTGGGGGTCAAGGACATTTTATTTTAACCTGTCCCATTCGAAAACCAAGAAATGAGGGCAGAGTGTATCTCCAATCTTTAAATACCATCTGTCACAAAACTGGTCTTCCACCTAGAGTTTCCAAGCCTGTCGCCCCAGGAGGGGGTTCTTCAGAGTATCTTGCCCCAAGAAGGGGTTCTTCGGAGCGTCCAGCCCCAGTGAGGGGTTCTTCAGAGCGTCCAGCCCCAAGAGGGGGTTCTTCAGAGCGTCCAGCCCCAGTGAGGGGTTCAGAGCGTCCAGCCCCAGTGAGGGGTTTTTCAGAATGTCCAGCCCCAAGAGGGGGTTCTTCAGAGCGTCCAGCCCCAGTGAAGGGTTCAGCGCGTCCAGCCCCAGGAGGGGGTTCTTCAGAGTGTCCAGCCCCAGGAGGGGGTTCTTCAGAGGGTCCAGCCCCAGGAGGGGGTTCCGAGGGTCCAGCCCCAGGAAGGGGATCCGAGGGTCCAGAGCCAGAGGGTCTACAGAGTGCTGCCCAGCCAGAGGGTCTACAGAGTGCTGCCCAGCCAGAGGGTCTACAGAGTGCTGCCCAGCCAGAGGGTCTACAGGGCGCTGCCCAGCCAGAGGGTCTACAGGGCGCTGCCCAGCCAGAGGGTCTACAGGGCGCTGCCCAGCCAGAGGGTCTACAGGGCGCTGCCCAGCAAGAGGGTCTACAGGGCGCTGCCCAGCCAGAGGGTCTACAGGGCGCTGCCCAGCCAGAGGGTCTACAGGGCGCTGCCCAGCCAGAGGGTCTACAGGGCGCTGCCCAGCCAGAGGGTCTACAGGGCGCTGCCCAGCCAGAGGGTCTACAGGGCGCTGCCCAGCCAGAGGGTCTACAGGGCGCTGCCCAGCCAGAGGGTCTACAGGGCGCTGCCCAGCCAGAGGGTCTACAGGGCGCTGCCCAGCCAGAGGGTCTACAGGGCGCTGCCCAGCCAGAGGGCCTTCAGAGCGCTGCCCAGCCAGAGAGCCTTCAGAGCGCTGCCCAGCCAGAGAGCCTTCAGAGCGCAGCCCAGCCCCGTGAAGAGGGGGCTCTTGCCTCAGCCCAGCCCCGTGAAGAGGGGGCTCTTGCCTCAGCCCAGCCCCGTGAAGAGGGGGCTCTTGCCTCAGCCCAGCCCCGTGAAGAGGGGGCTCTTGCCTCAGCCCAGCCCCGTGAAGAGGGGGCTCTTGCCTCAGCCCAGCCCCGTGAAGAGGGGGCCATTGCCTCAGCCCAGCCCCGTGAAGAGGGGGCCCTTGCCTCAGCCCAGCCCCGTGAAGAGGGGGCCCTTGCCTCAGCCCAGCCCCGTGAAGAGGGGGCCCTTGCCTCAGCCCAGCCCCGTGAAGAGGGGGCCCTTGCCTCAGCCCAGCCCCGTGAAGAGGGGGCCCTTGCCTCAGCCCAGCCCCGTGAAGAGGGGGCCCTTGCCTCAGCCCAGCCCCGTGAAGAGGGGGCTCTTGCCTCAGCCCAGCCCCGTGAAGAGGGGGCTCTTGCCTCAGCCCAGCCCCGTGAAGAGGGGGCTCTTGCCTCAGCCCATCCCCGTGAAGAGGGGGCTCTTGCCTCAGCCCAGCCCCGTGAAGAGGGGGCTCCTGCCTCAGCTCAGCCCCGTGAAGAGGGGGCTCCTGCCTCAGCTCAGCCCCGTGAAGAGGGGGCTCCTGCCTCAGCTCAGCCCCGTGAAGAGGGGGCTCCTGCCTCAGCTCAGCCCCGTGAAGAGGGGGCTCCTGCCTCAGCTCAGCCCCGTGAAGAGGGGGCTCCTGCCTCAGTTCAGCCCCGTGAAGAGGGGGCTCCTGCCTCAGTTCAGCCCCGTGAAGAGGGGGCTTCTGCCTCAGTTCAGCCCCGTGAAGAGGGGGCTTCTGCCTTAGTTCAGCCCCGTGACGAGGGGGCTTTGAGCATTATGTCTATTTCAGAAGAAGAATCTAGCACTCTCGTTTCTCACAACACAGGCCATATATCTAGACACATAGGCACTGTTGTAGTCCTGGGTTCCGATTCTACTACTAACTTGTTGGCTCACGATTTGGGTACAGCCCAGTCCCCCAGGACTTCCAGGAAGGACCAAATCCAAAAAGTACCATCCAAGCCTCTAATCCAAGTTCAGTTAGGATCATCATATATTTCTGACCAGTCTTCTGAAAGTCTGTCCCCTCCTCAGTGTCCTGATGATCCATCTCCAGTGTTTCCAGAAAATCAAGTTTCCACTTCACAGAATTCATCCAACGCTCCATCTTTGGATTACTTTGATGGAGATTTAACGCAATACTACGCACTAGTTAATCGATATGTTTCTATGATGGAGACAGATCTTTCCCTCGGAATTACTCCATCTAACATAGTTAAACTTTTATTCCTGACCTTCAGAGGAGAAGCCGCGGCTTGGGCTAGTCCACTTATTGAGACCAATGACCCAGTTCTTCTCAATCTTGTGGCCTTCAGTGAAATGGTAATTAAGAAATTCAATTCATGGTCTTACCAGTCTTCAGTCCCAATTGAGGTTCCTGCCCAGCCGGGGTCATCTAAGATAGATGAATCTATCTTGATTCATCCGAGAATCCTGTTGCCAGCTTAGAGACTCCAGCAATCAGCTTACCTGTTGGTTTTCTTCAGCTCCAGTCTATTGTTCCTACTGGGAAATCCACAAAAAGGAGAAAGAAGAAAAAGGGAAAATCTAAGTTGAAAGCCTCTGTTGGACTTCCTTTGCAGCATGAGGATACCGTGATATGCCCTCTACCTTTTGATTCAGACTCTGACATGTGTTGAGCGTCTGGAATCCGCTCCTTAGGGAGGGGGTACTGTCACAATCCCATGTAGTTTCTACTCCATGCCTGGGGTGGCGCTCTCTGCTCTGGTGTTCAGAGTTCTGCTCTGTATCTGCATCTTGATTAGTAGCTGCTACCACAGCTGTGAGCAGCACCTGTACTCACTACTTAGGCCAGCCACACAGGCTCCCTGGTGCCAGTTCATCAAGTCAAGATTGTTACAGCTCCTGGTCCTGGTCATGCTGATCTCTGCTGCTAAATCGACCAAAGAACTGCCAGTGCTCTTGTTCCCGGCGAGTTTCTCCGCAGTCTACCCCAGTGTCTCCGGTGCTTCCAGCATTAACTGCTGCACAGCTTCCAGCGTTCTCAAGCAGCTTCTGGACTTTAATGTGTCTCGGTCATCAGCGTGCTGGGAGTCAGTGTCTGCATCAGAGTCTTTAAGTATTATTTTCAAGTTCCTAGAATCATCAGTGTCCAGTCACCGTGTACTACTCTGCAAACCATCAGTGTCTTTAATTGTTATTTTCAAGTTCCTGGAATCATCAGCGTCTTCAGTCACCGTGTACTACTCTGCAAACCATCAGTGTCTTTAATTGTTATTTTCAAGTTCCTAGAATCATCAGTGTCTCCAGTCACCGTTTGCTACTCTGCAAACCATCAGTGTCTTTAATTATTATTCTCAAGTTCCTGGAATCATCAGCGTCTTCAGTCACCGTTTACTACTTTGCAAATCACCAGTGTCTTTAATTATTATTCTCAAGTTCCTGGAATCATCAGCGTCTTCAGTCACCATTTACTACTCTGTAAACCACCAGTGTCTTTAACCATTATTCTTAAGTTCCTTAACTCATCAGCATCTTCAGTCACCATTTACAAGTCTGCAAATCACCAGTGTCTTAAATCATCATTCACAAGTTCCTTAACTCATCAGCACCTTTAGTCACCGTTCACAAGTTTACAAATCATCAGTGTCATCCTGTGTTCCAGTTACAGTGCAATCCTGCAACCCTGGTACGTGCATACTCTACCACAGTCTACATCATTCTCATGTACTCAGTTTCCTGGCATCCCTTGTCCCCTCAGTTTTCCCTTTGTGTTCTCTAGTTATTCCTGCTTTATATTTATTGTTTACAGTTGTACGTTGCTTTAATAAACTAGTTATTATTCCGTGAACCTCAGTCCCTGCTAATATGTTTTCACACTGGGAGATCCAAACGAATTCTGACAGGATGTATGTATTAAATGTCTTTGTGCCATATAGCCTAAATAACATGTATAGTACTCTGTATTTTCCACCTTGCGATGTGTTAATGTTGTTAATTACTTGCCTCATATCCCGTTTGTAAGCTTATGCGGGATGGCTACTTTAGTTTGTATTATGTAACCAGGCTTGGACTGGCCCACAGGGGTACAGGGGAAACCACCGGTGGGCCCCACTGCCTGGGGGCCCACCTTCTGCTCTAAGGATCAGGCTCTAGACTGTGCACTTGAATTATACATTATACATATGTTACCTTATACAGGACTTTGGTGTATTTTCTACAGTGCATTGCTGTTATTAATCTGTTATTAATCTGGTACATTATCATGCATGCAGCAGCTGAATTTACTGTATATATTTATGAAGGGGCCCAGACATTGCACTCTGTAATGGTTAGTCAAACCAATGAGGTGGCAGGCCATACATCCTCTGTGGACTGGCCACATCCCTAAACATGGGCCCCTACCACTGCATTCGCCCGGTGGGCCCTACATGCCCCAGTCCGACACTGTATGTAACACATTTTTTGTAACATATTACTAGTTTTAATTTTAAACTGTGCATTATTTATGTAATATATATCATGCAGTCAGCATTCAGTATTTAATGAAGGAACTGTTTTATTGTGGGGGTAGTGAATGGTTTATGACCGGTGGACACACCCACAATCAGTGACGGATAGGATTGAAACCAGGACCGGAAAACCAGTCAGCACATCCTGATGAAGGAGATAGCTCCGAAACGCATTGATGTGCTGGATGGAGCCGGAGGAGTGACTATCGCGCTGACTGCTCTCCATTTGCCTGAGGCTGTTGCCGATCCACTTGACCCAGGACACCTGGGAAGTCCTGAGTCGTCACGCACAGCCTCCTCCTAGAGAGGGTATGTTAGACGCACTGCCGGCCAAGTTTGTTTTTTTAAAATACCGCACAAAGGGTGCTGCTGTATTTTAATCAATAAATGTACTTCGCTTTGTGATACATACTTTCTCTTCTGGCATTGTCTGTGTCCTACGCATGGATGAGATTCAGCGGGGTTACCACAAAGAACACACTTGCTAAGGGGTCTATTCATGAAGCAGTGAAGAGTGGAGAAGTGAGCCTGTGGAGAAGTTGCCCATGGCAGCCAATCAGCTGCTCCATAAAATTGTACAGTATGCAAATTATAAATGTTACTGCAATGCTGATTGGTTGCCATGGGCAACTTCTCCACTGGCTCACTTCTCCACACTTGTCACTGCTTCATGAATAGACCCCTAAGTGACACACTGTACCTGTCGGGCTGCCCATAACACGATGCAGGAGACTAAGTGGTGACTGAGAGGAGAGGTTCGCCATTGACTAGAAAGGATACCTTTACGAGCACGAACCGAGGGGGTTATATTGTAAGTGTAACTGTTATTTGGATTATGAGGTGCACTGAAAAACCCATGGGAGTTTAATATCAAAGACCCTAAAGATAACTACACTAATTATTAATTATTGTCACACAAAAAGTAATTTATTGTACAACTCCAGCACTGAGTTTACCACTATATAAATATATGCAACTTTGGTTTGGGTGTGGTATACACCTGTGGTTAAGCACAGCTGCAGGACTTGAAGAGTGCTAGTTTAAGAGAAATATTGTTTGTATCCCAACCTGAAAGTGTTCAGGATAGACAATACTGGTATTTTTAACATGACGAATTTTGCTGATTCCCAGATGGATCACTGATCATTGATGGGTGCCAATGGGCGGTTCCGATCACCCAGTTTGGGTAGAAATAATTGTAATTTCTTGTTGCTATCTGTACATCTGTCAGATACGATACCATTGCATATGACAGCCCTTTGATTTAATAGAGCTGCTCCATTGTATATTGTTTTTTATCTTTATTGACATGCAAACTTCTTTTTAATACTTTTTAAAATCTGTTTTAGAATTTGACATATATAACTGAATTTCTTCAAGAAAAGTGCGCCCACACAAGAGTCTACTGTCTTCAAGAAAGACAGAACTCGGAAGAGCCGGTACGATCTGGGGTTGAAGTCTTGAGCCCAACACCACCTAAAGTAGGTCCTACAAATCCTGTGATAAATCTGGACATTTAGCATGGTATGAATGACGACCTCGAGAATTCCTTAGCTCTCAGGACAGATGTCTCAAGAGTCATCCTGTCAAAGTGAGATGGCCCAGATCCATATAGTGGCAAGGGCCCTGAGTTAGAAGTTCTGGCCTTAGAGGAAAACAATGCGGAGCGTCAATGGAGAGGCCTAAAAGATCTGTGTACCAAGTCTGTTGCAGCCAATCTGGAGCCTCTAGGATCACTGTGCCTCCCTCCAACTTCAACTTGCAGAGGAACCGCATAATCAGTGAGATTGGAGGAAAGATGTACATGAGGGGGATAGTCCACCAAACTGTTAGGGTGCCCATCAGAAGCACTTTGGGATCCTTGGTGTGCAAGCAGTACCTCGTCAACTTGTGGTTGTGAAAAGACGCCATCATGTCAATGTTCGGCAAAGCCCAGCAGAGGACCATGAGCTGAAAGATGTCCGGGGGCAGTGACCACTCTCCCAAGTTGACATCCTGACAGCTTGGGAAGTCTGCCTCTTAATTTTGGACCCTGGGAGTGTAAACTGCCGACAGAGCTGGAAGATGATGCTCTGCCCACTAAAGAATAACACTAACCTCCTTCATGGCATGTCGACTGCAAATGCTACCCTGTTTGTTTATGTAGACAATGGCTGTCGCATTGTTGGACTGCACCTGGACTGGTCAATGTTGGAGGTGTGTCAGAGCTAGGCAAAAAGCTCTGTAGACTGCGTGTAGCTCCAGAATATTGATTGGTAGCCAGCTGTCCTCAACCATCTAACAATATTAAAGTGTCACTGCCCTCTACCCCCGATGACTTGTGCTGGTGGTGAGCAGGACCTACTCCTGGATCCAAAAGTGTTGGCCTTTGTCCAAGTGAGACCGGTGGAGCCACCACAAGCGAGAGTGAAGGACATCTCTCTCTCTCGAGAGAGAGAGAGAGAGAGAGAGAGAGAATCATCTGTGACCTGATCTGCAGATGGGACTTGTTCCAGCAGGTAAGAATCTCCATTTACAGAGGACAAGAGTGAAGCTGGACATAATCTTCCATGTTGAAGGTGGAGATTAGAGAGCCCAGGATCTCCATGCAAGAGTGTATTGGCCCTCGACAGTGAGAGTCAATACACTCTTGCATGAGTGAATTTTGGACTGAAAGGTCTGAAGCCTGTCCAAGGAAAGGAACACCCTCTGGTATGGGTCCCAAAGGTAAAATCTCCCAAGACAGAGACAAGGTGGATTTTTGCCAGTTGATAAACCACCTGTGAGACTGAAGGAGGTCCACCGTGAGATGAATGTGATCCCTGAATTCATCTGGTGACTGGGCCAGGAGAAGAAGGTCATCCAGATAAGGTAGGATTCTGACTCCTCTGTGTCAAAGATCTACTGCCATGACCGGCATGACTTTCGTGAAAACACGAGAGTCCAACTGGCAATGCCTGAAAGTGTTCCCCCTGTACTGCAAACCTGTGGAAGCGCTGATGACTGACCCGGATGGGAATATGCAAATTGGCATCCTGGATAGCTAAGGGTGCCATGAAGTCCCCCTGTTCCAAAGCCAGAATGATGGAACAAAAGTGACTCTATATGGAACTTCGGAACACAAAAGTACCTGTTGAGCAACTTCAAATTAAGGATGGGCCTGATTGAACCATCAGGCTTCTGAACCAGGAAGGGGTTGGTATAGAAACCCGTGCCTCTATGAAACGTGGGAACTGGGATGATGACCTCTTAGGTGAGGACCGCCCCATCATATGGCAAGCTTATCAACTGGCTTGGTGGCAGAGCATCTGGTAGACCAGGTCTGTTTACCCCTGGACTTGAAAATTTTGGAGAAAGAACCCTGGAATCTGGAAAAAGGCTGTCCCTTGGAATTCCCCTGTGGACAAAGGATGCGAAAATTAGAATTTTTCACGACCTATGGGTGACTGCAAAAGGAAGGAAAACAGTCTTGGCTGCCACTACTGTGGACACGATCTTTTCCAATTCAGGACCAAAAAGGACCTCCCCTGATAATGGAGAAACTCAAGGACCTCCTTAGAATCTGCATCAGTGAGCCAGAGGGCTCTCCTGGCTGCCTCAGCAGAAGCAGACACTTTAGAGGTTAGGATACCTGTGTCAACCACTGCCTTGCCAAGGTAAGAGTCTGCCTCTCTGATATGCTCCACTAGAGACAATAATTTCATACTGTGGGTACCAGAACTGAGACCATCCTCCAAGGCATTTGCCCAGCATCTGATGGCCTTAGCCACCCCAAGCAGACATGAGGGCTGGGTGTGCAGTATCATCCACATTAGAATAAATTGCCTTCAGGAGTTCTCTAGCTTCCTATCCATTGGATCCTTAAGGGATGCAGTATTAGGGATAGGGAGGGTAGTAAATTTTACTAGCCAGGCAATGTGAGCATCTACCAGAGGAGGAAAATCCTAGTTGGCGGTATTCACAGCTGGGAGCAGGTAAATTGCAGCAGTGCACTCAGACACCTGGAAGAGCCGTTTAGGGTGAGCCCATTCCTCCTCCAGGAGGTCCTCAAGTTAAGTAGAAGAAGGGAACTCGGGGGCTACATTCTTTTGATGCTTAAATACCGGGGTGCTAGACTTATAGGTCTGCTCCAAGTCTTTTGCCTTAATCAGGGTCTCCACATCAAACTGTGGTAGAGAGTCCTCGAAAATAGAGGAGGTCTCAGCATCCGAGGTAATAGAAACATTATCCTTGTGACCTGAGGAAACCTCCAAGTCTAAGTAATAACCAGACAGGGGCATAGAGCTATCTCGCTTGGTAGGCTGGTGTTTGGATTAGCGGTCCCAGACTAGCATCTGCTGAAAAGATGCTGACACCTGCGAGATCCCCTGCACTGACTGAGTAAAGAACTGGAGCCATGGAGGTTCTGCTGCAAATCACCCTGAGAAGTTAGAATGCTGGTAGCATGGCACGCACCTGTAGGTAAACTAGTAAGGTGGAGAGGGACTGAGGGTTGCAAGCTGATTCACTAACTACGATACTACCTGTGACAGTGCGGAAGAAAATGCCAGTTCCTGACTGGAAGCTGTGGCCAAAGGGACCTCCGTTGCATGGCTGTGAAACACTGGATGCATAGACCATCGTGGTCCTGAACCTGAGGAGAAAAAACTTCAGCACAGGTCCTACAGTTACGCAACTCAGGAGTGCCCACCTCCCCAGGTGCTCTGCTCTTGGAAGACATATTAATGCAATTCCAAGAAAGCCCTTGGGAAGGATGCAGTTTCCCACCCCAAAACAATTATGATGACTGGTACAAGATAAGAGATCTTTATCTGTCCCCTGCACATAAGTTTCTCCTTCTCCCCTTTCCCTGGATGAAGTTAGGTCAACTTCAAGACACAGTTTAGCAGCCATGTTGTGCCATGCAAGGGTCATTCATACACTTACCAATGGTACAATTTCGATATTGCTGACTGCGTGTAAATATCACATCTTTGTCATAAGATGAAATGACAGTGCCAAGTCCACAAAGAGGAACTCTAAGACCATTGCGTGACAAGTATCCTTTACAAACTAGTAAAATGGCCCAGGGTTGAGAGACCAACATTGATGTTCCTCAGTCCAATCATTAATAACAATGTCAGAAACACAATTACTGTGCATTCCTCCCAACCTTTCATCCAAATTTGTGGAGGTTTGGGAGTAATTCACAAATATTTTTCTAGTTGAAATGTTCATCAGGGGCATGGCCAAGTCAACTATGATGCGACAACAACCCCCGCAGACAAGCCCTTCCCAGTGGTGGAACATGTAAGCGGTGGGCCCAGGTGCAAAAATATAATTTGGGTCCACCTCCTCCACCCCAACCAAAGTTCACAATATGCCACATGGCAGTGGGTGAAAAGCATAAGGCAGGTAGGGGGGCAGATGTTGACATAGAGAGGCAGAGGGTGACAATGGAAGGCAAATGGAGGCAGAGGGTGACAGGGGGAGGCAGTGGGTGATAACAGAATGACGAGTAAAGGCAGTGGGTGACATGGGTACAAGCACAATGTCTTGTGTGATGTGGCAAACAAGGAGCATGTACCTTGTGCTTTCCTCAGCTTGGCACCCAGACTATTTTGAGCAATATCTGATTAATAGCCCAGTGCAGAGAGATAGGGTGGACCCCACTGCCTAAGGGACCTGTCCCTTACCTTAGAGAGGCAGGGCTGACCTTGTGTGTGCCAGACTGATAGAGGAGTCCTGCCACCTATCAGCGCTGATCATCACAGCCACATGCTGCCTCTAATTAAAAGACAGCTGTACATTTTTTTCTGATTCACTGCTGCCTGTGAATTAAAGGCAGCTCACCAATGGTGTAACTGGCACTGTCAAGGTCTGCCTGACTGGGTGCCAACGAAAAAGAGAATACACTGCTGTGAATGTAAAAATCAATTGTGTTACTGATCCTTCATTCACTGCTATAGTGTGGAAAGCCGCTTCAGTGTTAGATGGAGAGATACGGGTGTTGCAGCAGTGGGAGCCGTGCTGTAAATTGGTGCACCTGCTGCACCAATGGTAGTTCCGCCTCTGCTTATATTTAAAATTGGATCAGAGTTGGGAGGTAAGCACTTAAGTAAACAATACACTGCTGGAAATTGGTAAAGGTTACATTACTTTCTCTAAAACTGTTTGTCACTACATGACTACAGGGATTGATCAGGGCTGAGAACAGGTTTGATCAGGGCTGAGAATAGGTAAATGCCCAGCCAGTCAAAGCAGGGTGCAGATCTGCTCCTCCTCCCTAATGATCTTACTAGTTTCTCTTCTACTTCATATCGCCCCTTATGGTCTTCTCAACCCCACAATACCATATTACATATCGCTTTATCTCCCATGATTGAATCACCTACCACCCAGGATCTGCATAAAAGGCGGACAGAGTTCTGCATTCCCCATGGCTCTGCAGATCAGGTAGTAAGATATTCCTTTAATATGTGTGGGGGCATCAGTGTTATGTGTGTGAGGTATAGTAATGTAGTGTTTGTGGCAGCAATATTAATCTAGTGTGTGTGGAGGAGGGTATTATTTTAATGTAGTGGTACTATTTATGTAATATTGGGGCTGATGGAGGATATTAAGTTAATATAAAAGGCTGTATTAATTTATTGTGTATGGGAAGTGTATTATTGTAATTTTAAAGATATTCTAGTGATAGATCAGCAGATGGACACTAGGGGGGATATTCAATTACCCCAGATGAGACATCGGGAGTAAAAAAAAACTATGTTTCTTCGGGTTTTGCATTCGGGCTATTTGATTTAATCGGCCGGCAAAAAGTGAATTTTCACCTGAAAACACACAGGTTCAGTGAAACCTGTGTGTTTACGGATGAAATAGCCGCTGCTATCGGGGATTTTGCTTCTCCTGCCGGAGGCAGGTGAAGCAAAATCCCTGATAAGCCGCAGCACGCGCTAGCTTATCGGGGCTAATTAGATAGGCTCCCCCTCCCCCCTCGGCAATACATTACACCCGACAGCATGTCCGGGTGATTGAATATTCCCTAATAATTTAATATGTGATAGGTTAAGCAGGGCCGAAACTAGGATTTTTGTTACCCGGGGCAAGGCAGTAACTTGGCGCCCCCCTCCCGCGGCATAACTACAGACTGACTTTTCATGAAATATTACATTATGCCACATAGGGTACCCCATACATCACAGTGTCCCTATATTATGCCATAGTGTCCCAATATTATGCCAGTGTTCCCACATAATATCCCACACAAGGTCCCCCCACATTATGCAGGCAGTGTCCCCACATTATGGCACACAACGTCCCCATATAATGGCACACAGCATCCCCATATTATTGCACATAGCGTACCCATATAATGCCACACAGTGTCCCCACATTATAGCACACAACATCCCCACATTATGCCACACAGCGTCCCTACATTATGGCACACAGTGTCCCCACATTATGGCACAGAACGTTCCCATACAATGCCACACAGTGTCCCTACATTATGCCACACAGCATCCCCAACTTATGGCACACAGCGTCCCCACATAATGCCACAGTGTCCCCAAATTATGTCACACAGCGTCCCCATATAATGCCACACAGTGTCACCACATATAATGCCACACAGCATCCCCATATAATGCCACACAGTGTCCCCACATTATGTCACACAGCGTCCCCATATAATGTCACACAGTGTCCCCACATATAATGCCGCACAGAGTCCCCACATATAAGGCCGCACAGTGTCCCCACATATAAGGCCACACAGCATTCCCATATTATGGCACACAGTGTCCCCACATAATGCCACAGTGTCCCCACATTATGTCACACAGCGTTCCCATATAATGTCACACAGTGTCTCCACATATAATGCCGCACACTGTCCCCACATATAATGTCACACAGTGTCCCCACATATAATGCCACACAACATCCCCATATTATGGAACACAGTGTCCCCACATGTGCCACACAGCATCCCAATATTATGCCATAGTGTCCCCAACTTATACCATACACAGTGTCCCCATAAAATGTAATGCAACAGTTAATGGCAGCAGCTTGATGCTTGACTGACCTCAGGGACAGTGAGGTGATAATAAAGTCCCTTATCTGGCTGCAGTGTGTGGGCTGACTGACTGCACCTATCTGATGGACGTGCAGAGCCAGCCTGAAGTGCAGATTCCCAGCCAGCGTGTGTGTGTGGGGGGAGGGATTGAAGTCTCTGTAGTCAGCGTGGTCTCTGGCCGGAAGTATAGGGTCCCGGCCGGCGGGTGGAGGGAGGGAGGCGTGGCATGCTGACAACTCCGTAGTCTGTCAGTGTGCAACTGTAGCTTGTATGCGCGCAGCTCTTCGTGTCCGTGATTACCAGCGGGCGGACAGAAAGTGGAGCAGAAGTTTTAATTAAGCTTTAAGTCGCCCCCTAGAGTCCGTCGCCCGGGGCACGCGCGCGCCCCGCCCAGTTGCGGACCTGGGTTAAGGGAAAGAAGGCCTATATATTAGTGTGAATGCTGGTATTTTAGTGTTATGGCTGGTTGGAGGGAACAAAGCATATGTTTTAAATGTTGGTGTTATTGATTTCATGCTGAGGCTGATTGGAGATTATAAATTATTTTTATGACATGCCTCTTAGATGAGGCACTACACGTTTCGCGCTGATAGGTATTTCTTTCACAATCTCCCTGAAATGCTTTTTTGAAAGTAAGCAAGTATATAGTACCTATCCCTTTTCTAAGTAGGGCCCCAAAATTGCAGGATCCAGCAGCAGATAACCATAGCGGCAGGAACAGGTGCAACAAAGCAGCACAGTGTACTAACCAGACCTGGCTAATCTGGATTTTTTTCTTACAAATACATTCCCCACTTTCCCCTTATCACAAATGTTCCCCCACCCTCCCTCACATTGCCACATGCTCTATGAATAACACTCATATCTCCCATTTCCACATATAATAAGTAACATAATTTGGACTGAGATAGTGGCACATTACCCCAGCTGACAATTTTTCTTATCACAAATATAATGCTTCGAAAACTTGTGGATATGGTTGGCAAATGACAATCGATGAGATGTCAAATGTCATCACACCAAAACATGGCTGTTTTAACCACCTACTGAACTAGCATCTTTATTCATCTTCTTGGCCCACTGAGCTTAACTGTCAGTACTGTGGCCATGTCTACTTGGCTGCTGGTCAAGCTGAGCCCAACTGTCAGTATCCTGGGTCTGGTGTCAAAGCTATAAAGACTGTCTAGTCTTTATAGCTGAACTTTAGGATTTTAGGACTCTGAAATCACCCCCATTTTGTGTCATCTCTTCTAGGGGTGGACTGTTCCACTCTGGGTAATCCTACGCTGTGAGCCCAAGAGCTCTTGCAGCACTTGGTACCTTGTGAGGGTGGAATACACAACCCTTGGAAGTCATTACCCAAAATGCCTACACAAATCATGCATTATGCTTTCTGTGTGCTCAAGGTTTTCTTTTATGTCTGTGTTTTTTATCTATTGCTTTATTACATAGATCCGCTGTATTATGTGCATTGTTTTTGATGTCTGTAAATCGCCTTGAGTCCTGTTGGAGAAAGAGAGCGCTATATAAATAAAATTATTATTATTAATCCCAGCTAGGGGATGATAAAGTAGCCTCTACCTACTCAATATTTCTGCACAAAGGGGGACATTCCGAGATGATCGTAGCTGTGCTAAATTTAGCACAGCTACGATCATTCACACTGACATGCGGGGGGACGCCCAGCACAGGGCTATCCAGCCTCGCATGTCAGTGCCGGCCCCACCACAGAAGTGCAAAGGCATCGCACAGCGGCGATGCCTTTGTACTTCAAGAGTAGCTCCCGACCACCGCAGCTTTAGCGTGCTGGCCGGGAGCTACTCATCGCTTCCCGGCCCGCAGCGGCTGTGTGTGATGTCACGCAGCCGCTGCGGCCCCCCCCCCCCTTTTGGTCCGGCCATGCCTGCATTGGCCGGACCGCACCCACGAAATGGCGGCCAAGCGACGCCGTTCCGCCCCCCCCACCCCCCACCCAGCGACCGCCTATGCCTGTCAATCAGGCAGAGGAAATCGTAGCGGCCCGATGGCCTTCGGCCATCTGGTATGCACCCGCGCACTGCGGCGCCGGCACATGCGCAGTTCTGACCCGATCGCACCGCCGCGATAAACTGCGGCTTGCAATCGGTTCAGAATGACCCCCAAAGTTGGATCAGTTGTTCCTCCCCACTCTTTCACATCACTCCACAGTGCAATTAAACCACTTTTTTTATCCTACAAAAGTTTTTCAACACATTTCTGTCTGAACTACTCTCTGCAGCATCCCGTTTCTGAAACTCCTATTTTTATTTTTCCTTCACGAAATCCCTCCTTGTTAAACTGTTAAACTGTACTCACAAAATGTTTTGTTTCCTGTGCCCACTGCACTCACTTGCCTACTTAAGCAAAAACAAACCACACATCCACAAATCTATTTCTATGTCCATTTTCTCTTATGTCCTAGAGGATGCTGGGGTACATATTAGTACCATGGGGTAAAGACGGGTCCACTAGGAGCCACTGGTACTTAAAGAGTTTGAGAGTGTGGGCTGGCTCCTCCCTCTATGCCCCTCCTACCAGACTCAGTTTAGAAAATGTGCTCGGAGGAGTCGGTCACAGCTAGGGGAGCTCCTAGAGATTCTTTAGTTTTATTGTTTTCTAAGAGTTAGTTAAGGCACAGGGAGGCTGCTGACAACAGCCTCCCTACTTCGAGGGACTAAGGGGGGAGTAGTGTCCGGCCTGAGGGGTCTGAGCCACTATCTCCGCTGACAGGACATTAGCTCCTGAGGGATGTGTTAAACATTACTGACACGCCACCTGTGCAGGCTTACCTCACTGACCATAAGAAAGCCTTGAGGAGGATAGGAAAAAATGGGAAAAACGAACTCATAATTGATGCATCTGTTTCCAGACTGTCTAAAAAGGTGGTTTTACCTGTCCCTAGATCTACCGCATTAAAAGAACCGGCTGATCGTAAGATTGACGCTACGCTCAAATCCATTTACACTGCTTCAGGAGTGGCGTTAAGGCCCACTATTGCCTGTGCATGGATTTCTAAAGCCATAGTAAAGTGGTCAGGCACATTACTAGAGGATTTGAATACAATGGATAGAAGTGACATTGAATTGTTTCTACGTAACATACAGGATTCTGCGAGGTTCATGGTGTAATCCATAAAGGACTTGGGTATGTTAACTGCACGGATATCTTCCATGTCGGTATCAGCTCGCAGGGGACTCTGGCTACGCCAATGGTCTGCAGACCCAGAATCCAGGAGAAGTGAGGATAACCTACCCTACGCAGGTCAGACTCTATTTGGGGAAGCATTGGATGCGTCGATTTCCACGGCAACTGCGGGTAAGTCACCTTTCCTTCCCTCTGCTACGCGTCCTATGCAGAAACCTTTTTCTTCAGCTGCCTCGAGGTCCTTTCAGACCGCTAGGGCAAAAAAGTCCAAGCCTCCTACCACCTTCTTTAGAGGGAGTCATGCAAAATCCAAAAAGCCTGCTCTCGCAGGCTCCCAGGACCAGAAACCTGCTTCTGGTTCCTCAAAATCCTCAGCATGACGGTGGACCGCACAGCCTGGAGGAGGGTTTGGTGGGTGCAAGACTCAGACGTTTTTAGACACGTCTGGGTGTCGTTCAGCCTGGATCCCTGAGTACAGGATTTTGTGTCCCAGGGGTACAGACTGGAGTTTCAAGAACTCCCGCCTCACCAATTCTTCAAATCAGGCTTGCCAGCCTTGCTGACAGACAGGGCTATCCTACAGGAAGCCATCCTAAAATTAGAAAAGTCACAGTTCATTATTCCAGCTCCACCTCATATGCAAAACAAGGGTTATTATTCAAACCTTTTCGTGGTACCGAAACCGGATGGTTCGGTCAGACCGATTTTGAACTTGAAATCGCTGAACCCTTACCTCAAGGTCTTCAAATTCAAAATGGAGTCTCTCAGGGCAGTGATCTCAGGTCTGCAGGAAGGAGAGTTTCTGGTATCCCTGGATATCAAGGATGCATACCTCCACATCCCGATTTGGCTGCCGCACCAGTTTTATCTCAGATTTGCACTGTTAGACCGTCACTATCAATTTCAGGCACTGCCATTCGGCCTCTCCACAGCACCGAGGGTGTTCACCAAGGTGATGGCAGAGATGATGGTTCTCCTCCGCAGACAGGGGGTGAACATAATCCCATATCTGGATGATCTGCTGATAAAGGCATTGTCCAGGGGGACGTTGTTGCAGTCCATTGTTCTCACGACTCAGGGAACATGGTTGGATCCTGAACCTTCCAAAATCACATTTGGAGATGACAAGGAGATTGTCTTTTCTGGGAATGATCCTCGACACGGAAATGCAGAGGGTGTTTCTGCCAGAGGAGAAAGCATTGGTGATTCAAACAATGGTCCGGGACGTCCTGAAGCCAGCCCAGGTATCGGTTCATCAGTACATTCGCCTTCTAGGGAAGATGGTTGCTTATTACGAGGCTCTATAGTACAGAAGGTTTCGTGCTCGGTCCTTCCAACTGGATCTCCTGAACAAGTGGTCGGGATCTCATCTACACATGCACAAGAGAATACGTCTGTCGCCGAAAGCCAGGATCTCACTCCTCTGGTGGCTGCAACTACCTCACCTTCTGGAGGGCTGCAGGTTCGGGATTCAGGACTGGACCCTTCTAACCACGAATGCAATTCTCCGGGGCTGGGGTGCAGTCACTCAGTGGGAAACCTTCCAAGGAAGGTGGTCAAGCCTGGAATCCAGTCTTCCAATAAACATTCTGGAACTAAGAGCCGTCTACAACGGTCTTCTCCAAGTGGCTCATCTTCGGCGAGATCGAGAACGAGCCATTCAAGTGCAGTCGGACAATGTAACGACAGTGGCTTACATAAACCGACAGGGCGGAATGAAGAGCAGAGCTACGATGTTAGAGGTAACAAGAATCATCCTCTGGGCAGAAAAATACGCGTTGGCGCTGTCAGCAATCTTCATTCTGGGAGTAGACAACTGGGAAGTGGACTTCTTCTGCAGACACGATCTCCATCCAGGAGAGTGGGGCCTCCATCCGGAGGTATTCAAGGAGATGACAGATCTTTGGGGAGTACCTCAAATAGAAATGATGGACTCCCATCTCAACAAGAAGCTTCGGAGGTATTGCTCCAGGTCAAGGGACCCGCAAGCCGTGGCAGTGGATGCCTTGGTGTCTCCGTGGGTGTTCCAGTCGTTGTACGTGTTTCCTCCACTTCCACTCATTCCAAGAGTTCTAAAACTCATAAGGAGAACAAGAGTTCAGGCAATCCTCATTGCTCCGGACTGGAAGGGCTTGGTACGTGGATCTTCTGGGTCTTCTGCTGGAAGATCCGAGGCCTCTTCCTCTTTGGGAGGACATACTGCAACAGGGGCCATTCGCTTATCAAGACTTACCGTGGCTACGTTTGATGGCATGGAAGTTGAACGCCAGATATTAGCTCGGAAGGGCATTCCGAACAAGGATATTCCTACCCTGATACAGGCTAGGACAGGAGTAACGTCTAAACATTACCATCGCATTTGGAAAAAGTATGTATCTTGGTGTGAGTCCAAGAATTTTCCTACAGTGGAGTTTCAACTAGGACGGTTTCTCCTCTTCCTGCAAGCAGGTGTGGATATGGGCCTGAGATTGGAATCCGTAAAGGTCTTTATTTCGGCCCTATCCATTTTCTTCCAGAAACAACTGGCTTCCCTCCCTGAGGTTCAGACTTTCTTGAAAGGGGTTCTGCACATACAGCCTCCCTTTGTGCCGCCTATGGCACCCTGGGATCTTAATGTGGTGTTACAGTTCCTTCAATCAGATTGGTTTGAGCCTCTACAGGAGGTTGAGGTCAAGTTTCTCACAGGGAAGGCTGTCACTTTGTTGGCCTTAGCTTCTGCTAGACGTGTGTCAGAGCTGGGGGCTTTGTCTTATAAAAGCCCCTACTTGATCTTCCACGAAGATAGAGCTGAACTCCAGACCCGTCAACAGTTTCTTCCTAAGGTTGTGTCGGCTTTTCATATCAACCAGCCTATTGTGGTGCCAGTTGCTACTGACCCCTCTATTACTTTAAAGTCCTTAGATCTTCAGAGCCCTTACAACATCCATGTGAAGAGGACTGCTTGTTACAGAAAATCGGACTCTCTGTTTGTCCTGTATGATCCCAAGAAAATTGGGTGTCCTGCTTCTAAGCAGACTATCTCTCGCTGGCTCAGGTTCACTATTCAGCATGCGTATTCTACGGCAGGCTTGCTGTGTCCAAGATCTGTTAAGGCCCACTCTACTCGTAAGGTGGGTTCTTCCTGGGCAGCTGCCCTGGGTGTCACGGCTTTACAACTTTGCCGTGCAGCTACTTGGTCTGGGTCGAACACATTTGCTAAGTTCACCTCCAGTTCAGTTCCAGTCTGGTCCAGGTTCAGTTCCAGTCTGCTCCAGTATTCAGTTGATTCCACTCCAGTTCAATATTCAAGTCCTGTCCCAGTCAGACACTAGTAGTAACCCAATGTCCAGTCAATTCCAAGTTATTACAGCAGGGCTGCCTGATTCTGTGTCCACTGACTATCCTGATGGATCTGGACAGGGCAGATCCTGACAGGCTGTTGGTAATAATATCAACCAAAGCAGAGCCTCATGCAAGTCCCCATAATTGTGTCACCCTCTTTGTGGAATACACAACCCTTGGAAGTTATTACCCAAAATACCTGCACCAATCCTGCGTTATGTTTTCTGTGGGCTTAAGGTTTTTCTTTTATGTCTGTGTTGCTTATCTATTGTTGTATTACTCAAATCATCTGTATCATGTGCATTGTTTTTGATGTCTGTAAAGCGCCTTGAGTCCTGTTGGAGAAAGAGCGCTATATAAATAAAATTATTATTATTATTATTATTTGTACATCCCTAAAACTTCCTTCCACCTTGTACCAATCCTTCCACCCATATCCATATATTTCCAATACCATACTTTCTTCTTTCCTGTGCAGTTAGGTTATGCAAGATCCGTTATAACAAACTTGTATACAACCATGATCTTTTCATTTTAAACCACCTCAACCTCAATGCAATTAAACAAACCTGCAGTGTCCTTTGATGCTACATTCACTACAACTTTCTCCCAGAGGGGACTCTACTTCAGCCAAGCTGGACCTAGCAGGCATACTACTTTCTCCATTTTGCACTTTCCAAATCATACTCCTACAACCTTCCCTGTCTTTCTCTTCCATTAAAGTCCCCAATACAGTATGTATGTTTGTTTTGTTTGTATGTATCACCTTCTAGGTCCAATTTCCCAATTACTTCACAACTTTGCTGCCTGGCTCACATATGTCCTATGCTTTTATCTGCTTACACTCATACTAGGTGATTTCAACATTTCTATTAAAATCTCCTCCTCTACTGCTGCACACAATTTATTTCAATATACTTTCTCCTTTGGTCTTTTCTCAGTGGACTTCAGCCATCCACAGACTGTGACCAAGACATCTTTGACTTAACCTTCTCCCACTTCTGTTCCATCTCTAGTTTCTGAAAGCTTTGTCTTCCTGCATAGTCAACAACTGGAGAAAATAGGATTTTAATACCTACCGGTAAATCCTTTTGTCTTAGTCCGTAGAGGATGCCTGGGACTCCAAAAGGACCATGGGGTATAGACGGGATCCGCAGGAGACATGGGCACACTATAAGACTTTGAATGGGTGTGAACTGGCTCCTCCCTCTATGCCCCTCCTCCAGACCTCCGTTATAGGAACTGTGACCAGAGGAGACGGACATTTCGAGGAAAAGGATTTTGTTAAACTAAGGGTGAGATACATACCAGCTCACACCACACCACAAAACATGGCATTTAACTAAACCCAGTTAACAGTGTGAACCAAACAGATCAGCAACAGTCTGACCCTTACCAACACAACCTTTGTTTAACACAAGCAATAACTATATATAATTACTGCAGATAGAGTCCGCACTGGGACGGGTGCCCAGCATCCTCTACGGACTAAGAGAAAAGGATTTACCGGTAGGTATTAAAATCCTATTTTCTCCTTCGTCCTAGAGGATGCTGGGGACTCCAAAAGGACCATGGGCTTTATACCAAAGCTCCAAACCGGGCGGGAGAGTGCGGATGACTCTGCAGCACCGATTGAGCAAACATGAGGTCCTCATCAGCCAGGGTATCAAACTTGTAGAACTTTGCAAAAGTGTTTGACCCCGACCAAGTAGCTGCTCGGCAAAGCTGTAATGCCGAGACGCCGCGGGCAGCCGCCCAAGATGAGCCCACCTTCCTAGTGGAATGGGCCTTCGCCAATTTCAGTAATGGCAATCCAGCCGTAGAATGAGCCTGCTGAATCATATTACAGATCCAGCGTGCAATAGTCTGCTTAGAAGCAGGAGCGCCAACGTTGTTGGCCGCATACAGGACAAACAGCGCCTCTGTTTTTCTCACCCGAGCCGTTCTGGGTACATAAATTTTCAAAGCCCTGACCACATCTAGAGACTTTGAATCAGCCAAGGCTGCAGTAGCCACAGGCACCACAAGAGGTTGGTTCATGTGAAATGAAGAAACCACCTTTGGTAGAAATTGTTGATGAGTTCTCAACTCCGCTCTATCCTCATGGAAAATCAGATAGGGGCTTTTGTGAGACAAAGCCGCCAATTCGGACACCCGCCTTGCGGATGCCAAGGCCAATAGCATGACCACTTTCCAAATGAGAAATTTCAACTCAACCTTTTGTAAAGGTTCAAACCAATGTGATGTAAGGAACTGTAACATGTTACATTCATGATGCTCAGAACTAGAAAGATGTTGCAAAGTGAGTCCAGAGCACCAGGACGTGACGCTGAAATAGGGAGGGAACGGGAATAGCCCCTAGCACCCTACCTCCGTTGTTTTTACCCGTGTGTTCAGTTCACGCCTGAGTGACTATGGTTTCTTGGGCCCACGGCAGCCGCGTTTGAAGGGCGGATTAGGTCTGCCCAACTCCGATGCCCCCAGGTCTTAGAGTGAGACAAAGCGTGAACCGAGACAGGATAATAACAAGGGGACCTCTAACTAAAGCAAACAGAAGCTAGGGGCTACTAACTACCCTAAAACTAAATATATGTGCGGCACGCCGCCAAAGGAAAAGAACAACAAAATATATCACTGTCCACTCCCCCACACGGCACCGCCGAGTTCCGGGGAGGACCGTGAAAAGCGGAAACCTCCGCAAAAACCACCAATACAAAAAGTACCAAAAGGACTAAGCGGCCTAGGCCGCAACACGCGGCAGAAGCCACTACTCACGAAACCGGGAGAGAACCCCAACAAACGAGAACCCCCAGATGACTGCAACAGGTTCACTTGAACAGGAAGGATTCCCAGGACCGGCTTCAGAACTCCAGGACTCAGGAGCACAGAGAGCAGGATCGACCAGATACAGCTGACCAGGAACAGACGTTACAAGGCAGGAACAGCATACAGGAAGCTATCACCGGCGTCTGTGCCAGGTAGTGAGGGAGAATATAACAGGGAGCCCTCCAATAGCTGCAGGGAAGCTTAATTAGTAATGTCGTGCAGCTGCCCTGCTACACGACCAGAGCTAACAGGTGTATTGATTGATAGGAAGCAACGGGGAACGCGGTTCGTCTGTGGCGTCCCCGTTGCTAATGGTCCGGCGGCTACGCGCGCACGGGGTCCCAGCGTTGCCAGGGACCCAGCGGCTCAGCGCGCACGGCGTCCTGGCGTTGCCAGGGACCCGGCGGCTCAGCGCGCACTGCGTCCTGGCGTTGCTAGGCGGCGGGCAGGAAGGGAGGTGCGGCGGCCGTGAGCGTCGCTCGGAAGCAGACCGAGCGGCGCCGCGTACCGCGGCACCTAACAGCACCCCCCCCTTGAGGAGGGGTTAAAGAACCCCTAAAGCCGGGTTTCTGAGGAAATTCCTGAAAGAATAATCTCTTAAGTTTAGGGGCATGTAGATCCTTATACAGGACCCAAAACCTTTCTTCCGGGCCATAGCCTTTTCAGTGAACCAAAAAATAAAGCCGGCCCCAAGAAACTTTGGAATCTAAAACCTTCTCCACCAAGAACTCTTGTTGCCCCTGAACATCCACCGGAGGTCTACCCTGGGAAGTCTTCCGAGGGAATCTCCTGGAAGAAAAATACTGCTTCAGAAGGGAACAGTGAAAAGTATTGCCAATTTTGAGTGATTTAGGCAAGCGTAGCCGAAAAGCAACTGGGTTGACCTTCTTAATGATAAGGAACGGTCCAATAAATTTGGGTCCCAATCTAGCCGAGGGTTGTCGGAGCTTGATGTTGCGGGTTGACAACCACACCTTATCTCCCACCTTAAAAGTGCATGGGCGTCGGAACCTATCAGAAATTTTTTTTTCTCGGAAGGCAGCCTTCTTAAGGGCAAGGTGCACCTTTTTCCAAATCATTCTGAGACGGGAAGTTAAGGTCAACGAGGAGACTGGAAAATGAGGGTAAAAAGAATTGGCTCTAGGATGAAAGCCCAAGACCGAAAAGAATGGGGACTCCTTGGTGGAAGAATGTAAAGAGTTATTATAGGCAAACTCGGCCAAAGGAAGAAATTCAGACCAATCATTCTGAAGTTTGGCTGAATATAGCCGTAAATACTGTTTTAACGACTGATTAACACGTTCAGTTTGTCCGTTAGACTGTGGATGGTACCCAGATGTTAAAGAGAGTTTCATATTTAATGAGGCACAAAAACGTTTCCAGAAACGGGCGATGAATTGCGGTCCCCGATCAGAGACAATATCCCTGGGTAAACCATGGAGCCTGAACACATGGCGGAGAAATAAAACTGCCAACCCTTGAGCAGAGGGTAATCGGGGGAGAGCAATGAAGTGGGCCATCTTACTAAAACGGTCTACTACCACCCAAATGACTCGAAATCCAGCTGAAAGAGGAAGGTCCACCACGAAATCCATGGATATATGTGACCATGGCCTGAGAGGAATGGCTAAAGGTATGAGTTGCCCGACCGGCAACCATCGAGATACCTTGTACTGAGCACAAACCTGACAGGAACGGACAAATTCCCTTACATCTTTAGAAAGATTAGGCCACCACACTGAGCGAGAGATTAACTCCAAGGTCTTAGTGATACCCGGATGACCAGAAACCTTATTATCATGAAACTCAGCTAGAACAGTGCCTCTCAGAAATTCAGGGACGAAGAGACGATCTGCAGGAGTGACTTTGGGAGCCTGCTGCTGAAGCTGGACTAGCTGTGTAAATAAATCCTGTGTGAGGCCAGCCCGGATGACAGACGATGGAACTATGGGGGTAGTAGCCGGGTGGTTGTTGTGAACCGGAAGAAAACAACGTGACAGGGCATCGGCTTTTGTATTCTTGGAACCGGGCCTGAAGGTGATAATAAACCTGAACCGAGTAAAAAAACAACGCCAAACGTGCCTGTCGAGCATTAAGCCGTTTAGCTGACTCAATATACTGCAGGTTCTTGTGGTCAGTAAACACCGTAATGGTATGCCTAGCTCCTTCCAGCCAATGCCTCCACTCCTCGAAAGCCCATTTAACTGCCAACAATTCTCGATTACCAACATCATAGTTGGATTCTGCGGAGGAGAATTTCCTGGACATGAAGGCACATGGGTGTAATTCCTGAGACTCCGGGTCTTCCTGAGAAAGGATAGCCCCCACTCCAACCTCTGAGGCATCTACCTCGACAATAAAGGGGAGCTCCGGGTTAGGGTGTCAGAGCACTGGAGCTGAGACAAAGGCCTGCTTTAAGGCCAGAAAGGCAGACTTGGCTTCAGGCGACCAATTAGAAGGGTCTGCTCCTTTTTTAGTCGATGCTACTATAGGAGCAACCAAATCAGAGAAGGTATGAATAAAACGCCTATAGTAATTTGCAAACCCTAAAAAGCGCTGAATTGCTTTTAAGTTCGTGGGTTGTGCCCAATTTAGGATGGCCTGGAGTTTTTTTGGTTCCATGAAAAACCCCTTAGGAGAAATAATATACCCCAGGAAGGACACTTCTGTGATGTGGAAATCACATTTCTCCAGTTTGGCGTATAAATGATTTTCCCGTAACTTCTGAAGGACCAGTCGCACATGGGTAATATGTTGTTCTAAAGACTCGGAGTAAATCAAAATGTCGTCTAAATAAACGACCACGAACTTTCCTAGAAAGTCGCGAAGGACGTCGTTAATGAGATCTTGAAATACAGCAGGAGCATTTGACAGCCCAAACGGCATCACCAGGTATTCCTAATGTCCCGACTGTGTGCTGAAAGCCGTCTTCCACTCATCCCCAGATTTAATTCGGATGAGATTGTAAGCCCCTCTAAGATCGATCTTGGAAAAGATAACGGCAGTCCGGAGCTGATCAAATAGTACTGAAATCAGTGGCAAGGGGTAGGTGTTTTTAACAGAGATTTTATTCAAAGCCCGAAAATCAATACATGGTCTGAGCGACCCATCTTTTTTCTCAACAAAAAAGAACCCTGCACTCAATGGAGATTTCGAGGGCCTAATGAAGCCTTTTTTTTAGGCTCTCCTGTACATAATCATTCATTGGCGTAGTTTCCGGCCCAGACAGGGCATATAGTCTCCCTTTAGGTAAAGAGGCACCGGGAACTAAGTCAATAGCGCAGTCATAGGACCGATGAGGAGGCAGAATATCCGCATTACCCTTGGGGAAAACGTCGGCAAAGTCCTGATATTCCAAAGGAATAAGTTCTGGGGTGACTGCCGCAACCCGGACTGGACGGGAAATACATTCCTTAACACAAAAGGGACCCCATCGGGAAATCTCCCCAGACTGCCAATCTATGGTGGGATTATGAAAGGCAAGCCAGGGGTGACCCAGAACTACGGGGACAGCCGGACAATGGGTAAGGTAAAATTCGATTTTCTCTGAATGTAGGGCCCCCACTGTCAGTTGTACTGGAGGTGTGCGGTGAGTGATTACCCCGTTAGAAAGCGGACCACCATCCAAGCCGTGCATGGTGATACGTTTATCCATAGGTATCTGTGGAATGCCCAAAGCCTGAGCCCAACCAAGATCCATGAAATTTCCCGCAGCTCCACTGTCGACGAAGGCCGACACCAACGAACTGAGGCTACCAAAGGAAATTTTTACAGGAACTAATAAGGAATCATTAGAGAAGATTAACTGCAGACCCAAGTGAACCCCCTCACTATTCACTTGGTCAGAGCGTTTCCCTGCTTATTCGGGCAATTACGTGCGATATGTCCCTTGCCACCACAATATAAGCAAAGACCAGAATTTAGCCTTCTGGTTCTTTCCTCTGGGGACAGCTGGGAGAGACCCATTTGCATGGGCTCCTCGACGTCCTCAGGGAAAGTATACACACATGGACTAGGCCTGAAACTAGCTCCTCTTTCAGCCCTCCGCTCCCGGAGACGACGATCAATTTTAATAGCAAGCTCCATGAGTTTGTCTAGAGTCTCTGGAGCGGGGTACTGAAGGAGGCTGTCTTTAATAACTTCAGACAAACCGAGGCGAAACTGACTGCGCAGGGCCGGGTCATTCCAGCCACAGTCGTTCGACCAACGGCGAAACTCGGTACAAAACGCCTCTGCTGGATTTTTCCCTTGCTTAAGTGCACGCAGGTGGCTCTCAGCCGACGCTTCTCTATCAGGGTCATCATACAAAAGGCCTAAGGACTTAAAAAAGGCATCTACAGATAGCAAGGCAACATCATCGGCTTTTAGCCCAAAAGCCCAGGTTTGTGGATCGCCTTGTAGTAATGACATCACAATCCCGACCCGTTGAGACTCAGTACCAGAGGATCGGGGCCTTAAACGAAAATAAAGCTTACAAGCTTCCTTGAAATTAAAAAAATCCTTTCGGTTACCCGAAAAACGGTCAGGTAGATGCATCTTTGGTTCTGGAATCATACTCGGGGAGGCTCGCAAAAGATCTTCCTGCGATCTCACCCGAAGAGTAAGATCCTGAACCATCTGAGTTAGTTCCTGAATCTGGTTGGCCAAAAGCTGGCTGGGATTCGGTCCTAATACTGCCGGATTCATGAGGCCGAATTTCAAAGCCCACCAAATACAAATAACTTTTTTTTTGTGTGTTTTTGGGCCGGTGATAATGTTACGTTCCTGATGCTCAGAACTAGAAAGATGTTGCGAAGTGAGTCCAGAGCACCAGGACGTGACGCTGAAATAGCGAGGGAACGGGAATAGCCCCTAGCACCCTACCTCCGTTGTTTTACCCGTGTGGTCAGTTCACGCCTGAGTGACTATGGTTTCTTGGGCCCACGGCAGCCGCGTTTGAAGGGCGGATTAGGTCTGCCCAACTCCGATGCCCCCAGGTCTTAGAGTGAGACAAAGCGTGAACCGAGACAGGATAATAACAAGGGGACCACTAACTAAAGCAAACAGAAGCTAGGGGCTACTAACTACCCTAAAACTAAATATATGTGCGGCACACCGCCAAAGGAAAAGAACAACAAAAGATATCACTGTCCACTCCCCCACACGGCACCGCCGAGTTCCGGGGAGGACAGTGAAAAGCGGAAACCTCCGCAAAAACCGCCAATACAAAAAGTACCAAAAGGACTAAGCGGCCTAGGCCGCAACATGCGGCAGAAGCCGCTAATCACGAAACCGGGAGAGAACCCCAACAAACGAGAACCCCCAGATGACTGCAACAGGTTCACTTGAACAGGAAGGATTCCCAGGACCGGCTTCAGAACTCCAGGACTCAGGAGCACAGGGAGCAGGATCGACCAGATACAGCTGACCAGGAACAGACGTTACAAGGCAGGAACAGCATACAGGAAGCTATCACCGGCGTCTGTGCCAGGTAGTGAGGGAGAATATAACAGGGAGCCCTCCAATAGCTGCAGCGAAGCTTAATTAGTAATGTCGTGCAGCTGCCCTGCTACACGACCAGAGCTAACAGGTGTATTGATTGATAGGAAGCAACGGGGAACGCGGTTCGTCTGTGGCGTCCCCGTTGCTAAGGGTCCGGCGGCTACGCGCGCACGGCGTCCCAGCGTTGCCAGGGACCCGGCGGCTCAGCGCGCACGGCGTCCTGGCGTTGCCAGGGACCCGGCGGCTCAGCGCGCAGGGCGTTCTGGCATTGCTAGGCGCTGGGCGGGCAGGAAGGGAGGTGCGTGAGCGTCGCTCGGAAGCAGACCGAGCGGCGCCGCGGACCGCGGCACCTAACATAACACCACGTTAAGGTCTCACGGTACCACTGGGGGCACAAATGGAGGTTGGATGTGTAGTATGCCCTTCACGAAAGTCTGTATTTCTGGAAGTGAGACTAATTCCCTTTGAAAGAAAATTGATAAGGCCGAAACCTGCGCTTTAATGGAGCCTAACTTCAGGCCCGCATCCACACCTGCTTGCAAAAAGTGGAGAAAACGCCCCAGCTGAAATTCTTCTGTAGGAGCCTGCTTGGATTCACACCAAGACACATATTTTCTCCAAATACGGTGATAATGCTTCGCCGTTACCTCCTTTCTAGCTTTAAGTAGAGTGGGGATGACTTTCCCGGGGATACCCTTCCTAGTTAGGAATTGGTGTTCAACCGCCATGCCGTCAAACGTAACCACGGTACGTCCTGGAACATGCACGGCCCTTGCTGTAACAGATCCTCTCTTAGAGGAAGAGGCCAGGGATCTCCGGTGAGTAATTCCTGAAGATCCGGATACCAGGCCCTCCGTGGCCAATCTGGAACAACGAGTTTCACCTGAACCCTTGTTCTTCTTATGATCCTTATCACCTTTGGAATGAGTGGAAGTGGAGGGAACACACAGACCGACCGAAACACCCACGGCATCACTAGTGCGTCCACTGCTATTGCTTGAGGGTCCCTTGACCTGGAACAATATGTCTGAAGCTTCTTTTTGAGGCGAGACGCCATCATGTCTATTTGAGGAAGTCCCCAACAACTTGTCACTTCTGCAAAGACCTCTTGATGAAGACCCCACTCTCCTGGATGGAGATCGTGTCTGCTGAGGAAGTCTGCTTCCCAGTTGTCTACTCCTGGAATGAAGACTGCTAACAGAGCGCTTGCATGTTTTTCCGCCCAGCGAAGAATCTTGGTGGCCTCCGCCATCGCCGCTCTGCTCTTTGTTCCGCCCTGGTGGTTTATGTGCGCCACGGCTGTGATGTTGTCCGACTGAATCAGGACGGTTAGGCCGCGAAGAAGCTGTTCCGCCTGCCGCAGGCCGTTGTAGATGGCCCTTAACTCCAGCACGTTTATGTGCAGACAAGCTTCCTGGCTTGACCATTTTCCCTGAAAATTTTGTCCCTGTGTGACTGCTCCCCAACCTCGGAGACTCGCGTCCGTGGTCACCAGAATCCAATCTTGGATGCCGAACCTGCGACCCTCTAGAAGGTGAGAACTTTGGAGCCACCACAGGAGAAAAAACCCTGGCCCTAGGGGACAGACTTATATTCCGGTGCATCTGCAGATGGGACCCTGACCACTTGTCCAGCAGGTCCCACTGAAACGTTCTTGCATGGAACCTGCCAAACGGAATGGCCTCGTAGGCCTCCACCATTTTCCCCAGCACTCGAGTGCAGTGATGAATTGACACTCTTGGCGGTTTCAGAAGTTCCTTGACCATGTTCTGGATTTCCTGAGCTTTTTCCAACGGGAGAAAGATCCTCTGCAGTTCGGTGTCCAGAATCATACCCAAAAACGACAGCCGAGTTGTCGGAATCAACTGCGACTTTGGTAAATTTAGGAGCCAGCCATGCTGTTGCAGCACCTGCAGGGAGAGCGCAACGTTTTTTAGTAACAGCTCCTGTGATCTCGCCTTTATCAGGAGATCGTCCAAGTACCAAGCACCATCATTTCCGCCATCACCTTGGTGAAAATCCTCGGGGCCGTGGAAAGACCAAGCGGCAACGTCTGAAATTGGTAGTGACAATCTTGAACAGCGAACCTCAGATACGCTTGATGAGGAGGATATATGGGGACATGTAGGTAAGCATCCTTTATGTCGACTGACACCATAAAATCCCCCCCCCCCCCTCCAGACTGGAGATTACCACTCGGAGAGATTCCATCTTGAATTTGAAACTTTTCAAATACACATTGAGGGATTTGAAGTTCATAATCGGCCTGACCGAGCCATCCGGCTTCGGGACCACAAACAGGCTGGAATAAAACCCTTCTCCCCGTTGTGACAGGGGTACCTCGACAATGACTCGCTGCTGACACAGCTTTTGTATTGCCGTACACACTACCTCTCTTTCCGGAAGAGAAGCTGGCAAGGCCGATTTGAAAAATTGGTTTGGGGGCACGTCTTGAAACTCCAGCTTGTATCCTTGGGTCACAATTTCCAGCACCCAAGGATCCAGGCCAGAGAAAACCCAGACCTGACTGAAGAGCTGAAGACGCGCTCCCACCAGTGCGGACTCCCGCAGGGGAGCCCCAGCGTCATGCGGTGGATTTGGCAGAAGCCGGGGAGGACTTCTGCTCCTGGGAGCCTGCCACAGCTGGCGATCTTTTTCCTCTTCCCTTACCTCTTGCCGCAAGGAAGGATGACCCACGTCCTTTCCGGAATTTCTGCGACCGAAAGGACTGCATCTGATATGGGGGCGTTTTCTTTTGCTGTGGAGGAACAAAAGGCAGAAAAGAGGACTTACCCGCGGTAGCTGTAGAAAGTTAACCAGGTCCGCGAGGCCTTCCCGAAACAAAACTCCACCCTTATAGGGCAGAGCCTCCATAGCCTTCTTAGAATCAGCATCACCATTCCATTGATGAGTCCACAACGCCCTTCTAGCCGAGACTGCCATGGCATTGGTCCTTGATCCCAAAAGACCAATATCTCTCGCCGTCTCCTTCAGATAGACTGCAGCGTCCCTGATATGACCCAGAGTCAAAAGCACGCTATCCCTATCCAGGGTGTCTATTTCCGATGACAAGTTATCTGCCCACTTTTCAATCGCGTTACTCACCCACGCCGAAGCCACAGCCGGTCTGAGCAGCGTACCTGTCGCGACATAAATAGATTTCAAGGTAGCCTCCTGCCTACGATCAGTAGGATCCTTAAGGGTCGCCATTTCAGGAGACGGTAGCGCCACTTTCTTGGACAATCGCGCCAGAGCTTTGTCCACCATGGGTGTTGTCTCCCACCCAACCCTATCCTGAGAAGGAAACGGGTATGCCATAGCAATTCTCCTGGGAATGTGCCAGCTCTTGTCTGGCGTTTCCCAGGCTTTTTCAAAAAGGGCATTCAGTTCATGAGAGGGAGGAAACGTTACCTCCGGTTTCTTCCCCTTATACATACAGACGCTTGTCTCAGGGACAGCGGGGTCTTCCGTGATATGTAACACGTCCTTTATCGCCACAATCATGCATTGAATACTCTTAGCCACCTTAGGATGCAACTTTGCATCATTATAGTCGACACTGGAATCGGAATCCGTGTCGGTATCAGTGTCAGCTATCTGGGTAAATGAACGTTTTTGGGACCCCGAGGGGGCCTGAGTGAGTGGCACCACGTCTCCCATGGATTGTCTCCATGCTTGGTTCTGAGACTCAGATTTGTCTAACCTCTTATGCAACAAAGCCACACTGTTATTCAACACACTCCACATCTCAACCCAATCAGCAGTCGGCAGTGCTGACAGAGTCACTCCTTCATTGTGTTCAGCTCTCACACTAACCTTCTCCTGGGAAGAGCATTCAGTTTCTGCTGTGTCTACACACACGTACCGACACCCCCAAACACACTGGGCTAAAGGGGACAGACCCACAGTAAGGCCTTTCAGAGAGATAGAGGAGTTTGCCAGCTCACACCCAGCGCCCCACCGGTCTGAAAAAAGCACAATACCCTAGACCTATAAGCGCTTGTTTATATAAACAACCAACACCAATTTTATGTGCCCCCCCCCCCCATTGTTTTTAGCACCCTGTTACTTGTGACAGCAGTGAAGGGCCAGGAGCAGCGTCTCTGCAGCAAGGTGTGGAGAGATAATGGCGCTGGTCAGAGCTGAAGGACGAAGCCCCGCCCCCTACATGGGGCGCTTCGGTCCCGCTTTAATTTTCACTGGCGGGGGTCTCCTAACAGTGCCTATGCACTGATACACTGTGCCAGTACCTTAAAATGAGGTTTATATTGCTGCCCAGGGCGCCCCCCCCTGTGCCCTGCACCCATGTAGTGCCTGTGTGTGCGGGAGCAATGGCGCGCAGCGCAGGGACGTGCAGTCAGGGGAGGCAGAGGAGGCAGTGCCTCCCCTGTCATAATGATTAAAATAATAAAAAGAAGATATTTATAACACAGTCTGTTATAAATATCTTTTTTCATTATTTTAATAATTCCCCCCCTGTGGCTGCTTGTGAGGGTGGGAGGCAGCGGGAGAGGTGCCTCCCGCTGCTAACACTAAAAGTCCGGGCAGCGGGGGGCGGGCAGGGGGCGGGGCGCAGCAATGGGCTGTGAAAGCCCATTGAAAATGAATGGGGAAGCGGCACCTATACTGGTGCCGCAATGACTGGGGCGTGCATTCAGCTCCGATGAATGCACGCCCCTGTCAGTGCCCCAGATGTGATTGGCCCAGCGGATCCAGTGCTGGATCCGCTGTCCAATCACTAGCGAGCCCCCTTCCCGGCTGCAGCGGGCGCCGTGGGCTGTGTGGGCGCCCGCTGCAGCCAGCGCCGCTGAGCGGCGCTACTATGGGAGAGACGTCATGACGTCTCTCCCATAGTACAGCAGAGACGAGCCGGCGGACGGAGACGGAGTACAGCGCTAATGGAGCTGCGCTGCTGGAGCGGTAAGTATGTGTGTGTGGTTTTTTTTTTTTTATGTGTGTGTTGGGGGCAGAGCAACAGGGGTTCAGCAACTGGGGGGCACAACAACAAGGGGCACAGCAACAGGGGCACAACTATAAGGGGCAGAGCAACAGGGGCACAGCAAAAGGGGCACAACTATAAGGGGCACAGCAAAAGTGGCACAACTATAAGGGGCACAGCAAAAGGGGCACAACTATAAGGAGCATAACTATAAGGGGCACAGCAAAAGGGGCACAACTATAAGGGGCACAGCAAAAGAGGCACAACTATAAGGGGCACAGCAAAAGAGGCACAACTATAAGGGGCACAACTATAAGGGGCACAGCAAAAGGGACACAACTATAAGGGGCACAACTATAAGGGGCACAGCAAAAGGGGCACAACTATAAGGGGCACAGCAAAAGGGGCACAACTATAAGTGGCACAACTACAAGGGGCACAGCAACAGGGGCACAACTACAAGGGGCACAGCAACAGGGGCACAACTATAAGGGGCATAACTATAAGGGGCACAGCAAAAGGGGCACAACTATAAGGGGCACAGCAAAAGAGGCACAACTATAAGGGGCACAGCAAAAGGGGCACAACTATAAGGGGCACAGCAAAAGGGGCCCAACTATAAGGGGCACAGCAAAAGGGACACAACTATAAGGGGCACAACTATAAGGGGCACAGCAAAAGGGGCACAACTATAAGGGGCACAGCAAAAGGGGCGCAACTATAAGGGGCACAGCAAAAGGGGCACAACTACAAGGGGCACAGCAACAGGGGCACAGCAAAAGGGGCACAACTACAAGGGGCACAACTATAAGGGGCACAACTACAAGGGGCACAGCAACAGTGGCACAACTATAAGGGGCACAGCAAAAGGGGCACAACTATAAGGGGCACAGCAAAAGGGGCACAACTACAAGGGGCACAACTACAAGGGGCACAGCAAAAGGGGCACAACTACAAGGGGCACAACTACAAGGGGCACAGCAACCAGGGCACAACTATAAGGGGCACAGCAACAGGGGCACAGCAAAAGGGGCACAACTACAAGGGGCACAGCAACTGGGGGGCACAACTACAAGGGGCACAGCAACTATGGGTCACAACTACAAGGGGCACAGCAACTGGGGGGCACAACTACAAGGGGCACAGCAACTGGGGGGCACAACTACAAGGGGCACAGCAACTGGGGGCACAATTACAGGGGTCACAGCTACTGGGGGCACAGCTACTGGGGGCAAAGCTACAGGGTGCACAGCGACTGGGGTCACAGCTACTTGGGGCAAAGCTACAGGGGGCACCGCGACTGGGGGCACAACTACTCGGGGCACAGCTAGGGGGCACAGCTATTGGGTGCAAAGCTACAAGGGGCACAGCGACTGGGGTCACAACTACTGGGGGCAAAGCTACAGGGTGCACAGCGACTGGGGTCACAGCTACTGGGGGTAAAGCTACAGGGGGCACAGCTACTGGGGGCAAAGCTACAGGGTGCACAGCGACTGGGGTCACAGCTACTTGGGGCAAAGCTACAGGGGGCACCGCGACTGGGGGCACAGCGACTGGGGGCACAACTACTCGGGGCACAGCTAGGGGGCACAGCTATTGGGTGCAAAGCTACAAGGGGCACAGCGACTGGGGTCACAACTACTGGGGGCACAGCGACTGGGGGCAAAGCTACAGGGGTCACAGCGACTGGGGGCACAACTACTCAGGGCACTGCTACAAGGGGCACAGCTACAACGGGCACAGCTACAGGGGTCACAACTACTGGGGGCACAGCCACAAGGGGCAAAGCTACAGGGGGCACAGCTACAAAGGGCACAGCGACTGGGGGCACAACTACAGGGGTCACAACTACTCGGGGCACTGCTACTGGGCGCACTGCTACAGGGGGCAAAGCTACTAGGGGTACAGCTACTAGGCTCACAACTATTGGGGGAGACTGCTCCATCATCCCAGCTAGCAGCAGCACTCTCCCCTGTCTATGCTAACGTCCTCCCGCGTCAGCGAGTATATAATATTCATTAATTTCTCTCTCTCCTCCTGTGGATTACTTTGTAAGTATAATTTTCATTTTTACAGGTACCGGCCCTATTGGATTCTACTGGACAAGTGGACGTGACCGGCGTGGGATGTAGGTAAGTAATCTCTCTCTCATTTTTACAGGAACCACCTATTGGATTCTACATGGACAAGTGGACGTGATCGGCGTGGGATGTAGGTAAGTATGTGTGAGTGTGTAAATGTGTTTTAATACATTTTTACTTTCACGGTGTGTGTGTTGTGTTTTTATTTGGGTATTTTTGTTGTTGTAGAACTACAGGTACCAGCGGGCCCATTATTTCCCCGCATGCTGGTACTTGAGGTTCTCCAAGCACCAGCAAGCGGGGGAGGCTTGCTGGGCCTTGTAGTTCCACAACAAAAAAACAATATTCTTTTTTATACACACTTATGGCTATCAGCCCGGCACCCACCGCCCAGGGGTGCTGGGGACAGCCTCGGGCTTCACCCCTGGCCCTTGGGTGCCTGGAGGGGGGGGACCTCTTGATTTAAGGGGTCCCCACTCCTCCAGGGAACCCCGGCCAGTGGTGACTAGTTGGGGGGGTAATGCCACGGCCGCAGGGACCTACATAAACGTGTCCCCCGGCTGTGGCATTATGTCCCTGGCTAGTGGAGCCCGGTGCTGGTTTTAAAAATACGGGGGACCCCTACATCTTTTGTCCCCCGTATTTTTGGAACTAGGACTGGTCTAAGAGCCCGGTGCTGGTTGTCTAAATATGGGGAACCCCTGTCCAATTTTTCCCCAGTATTTAAACAACCAGGACCGGCTCAAAGAGCCCGAGGCTGGTTATACTTAGGAAGGGGGACCTCACGCATTTTTTTTTTACATTTTTTTAACCCATTCAGACCCTTCTCCATTAAGTTAATGGAAGCCCTGGACAACAAAATTGCATTCATGTCCTCCTCCCACTCCCTTCCCAAACACTAATTTTAATTTTTTTCTATAAAAATGTACAATATATCACAAGTATGATGAGCAGGCAGGCAGCGGGCATTGGCGGCATCGGATAGAGATGCAAATTAGTGGCGGAGGGCTGGGTCAGTTGATGGTGGGCGAGTTTGTAAGCCATTGGCGGTGGCAGCAGGCATCGGCTCAGAGGCAGTAGCAGGCATTGGCTCGGCGGCGGTAGGGGTCATCGGCAGGATTCGGCGGACATTATGGCTGTAGTGCCTCACCAGCCTCTGACCTCACCGCACGCCACTGCAGCGCGACCGCTGCGCAGTACCTCAGGAAGACTGAAGTCTTCTGCCGCCTTCAGATGTCTTCTTTGCTTCGGTTACTCACCTGTCTTCAATCTTCTGGCTCTGTGAGGGGGACTGCGGCGCGGCTCCGGGAACGAGCAGCTAGGCGACCCAAGTGATCAGACCCTCTGGAGCTAATGGTGTCCAGTAGCCTAAGAAGCAGAGCCTATCAACTCACAGAAGCAGGTCTGCTTCTCTCCCCTCAGTCCCACGAAGCAGGGAGCCTGTTGCCAGCAGTGCTCCCTGAAAATAATAAACCTAACAAAAGTCTTTTTAGAGAAACTCAGTAGAGCTCCCCTAGAGTGTGACCAGTCTCCTCTGGGCACAGAATCTAACTGAGGTCTGGAGGAGGGGCATAGAGGGAGGAGCCAGTTCACACCCATTCAAAGTCTTATAGTGTGCCCATGACTCCTGCGGATCCCGTCTATACCCCATGGTCCTTTTGGAGTCCCCAGCATCCTCTAGGACGAAGGAGAAATTCTTATTCCAAAGCAGACTTCCTCCACAACAAATTAATTTTATCATCTTACAATGGCCCTCATTCCGAGTTGTTCGCTCGCAGGCTGCTTTTAGCAGCATTGCACACGCTAAACCGCCGCCTACTGGGAGTGAATCTTAGCATAGTAAAATTGCGAACGAAAGATTAGCAGAATTGCAAATAGACACTTCTTAGCAGTTTCTGAGTAGCTCCACACTTAGGCCCTCATTCCGAGTTGTTCGCTCGCAAGCTGCTTTTAGCAGCTTTGCACACGCTAAGCCGCCGCCTACTGGGAGTGAATCTTAGCATAGTAAAATTGCGAACGAAAGATTAGCAGAATTGCGAATAGACACTTCTTAGCAGTTTCTGAGTAGCTCCACACTTACTCGGCAACTGCGATCAGTTCAGTCAGTTTCGTTCCTGGTTTGACGTCACAAACACACCCAGCGTTCGCCCAGACACTCCTCCGTTTCTCCAGCACTCCCGCGTTTTTCCCAGAAACGGCAGCGTTTTTTCACACACACCCATAAAACGCCCAGTTTCCGCCCAGAAACACCCACTTCCTGTCAATCACATTACGATCACCAGAACGAAGAAAAAAACCACGTAATGCCGTGAGTAAAATTCCTAACTGCATAGCAAATTTACTTGGCGCAGTCGCAGTGCGAACATTGCGCATGCGCAATTAGCAGAAAATCGCTGCGATGCTAAGAAAATTACCGAGCGAACAACTCGGAATGACCACCAATACTGCCTCTGACACCTAATGCCTCTTTGCCACTTTCACCGTGAGAGAGCAGGGTTTGGGTTCAGTATGCCCTGTGCTCCCCCCCCCCCCCCCCCCCTTAATCTGGCTATGACCTTCTGAGTCTTACACATAATACCTCTCTTCCTCTGAAGTCCACACTATCCATCAAGCCATTGTCAAAAGTGCATTCCACACATTAAAGAGAACTCTTAACCACTGGGCTGATGGATCAGGTGGCTGAATACCTGGATCTGTACAATGAAACCCTTCAGGTGGGTGATTGAAATATCAATTTGGTGATTGGGTGGGTTTTATTACTTTAACAAAATCTGGATACAGGTATGAATAAGTTTTATGTATAATGTTCTGAATGGTTATCGTTCAGTGGGGGAGATGTATCAAGCCTTGGAGAGAGATGTGTCATGTCAAAGAGTGTGCTAGACAAATGACAGAAGCTTTTATTGGTTGCTTTGGACAACTTCTCCACTTTAATTCTCTCCTAGGCTTGATAAATCTCCCGTGTGTACACCAGAGCAATAGTCATTCATAGCCCAAAAGCAGCCCATAAAACGGTCAAGATTATTTGGTTTAGCTATCAATCCTCCCGCCATTCAGCCAACTCCAAGCGGTGAATGGTGATCGCCTCCATATATCTTGCAGTGTATGGAGGTGCTACCATTATCCTTCTGCCCTTGTCCATGTCTGCTGAACTATGGGGGTTATTCAGAGTTGGTCACAGATTTTGCAATCTTAGCAAAATCTGCGACCACTAAAATCACATGCTGGAGGCCGCCCAGCACAGGGCAAGGCCGCCCAGCATGTGTGGCGCCGCCCCGCGATGTGATCGCAATACAATTGCGATTGCTTTGCAAAACCTCAAATAGAGGTTGACCCCTGCCTACACTGAATGGCTGCATATGAAGGGTTCAAGTGCCATGTTTTTTTTAATCGCAGAAAATGCCACGTCACCGCCCCCCGGATGCCCATCGCCTGTCAATCACTATGCGATCGCATCCTGTACCAGCTGCATGTGTGCAAATGCCCGGGACACGGCACTGCAGTGGCTGCATCCAAGTCTGAATGAGGCCCTATGTGCAGTGTAGATCAGCTTAGCTATTTTTGGTTAATATAATGCTATTGCTTTTGTCCTTTTTAAGTTGGCTGGCTGGCTAAAGAAAGCAGACTGATCTTTGTCCTCAGTCATGTTGGTCAAGCAATAAAGTCTGGTTATAAATCACTGAAGCTTCTTGAAGCTCAAATATGGTTTAATATTAATCTACAATAAGTAAACATATGAAGGCTCTTGCTCATATTGGATTATTTTCTTTGTCCTAGTGGTAATAGAAAGCTAAAAGCAATTATGGTTTAAAATGTCCTGATTCAGATGTGGACTCAATGCCGATATTCACGGAGTTGAGCGAATATTGGACAACTGCGCATTTACCACTGTCACACTGCACATACGTCACTGTACCTTTGCAATGCCGCTCGCAGTGAGGATTTCTTAGCAAAGTGAGTGATAATCAAAGACCTTTTGGGGGAGGTAACGGGGAGTGGCAGCAGACGTGTTGTGTTGTGGCCGTTTTCTGGGTGTGTAACGTTGGAGAGGAAAAATAAGAATTTACTCACCGGTAATTCTATTTCTCGTAGTCCGTAGTGGATGCTGGGAACTCCGTAAGGACCATGGGGAATAGCGGGCTCCGAAGGAGGCTGGGCACTCTAGAAAGATCTTAGACTACCTGGTGTGCACTGGCTCCTCCCACTATGACCCTCCTCCAAGCCTCAGTTAGGTACTGTGCCCGGACGAGCGTACACAATAAGGAAGGATTTTGAATCCCGGGTAAGACTCATACCAGCCACACCAATCACACCGTACAACTCGTGATATGAAACACAGTTAACAGTATGAAACAATAGAGCCTCTCAACAGATGGCTCAACAATAACCCGATTTAGTTAACAATAACTATGTACAAGTATTGCAGATAAACCGCACTTGGGATGGGCGCCCAGCATCCACTACGGACTACGAGAAATAGAATTACCGGTGAGTAAATTCTTATTTTCTCTAACGTCCTAGTGGATGCTGGGAACTCCGTAAGGACCATGGGGATTATACCAAAGCTCCCAAACGGGCGGGAGAGTGCGGATGACTCTGCAGCACTGAATGAGAGAACTCCAGGTCCTCCTCAGCCAGGGTATCAAATTTGTAGAATTTTGCAAACGTGTTTGCCCCTGACCAAGTAGCTGCTCGGCAAAGTTGTAAAGCCGAGACCTCTCGGGCAGCCGCCCAAGATGAGCCCACCTTCCTTGTGGAATGGGCATTGACAGATTTTGGCTGTGGCAGGCCTGCCACAGTATGTGCAAGCTGAATTGTACTACAAATCCAACGAGCAATAGTCTGCTTAGAAGCAGGAGCACCCAGCTTGTTAGGTGCATATAGGATAAACAGCGAGTCAGATTTTCTGACTCTAGCCGTTCTGGAAACATATATTTTCAGTCCCCTGACAACGTCTAGCAACTTGGAGTCCTCCAAGTCCCTAGTAGCCTAGGCACCACAATAGGCTGGTTCAGGTGAAACGCTGACACCACCTTAGGGAGAAACTGGGGACGAGTCCTCAATTCTGCCCTATCCATATGAAAAATCAAATAAGGGCTTTTACAAGACAAAGCCGCCAACTTTGATACTCGCCTGGCAGAAGCCAAGGCCAATAACATAACCACCTTCCACGTGAGATATTTCAGATCCACAGTTTTTAGTGGTTCAAACCAATGTGATTTTAAGAAACTTAACACCACGTTGAGATCCCAAGGTGCCACAGGAGGCACAAATGGGGGCTGACTCTGCAGCACTCCTTTTATAAATGTCTGAACTTCAGGTACTGAAGCTAGTTCTTTTTGAAAGAAAATCGACAGAGCCGAGATCTGTACCTTAATGGAACCCAATTTAAGGCCCATAGTCACTCCTGCTTGCAGGAAATGCAGAAATCGGCCTAGTTGAAATTCCTCTGTTGGGGCCCTTTCGGCCTCACACCATGCAACATATTTTCGCCATATGCGGTGATAATGAGTTGCTGTAACCTCTTTCCTGGCTTTAGTAAGCGTAGGAATGACTTCCTCCGGAATGCCCTTTTCCTTCAGGATCCGGCGTTCAACCGCCATGCCGACAAACGCAGCCGCGGTAAGTCTTGGAACAGACAGGGCCCCTGCTGCCGCAGGTCCTGTCTGAGTGGCAGAGGCCATGGGTCCTCTGATATAAATTCTTGAAGTTCTGGGTACCAAGCTCTTCTTGGCCATCCACGAGTATCGTTCTTACTCCTCGCCTTCTTATTATTCTCAGTACCTTTGGTATGAGAGGCAGAGGGGAGAACACATAAACCGACTGGTACACCCACGGTGTTACCAGAGCGTCCATAGCTATCGCCTGAGGGTCCCTTGACCCGGTGCAATATCTTTTATAGCTTTTTGTTGAGGCGGGACGCCATCATGTCCACCTGTGGCCTTTCCCAATGGTGTACAATCCTATTGGAAGACTTCTGGAGGAAGTCCCCATTCTCCCGGGTGGAGGTCGTGTCTGTTGAGAAGATCTGCTTCCCAGTTGTCCACTCCGGGAATGAACACTGCTGACAGTGCTAACACATGATTTTCCGCCTATCGGAGAATCCTTGTGGCTTCTGCCATCGCCATCCTGCTTCTTGTGCCGCCCTGTTGGTTTACATGGGCGACTGCCGTAATGTTGTCTGATTGGATCAGTACCGGCTGGTTTTGAAGCAGAGGCCTTGCCGGCCTCAGGGCATTGTAAATAGCCCTCAGGTCCAGAATATTTATGTGTAGGGAAATAACCTGACTTGACCAAAGTCCCTGGAAATTTCTTCCCTGTGTGACTGCCTCCCAGCCTCAAAGGCTGGAATCCATGGTCACTAGGACCTAGTCCTGTATGCCGAACCTGCGGCCCTCTTGAAGATGGGCACTCTGCAGCCACCACAGTAGAGATACCCTGGTCCTTGGAGACAGGGTTATCAGCCTATGCATCGGAAGATGCGATCCGGGCCACTTGTCCAACAGGTCCCTCTGAAAAGTTCTTGTATGGAACCTGCCTAATGGGATTGCTTCGTAGGAAGCTACCATTTTTCCCAGGACTCGCGTGCAATGATGCACCGCTACCTATTTTGGCTTCAGGAGGTCTCTGACTAGAGATGACAACTCCTTGGCTTTCTCCTCCGGGAGAAACACTATTTCTGGTTTATGTCCAGAACCATCCCCAGGAACAGTAGACGTGTCATAGGAACCAGCTGTGACTTTGGACTGTTTAGAATCCAACCATGCTGTTGTAGCACTTTCCAAAATAGTGCTACCCCGACTACCAACTGCTCCTTGGACCTCGCCCTTATAACGAGATTGTCCAAGTACGGGATAATTACAACTCCCTTTTTTTGAAGGAGTATCAACATTTCGGCCATTACCTTGATAAAACACCCTCGGTGCCATGTACAGTCCAAACGGCAGTGTCTGGACTTGGTAATGGTAATCCTGTACCACAAATCTGAGGTACTCCTGGCGAGGATGGTAAATGGGGACATGCAGGTAAGCATCCTTGATGTCCCAGGATACCATGTAATCCCCCTCGTCCAGGCTTGGAATAACCGCCCTGAGCGATTCCATCTTGAACTTGAATTTTTGTGTTCAAGGATTTTAAATATAAAATGGGTCACACCGAACCATGCGGTTTCGGTACCCCAACCCGTGTGGAATAGTAACCCCGTCCTTGTTGAAGTAGGGGCACCTTGAGTATTACCTGCTGGGAATACCGCTTATTAATTGCCTCTAGCACAGCCTCCCTGCCTGAGGGAGTTGTCAGCAAGGCATATTTTAGGAAACGGCTGGGGGGAGACATCTCGAATTCCAGCTTGTACCCCTGAAATACTACTTGAAAGAAACAGGGATCCACCTGTGAGCGAGCCCACTAATTGCTGAAATTTTTGAGACGGCCCCCCACCGTACCTGGCTACACCTGTGGAGCACCCGCGTCATGGTGTGGCCTCACAGGAGGCGGGGGAAGAATCTTGATTCTGGGAACAGGCTGACTGGTGCAGCTTTTTTCCCTCTACCCTTGTCTCTGTACAGAAAGGAAGCGCCATTTGTTTCTGAAGCCGAAAGGACTGTACCTTTGTCTGTGAGGAAACCTGAGGTAAAATTATTTCTTCCCAGCAGTTGCTGTGGATACGAGGTCCCAGAGACCATCCCCAAATAATTCCTCACCCTTATAAGGCTCTCTATGCGCTTTTTAAGTCAGCATCACCTGTCCAGTGACAGGTCTCTAATACCCTCCTGACAGAATGGACATTACATTTATTTTGGATGCCAGCCGGCAAAATATCCCTCTGTGCATCCCTCATATATAAGACGACGTCTTTAATATGTTTTTATGTTTGCCAACTAGTATCCCTGTTTGACAGGGTCACCGACCACGCTGCAGCAGCACTATCTGCAGGTCTCAGTCTAGTACCTGAGTGTGTAAATACAGACTTCAGGATAGCCTCCTGTTTTTTATCAACAGGTACCTATTAAAGTGGCCGTATCCTAAGACGGCAGTGCCACCTTTTTTGACAAACGTGTGAGCGCCTTATCCACCCTAGGGGATATCTCCCAGCGTAACTTATCCACCTGGCGGGAAAGGGTACGCCATCAGTAACTTTTTATAAATTACCAGTTTCTTAACGGGGGAACCCACGCTTTCACACACTTCATTTATTCATCTGATGGGGGAACAAAACACTAGAGATGAGCGCCTGAAATTTTTCGGGTTTTGTGTTTTGGTTTTGGGTTCGGTTCCGCGGCCGTGTTTTGGGTTCGACCGCGTTTTGGCAAAACCTCACCGAATTTTTTTTGTCGGATTCGGGTGTGTTTTGGATCCGGGTGTTTTTTTCAAAAAACCCTAAAAAACAGCTTAAATCATAGAATTTGGGGGTCATTTTGATCCCAAAGTATTATTAACCTCAAAAACCATAATTTCCACTCATTTTCAGTCTATTCTGAATACCTCACACCTCACAATATTATTTTTAGTCCTAAAATTTGCACCGAGGTCGCTGTGTGAGTAAGATAAGCGACCCTAGTGGCCGACACAAACACCGGGCCCATCTAGGAGTGGCACTGCAGTGTCACGCAGGATGGCCCTTCCAAAAAACCCTCCCCAAACAGCACATGACGCAAAGAAAAAAAGAGGCGCAATGAGGTAGCTGTGTGAGTAAGATTAGCGACCCTAGTGGCCGACACAAACACCGGGCCCATCTAGGAGTGGCACTGCAGTGTCACGCAGGATGGCCCTTCCAAAAAACCCTCCCCAAACAGCACATGACGCAAAGAAAAAAAGAGGCGCAATGAGGTAGCTGACTGTGTGAGTAAGATAAGCGACCCTAGTGGCCGACACAAACACCGGGCCCATCTAGGAGTGGCACTGCAGTGTCACGCAGGATGTCCCTTCCAAAAAACCCTCCCCAAACAGCACATGACGCAAAGAAAAAAAGAGGCGCAATGAGGTAGCTGACTGTGTGAGTAAGATAAGCGACCCTAGTGGCCGACACAAACACCGGGCCCATCTAGGAGTGGCACTGCAGTGTCACGCAGGATGGCCCTTCCAAAAAACCCTCCCCAAACAGCACATGACGCAAAGAAAAAAAGAGGCGCAATGAGGTAGCTGACTGTGTGAGTAAGATAAGCGACCCTAGTGGCCGACACAAACACCGGGCCCATCTAGGAGTGGCACTGCAGTGTCACGCAGGATGGCCCTTCCAAAAAACCCTCCCCAAACAGCACATGACGCAAAGAAAAAAAGAGGCGCAATGAGGTAGCTGACTGTGTGAGTAAGATAAGCGACCCTAGTGGCCGACACAAACACCGGGCCCATCTAGGAGTGGCACTGCAGTGTCACGCAGGATGTCCCTTCCAAAAAACCCTCCCCAAACAGCACATGACGCAAAGAAAAAAAGAGGCGCAATGAGGTAGCTGACTGTGTGAGTAAGATAAGCGACCCTAGTGGCCGACACAAACACCGGGCCCATCTAGGAGTGGCACTGCAGTGTCACGCAGGATGGCCCTTCCAAAAAACCCTCCCCAAACAGCACATGACGCAAAGAAAAAAAGAGGCGCAATGAGGTAGCTGACTGTGTGAGTAAGATAAGCGACCCTAGTGGCCGACACAAACACCGGGCCCATCTAGGAGTGGCACTGCAGTGTCACGCAGGATGGCCCTTCCAAAAAACCCTCCCCAAACAGCACATGACGCAAAGAAAAAAAGAGGCGCAATGAGGTAGCTGACTGTGTGAGTAAGATAAGCGACCCTAGTGGCCGACACAAACACCGGGCCCATCTAGGAGTGGCACTGCAGTGTCACGCAGGATGGCCCTTCCAAAAAACCCTCCCCAAACAGCACATGACGCAAAGAAAAAAAGAGGCGCAATGAGGTAGCTGACTGTGTGAGTAAGATAAGCGACCCTAGTGGCCGACACAAACACCGGGCCCATCTAGGAGTGGCACTGCAGTGTCACGCAGGATGTCCCTTCCAAAAAACCCTCCCCAAACAGCATATGACGCAAAGAAAAAAAGAGGCGCAATGAGGTAGCTGACTGTGTGAGTAAGATAAGCGACCCTAGTGGCCGACACAAACACCGGGCCCATCTAGGAGTGGCACTGCAGTGTCACGCAGGATGGCCCTTCCAAAAAACCCTCCCCAAACAGCACATGACGCAAAGAAAAATAAAAGAAAAAAGAGGTGCAAGATGGAATTGTCCTTGGGCCCTCCCACCCACCCTTATGTTGTATAAACAAAACAGGACATGCACACTTTAACCAACCCATCATTTCAGTGACAGGGTCTGCCACACGACTGTGACTGATATGACGGGTTGGTTTGGACCCCCCCCAAAAAAAGAAGCAATTAATCTCTCCTTGCACAAACTGGCTCTACAGAGGCAAGATGTCCACCTCATCATCATCCTCCGATATATCACCGTGTACATCCCCCTCCTCACAGATTATCAATTCGTCCCCACTGGAATCCACCATCTCAGCTCCCTGTGTACTTTGTGGAGGCAATTGCTGCTGGTCAATGTCTCCGCGGAGGAATTGATTATAATTCATTTTAATGAACATCATCTTCTCCACATTTTCTGGATGTAACCTCGTACGCCGATTGCTGACAAGGTGAGCGGCGGCACTAAACACTCTTTCGGAGTACACACTTGTGGGAGGGCAACTTAGGTAGAATAAAGCCAGTTTGTGCAAGGGCCTCCAAATTGCCTCTTTTTCCTGCCAGTATAAGTACGGACTGTGTGACGTGCCTACTTGGATGCGGTCACTCATATAATCCTCCACCATTCTTTCAATGTTGAGAGAATCATATGCAGTGACAGTAGACGACATGTCCGTAATCGTTGTCAGGTCCTTCAGTCCGGACCAGATGTCAGCATCAGCAGTCGCTCCAGACTGCCCTGCATCACCGCCAGCGGGTGGGCTCGGAATTCTGAGCCTTTTCCTCGCACCCCCAGTTGCGGGAGAATGTGAAGGAGGAGATGTTGACAGGTCGCGTTCCGCTTGACTTGACAATTTTCTCACCAGCAGGTCTTTCAACCCCAGCAGACTTGTGTCTGCCGGAAACTAACACTGCCTGTTTTTTCTCCCCAAACCTAAAACCCATTTTTAGAGGTGTTTGGGTTAAAGTCAGAAATGTATAACACATTTTTTATTGCCGGGATCACGTCACGGATGTTCCTAGTGGATTGTGTATATGTCTCCACCTTGTCGACACTGGAGTCAGACTCCGTGTCGACATCTGTGTCTGCCATCTGAGAGAGCGGGCGTTTTTGAGCCCCTGATGGCCTTTGAGACGCCTGGGCAGGCGCGGGCTGCGAAGCCGGCTGTCCCACAGCTGTTACGTCATCCACCCTTTTATGTAAGGAGTTGACACTGTCGGTTAATACCTTTCACCTATCCATCCACTGTGGTGTCGGCCCCACAGGGGGCGACATCACATATATCGGCCTCTGTTCTGTCACCATATAAGCCTCCTCATTCAACATGTCGACACAGCCGTACCGACACACCGCAGACACACAGGGAATGCTCTAAACGAGGACAGGACCCACAAAAGCCCTTTGGGGGGACAGAGTAAGAGTATGCCAGCACACACCAGAGCGCTATATATATACAGGGACTCAGGGCCGGCTCCAGGCCTACTAGCACCCTGAGCGAGAAAATTTAAAAGTGCCCCCCCCCCTCCCCCATGCGCGCGCCGAAGGCGCGCGCTCCTGAAAAAGTGGGTGTGGCCTCCTGAAAAAGTGGGCGTGGTCTCGCCCCCCAGCAGTGCCAGCTACACATGACATGCCCTCCGGCAGTGCCAGCTACACGTGACATGACTCCCAGCAGTGCCAGCTACACATGATAGTGTTCACTTTTTAGGGCAGGTTGCTGATCACAGGGAGGGCACATTTTTAAGTTAGGTGGGCAAAATGATGTACATATTGTAATGCTTGTTGTACCCATTTCCACACGCTAAAGCATGGACAGTGCGCGCCGAAGGCGCGCAGCAAAAATTTAGGGGAGTTACTTCGTGGGGAAGGTGCGTAGCCACATTATAGTGGCAATTCACATTACACCACACAGTAGTGCAGCTAATACACATTGCACCAGGTAGAACCTCCTATAAGAGCACGTTAGACACATTGCGCCAGGTAGAGCACTGAGACACACTGCCCAGCCACAGACGCCTAGCGGGAACACTACATGATATGCCCCCCAGCAGTGCCAGCTACACATGACATGCCCCCCAGCAGTGGCAGCTACACGTGACATGCCCCCCATCAGTGCCAGCTACATAAATGGCCACACAGTTCCAGATGGATAAATGCCCCCACAGCGCAGATATGCCCCCACAGTGCCAGATACATTAATGCCCTCACAGTGCAAGATATGCCCCCACAGTGCAAGAAATGCCCCCACAGTGCAAGAAATGCCCCCACGGTGCCAGATACATAAATGCCCCCACGGTGCCAGATACATAATTGCCCCCACGGTGCCAGATACATAATTGCCCCCACGGTGCCAGATACATAAATGCCCCCACGGTGCCAGATACATAAATGCCCCCACGGTGCCAGATACATAAATGCCCCCACGGTGCCAGATACATAAATGCCCCCACGGTGCCAGATACATAAATGCCCCCACAGTGCCTGATACATAAATGCCCCCACAGTGCCTGATAAATGCCCCCACAGTGCCAGATAAATGCCCCCACAGTGCCAGATAAATGCCCCCACAGTGCCAGATAAATGCCCCCACAGTGCCAGATAAATGCCCCCACAGTGCCAGATAAATGCCCCCACAGTGCCAGATAAATGCCCCCACAGTGCCAGATAAATGCCCCCACAGTGCCAGATAAATGCCCCCACAGTGCCAGATATGCCACCCACAGTGCCAGATATGCCACCCACAGTGCCAGATATGCCACCCACAGTGCCAGATATGCCCCCACAGTGCCAGATATGCCCCCACAGTGCCAGATATGCCCCCCACAGTGCCAGATATGCCCCCCACAGAGCCAGATATGCCCCCACAGTGCCAGATATGCCCCCCACAGTGCCAGATATGCCACCCACAGTGCCAGATATGCCACCCACAGTGCCAGATATGCCACCCACAGTGCCAGATATGCCCCCACAGTGCCAGATATGCCCCCACAGTGCCAGATATGCCCCCCACAGTGCCAGATATGCCACCCACAGTGCCAGATATGCCCCCCACAGTGCCAGATATGCCACCCACAGTGCCAGATATGCCACCCACAGTGCCAGATATGCCACCCACAGTGCCAGATATGCCACCCACAGTGCCAGATATGCCCCCACAGAGCCAGATATGCCCCCACAGTGCCAGATATGCCCCCACAGTGCCAGAAATGCCCCCCACAGTGCCAGAAATGCCCCCCACAGTGCCAGATATGCCCCCCACAGTGCCAGATATGCCACCCACAGAGCCAGATATGCCCCCACAGTGCCAGATATGCCCGCACAGTGCCAGAAATGCCCCCCACAGTGCCAGATATGCCACCCACAGTGCCAGATATGCCCCCAGGCCACAGAACCAGATATGCCCCCACAGAGCCAGATATGCAATGCCCCCCACAGTGCCAGAAATGCCCCCCCCATAGCCAGAAATGCCCCCACAGTGCGGATCCCCCCAATACCTGCGGCGCTGCTGGGGAGGAGTACTGCTGCTGTCCGCCTGTCCGAGTGTGCTGGCGAGCGGGCGGGAGTGCTGGCGGGCGGGCGGGCGGCCGGCCGGCGAGTCAGAGTGAGCCTGGGTCCGGGTGGCCACTTGTGTGCACTATGGCGCCGGCGTCTGACGTCAGACACCGGCGCCGCGCAGCGCGCATAGCGCACAGTGCACACGGGCCAATGCTGCACACACAGGGCCGGCTCCAGCATCGAATATGGCGGCGCCAGCGCGCGGCGCCCATTAAGGGTGGCGCCCTGTGCGGCCGCTCTATTCGAACATGCCTAGAGCCGGCCCTGCAGGGACTAACTGAGTTATGTCCCTAATAGCTTTTATATAATATACTGTATACAGTGCCAATTTTAATGCCCCCCCTCTCTTTTCCCTTTTACTGTACTGTAGAATTGCAGGGAAGAGCCAGGGAGCTTCCCTCCAGCCGAGCTGTGAGGGAAAAATGGCGCCAGTGTGCTGAGGAGATAGGCTCCGCCCCTTTTTCGCGGCCTATTCTCCCGTTTTTTATGGAATTCTGGCAGGGGTATTTACCTCATATATAGCCCCTGGGGCCATATATTGAGGTATTTTAGCCAGCCAAGGTGTTTTTATTGCTGCCTCAGGGCGCCCCCCCCAGCGCCCTGCACCCTCAGTGACCGGAGTATGAAGTGTGTGAGAGGAGCAATGGCGCACAGCTGCAGTGCTGTGCGCTACCTTGGTGAAGACAGAGTCTTCATGCCGACGATTTTCCGGACCATCTTCTTGCTTCTGGCTCTGTAAGGGGGACGGCGGCGCGGCTCCGGGACCGAACATCAAGGCTGGGCCTGCGGTCGATCCCTCTGGAGCTAATGGTGTCCAGTAGCCTAAGAAGCCCAATCCGGCTGCAAGCAGGCGAGTTCGCTTCTTCTCCCCTTAGTCCCTCGCTGCAGTGAGCCTGTTGCCAGCAGGTCTCACTGAAAATAACAAATTCTAAGACTATAACTTTCTAAGAGCTCAGGAGAGCCCCTAGTGTGCATCCAACCTCGGCCGGGCACGAAATCTTACTGAGGCTTGGAGGAGGGTCATAGTGGGAGGAGCCAGTGCACACCAGGTAGTCTAAGATCTTTCTAGAGTGCCCAGCCTCCTTCGGAGCCCGCTATTCCCCATGGTCCTTACGGAGTTCCCAGCATCCACTAGGACGTTAGAGAAAGGTTGGGACAGGAGTAACCGGTGCACAAGCTAAACACCCAAGTAGCTGAGTTATATGTGTTTCGAAAATGTTATAATATACCCACAATTTCAGTCAAATATAGAAAGTCACTGTTATTAGACAGAGGTCTCTTGTGTGGAGGTGTGCCTCAGAGAGTAATTGTATATCAAGTGGCAGGGGGGGAAAAAGAAAGGAAAGGTACTCTTGTTTTTTTGTGGGGCTTTCTTCATTAATAAATTAAAACTTAACTTTTATTTTTACAGTAATAAAATCAAAGTAATGCTCATTTTTATTTATTTTTTTGAAGCCCGAGGTGCGGTGCTCCATCACCCAGTGTCTGTGCTCAAACGTGCTGGGGGCATAGGTACTTGGACCCTCTCCCAAAGGAGAAGGGCCCTGTTACTCCCCTACCCCTCAGAGCCAAAAGGCCTACTGAGGGGAAAAAGGGACTGTGGGTCCCCCCTTGCCGAAGCGCAGAGGGACCCTCGTGTGTCCCCAGGGTTGGCCGAAGCTTCCCCCTGGGGACCGAAAACTGCATCTGGTCCTCCCCCCGTGGAGAGGACCTCAGCAACGTAGGAGAGTGGGTGGCCCATAAGGGTCTCACCTAAACCCCAAAACGAAAAACGTGAACGTGACTTACAGAAAACGAATATAAGTGCTGTGCCGTGCTTTTTCAATCAAATAAATAAGCCCCAGCCAAAAGGCCGGGGAGGGGGGTAAAAAATTGTCCTTGCCCTAGCCAAAAGGCCAGGGCAAAGGAGCAGGTGCAACAGAAGTTGAGTGCGTGACAGTGCTAGTGCCATTAAAGTGCAAGGCGCCTGCACCAGTGCAAGTTAAGGCACCCCTGGGTCGCCCCAGGGGCACATGTCACCTCGAGCTTCGAAGCCGCTCCCAACCTCTTAGCCAGACCAAGTTTCATACCCGCTCGTCCAGGGTCAACCCCCAGTACGAGAGTGGATACTAGACCAGGCTGTTCCTAAGCAACGTAAGGGTGCCCTAAGCCCTTACGAGGTAGGAATACTCAGCCCAGTTTTTCTCCACTCTCAACCAGAGGCCTTGCCACACCCCGGCATGGTACTCCACAAGGTGTTTCTCCATTCCACATCTAGGAACCTCTCACGCTCCTAGTGTAAGAACAGATACTCCACCCTGTGTTTCCCTCGAGCAGATACTACACTTGATCTTAGCCAAAAGGCCGAGAAGCAAAGTAATGCTCATTGCGTAGTACAACACCATATAGGACAGAAATCAACATATCAACAAAGAATTTTCCAAAAAAGAGGTTGTCTCAGCCTACATCTGAGATCCAGCGGGGAGAAAACATGGCACCATCGTCACAGCTACTACAGCCATTCTGCGCAACCATAGGATTACTCAGATGGTCAGTTATTGAAGGATCTGCATCCACCAGTGTGTGTCTGTATTAGTGATGAGCGGATTGCAGCTGCTGGGATCTGGGAGGCCGCCAGTAGGCATCTCAGTACATTTCCAGGAGGCTGTGGCATTAGCATATTTTAGCACTGCATTAGGGACCACATCTCAGTCAGACCCACACACATCCTATGTATATTTTATACTGATTGTCATACTATATTAAGTAAAGGGCTAGCCAAAATTTTGTATTGGTGGAATGAAGCCTTGGAAAACAGATTAAGCAGCCAGATTAAGTTGATCTCACGTACTATTTGCTGCCCGTGCGATCAACTAGACGCCGCCTATGGGGGAGTGTATTTCTGCATAGCAGGGCTGCAAACGCTTGTGCAGCCCTGCTATGCAAAAAAAGTTTCATGTAAAATAAGACCAGGGTAAGAGTTACTTACTCTGTGCGATAGATCCAGCGATGCAGGTCCCGGAATTGACGTCAGACATCCGCCCTCCAAACTTCTGGACATGCCTGCGTTGGACTCACCACTCCCTGAAAACGGTGAGTTGCCGCCCGGTTCCGCCTTCATCCTGTCAATCTTCTTGCGGTCGCCGCTGCAACCGTTTTCTTCGCTCGCGGCGTCACTGCCTGGCGACAGCCGTCGCCGGGCAATGACGCGCCTGCGCAATGCGGCCACCGCGCATGCGCAGTTCCAACCCGATCACACGGCTGCAAAGAAGCGCAGCGTGCGAACTGGTCGGAATGACCCCCATAGTATTTAATAATACCATGGGCCTGATTCATGGACAGACACAGTAGCAAAGTAGATGTCTCTTTATATGCAGCTACTGTGCTCAGTTATACTAATGCAGCAGGAAGTCTCTTGTGTAAATAGACGCCTCCTGGCTGCTTCTGAGATTCACTGCTGCGTCCAAGGATACAGTATCGGATCATTCTGCAAAAACATCAGTCATTTGAGTAACCTTCAGGCACACCTACAAAACAGGGGCAACCCCCCCCCCCCCCCACACACCATTTGTAGAGAGGGTCCCAAATGCTTCCCCCCCTCAAATGCTGAAGCATGTCAATCATGCTGCAGCTAAGAGGGGACTGCAAGCAATCACGTAGGACCCATTCAGCATTTGTATGTAAACTATTGTTTCTGTGTACAAATCCGAATAAGGCCCTCAGTACCCTAGTAGGTACTAAGCAGACTATTAGCATATTAGGGCCTGATTCACAGATGTACGCAAATGCATTCACAGCTGCAAATTTTATACTCAATTGGTGTGTGAAAATATGCAAATGTCACAGTCACCTGGATTTGTATTGAGACACCCACCGGCAACATTGCAAATCCCAGCGGTTGTGTACATAGGCGCAGCATCCGTCGCAGAACACTTGATTAAGGGGGTAATTCCAAGTTGATCGCAGCAGGAAATTTTTTAGCAGTTGGGCAAAACCATGTGCACTGCAGGGGAGGCAGACTTAACATGTGCAGAAAGAGTTAGATTTGGGTGGGTTATTTTGTTTCTGTGCAGGGTAAATACTGGCTGCTTTATTTTTACACTGCAAATTAGATTGCAGATTGAACACACCACACCCAAATTTAACTCTCTCTGCACATGTTATATCTGCCTCCCCTGCAGTGCACATGGGGGGTCATTCCGAGTTGTTCGCTCGTTATTTTTTTTTCCGCAACGGAGCGATTAGTCGCGAATGCGCATGCGCAATGTCCGCAGTGCGACTGCGCCAAGTAAATTTGCTATGCAGTTAGGAATTTTGCTCACGGTTTTTTCTTCATTCTGGTGATCGTAATGTGATTGACAGGAAGTGGGTGTTTCTGGGCGGAAACTGGCCGTTTTATGGGTGTGTGTGAAAAAATGCTACCGTTTCTGGGAAAAACGCGGGAGTGGCTGAAGAAACGGAGGAGTGACTGGGCGAACGCTGGGTGTGTTTGTGACGTCAAACCAGGAACTACAAGCACTGAACTGATCGCAGATGCCGAGTAAGTTTGAAGCTACTCAGAAACTGCTAAGAGGTGTGTAATCGCAATTTTGAGAATCTTTCGTTCGCAATTTTACTATGCTAAGATTCACTCCCAGTAGGCGGCGGCTTAGCGTGTGCAAAGCTGCTAAAAGCAGCTTGCGAGCGAACAACTCAGAATGAGGGCCATGGTTTTCCCAACTGCTAACCAAAATCCTGCTGCGATCAACTTGGAATTACCCCCTAAGTTCTGTGTAGACCTGTGGTCGCGCCGGAGACATTGCGTCTGTTTATAGGATCGCATTCTCAGTCTTAAACGTGCCCCCAAATGGTTGCAACACGTCTGCGTTTTTGCCACCAATCCCCATGGCCACTATCAAGCAGTCACTGTCAATCACTTTGCAAATAAATCCTCTATGTGACCACCATTGAAAGATCATCACTGTACATGCACTATATGACTTAAGACACATATGCAGACTGGCAATAATCGCTCAGCGGGTCACTAATTTCTTAAGACCTGGCGTGATATACGAGAGGCTATGGCTCAGTTGAACAGCATAATAATACTGAGTGAAAAGAGGAAGAGGCATACCCTATGAGAGTGAGAATTTTACCAGACAACCAGTTATACCTTAGCTTTTTATCATTCCAGTTAAGGGCCTGATTCATTCCTGATCGCTGCTGTGCGTTTTCGCACAGTGGGCGATCAGCTCCTAACTATTTATGCGTATGCACCGCAATGCGCATGCGCGTTGGACAACAACAAATGGCATTGCCGATCAGCGACAGGATGGTGCAAAATATACATTATGGTAAGAACTTACCGCTGATAACGGTATTTCTCCTAAGTCCACAGTTTCCACAAGATAACAATGGGATATGATGGAGCGACAGCGGATTGGCACCAAACGATCAAAAGCTTTCAGACCTCCCAGGATGCGTCCATATATCCCCGCCCGATGGCTCAGGCAAATCAGTTGTATTCCAAAGCAATAGGCAGGAGCATCATGTAGAGCCCTAATCAGGCGAGAAGAACACACATGCACACCCTTCCGTACAAGAAGGAAGAGGTTAGTGAGTAGAAGGATCCTCAAATCAGGTGCGTCAGGGTGGGATTCTCCCGTTATCAACGGTAAGTTCTTACCATTACGTATATTTCTCCGGCAGGGTCCACAGGTTATCCTCAGGATAACAATGTGATTTCCCAAAGCAATTTAGTGGTGGGGATGCTCCTGATTGGACAGGAGACCCTTGCGCCCGAATTCAGCGTCATGAGAGGCAAAAGTATCCAAGGCATAATGTCTAATGAATGTGTTAATGGAAGACCATGTGGCTGCCTTACATATCTGTTCTGCTGAAGCACCATGTTGTGCTGCCCATGAAGAACCTACCTTATGAGTAGAGTGAGCAGAGACATTAGCCAGAACAGGGAGATCAGCTTGAGAGTATGCTTCTGATATTGTCATTCGAAGCCATCTTGCCAGCGTCTGTTTAGTAGCAGGCCATCCTATCTTGTGAAATCCGTATAGAATGAAGAGAGAATCTGTCTTTCTGATGGCACTGGTACGATCCACGTAGATCCTTAATACCTGGACCACGTCCAGCGACGCATCTCCCGCAGAGAGTCCTGATACCTGAAAAGCCGGGACTACAATTTCTTCATTAAAGTGGAATTTAGACACCACCTTAGGAAGATACCCAGACCTAGTTCTAAGAACTGCTTTATCTGGATAAATAATCAGAAAAGGGGAACGGCATGACAGCGCTCTTCTAGCTGATGCCATAGTCAGTAGAAAGAGAACTTTTGCTGTCAACCATTTAAGATCCATTTTATTAAGTGGTTCAAATGGAGTAACTTGTAGAGCTTTGAGGACTATACTTAAGGCCAAAAATGCTGTAGGAGGAACAAAAGGAGGTTGAATGTGCAGCATTCCCTGGAAAAAAGTATGCACATCCTGTAAATTGGCAATTTTCTTTTGGAACCATACAGTCAATGCTGATACTTGAACTTTTAAGGAAGCCACCTTCAAACCTTTATCCATTCCTGCCTGCAGGAAAGCTAAGACCCTGGAAACTCTGAAGTATTTTGGGTCCATGCTTTTCTCACTGCACCAATGAATATAGGCCTGCCATATTCTGTGATAAATACGAGCTGAGGAGGCTTTCCTTGCTCTTTGCATTGTTTGAATTACCTGTTGTGAGAATCCTCTTGACTTCAGGATAGAGGTCTCAAGAGCCACGCCGTTAAAGACAGTCGATCCAGATGTCTGTGATAACAAGGACCCTGCATTAGTAGATCTGGACGTTGAGGGAGCAGAATTGGAGCATCCATCGACATTCTCTGCAGATCTGTATACCAATGCCTTCTGGGCCAAGCTGGAGCTATTAGAAACACGGCACTCTTTGCTTGCTTTATTTTCCTCATCACCCTGGGTAACAGGGGGATCGGGGGAAACGGATATGCCAGATGAAAGTCCCATTTCACTGACAAGGCGTCTACAAAGATTGCTTTGGGATCCTTTGTTCTTGACCCGTATGCGGGCACTTTGTTGTTTAGATGGGACGCCAAGAGATCCATCTCTGGCAACCCCCACTTGTCTACTAGAGTCTGAAAGACCTCCAGGTGTAGAGCCCATTTGCTTGCCTGAATGGCGTGTCAACTGAGAAAGTCCGCTTCCCAGTTTAGGACTCCTGGAACGAACACTGCAGACAAGGCTGGATGATGAAGTTCTGCCCACTTTAGTATGTGACTTACCTCCTTCATCGCTTTTCGGCTGCGAGTTTCTCCCTGATGGTTGAGGTACGCTACCGTTGCATTGTCCGAGCGGATCTGGACTGTTTTTCCTTGAAGAGTGTCCTTTGCCTGAATCAGTGCCATGTATATGGCCCGAAGTTCTAACAGGTTTATTGGCAGGAAACTTTCTTCCTTGATCCATTGCCCCTGAAAACACAAGACTGGCATCTGTCATCAGGATTTCCCAATCTGATATCCAAAGGGGTCTCCCCTTGTCCAGATGGGATGTCTGTAGCCACCAGGCTAATGACCTTCTTACTTCTAACGTAAGAACCATAGTCTGTGTTTTTATCGTCTGATGCAAATCATTCCATTTTGCAAGAATCAGAGGCCTTGAGTGGAATTGTGCATACTCCACCATGTCGAATGTTGACACCATCAAACCCATCATTGCTGCGTGAATGGATACCTTTTGTCTGTGTAACAAGTCCTGAATCCTTGACTGAACCTTGGATATCTTGTTTAGAGGTAAAATTACTCTCTGAAGCCTTGAATCCAGTACAGCCCCCAAGTGAGTCATCTGCTGTAACAGAACCAGAGACGATTTTGGCCAATTTATGAGCCACCCGTGGTTCTGCAGACACGTTATTATCTGTTGCAGATGACATAAGAGCAATTCCTGCGTCTGTGCCAGGATTAAAAGATTGTCGAGGTATGGAAATATTCTTATCCCCTGCTGGCAGAGTTAAGCTGCCATTACCACCATAATCTTGGTAAATACTCTGGGTGCTGTGGCTAACCCAAAAGGTAGGGCATGGAACTGAAAATGCTGTTGGAGGATGGCGAACCAGAGATAGCACTGATGGGACAGTGCTATTGGAACATGTAGGTAAGCATCCTGTATATTCAGGGATACCATATAATCCCCTGGCTCCATGGCCAAAATTATAGAACGTAACGTCTCCATGTGAAACCTAGGTACCCAAATGTATTTGTCCAGCACTTTGAGATTGAGAAAGGGCCGAAAAGACCCATTTGGCTTCTGAACTAAAACCAGGTTGGAGTAAAAACCCTTTCCTCGTTGTGCAGGAGGAACTGGAATGACTACTCCTGACTGAAGCAATTTCTGGACTGCCTCTAAGAAAGCCCTGGCCTTCGTCTCTACCCGAGACAGGCTGGTACAAAAAAACCTTCGAGGAGGGTGCTTCTTGAAAGCAGACGCATAACCTAGAGATACCGCTTCCTGCACCCAGGCATCTGTTGTAGACTGCTGCCAGATCTGTGCAAATTGAAGAAGTCGGCTCCCCCACTCTGGGGTTCCCCCGGTGGAGGCCCGCACCATCAGGCTGATGGCTTATTATCTGTTTTCCCAACCGGTCCTCTGGTAACCCAATGCTTTTTAGTCTTACCAGACATGTTGTATTGGGGCTGCTTGCCATCACTTTTTCCTTTAGCTTTTCCTTGAGACCGAAAGGCCGGAACTTTAGGTTTGAAATTGTATGTGGAAGGAAACTTGACCTTCTTGGAGTCTCTTTCTGACTCCAGAACATCTGTCAATTCTTTACCAAAAAGAATATCTCCAGAAAAGGGCAATGATTCCAAAACCTTCTTAGATTCTGAATCAGCTTTCCACGTATGTAGCCAAACTGCTCTGCAAGCAGCTATTGTTGAGGCTGATGCCCTGGAGGCCATAGTACCCATATCCAATGCTGCTTATTCCAAAAACATTGCAGCCTGTTTTATATGTGCTATATGGGATTTTTGCTCTCTAGAAGCTATTGAAAAATCCCCCTCCAATGCATCAGCCCAGGCAGCCACTGCCGTTGCCATCCAAGCTGAAGCCATGGCTGGCCTTATGACTGCCCCAGACAGGGAAAAAATGTTTTTTTAGAAAATCTTCTACTCTCCTATCCGTGACATCATTTAATGATGTTGAAGGGAAAGGTAATGTAGATTTTCACACTAATCAAATTACATGCATATCTACTTTAGGTGCTACCTCTCTTTTTAAACAATCCCCAGCTGGAAGAGGATAATTGGATTCCATTTCTTAGGAATTCTAAACTTCTTATTGGGCGTAACACAAGCCTCTTCCATGATTTCCATCAGCTGATCTGACCCTGGAAACTCAGAGTCTTAACTGTTTTGGGACGTTTAAACACAGGTGCCTTGGTTTTTAACACAGGCTTTGCTGAATCCTCTAAGAACAGAATGGCTTTTATAGCTTTAACTAACTCAGCTATATACACTGAGCTGAGACCTTCCTCCTATTTGGATGCCGAAGTAGAATTGAGCTTTCATCTTCCGATGAATCCTCATCTGAATCATGTGTAACCTGTGAGGGTGAAGATTTACTTACCACCGGCTTATCAGATTGTTTCTTCTGAGAGGCTGCTGCTGGAAGTGATACACCATAGGTGGCGAGCTGCATGTAAGGGTTAATAGTGTAACCTATCCCTGGTACAGGAGTTGGAGGAATTATCCATTCAGCTATACTGGATAAAGTCTGTGCAAACATAGCCCAAGGTGGATCCATCTGCACCTGAATCTGCCTTGTATTTTTCAATAACCTCTGGTGAAAGCTAATACAATTTGTACACAAACCCTCCTGAACTAGATCCTGAGAGGATAACACAGCTTTGCAAGACAAACATGATATGAGTGTTGGTGTTGCTGTGAGTGTACCTTCCTCACCTTTGCCGCTCTTAGACATTATAAATAATCAACACTTCCACAGTGTACTACACAATTTGTGACTGTAATCACTTTAAGCTACTTAAAGTGACATACAATCTGAACCTACCCATGCACCAGCATTGAGGATCTGAATAAAAAAACTGACAGAAATATAGTAAATACAGCAATCACACTAGCAGTCAGTCATGTTATACATTAGTATAATAAGCAATATGAGCACATCATCAACTACAACTACATTTTAAGTAAGTAGGAGAACATATTACTCCATCATGTTTAAACAGATCTAACGAATTCAGACGCATTGCGAAAGAAACAACAGTAAATGTATACAGACTCATATGCAATAGGCACTTATCTAACTATTCGTACTCAAATGGGTAGATAGAGACTTAGTGCTATATTACCCATACTCAGTAGAGTGGGATACAGGGAGACTCACCTCGCTTCCAGGACCGATCAATGGCCCTCATTCCGAGTTGTTCGCTCGTTATTTTCCTTCACATCGGTGCGATTTTCCGCTAACTGCGCATGCGCAATGTTCACACTGCGGCTGCGTCAAGTAAATTTGCTAAGAAGTTTGGTATTTTACTCACGGCATTACGAGGTTTTTTCTTCGTTCTGGTGATCGGAGTGTGATTGACAGGAAGTGGGTATTTCTGGGCGGAAACTGGACGTTTTATGGGTGTGTGTGAAAAAACGCTGCCTTTTCTGGGAAAAACACGGGAGTGGCTGGAGAAACGGGGGAGTGCCTGGGCGAACGCTGGGTGTGTTTGTGACGTCAAACCAGGAACGAAACTGACTGAACTGATCGCAGTGGCAGAGTAAGTCTCGAGCTACTCAGAAACTGCTAAGAAATTTTTATTCGCAATTTTGCGAATCTTTCGTTAGCAATTCTGCTAAGTTAAGATTCACTCCCAGAGGGCGGCGGCTTAGCGTGTGCCCTGCTGCGAAAAGCGGCTTGCGAGCGAACAACTCGGAATGAAGGCCAATATGTTAGCGAACGATGAGTGGATCCAGACGCTACTAGTGTACACTGCTGCTCCGTGAACCTATAGTGAACACAGACGCACCAGTCACACAGCCGCCCATGCTGCGACTGGGTCCCCTTCATGTACAGTGTCTGAAACGGAAGCGGGAAACAGTTCATGGCGGGAGACTCAGAGAAAACTGGTCATGAACCGGGGGGAGGGGCGAAAAGGAGAGCGTCTGACTCCCCACTGCTGACATCAACCCGAGGGATCGTGGCCTCATACTATTCCTTGAGCCTCTGATCCCTAAGGCCTAGCGCTGGTGCACCCGGGGTGGCAGCCGCGTCAGCGACTGTTTGGTAGTCTCCTCACAAAACAGTGCGGTGGTGTCCGTATTGCCCTACTAAGCGGAACCAATGCCTTACCTTTTCCTCGTGTTCCGGCCGCAGCCTGGTAACGGCTGCTGGACCTGCTAGTATATCAGACACAGATGCCCGCTGAAACAGCACTGTACTCATGAGTAAGCATTGTCGTGACCCGGTGGAGAGTTGTTGGAGTGACTCTTTCTAAGATACGTATAAGACGCTATTTAGAAAGATCACTCAAGAAAAAATAGTAAGACTATAAAAATAAAATAAGAAAGCTTAGGGCTGCTAAAAACCAGCAGCCCTCTGACCATGGTCCGGCACCTACCGCACCAAACAAAAAACTGATTTGCCTGAGCCAGGAGGCGGGGATATATGGACGGGCCCGTTGCATGCTGGGAGGCTGGAAAAGCTTTGACCAATTGGTGCAAATCCCCTGTCGCTTCATCATATCCCCATTGTTATCCTGTGGATAACCTGTGGACCCTGCCAGAGAAATTGGAGGTTTGATGAGGGTCAGTCTTAGGTATATTTTAAAGACCCTCATAAAACCTCCAAGAGGCAAGGTGGTGTGGCCAATGCCACTGCACAGATACCCCGTGGACGGAACCGGCTGCTGCAATCTGCTGAGCTCCCGCTGCGATGTATATTACTAATACACATATCAGCAGCGGCCGGCCAGCTCCATTCTGCGTTAAGTATGCCGTCCTGTAGAGCTGACTGAGCTCCACCTCTCCGGCTACTGCATTCTGAAGGGTGACCTGTGACTGTTGCTGAGCATGATGAACAGAGGATCCGTTGCGTTCCATGGCTGGGAGCATCAAAAAAGGTAATATACAAAATGTCCTGAGTTCGGGCAGCACCCGGCACAGTCGCCACACTCAGGTTTTATTACATTCCGTCCATTGATTTGAGTTAGATTTCTCGTCTGTTCCATCAATTTGCATTTTGTTAATTGATAAAAATAAACTATTAACACTTCTGTTTTTTAAAGCATATCTTGCTGCTCGTGTCCTGGCTTTATATACTGGCTTACAGTATATGGACCAGATGGGAGAAGTAAAATCCCTGGGCACCTGTGGAATTGTGTGGGGACCTTAAGAAAAAGAGACAACAGGCTCACTGCAGCGTCATTCTCTACTGATGTGACCCGTAGGAGTTCTGGTCACATGGTCACGCTGCCATCTGAGGTAACGCCGCCTCCCCTCCTGCAGCCTGGGGTCTCCAGAGACAGCACCTCCTGCTGATCTCCTGCCAGGCTGCTGCACTGTACTGGTGGAAAGCCTGAGGGGACAGAGCACGGTACTTTGGTCCTGAGTTCCCCGTAGCTCTCTGCTACCTCCTTCATCGGCCGCTTGAACAGACCCCCATTTGGAAGCTATGCTGCTCTGGAGGGTGACTAAGAGTGATAAACCCCGGGTCCTGGTGAGATATTCCCCGGATTGGTGAGCCGGGTGACTCGATGAGATTGAGGGCGACAGCTGGGACTTGGGGATATCTGCAGATTCCAGGGAGCTCCCAGTGCTGCTACCCTTCTCCTCTACCGATGGCTATAGAGATCTGCAATTAATAAGATTTCTTAACAACAACTGTTAACTCTGTAGATGTTTTAAACTAAGGGGGTGATTCAGAGGCGATCGCACTCTGAAGGTTTTTGTGAAATGCGCACACGAAGGTGGGGGGGGGGCATGCAGGGGGGGGCATGCAAACGGCGTTACTTTGCAGCCCGCTGTGACCCGGAACGCGGCGGGTAGCCGCCTGCCAGCGCAGCTAGGGAGCTACTTGGTAGGTGCGAAAGCATCGCTGCAGCATGCTTTCGTACCCGTGCGGGGGGCAGGGCCTGACATGCGGGATGGACTAGCCCTGTGCTGGGCGTCCCCCCGCATGTCAGAGAAACTGATTGTAGATGTGCTAAATTCAGTGCATTTATGATCAGGTCTGAATCACCCCCTAAGTCTGCACACTATTATCACCTTACTGGTACCTTTTTTTTGCGGATATAAAACTCCTATAATGGGAAAGACAGGAATACAGCTGCTGCTGCTAAATTTGAGAAATATGCCAGGTCTTCTGAGACACCCTCATCGGTATCTACTGGAGATGCTCCTTTGGATACATTCCAGGCTACTATATCAGCCCCTCCATCTCCATCTGAAGTGACGCTACAACAACTCCTGGGGACGGTTACGTTGAAATTAGGAGTTAAAATTGAGAAGGTTCAATCTGATTTATCTTTGCTGTGTCACGATTTACAGAAAGTACATGAAAAAGTGGGGAAAATGGAAACCAGTATTTCAACTTTGGAGGACTCTTACACCTCCCTAAAATTGGAACAGATGACTTCTATGCAAAATAAAATTTCAGATATGGGGGGGGTCATTCCGAGTTGTTCGCTCGTTATTTTTTTCGCTACGGAGCGATTAGTCGCAAACTGCGCATGCGCAATGTTCGCAGTGCGCCTGCGCCAAATAAATTAGCACAAAAGTTTGGTATATTACTCACGGCGTTACAAAGTTTTTTCATCGTTCTGGTGATCGGAGTGTGATTGACAGGAAGTGGGTGTTTCTGGGCGGAAACTGGCCGTTTTCTGGGAGTGTGTGGAGAAACGCTGGCGTTTCTGGGAAAACCGCGGGAGTGTCTGGCCGAACGCTGGGTGTGTTTGTGACGTCAAACTAGGAACGAAACTGACTGAACTGATCGCAGTGTAGGAGTAAGTCTCGAGCTACTCAGAAACTGCTAAGAAATTTCTATTCGTAATTCTGCTAATCTTTCGTTCGCAATTCTGCTAAGCTAAGAAACACTCCCAGAGGGCGGCGCTTAGCGTGTGCAATGCTGCTAAAAGCAGCTAGCGAGCGAACAACTCGGAATGAGGGCCATGGAGTTGTCACCTGAAGACTTACTGGAACGTGGGATAATCTCTACGTATGATAGCAAGAGGAATGAAGTACCCAACAGTGCGCATAAGGCAGCTAGTAATACAGTGCACCACAAGAGGCTTTTCCCACCTCCCACATAAAATGCAAGTAAAAAATCCGATACGTGGAATACCGCTCAACCAGCGCCTTACTAAACGTGAACAGCTATTATTCAACTTGTTAAATCCATACACCTCCTTCAGTTTTTCTGCATATGGAGAGGCTTTCAGCCCTCGGTCATGGAGTCAGTACCGGAAAAAGAAATATTAAGCATAACAGTGTGATACTGTATAAAAATTTAATAACATCACACACATAACATTTAACTAAAAACAAATTCCAAACATGAAACCACGCTAGTGTGGTGAAGACATAAACTGCGGGGGGCTGACACCCTGGGCATCGACAGAAGTCTTGGCTAATTACCGGCTAATTAAAGAAAACTGGCTCATAAAGATGTTCACATGTGAGTCCAAACAGGGTATATCACCAGGCTGCAGCACAGGGATTCCTCAGTCACAGGATTCTCACGTAAACCGGGTCAGTCTGCACTCCTCGTCGTCCACATACGGGGTCAGTCCCAAGTAGAGCACCCACGCGTTACGACCCTCCACGGGTCTTTCTCAAGGTCAGCTCAAATCTGAATGTCTCCTAAGGCTATCCATCCCGTTTAAAAGTACCATACTCAAATCCTATTGGTCCCAGCACAGCTGATCCCTATACATGTTTCAACTATGAGTCCGTGGATACATGTGCTAGGACTTCCCCTCATTATCCTTCAGAGTTCCTAGCAACCCCAATCACATTCCGTATCCCAGATGACACGGCCTTCCGGTTCCGCCTCATCGCAGACACGCAATGACACGCACTCGCGTGCGTCATGCGTTCCACCCGCCTCATGCACTTCAGCTCCATCCGCTCTGAGGGTCTGGTCACATGATGTTACTACGGCTGTGCGTTAGATCCTCCTCCTGAGTGGCCAATCACGCGGCCTTTCATTCTCCCAGGTCACGTGACGGCAGATTGACAAGAGTCGTGCTGGCGTCACCCGTTGTCATGGTGACGCTTCGTATTTCTCAAAACGGGATGTAATATCTTGCGGGGGTAATGCTGGCATCTCTCAAAATCCCTTATCCATAGTCATTACATTTTTAAATGAACCTGATGAATCAAACAATTGTACATATTAGGAAACATGCAATGTATACACACATCAAAGGACATATAATATGTACACATTCATAGGTTTAAGCAGTGGCTAGGGCTTCGGCAAAGTCTACAAAAACCACTTCACCTCAAATTCTAGATTAAGACCTTTTGGTTGGAGGGTCCCCCACTCATAAATGGCCCTCATCTCTGCTTTAGCCAATTGATTTGGAAGGTCTCGCCTCCTCCAATGTCCTCTTACCCATTTCATACCCACAAAACGTCTAATGGCGGCTGTGGAGCACCCATGTTGTTTTTTAAAATGATCTGAAAGGGCATGTGTCTCAAGGCCCTTCTTAATATTCCTTAGGTGCTCTCCCAGTCGCACTTTGAGGGCTCTTGAGGTTCTCCCTGTGTAAAAAAGACCACAGTCACATTCTATCACATATACAACATTTTTAGTGTTGCATGTTATAAAGTCCCGAATGGTCAGCTTTTTTCCGTTAATTGTAATCTCACTTGTTTTGCTTTGATTTTCCATTTTTATCTCCATACATGCTATGCAATTCATACACCTATGGAACCCCTTAGATGTTATTCCCACTGGTATAGTCGGGGGCATCGCACTGCGCACAAGGCAGTTACCTAAATTGGGGGCTTTCCTGTAGATACACTTAGGCCTAACTGGAAGGCATTGTCCCAAAACAGGGTCTTTTTGTAAGACCCCCCAATGTTTGGTGAAAATCTTTTCTATTGACTTATATTGGCCACAAAAAGTGGTCACAAACGCCCATTCAAAGTTATCCTGCTTCCCCACCTGATCTCCCTTCTTCTTTCTCTCTAAAAGGGACTTCCTGTCGATCTTATCTGTGTCCTCTGCTGCTCTATTGACTATACTTTCTTTATAGCCACATGAGACAAATTTAGATTGCATTTCTTTTGCCTGATCCTGGTATACAGCTTTTTTAGAACAATTCCTTTTGACCCTCTTAAGTTGTCCCAGTGGAATGGTCTGGAGCCAGTTGGGGTGATGACAACTTGTGGCATTAATATAGCTTAAGGAGTCGGTGGCTTTGGTGTAAGTTTTTGTCTGAATAGAACCTTCTTCTACATATATCGTAATGTCCAAGAAGTTGATGGACTCTTTACTACTGATGAAATTGAACTCAATGTTTAATGAATTATCGTTCAGATACACACAGAACTCTTTCAAAGAGCTCTCATCTCCTTTCCACAGGAAAAGCACGTCGTCTATATATCGGGACCACGATACCAGGTTCGCCCCGAACTGATGGTCATTCCAAATATGTTCTGTCTCCCAACTCCCCATGAACATACTGGCATAGCTCGGGGCGAACCTGGTACCCATCGCGGTCCCGACCTTCTGCAAATAGAAGTCATTTCCAAACGAAAAGTAGTTATTATTAAGTATGAATGCCACTCCTTCTAGGATAAACTCTTGTAGACCTCTATCCAGGTCACTTCTCTGTAGAAAATTTCTGACGGCTTTTATTCCTTCGTGATGGTCAATAATTGTGTATAAGGACCGTACATCGGCCGTCACCAAGATGTAATCATCCTGCCATGTTATCCTTTCTAATATTCTTAGGGCATCAGTGGTGTCTTTTAAATGAGATTTATTAGTCAATACCAGGGGTTGGAGGTATAATCTATGAGTTCAGACAAACCTGCTGTAATAGAGTGTATCCCGGATACTATAGGTCTCCCCGGAGGATCATTAATGTCCTTATGGACCTTGGGGAGCACATATAGCACCGGGATCACTGGCTCAGGAATGATGAGGAATTTTTGTTCTTTCTCACTTAATACTCCCCGTGATACGAATTTCTCTACCAGGGTGTCTAATTTATCCCTAATGTTCACCGTTGGATCAGACCTTAGTCTGTGATAGGTGGTTCTATCACCCAATTGACGTAGCACTTCTGACTCATATTTGATCTTATCCATTACAACCACCACCCCGCCTTTATCGGCGGGTTTGATCACCAGATTTGGGAGGTCCTTCAGGTTTTTAAGTGCCTGTCTCTCTTTATAGGTGAGGTTTGATTTCCCACTACTGGCATCGATCCTAGTTAGATCATCATGTACCAGTGTAAAGAAAGTTTCCAGAAAATTGCCTTTAATATGGGCTGGGTAGAAGATGGATCTGGGTTTAAAGGGGGTCGCTACCTCACGTTCCTCGACCATATTTACATCAGTCTCCTTGCTTAAGAAAAACTTTTTTACAGTTAACTTTCTTATATATTTTTGCAAGTCAACAAATGTGGCAAACTTATTCATAGTGTTCGAGGGGGCGTATTTTAAGCCCTTTTCAAGAACGCAATCTCTTCCTTCGTAAGTAGGTGAGAGCTCAAGTTGAAGATTTTTACCTTCCCCTTCTCCAAATCAACACTATTGGTTCCCTTGTCATCACCATTATCCTTTTTTCGTTTCATCCTATCCTTTTTAAATTTCTTTCTCCTAGAATGTTGTTTGAGTTTCCTTCTGATACCCTCTTCCCTCTTACCTCTTTGTTTACATGTAGTCATCTGTATCTGTTCCTGTTTCTGTCCCATCCTAAAAAAGGGGGTTTGTGGGGTATCATTTTCCTCCCTCAACATTTGAAATCTATTGGTCCCCCATGTTTCCTTTCTGGGGATCCCTTTTCCCCTATCACCTCCATCTTCCACATTTCTCCCTCTCCAATGGGGACGTGGTTCCTCCCTTCTATTGGTGTTTTTCAGCCTGGAGTCTGAACCCCCTCCTTCTCTATAATAGGACACACCTTCATTAGGATTGTCTCTATAATGAGGTGGTCTCTCCCTGAATCGTCTAAAGGGGGGTCTATATCTCTTAGTGGGGATATTACCCCTTTTCTGTTGTCGGGGAGTCCAATTTTTATCCTGTATAGGGGTCCTCAAAACCCTATCAGGATATCTCCCACCATAACTCCTAGGTTCCTCACTTAGATCTCCCTTTTTGGCTGTTTCTTTTATTGTTTCACGTTCTTTAGTCAGGACTTTATCCCTTTGAAACTTTTTGACCTTTCGGTCCACTAATATTCTTTCATTTTTGCTGATGTTATTCTCTATCATCTTCTCTAATTCTTTATATTCCTGCGTATCCGAGAAGGGTATAGTTAAGTCTCTCAGAGCTCTAATCTCCTCTTCAAATTTGCTCAACTCCTCTTTTCTGTCCCCAATTATAAGGGTCATTAAGGAGATGGAGCATTCCTTCAGGATGGATTCCCACCCTTTCTTGAAGCTCTCACTCGCCGTAGTAAAGGATGCATTTTTTGTGATCACAAGTCCCTTAGGAATCATCTGGTGGGAGATATATCTCTCCAAGGTCACTGTCTCCCGCCAGATCCGATTTTCCTTCAATAACACATTTTCCAATCTCCTCATAACATTCTCTAGATCCTCATCTATTAAGGGAGTAGATTCCCCCAGCTCATTAAAAGCTTTTTCTAAAGTTGTTTTTCTATTATCTCGATATTTAAACATGATTGCTGCACAACAAGGACTTCAAATGGAAAAGAGAGTAACAGTGATAGCAAGAGGAATGAAGTACCCAACAGTGCGCATAAGGCAGCTAGTAATACAGTGCACCACAAGAGGCTTTTCCCACCTCCCACATAAAATGCAAGTAAAAAATCCGATACGTGGAATACCGCTCAACCAGCGCCTTACTAAACGTGAACAGCTATTATTCAACTTGTTAAATCCATACACCTCCTTCAGTTTTTCTGCATATGGAGAGGCTTTCAGCCCTCGGTCATGGAGTCAGTACCGGAAAAAGAAATATTAAGCATAATAGTGTGATACTGTATAAAAATTTAATAACATCACACACATAACATTTAACTAAAAACAAATTCCAAACATGAAACTACGCTAGTGTGGTGAAGACTAATTGGCCACTCAGGAGGAGGATCTAACGCACAGCCGTAGTAACATCATGTGACCAGACCCTCAGAGCGGATGGAGCTGAAGCGCATGAGGCGGGTGGAACGCATGATGCACGCGAGTGCGTGTCATTGCGTGTCTGCGGGGAGGCGGAACCGGAAGGCCGTGTCATCTGGGATACGGAACGTGATTGGGGTTGCTAGGAACTCTGAAGGATAATGAGGGGAAGTCCTAGCACATGTATCCACGGACTCATAGTTGAAACATGTATAGGGATCAGCTGTGCTGGGACCAATAGGATTTGAGTATGGTACTTTTAAACGGGATGGATAGCCTTAGGAGACATTCAGATTTGAGCTGACCTTGAGAAAGACCCGTGGAGGGTCGTAATGCGTGGGTGCTCTACTTGGGACTGACCCCGTATGTGGACGACGAGGAGTGCAGACTGACCCGGTTTACGTGAGAATCCTGTGACTGAGGAATCCCTGTGCTGCAGCCTGGTGATATACCCTGTTTGGACTCACATGTGAACATCTTTATGAGCCAGTTTTCTTTAATTAGCCGGTAATTAGCCAAGACTTCTGTTGATGCCCAGGGTGTCAGCCCCCCGCAGTTTATGTCTTCACCACACTAGCGTGGTTTCATGTTTGGAATTTGTTTTTATTTAAATGTTATGTGTGTGATGTTATTACATTTTTATACAGTATCACACTATTATGCTTAATATTTCTTTTTCCGGTACTGACTCCATGACCGAGGGCTGAAAGCCTCTCCATATGCAGAAAAACTGAAGGAGGTGTATGGATTTAACAAGTTGAATAATAGCTGTTCACGTTTAGTAAGGTGCTGGTTGAGCGGTATTCCACGTATCGGATTTTTTACTTGCATTTTATGTGGGAGGTGGGAAAAGCCTCTTGTGGTGCACTGTATTACTAGCTGCCTGTTAGGCGCGGCGGTCTTCGACCGTGCCCTGACTGAGCAGCGGTCACGGCCGCCGCGCCTCTCTCCTTCCCTGTCCCCCGCACGGCGCCTAGCAACGCCAGGACGCCATGCGCATGATAGCCGCCGGGTCCCTGGCAACGCAGGACGCCGTGCGTGCAGGGCCGCCGGGTGCATAGCAACGGGGACGCCACAGGTGGACCGCGTTCCCCGTTGCTAAGAATAGTTAATTAGGTTGCTCGTGCAGCAGGGCAGCTGCACGGCAACTAGTAATTAGGGTCTGGGGGCTGGTCCTGCTGGCCCTCCTGTTATTGGCCAGCAGGGCCTTTTTATGTGAGCCAGCACACTGCAGCCCCGCCGGTGATAGCTTCTTGTATGCTGTTCCTGCCTTGCAGAACTCTGTTCCTGTCAGCCATGTTTGGTGGATCTTGCTCCCTGCCCTTTGGTACTTTGGAGATCCGAAGCCGGTCCTGGGAATCCTTCTAGTCCTTGCGAACCTGTCTGTCATCTGGGGTTCTCGCCCGGTTTCGTGAGTAGCGGCTTCTGCCGCGTGTTGCGGCCTATGCCGCTTAGTGTTTACTTTACTGTGAATTGGTGCATTTGCGGAGGTTTCCGCTTTCACTGTCCTCCCCGGAACTCGGCGGTGCCGTGTAGGGGAGTGGACAGTGGTTGTTTTGCAGTTCTTTTACTTTGGCGGCGTGCCGCACATACGTTTAGTTTTTAGGTAGTTTATAGCCCCTAGCGTGGTTGTTTCAGTTAGAGGTCCCCTTGTTATTACCCTGTCTCAGTTCACACCTTGTCTCTCTTTAAGACCTGAGGGGGCATCGGAGTTGGGCAGACCTAATCCACCCTTCAAACGCGGCTGCCATGGGCCCAAGAAACCATAGTCGTTCAGGCGTGAATTGATAACACGGGTAAGACAACGGAGGTAGGGTGCTAGGGGCTATTTCCTTCCCATTTCCCAATCCCAGCATTCCGTCTTGGTGCTCAGGACTCACTACATAAGATCTCCCCTGTCCTGAGCATCAGGACCGTAACATTATCACCGGCCCACATAAAAAAAAAAAAAGGGGGTTTAATTTTTTCCGTTGTATTGGTGGGCCTAGAAATTCGGCCTCATGAATCCGGCAGGTTTAGGGCCAAACCCCAGTCAGCTTTTGGTTAACTAAATACAGGAATTAACTCAGATGGTTCAGGACCTTACTCTTCGGGTGAGATCGCAGGAAGATCTTTTGCGAGCCTCCCCGAGTATGGTTCCAGAACCAAAGATGCATTTACCTGACCGTTTTTCGGGTAACCGAAAGGATTTTTTTAATTTTAAGGAAGCTTGTAAGCTTTATTTTCGTTTAAGGCCCCGTTCCTCTGGTACTGAGTCTCAGCGGGTCGGGATTGTGATGTCTCTACTTCAGGGTGATCCACAGACCTGGGCGTTTGGGCTAAGAGCGGATGATGCTGCTTTGTTATCAGTAGACGCCTTTTTTAAATCCTTAGGCCTCTTATATGACGACCCAGATAGAGAAGCATCAGCTGAGAGTAACCTGCGTGCCCTTAAGCAAGGCAAAAATCCTGCAGAGGTGTATTGTACCGAATTTCGCCGTTGGTCGAACGACTGTGGCTGGAATGACCCGGCCCTGCGCAGTCAGTTTCGCCTCGGTCTGTCGGAAGTGATTAAAGTCAGTCTCCTTCAGTACCCCACTCCTGAGACTCTAGACAAACTCATGGAGCTCGCTATTAAAATTGATCGTCGTCTTCGAGAGCGGAGGGCTGAAAGAGGAACAACTTTTAGGCCTAATCCATGTGTATATACTTTTCCTGAGGACGTCGAGGAGCCCATGCAAATGGGTCTCTCCCGGCTGTCCCCAGAGGAAAGAACCAGAAGGTTAAGTTCTGGTCTTTGTTCGTATTGTGGTGGTAAGGGACATATCGCACGTAACTGCCCGAACAAGCCGGGAAACGCTCTGACCAAGTGAATTGTGAGGGGGTTCACTTGGGTCTGCAGTTAATCTCCTCTAATAATTCTCTATTAGTTCCGGTAAAGATTTCCTTTGGCAGCCTCAGTTCGTTGGTGTCGGCCTTCGTCGACAGTGGAGCTGCAGGAAATTTTATGGATTTAGCTTGGGCTAAGGCTTTAGGCGTTCCACTTATACCCTTAGATAGACGTATCACCATGCACGGCTTGGATGGGGGTCCGCTTTCCAATGGGGTTATTACTCACCGCACACCTCCAGTATTGCTGACAGTGGGGGCCCTACATTCAGAAGAAATAGAATTTTACCTTACACATTATCCGGCAGTTCCAGTAGTTTTGGGTCACCCCTGGCTTGCCTTTCATAATCCCACCATAGATTGGCGGTCTTGGGAGATTTCCCAATGGGGTCCTTTTTGTGTTAAGGAGTGTATTTCCCATCCTGTCCGGGTTGCGGCAGTTACCCCAGAACTTATTCCTCTGGAATATCAGGATTTTGCTGATGTGTTCTCCAAGGGTAATGCGGACGTTCTGCCTCCCCATCGGTCCTATGACTGCGCTATAGATTTAGTTCCCGGGGCCACTTTACCTAAGGGGAGATTATATGCCCTCTCCGGGCCAGAAACCACGGCTATGGATAATTATATCCAGGAAAGCCTGAAAAAAGGCTTCATTAGGCCTTCGAAATCTCCTTTGAGTGCAGGATTCTTTTTTGTTGAGAAAAAAGATGGGTCGCTCAGACCATGTATTGATTTTCGGGCTCTGAATAAAATTTCTGTTAAAAACACCTACCCCTTGCCTTTGATTTCAGTACTTTTTGATCAGTTACGCTCTGCCGTTATCTTCTCAAAAATCGATCTTAGAGGAGCTTACAATCTCATCCGAATAATCATCTGGGGATGAGTGGAAGACGGCTTTCAGCACACAGTCGGGTCATTATGAATACCTGGTGATGCCGTTTGATCTGTCAAATGCTCCTGCGGTATTTCAAGACCTCATCAATGATGTTCTTCGTGACTTTCTTGGAAAGTTCGTTGTCGTTTATTTAGACGACATTTTGATTTATTCTGAGTCTATGGAACAACATATTACCCATGCATAGGCGTGCGCACGGGGGGTGCCTGGTGCGCACAGGCACCCCCTAATGTCCGGCATCCCCGCACACCACAAAAAACTAAATAAAGTGATTGTGCTGGCTGCCGCCTGCCGCGGTGCAAGTACGCAAATTAGAAGCCCTCCCCACCTCTGGTTACCCCGATACATGGTCTGGTCGTGCTTGTATGAATGACGTAACAACGTCATTACGTGGGACATTGCGCCGGCTCTCCTTGTTCTAACCTTACCGCCGCGGCCACCTAGGAGGAGCGGGAGCAGTCAGCCTGGAGAGTATGAATGGGACCACCGAGCACAACGAAGACAAGTAGCAGCAAGCTCCTGCACCACAGTCCACGCTGTACACACACCTCTCTCACTCATGTGGCAGCCGTTCAATCAATCAAGATCGGAAGAGACGACTCAGTGACACTCACTGGCAGCAACCTGCGGTGTGGCACGCAACTGTGTGGTGTAGTAAGTAACTCAGTGTATTTTAAATGTAATTTCCATTCTAAAGAAATCCTCTCTGTCTCCCTATCTGTATCTATCTATCTATCTATCTATCTATCTATCTATCTATCTATCTATCTATCTATCTATCTATCTATCTATCTATCTATCTATCGGTTTCTCTGCCTCTCTCTATGTGTCTCTGTCTGTCTATCTGTCTGGGTTTGCAGTCTGTCATATTGCTGTCATAACAAAACCTTAATATGGTGTAATGTGTCCCTGTCATCCTAAAACAAAGTTATGCAGTTATCAATTTATTGTTCTCCAATAGGGAAGGTTAGGAAGGTATGGCAAAAGAAAAAGGGAGCAAAACCATATGACCATTTACCTCTACCAGACCTACAGTAACACTTTTTTTGAAACTCTCATATTTTACTAACATTCTGTACAGAGGTCTGGCCTTTCCTGCAACAATGGCCCGCCCCATACCCTGAGCTTAGCAAGCTTCATATGCAGGTCATCATATTTCAAGTGAAACTGGCAAGATTCTCGCTCATACAGAAATGCTCTCTCACAGCAAGATGTGCAGATGCTTGAATCTTAGGGGTAATTCCAAGTTGATCGCAGCAGGATTTTTGTTAGCAATTGGGCAAAACCATGTGCACTGCAGGGGAGGCAGATATAACATGCGCAGAAAGAGTTAGATTTGGGTGGGTTATTTTATTTCTGTGCAGGGTAAATACTGGCTGCTTTATTTTTACACTGCAAATTAGATTGCAGATTGAACACACCCCACCCAAATCTAACTCTCTCTGCACATGTTATATCTGCCTCCCCTGCAGTGCACATGGTTTTGCCCAATTGCTAACAAAAATCCTGCTGCGATCAACTTGGAATTACCCCCCTAGACTGCAGGAGTCCGTATAATCTCAGATTACTTACAGTATGTTCCATCAGACATTACACACCTGGGATTGTGTGAGTCTGCCAGTATTTTTTAAAGCGGCAATAATTTACATGGCAAAAGCAACCTTGTTTTGCCATGTAAATGATCGCCAGTTTAAAAATATGCACAGACTCGCTCAAAGTCACACGCAGCCTGCAAGTTATTCATCCCATGTATAGGAGTAATTTTTTCAGATGCCTCTTATGGGCAGTGCGAGGGCTAATATTTCTGCCTCACATGACATTTAAACAGGCTTGGTACTGTACAATGATTTCGATAGTGCATATTACCACTATCTATCTATCTATCTATCTATCTATCTATCTATCTATCTATCTATCTATCTATCTATCTATCTATCTATCTATCTATCCTGAGTTGAGAACTAAGCAAAAAAAATTAGTGCTAAGGAGAGATGATGATGGGGGGTTATTCTGTGCTAGGGAGAGGAGGGTTGTGGGAGAGGTGTCCTGGGAGTACACTAGTGAGGTGTTAGGTAATGTAGATAATATGGAGGCAAATGAGTGAGAGATGACTTGGAGAATTAAAGTGCGAGGGGATTTGTAGGATCAGGTGTGCGAGAGGGGATATGTAGTGTCAGGAGGCAATAGGTGATAAGTTATGTGGAAGATTGGTGGGGGTAATAGGTGGCTCAAAAGATCAGGGTGGGGGGCAAGAGGCAATGCAGAGGATCAGTGGAGGGCGAGATGTTATGCATAGAATCAGGGAAGGGTGAGAGGTGATGTAGAGGATCAGGAGAGGGGGAGAGGTGATGCATTGCATCAGGGGAAGGTGTGAGGTTATGCGGATGCACCAGGGGAGGGTGAAAGGTGATGCAGAGCATGAGGGGAAGATGTGAGGTTATGCAGATGCACCAGGGGAGGGTGAGAGGTGATGCAGAGCATCAGGGGAGGGTGAGAGGTGATGCAGAGCATCAGGGGAGGGTGAGAGGTGATATGGAGCATCAGGGGAAGATGTGAGGTTATGCGGATGCACCAGGGGAGGGTGAGAGGTGATGCAGAGCATCAGGGGAGGGTGAGAGGTGATGCAGAGCATCAGGGGAGGGTGAGAGGTGATATGGAGCATCAGGGGAAGATGTGAGGTTATGCGGATGCACCAGGGGAGGGTGAGAGGTGATGCAGAGCATCAGGGGAGGGTGAGAGGTGATGCAGAGCATCAGGGGAGGGTGAGAGGTGATATGGAGCATCAGGGGAAGATGTGAGGTTATGCGGATGCACCAGGGGAGGGTGAGAGGTGATGCAGAGCATCAGAGGAGGGACAAGAGGTGATGCAGAGCATCAGGGGAGGGTGAGAGGTGCTGTGGAGCATCAGGGGAGGGTGTGAGGTGATGTGGAGCATCAGGGGAGAGTGTGAGGTGATGTGGAGCATCAGGGGAGAGTGTGAGGTGATGTGGAGGTGATGTAGTGGATCAGAGCGGGGTGTGAAGTTATGCATAGTATTATCCACCTAACAGGAGCAGCCGCAGGAGGAATAGGCGTGCAGAGGCGTAACTAGCATGGGGCGAGCAGGGCACGTGCCCTGGGCGCCGTGACAGCCCCAGCAGAAGGGGGCGCCACTGGCACCTGCACGACCCGCTCGCCCCATGTTGCCCGCCGCTGCTAGTCCGCCAGTGCCGCTGTGAGACCTCCAGACGTGGTGTCGTCCTGGGCCCTCCCTCTATTCACTGCACTCGCAGACGCGGCCAGGAGAGTGCAATAAATAGAGGGAGGGCCCAGGACCTATCGTTTGACTCCCGCCCGCCTGCCGCTGTGAGCGCCGCGAAGGAAGACCCCCGCCACGGACCTGCCGTCTGCCTCCCGGCCGCCGCTGTGAGTGAGCACCAGCCAGTGTGCGTAGACACGGAGGGCCCCGGTCCGGACCTGCCACCCGCCCGCTGACAATGATGGAGGGCCCGGGGTAAGCTGCAAGCGTGTAGCAATGGAGGGGTGTGTGTGTGAGTGTTATTGGAGGGGTAAGAGGGCGGGTGTGTGTGCATGCATGTGTCCAGCAATGGAGGGGTGTGTGTGTGTTATTGGAGGGGTAAGGGGGGGGGGGGGGGTGTTTGTGTGTGCATGCATGTGTCCAGCAATGGAGGGGTTTGTGTGTTTTGTTGGAGGGGTAAGCAGGGGGGGGGGGGGTGCATGTGTCTACTGTCTAGCAATGGAGGGGTTTGTGTGTGTGTGTTGTTGGAGGGGTAAGCAGGGTGTGTGTGTGTTTGCATGTGTCCAGCAATGGATGGGTGGGTGGGTTTTATTGGAGGGGTAAGAGGGGTGGGGGGATGCATGTGTCCAGCAATGGAGGGGTGTGTGTGTGTTGTTGGAGGGGTAAGCAGGGGTGTGTGTGCATGTGTCCAGCAATGGAGGGGTTTGTGTGTGTTGTTTGAGGGGTAAGCAGGGGTGTGTGTGTGTGCATGTGTCCAGCAATGGAGGGGTAAGCAGGCATGTATGTATGTTGCTGGAGGGGTAAGCAGGGGTGTGCGTGTGCCTGTTTGTGTGTGTACTGCCTGGAGGGGTAAGCAGGAGTGTGCGTGTCACCGCATATCCATGGTGTGTGTGTGTGTGTGTGTGTGTGTGTGTGTGTGTGTGTGTGTGTGTGTGTGTGTGTGTCTGGCTTGATGCGTGTAGATACAAAACAAAAGATGGTTGCAAACTAGCGCTGCTTTAAAATATTACAACTTTAAAACGGGAACTTGAAAGGAGATTATCCTCATCCAATCTCCTTTCAAGTTACCGTTTTAAAATTTTAATATTTTAAAGCAGCGCTAGTTTGCAACCATCTTTTGTTTTGTATCTATTTGTCTTGTAGGGAATTTATGAGGGAAAATCCCATGTGTTACAAACTAGCAGCTTTTCGTCTGGTAGCGCAGGGCTGCTTATAAAATTTCTTCCTTAAAGGAGTATGCGTGTGTTTCTGTGTGTGTGTGTCCGGCTTGGAGGGGTAAGCAGGAGTATGCGTGTGTTTCTGTGTATTTCTTCTATGTGTGTGGATATTTGTGTGTATGTGTTTTATGTGTAGATATATATATATATATATATATATATATATATTATAAAATATATTTATTGTATGTAGGTCGAAGCAGCAGCACTTCTCCACAGACCCGGAAGTATATATATTTTTTAATTAGCAGACAGCAGCAGCACGTAGGAAGGAGCCCTGAAGGACTCACGAAGACCGGAGGAGGAGGACTGGAGACATGCGCACCAGCTGAAGAGACGCGAGGGAGCAAGCCGCAGGACCAGGAGAGGACCAACGCCAGGGAGGAGCTGCCTGTGCCTGTCACCAGAGCCGTCCGCGCTGAGTGGAGAAGACGCCACAGAAGAGGAGGAGTCCAGCCAGCAGGACCGGGGAAGGACATCCAACCTTCAGTGGAGCGGGACCCTGCAGCAACGGAGGAGACTGACCAGCAACGGGAGCACCGGCATCGCGGAGGACACCCGCTTGCCGGAGCAAGGACCCGCAGAAGACCCTGGCTGGCTTAAAGAAGATGGTGCAGAACAGCGGGGAGGACGGCGCACTTCAGGATCCTGCAGCAGGAGAGAATATCCCCCTACAGAGCGCAGCAGACCACACTGAAAAGGGTGCATCCCCGGTGCGGTGCTCTGCATCCCGGGTGGCGCCGAAGACGTGGAGTGTCGGAGGTGGCAGAAGCGCCGCAGCTTGGGGTGAGAAACCGCTGCAACCCTTCCGCTGCTAAACTCTGCAAATAGTCAATTATGGGGGTAGGCTCCCCTCACCACAGTGCCCCACAGGATTAGTTAATTAAGGGCCCCACAGGATTAGTTAATTGAGGGGGTAGGATCCCCTCACTCTATAATGTGAATTTTGGCTCAAACCGTGTGCTATAATGTGAATTTCGGCTCATACCGTGTGCTTTAGGGGTATATTCAATTGAAGTCGAAAACTGCCGTCTGTCGAAAAGACGTCAGTTTTTGACTTTTTAAGGTCGAATCGTGATTCGACCTATTCAATATTTTCGACAATTCGGTGAATTTGACTTGTCAAAAAGCACGTGGATCGGCAGAATAGCTGCCGATCCACGTGCTTACGGCCCCCTTTTCGACCATCTCAGTCCGACATCAATAGATGTTGGAATGAGATGCGGACCCAGAGGAGGAGAGGGGGGAGAGCCGCAGGGAGACGGGGGACTGCCGCGGGCAGCCAGAGGAGATCAGCGCTACAGCACAGCGCTGCAGCAGGATGTCACACAGCCGTGCCGCTCACAGCAGCGTCCACCCAGCTCCAGCAAGCTTGCTGGAGCCGGGTGGACACTGCCGTGAGGTCGGGCGGCTGTGTGACATCCTTCTGCAGCGCTACTGTAGCGCTGACATCCTCTGGCTGCCGGCGGCTGTCCCCCGTGGCTCCCCCCCCCCCTCCTCTCCTCCTCCTGGGTCACTCATCTCAATTCGACTTGAAAAAGTCGAATTGAGATGATATTTGAATAGGGGTTGTCAGATCCATTCCGACAAATGCATGTCGGAATGGATCTGATTTCATTTGAATATACCCCATAATGTGAATTTTGGCTCATACCGTGTGCTGTAATGTGAAAGAGGCACCAGTACTAGATAGTATAAGGAGACCTACTACATTGAAGGTCACGCCCCCTTTTGAGTGACCACGCCCCCTTTTCCGGAGCGCGCGCGCCTTCGGCGCGCACATAATTGCGACCTTCACTATTTCATTCCCTCTTCAAAAATTCCTCTTCGACCACTGCACCTACATCTGTACATACACACCCTCATATCTTTATATACAGTGACACCAGTGGTGTGGGCACATACTTTCCTTTTTAGTTTTGTTTTTGGGGAGGGGGGGGGGGGGCGCCATTTTTGATCTTGCCCTGGGCTCCAAATACCCTAGATACGCCTCTGTAGGCGTGACTGGATGGAATCACCGCTGGGCAGGATTAACACACACCAGTCAAGCACCATTACTGACATAATCATCTGCCTGACTACCAGCCCTCACTGTACACTCTATTTAATCAAATTCATATTTTAGTTTGCAGTGAGTGCTAGACACGTCCGATGGGCAGTGCTAGACACGCCCCTCCGACAGTGCACCCCCTAATAAAATGTGCTGTGCACGCCTATGTACCCATGTGCGTCTGGTTCTTCAAGAACTACGGGAGAATCATTTATACGCAAAACTAGAGAAATGTGATTTTCACATCACGGAAGTGTCCTTCTTGGGGTATATTATTTCTCCCCAGGGATTTTTCATGGAACCGAAAAAACTCCAGGCCATCCTTAATTGGGCGCAACCCACAAATTTAAAAGCAATTCAGCGCTTTTTAGGGTTTGCAAACTATTATAGGCGGTTCATTCATACCTTTTCTGATTTGGTCGCTCCTATAGTAGCATTGACTAAAAAAGGAGCGGACCCTTCCAATTGGTCGCCTGCAGCCGAGTCTGCCTTTCGGGCCTTAAAGCAGGCCTTTGTCTCGGCTCCTGTTCTCAGGCACCCTAACCCGGAGCTCCACTTTGTAGTCGAGGTAGATGCCTCAGAGGTTGGAGTGGGGGCTATCCTATCTCAGGAAGATCCGGAGTCTCAGGAATTACACCCTTGTGCCTTCATGTCCAGGAAATTCTCCTCCGCAGAATCCAACTATGACGTTGGTAATCGAGAATTGCTGGCAGTTAAATGGGCTTTTGAGGAGTGGAGGCATTGGCTGGAGGGAGCTAGGCATACTATTACAGTGTTTACTGACCATAAGAACCTGCAGTATATTGAGTCAGCTAAACGGCTTAATGCTCGGCAGGCACGTTGGGCATTGTTTTTTTACTCGTTTCAGGTTTATTATCACCTTCAGGCCCGGTTCCAAAAATACTAAAGCTGATGCCCTGTCACGTTGTTTTCTTCCGGTTCACAATAACCATCCTGCTACTACCCCCATAGTTCCATCATCTGTCATCCGGGCAGGCCTCACACAGGATTTATTTACTCAGTTAGTCCAGCTTCAACAGCAGGCTCCTAAACCGACTCCTGCTGATCGTCTCTTTGTCCCTGAATTTCTGAGAGGCACTGTTTTAGCTGAGTTTCATGACAACAAAGTCTCTGGTCATCCAGGTATCACTAAGACCTTGGAGTTAGTCTCTCGCTCGGTGTGGTGGCCTAGTCTTTCTAAAGATGTAAGGGAATTTGTCCATTCCTGTCAGGTTTGTGCACGGCATAAGGTTCCTCGTTCATTGCCGATCGGGCAACTCGTACCTTTAGCCGTTCCTCTCAGGCCATGGTCACATATATCCATGGATTTCGTGGTGGACCTTCCTCTTTCAGCCGGATTTCGAGTCATTTGGGTGGTAGTAGATCGTTTTAGTAAGATGGCTAATTTCATTGCTCTTCCCCGATTACCCTCTGCTCAAGGATTGGCAGTCTTGTTTCTCCGTCATGTGTTCAGGCTCCATGGGTTGCCCAGGGATATTGTCTCTGATCGGGGTCCGCAATTCATTGCTCGTTTCTGGAAATGTTTTTGTGCCTCATTAAATATGAAACTCTCTTTAACATCTGGGTACCATCCACAATCTAACGGACAAACCGAACGAGTTAACCAGTCATTAAAACAGTATTTACGGTTGTACTCGGCCAAACTCCAGAATGATTGGTCTGAATTTCTTCCGTTAGCCGAATTTGCTTATAATAACTCTTGTCATTCTTCCACCAAGGAGTCCCCATTCTTTTCAGTCTTTGGCTTTCATCCTAGAGCCAACTCTTTTTTTCCTCATTCTCCAGTCTCCTCGTTGACCTTAACCTCCCATCTCAGAACAATTTGGAGAAAGGTGCACCTTGCCTTGAGAAAAGCTGCCATCCGAGAAAAGAAATTTTCTGATAGGCTCCGACGTCCTTGCACTTTTAAGGTGGGAGATAAGGTATGGTTGTCAACTTGCAACATCAAGCTCCGACAACCTTCGGCTAGATTGGGACCCAAATTTATTGGACCATTCCTTATCATTAAGAAGGTCAACCCAGTTGCTTTTCGGCTACGCTTGCCGAGATCACTCAAAATTGGCAATACTTTTCACTGTTCTCTTTTAAAACAGTATTTTTCTTCCAGGAGATTTCCTCGGAGGACTTCCCAGGGTAGATCTCCGGTGGATGTTCAGGGGCAACAAGAGTTCTTGGTGGAGAAGGTTTTAGATTCTAAGCTTTCTCGGGGTCGGCTCTATTTTTTGGTCCACTGGAAAGGTTATGGCCCTGAAGAAAGATCTTGGGTGTTGGATAAAGATTTACATGATCCCAAGCTGAAGAGGATTTTCTTTCAGGAGTTTCCTCAGAAACCTGGCTCTAGGGGTTCTTTAACCCCTCCTCAAGGGGGGGTACTGTTAGGCGCGGCGGTCTTCGGCCGTGCCCTGACTGAGCAGCGGTCAAGGCCGCCGCACCTATCTCCTTCCCTGTCCCCCGCACGGCGCCTAGCAACGCCAGGACGCCGTGCGCACGATAGCCGCCGGGTCCCTGGCAACGCAGGACGCCGTGCGTGCAGGGCCGCCGGGTGCATAGCAACGGGGACGCCACAGGTGGACCGCGTTCCCCGTTGCTAAGAATAGTTAATTAGGTTGCTCGTGCAGCAGGGCAGCTGCACGGCAACTAGTAATTAGGGTCTGGGGGCTGGTCCTGCTGGCCCTCCTGTTATTGGCCAGCAGGGCCTTTTTATGTGAGCCAGCACACTGCAGCCCCGCCGGTGATAGCTTCTTGTATGCTGTTCCTGCCTTGCAGAACTCTGTTCCTGTCAGCCGTGTTTGGTGGATCTTGCTCCCTGCCCTTTGGTACTTTGGAGGTCCGAAGCCGGTCCTGGGAATCCTTCTAGTCCTTGCGAACCTGTCTGTCATCTGGGGTAATTGCCCGGTTTCGTGAGTAGCGGCTTCTGCCGCGTGTTGCGGCCTATGCCGCTTAGTGTTTACTTTACTGTGAATCGGTGCATTTGCGGAGGTTTCCGCTTTCACTGTCCTCCCCGGAACTCGGCGGTGCCGTGTAGGGGAGTGGACAGTGGTTTCTTTGTATATCTTTTCCTTTGGCGGCGTGCCGCACATACGTTTAGTTTTTAGGTAGTTTATAGCCCCTAGCGTGGTTGTTTCAGTTAGAGGTCCCCTTGTTATTACCCTGTCTCAGTTCACGCCTTGTCTCTCTTTAAGACCTGAGGGGGCATCGGAGTTGGGCAGACCTAATCCGCCCTTCAAACGCGGCTGCCATGGGCCCAAGAAACCATAGTCGTTCAGGCGTGAGTTGATAACACGGGTAAGACAACGGAGGTAGGGTGCTAGGGGCTATTTCCTTCCCATTTCCCAATCCCAGCATTCCGTCTTGGTGCTCAGGACTCACTACATAAGATCTCCCCTGTCCTGAGCATCAGGACCGTAACACTGCCTTATGCGCACTGTTGGGTACTTCATTCCTCTTGCTATCACTGTTACTCTCTTTTCCATTTGAAGTCCTTGTTGTGCAGCAATCATGTTTAAATATCGAGATAATAGAAAAACAACTTTAGAAAAAGCTTTTAATGAGCTGGGGGAATCTACTCCCTTAATAGATGAGGATCTAGAGAATGTTATGAGGAGATTGGAAAATGTGTTATTGAAGGAAAATCGGATCTGGCGGGAGACAGTGACCTTGGAGAGATATATCTCCCACCAGATGATTCCTAAGGGACTTGTGATCACAAAAAATGCATCCTTTACTACGGCGAGTGAGAGCTTCAAGAAAGGGTGGGAATCCATCCTGAAGGAATGCTCCATCTCCTTAATGACCCTTATAATTGGGGACAGAAAAGAGGAGTTGAGCAAATTAGAAGAGGAGATTAGAGCTCTGAGAGACTTAACTATACCCTTCTCGGATACGCAGGAATATAAAGAATTAGAGAAGAGGATAGAGAATAACATCAGCAAAAATGAAAGAATATTAGTGGACCGAAAGGTCAAAAAGTTTCAAAGGGATAAAGTCCTGACTAAAGAACGTGAAACAATAAAAGAAACAGACAAAAAGGGAGATCTAAGTGAGGAACCTAGGAGTTATGGTGGGAGATATCCTGATAGGGTTTTGAGGACCCCTATACAGGATAAAAATTGGACTCCCCGACAACAGAAAAGGGGTAATATCCCCACTAAGAGATATAGACCCCCGTTTAGACGATTCAGGGAGAGACCACCTCATTATAGAGACAATCCTAATGAAGGTGTGTCCTATTATAGAGAAGGAGGGGGTTCAGACTCCAGGCTGAAAAACACCAATAGAAGGGAGGAACCACGTCCCCATTGGAGAGGGAGAAATGTGGAAGATGGAGGTGATAGGGGAAAAGGGATCCCCAGAAAGGAAACATGGGGGACCAATAGATTTCAAATGTTGAGGGAGGAAAATTATACCCCACAAACCCCCTTTTTTAGGATGGGACAGAAACAGGAACAGATACAGATGACTACATGTAAACAAAGAGGGAAGAGGGAAGAGGGTATCAGAAGGAAACTCAAACAACATTCTAGAAGAAAGAAATTTAAAAAGGATAGGATGAAACGAAAAAAGGATAATGGTGATGACAAGGGAACCAATAGTGTTGATTTGGAGAAGGGGAAGGTAAAAATTTTCAACTTGAGCTCTCACCTACTTACGAAGGAAGAGATTGCAGTTCTTGAAAAGGGCTTAAAATACGCCCCCTCGAACACTATGAATAAGTTTGCCACATTTGTTGACTTGCAAAAATATATAAGAAAGTTAACAGTAAAAAAGTTTTTCTTAAGCAAGGAGACTGATGTAAATATGGTCGAGGAACGTGAGGTAGCGACCCCCTTTAAACCCAGATCCATCTTCTACCCAGCCCATATTAAAGGCAATTTTCTGGAAACTTTCTTTACACTGGTACATGATGATCTAACTAGGATCGATGCCAGTAGTGGGAAATCAAACCTCACCTATAAAGAGAGACAGGCACTTAAAAACCTGAAGGACCTCCCAAATCTGGTGATCAAACCCGCCGATAAAGGCGGGGTGGTGGTTGTAATGGATAAGATCAAATATGAGTCAGAAGTGCTACGTCAATTGGGTGATAGAACCACCTATCACAGACTAAGGTCTGATCCAACGGTGAACATTAGGGATAAATTAGACACCCTGGTAGAGAAATTCGTATCACGGGGAGTATTAAGTGAGAAAGAACAAAAATTCCTCATCATTCCTGAGCCAGTGACCCCGGTGCTATATGTGCTCCCCAAGGTCCATAAGGACATTAATGATCCTCCGGGGAGACCTATAGTATCCGGGATACACTCTATTACAGCAGGTTTGTCTGAACTCATAGATTATACCTCCAACCCCTGGTATTGACTAATAAATCTCATTTAAAAGACACCACTGATGCCCTAAGAATATTAGAAAGGATCACATGGCAGGATGATTACATCTTGGTGACGGCCGATGTACGGTCCTTATACACAATTATTGACCATCACGAAGGAATAAAAGCCGTCAGAAACTTTCTACAGAGAAGTGACCTGGATAGAGGTCTACAAGAGTTTATCCTAGAAGGAGTGGCATTCATACTTAATAATAACTACTTTTCGTTTGGAAATGACTTCTATTTGCAGAAGGTCGGGACCGCGATAGGTACCAGGTTCGCCCCGAGCTATGCCAGTATGTTCATGGGGAGTTGGGAGACAGAACATATTTGGAATGACCATCAGTTCGGGGCGAACCTGGTATCGTGGTCCTGATATATAGACGACGTGCTTTTCCTGTGGAAAGGAGATGAGAGCTCTTTGAAAGAGTTCTGTGTGTATCTGAACGATAATTCATTAAACATTGGGGTAAATTTACTAAGATTCGTAATTTCCGAAAAAAGGTCAAAGTTCAATCACGAATGACATCGACAGTGTAAAACTGCAACTTTTTGAATTGATTACGATGGATTTACTAAGCTGTCGTATTCGGGTTTTTCTTTTCTTCCGATGTCGATGTCATTCGTTTTTTTTAACCTATTTTTACGGCAGTGATTAGCAAAACACTGCCGTTTTTTTTTACAATCAATCTCGGCCGGATCTGTGTGATCCGTGCTGGGGTTCTTATTTTTTTTTTTTTTAATTAAACACTGTAAAATAATTAAAAAAAATGCGTGGGGTCCCCCCTCCTAAGCATAACCAGCCTCGGGCTCTTTGAGCCGATCCTGGTTGCAGAAATATGGGGAAAAAAATGACAGGGGTTCCCCCATATTTAAGCAACCAGCATCGGGCTCTGCGCCTGGTCCTGGTCCCAAAAATACGGGGGACAAAAAGAGTAGGGGTCCCCCGTATTTTTAAAACCAGCACCGGGCTCCACTAGCTGGACAGATAATGCCACAGCCGGGGGTCACTTTTATATAGTGCCCTGCGGCCGTGGCATCAAAAATCCAACTAGTCACTCCTGGCCGGGGTACCCTGGGGGAGTGGGGACCCCTTCAATCAAGGGGTCCCCCCCCCCCCCCAGCCACCCAAGGGCCAGGGGTGAAGCCCGAGGCTGTCCCCCCCCATCCAATGGGCTGCGGATGGGGAGGCTGATAGCCTTTGTTGTAAAAGAAAAGATATTGTTTTTAGTAGCAGTACTACAAGGCCCAGCAAGCCTCCCCCGCATGCTGGTACTTGGAGAACCACAAGTACCAGCATGCGACGGAAAAACGAGCCCGCTGGTACCTGTAGTACTACTACTAAAAAAATACCCAAAAAAAGACAAGACACACACACCGTGAAAGTATAATTTTATTACATACATACACACATACATACATACTTACCTTAAGTTCCCACGCAGGTCGGTCCTCTTCTCCAGTAGAATCCAAGGGGTACCTGTTGAAGAAATTATACTCACGAGATCCAGGGGTCCAGGCTCCTCGGGAAATCCAGGGGTAATCCACGTACTTGCATAAAATAAGAAAACGGAAAGCCGAGCCACGAACTGAAAGGGGCCCCATGTTTTCACATGGGACTCCTTTCCACGAATGCCAGAAACCCACTCTGACTGATGTCTAAGTGGGTTTCTTCAGCCAATCAGGGAGTGCCACGTTGTAGCACTCTCCTGATCAGCTGTGTGCTCCTGTCCTCACTGACAGGCAGCACACGGCAGTGTTACAATGTAGCGCCTATGCGCTCCATTGTAACCAATGCTGGGAACTTTCTGCCCTGCGGTTGACCTAAAGTGACGTCACCGCTGAGCAGAAAGTTCCCAGCATTGGTTACAATGGAGCGCATAGGCGCTACATTGTAACACTGCCGTGTGCCGCCTGTCACTCAGTACAGGAGCACACAGCCGATCAGGAGAGTGCTACAACGTGGCACTCCCTGATTGGCTGAAGAAACCCACTTAGACATCAGTCAGAGTGGGTTTCTGGCATTCGTGGAAAGGAGTCCCATGTGAAAACATGGGGCCCCTTTCAGTTCGTGGCTCGGCTTTCCGTTTTCTTATTTTATGCAAGTACGTGGATTACCCCTGGATTTCCCGAGGAGCCTGGACCCCTGGATCTCGTGAGTATAATTTCTTCAACAGGTACCCCTTGGATTCTACTGGAGAAGAGGACCGACCTGCGTGGGAACTTAAGGTAAGTATGTATGTATGTGTGTATGTATGTAATAAAATTATACTTTCACGGTGTGTGTGTCTTGTCTTTTTTTGGGTATTTTTTTAGTAGTAGTACTACAGGTACCAGCGGGCCCGTTTTTCCGTCGCATGCTGGTACTTGTGGTTCTCCAAGTACCAGCATGCGGGGGAGGCTTGCTGGGCCTTGTAGTACTGCTACTAAAAACAATATCTTTTCTTTTACAACAAAGGCTATTAGCCTCCCCATCCGCAGCCCATTGGATGGGGGGGGGACAGCCTCGGGCTTCACCCCTGGCCCTTGGGTGGCTGGGGGGGGGGGACCCCTTGATTGAAGGGGTCCCCACTCCCCCAGGGTACCCCGGCCAGGAGTGACTAGTTGGATTTTTGATGCCACGGCCGCAGGGCACTATATAAAAGTGACCCCCGGCTGTGGCATTATCTGTCCAGCTAGTGGAGCCCGGTGCTGGTTTTAAAAATACGGGGGACCCCTACTCTTTTTGTCCCCCGTATTTTTGGGACCAGGACCAGGCGCAGAGCCCGATGCTGGTTGCTTAAATATGGGGGAACCCCTGTCAATTTTTTCCCCATATTTCTGCAACCAGGATCGGCTCAAAGAGCCCGAGGCTGGTTATGCTTAGGAGGGGGGACCCCACGCAATTTTTTTTAATAAAATAACAACTTTCCCACCCCTTCCCACTGATATACATGCACGGATCTCATGGATCCGTGCATGCCTATCCAATCACGAATAAAAAAAGCAGGTCTGGTTTTTTTTAGCACTTTTTTACGAGTTGTAATTTTTCACGGCAGTGTTTGTTCTTTTTTTGCTTTGCACTTCTTAGTAAATGACCGAGATTCATACTTAAACAGCCGCGTTTTGACCGATGGTGTATTCATTCGTAATTTTTTACCTGAACTTGCAAAAAATTACGAATGCCCTCATCACTGCCGTGATTAGTGCTTAGTAAATTACCGAGATGACACTTTGATGAAAAAACGGCATCTCGGTCAAAATCGGGAGCTTAGTAAATTTCCCCCATTGAGTTCAATTTCATCAGTAGTAAAGAGTCCATCAACTTCTTGGACATTACGATATATGTAGAAGAAGGTTCTATTCAGACAAAAACTTACACCAAAGCCACCGACTCCTTAAGCTATATTAATGCCACAAGTTGTCATCACCCCAACTGGCTCCAGACCATTCCACTGGGACAACTTAAGAGGGTCAAAAGGAATTGTTCTAAAAAAGCTGTATACCAGGATCAGGCAAAAGAAATGCAATCTAAATTTGTCTCATGTGGCTATAAAGAAAGTATAGTCAATAGAGCAGCAGAGGACACAGATAAGATCGACAGGAAGTCCCTTTTAGAGAGAAAGAAGAAGGGAGATCAGGTGGGGAAGCAGGATAACTTTGAATGGGCCTTTGTGACCACTTTTTGTGGCCAATATAAGTCAATAGAAAAGATTTTCACCAAACATTGGGGGGTCTTACAAAAAGACCCTGTTTTGGGACAATGCCTTCCAGTTAGGCCTAAGTGTATCAACAGGAAAGCCCCCAATTTAAGTAACTGCCTTGTGCGCAGTGCGATGCCCCCGACTATACCAGTGGGAATAACATATAAGGGGCTCCATAGGTGTATGAATTGCATAGCATGTAGGGAGATAAAAATGGAAAATCAAAGCAAAACAAGTGAGATTACAATTAACGGAAAAAAGCTGACCATTCGGGACTTTATAACATGCAACACTAAAAGTGTTGTATATGTGATAGAATGTGACTGTGGTCTTTTTTACACAGGGAGAACCTCAAGAGCCCTCAAAGTGCGACTGGGAGAGCACCTAAGGAATATTAAGAAGGGCCTTGAGACACATGCCCTTTCAGATCATTTTAAAAAACAACATGGGTGCTCCACAGCCGCCATTAGACGTTTTGTGGGTATGAAATGGGTAAGAGGACATTGGAGGAGGCGAGACCTTCCAAATCAATTGGCTAAAGCAGAGATGAGGGCCATTTATGAGTGGGGGACCCTCCAACCAAAAGGTCTTAATCTAGAATTTGAGGTGAAGTGGTTTTTGTAGACTTTGCTGAAGCCCTAGCCACTGCTTAAACCTATGAATGTGTACATATTATATGTCCTTTGATGTGTGTATACATTGCATGTTTCCTAATATGTACAATTGTTTGATTCATCAGGTTCATTTAAAAATGTAATGACTATGGATAAGGGATTTTGAGAGATGCCAGCATTACCCCCGCAAGATATTACATCCCGTTTTGAGAAATACGAAGCGTCACCATGACAACGGGTGACGCCAGCACGACTCTTGTCAATCTGCCGTCACGTGACCTGGGAGAATGAAAGGCCGCGTGATTGGCCACTCAGGAGGAGGATCTAACGCACAGCCGTAGTAACATCATGTGACCAGACCCTCAGAGCGGATGGAGCTGAAGTGCATGAGGCGGGTGGAACGCATGACGCACGCGAGTGCGTGTCTGCGGGGAGGCGGAAACGGAAGGCCGTGTCATCTGGGATACGGAACGTGATTGGGGTTGCTAGGAACTCTGAAGAATAATGAGGGGAAGTCCTAGCACATGTATCCACGGACTCATAGTTGAAACATGTATAGGGATCAGCTGTGCTGGGACCAATAGGATTTGAGTATGGTACTTTTAAACGGGATGGATAGCCTTAGGAGACATTCAGATTTGAGCTGACCTTGAGAAAGACCCGTGGAGGGTCGTAACGCGTGGGTGCTCTACTTGGGACTGACCCCATATGTGGACGACGAGGAGTGCAGACTGACCCGGTTTACGTGAGAATCCTGTGACTGAGGAATCCCTGTGCTGCAGCCTGGTGATATACCCTGTTTGGACTCACATGTGAACATCTTTATGAGCCAGTTTTCTTTAATTAGCCGGTAATTAGCCAAGACTTCTGTCGATGCCCAGGGTGTCAGCCCCCCGCAGTTTATGTCTTCACTACACTAGCGTGGTTTCATGTTTGGAATTTGTTTTTAGTTAAATGTTATGTGTGTGATGTTATTAAATTTTTATACAGTATCTAGTGATGTGCACCGGAAATTTTTCGGGTTTTGTGTTTTGGTTTTGGGTTCGGTTCCGCGGCCGTGTTTTGGGTTCGAACGCGTTTTGGCAAAACCTCACCGAATTTTTTTTGTCGGATTCGGGTGTGTTTTGGATTCGGGTGTTTTTTTTCAAAAAAACCCTAAAAAACAGCTTAAATCTTAGAATTTGGGGGTCATTTTGATCCCAAAGTATTATTAACCTCAATAACCATAATTTCCACTCATTTTCAGTCTATTCTGAACACCTCACACCTCACAATATTATTTTTAGTCCTAAAATTTGCACCGAGGTCGCTGGATGACTAAGCTCAGCGACCCAAGTGGCCGACACAAACACCTGGCCCATCTAGGAGTGGCACTGCAGTGTCAGGCAGGATGGCCCTTCCAAAAAATACTCCCCAAACAGCACATGACGCAAAGAAAAAAAGAGGCGCAATGAGGTAGCTGTGTGAGTAAGCTAAGCGACCCTAGTGGCCGACACAAACACCTGGCCCATCTAGGAGTGGCACTGCAGTGTCACGCAGGCTGGCCCTTCCAAAAAACCCTCCCCAAACAGCACATGACGCAAAGAAAAATGAAAGAAAAAAGAGGTGCAAGATGGAATTGTCCTTGGGCCCTCCCACCCACCCTTATGTTGTATAAACAGGACATGCACACTTTAACCAACCCATCATTTCAGTGACAGGGTCTGCCACACGACTGTGACTGAAATGACGGGTTGGTTTGGACCCCCACCAAAAAAGAAGCAATTAATCTCTCCTTGCACAAACTGGCTCTACAGAGGCAAGATGTCCACCTCATCATCATCCTCCGATATATCACCGTGTACATCCCCCTCCTCACAGATTATCAATTCGTCCCCACTGGAATCCACCATCTCAGCTCCCTGTGTACTTTGTGGAGGCAATTGCTGCTGGTGAATGTCTCCACGGAGGAATTGATTATAATTCATTTTAATGAACATCATCTTCTCCACATTTTCTGGATGTAACCTCGTACGCCGATTGCTGACAAGGTGAGCGGCGGCACTAAACACTCTTTTCGGAGTACACACTTGTGGGAGGGCAACTTAGGTAGAATAAAGCCAGTTTGTGCAAGGGCCTCCAAATTGCCTCTTTTTCCTGCCAGTATAAGTACGGACTGTCTGACGTGCCTACTTGGATGCGGTCACTCATATAATCCTCCACCATTCTTTCAATGGGGAGAGAATCATATGCAGTGACAGTAGACGACATGTCCGTAATCGTTGGCAGGTCCTTCAGTCCGGACCAGATGTCAGCATCAGCAGTCGCTCCAGACTGCCCTGCATCACCGCCAGCGGGTGGGCTCGGAATTCTGAGCCTTTTCCTCGCACCCCCAGTTGCGGGAGAATGTGAAGGAGGAGATGTTGACAGGTCGCGTTCCACTTGACTTGACAATTTTCTCACCAGCAGTTCTTTGAACCCCTGCAGACTTGTGTCTGCCGGAAAGAGAGATCCAAGGTAGGTTTTAAATCTAGGATCGAGCACGGTGGCCAAAATGTAGTGCTCTGATTTCAACAGATTGACCACCCGTGAATCCTTGTTAAGCGAATTAAGGGCTCCATCCACAAGTCCCACATGCCTAGCGGAATTGCTCTGTGTTAGCTCCTCCTTCAATGTCTCCAGCTTCTTCTGCAAAAGCCTGATGAGGGGAATGACCTGACTCAGGCTGGCAGTGTCTGAACTGACTTCACGTGTGGCAAGTTCAAAAGGTTGCAGAACCTTGCACAACGTTGAAATCATTCTCCACTGCGCTTGAGACAGGTGCATTCCACCTCCTATATCGTGCTCAGTTGTATAGGCTTGAATGGCCTTTTGCTGCTCCTCCAACCTCTGAAGCATATAGAGGGTTGAATTCCACCTCGTTACCACTTCTTGCTTCAGATGATGGCAGGGCAGGTTCAGGCGTTTTTGGTGGTGCTCCAGTCTTCTGTACGTGGTGCCTGTACGCCGAAAGTGTGCCGCAATTCTTCTGGCCACCGACAGCATCTCTTGCACGCCCCTCTCGTTTTTTAAATAACTCTGCACCACCAAATTCAAGGTATGTGCAAAACATGGGACGTGCTGGAATTTGCCCATATTTAATGCACACACAATATTGCTGGCGTTGTCCGATGCCACAAATCCACAGGAGAGTCCAATTGGGGTAAGCCATTCTGCGATGATCTTCCTCAGTTGCCGTAAGAGGTTTTTTTAGCTGTGTGCGTATTCTGGAAAGCGGTGATACAAAGCGTAGCCTGCCTAGGAAAGAGTTGGCGTTTGCGAGATGCTGCTACTGGTGCCGCCGCTGCTGTTCTTGCGGCGGGAGTCCATACATCTACCCAGTGGGCTGTCACAGTCATATAGTCCTGAGTCTGCCCTGCTCCACTTGTCCACATGTCCGTGGTTAAGTGGACATTGGGTACAACTGCATTTTTTAGGACACTGGTGAGTCTTTTTCTGAGGTCTGTGTACATTTTCGGTATCGCCTGCCTAGAGAAATGGAACCTAGATGGTATTTGGTACCAGGGACACAGTACCTCAAACAAGTCTATAGTTGGCTCTGCAGTAATGATGGATACCGGAACCACATTTCTCACCGCCCAGGATGCCAAGGCCTCAGTTATCCGCTTTGCAGCAGGATGACTGCTGTGATATTTCATCTTCCTCGCAAAGGACTGTTGGACAGTCAATTGCTTGGTGGAAGTAGTAAAAGTGGTCTTACGACTTCCCCTCTGGGATGACCATCGACTCCCAGCAGCAACAACAGCAGCGCCAGCAGCAGTAGGCGTTACACGCAAGGATGCATCGGAGGAATCCCAGGCAGGAGAGGACTCGTCAGAATTGCCAGTGACATGGCCTGCAGGACTATTGGCATTCCCGGGGAAGGAGGAAATTGACACTGAGGGAGTTGGTGGGGTGGTTTGCGTGAGCTTGGTTACAAGAGGAAGGGATTTACTGGTCAGTGGACTGCTTCCGCTGTCGCCCAAAGTTTTTGAACTTGTCACTGACTTATGATGAATGCGCTGCAGGTGACGTATAAGGGAGGATGTTCCGAGGTGGTTAACGTCCTTACCCCTACTTATTACAGCTTGACAAAGGCAACACACGGCTTGACAAATGTTGTCCGCATTTCTGTTGAAATACTTCCACACCGAAGAGCTGATTTTTTTGGTATTTTCACCAGGCATGTCAATGGTCATATTCCTCCCACGGACAACAGGTGTCTCCCCGGGTGCCTGACTTAAACAAACCACCTCACCATCAGGAGACAATTTAATAGCAGATCATCTTAATGATTATTTTTGCTCAGTATTTACTACTGAAAGAGAGGGGAAGGGGCCACAGTTAAGTTGCAGGGATATTCAGGAAAATGAAACAAGTACATTTACAGAGGAGAAGGTCCTAACAGAACTCTCAAAGCTGAAAGTGGACAAATCTATGGGGCCAGATGGGATACATCCAAGGATACTAAAAGAACTTAAAGAGGTGCTGGTAGCACCATTGACAGAATTATTCAACCAGTCATTAGCTACAGGAGAAATTCCAGGGGACTGGAAAAGAGCAAACGTAGTCCCACTGCACAAAAGTGGAAGCAAGGAAGAGGCAAACAACTACAGACCAGTGAGTCTTACATCAGTAGTAGGGAAATTGATGGAAACACTCTTAAAAGAAAGAGTTGTAGATCATCTCAAATCCGGCAATTTACTGGATCCCAAACAGCATGGATTCACTGGGGGAAGATCATGTCAAACAAATCTTATTGACTTTTTTGATTGTGTGACTAAAGTGATGGATAAAGGTGGAGCCATGGATATAGCTTATCTTGACTTTAGTAAGGCTTTTGACACAGTTCCACATCGCAGACTGCTAAATAAACTTGAAAGTTTGGGATTGGATATTAGGATTATTGAATGGATAAGATCTTGGTTGAAGGATAGAAAACAGAGAGTTGTGGTAAATGGAGTGCATTCACAGGAGGGAAATGTTACCAGTGGAGTACCCCAGGGATCTGTACTTGGACCAGTGCTTTTCAATATCTTTATTGGTGACATTGCAAATGGGATTAAAGGGAAAGTATGCCTTTTTGCAGATGACACAAAGGTATGCAACAGGGTAGACACACCAGGTGGGGTAAAACAAATGATTGAGGATCTAGGTAGACTAGAGGAATGGTCAAGAGTCTGGCAATTACAGTTTAATGCCAAAAAATGCAAAATCATGCACTTGGGTCTCAAAAATCCTAAAGCTAAATACAGTATTAATGGCACTATACTGGAAACTACTGAGGAGGAAAGGGATCTAGGAGTCACTATTTCAGATGACTTAAAGGCAGGTAAGCAATGTAACAAGGCAATGAGGAAGGCTAGTCAGATGCTTGGCTGCATTGGGAGAGGAATCAGCAGCAGAAAGAAAGAAGTAATAATGCCACTGTATAGGTCATTGGTACGGCCTCATCTAGAATACTGTATTCAGTTCTGGAGGCCATATCTTCAAAAGGATATTAATACATTAGAAACTGTACAAAGGAGGGCAACTAAAATGGTGCATGGCCTACATCACAAAACATACCCAGAAAGACTAAGAAATCTCAATATGTATAGTTTGGAGCAGAGAAGAGAAAGGGGGGACATGATAGAAACTTTCAAATATATGAAGGGTTTTAACAAAGTCCAGGAGGGAAACATTCTCCAAATGAAGAGAAGCAATAGGACACGAGGACATGCACTGAGACTGGAGGGGGGGAGGTTCAGGGGAAATTTGCGGAAAAATTATTTCACAGAAAGGGTAGTGGACAAGTGGAATAGCCTCCCATCAGAGGTGGTAGAGGCTAAGACAGTAGAGCAATTTAAACATGCATGGGATAGACATAAGGATATCCTTACAAAGAAATAAGGAACAAATAAGGTTAGTGATAAAAAAAAAATAATATATAAAAAAAAAAAAAGGGGCAGACTAGATGGGCCAAGTGGTTCTTATCTGCCGACAAATTCTATGTTTCTATGTTTCTATGTAATCCTCCTGGTCAATTTCCTCCCCAGCGCCAGCAACACCCATATCCTCCTCATCCTGGTGTACTTCAACACTGACATCTTCAATCTGACTATCAGGAACTGGACTGCGGGTGCTCCTTCCAGCACTTGCAGGGGGCGTGCAAATGGTGGAAGGCGCATGCTCTTCACGTCCAGTGTTGGGAAGGTCAGGCATCGCAACCGACACAATTGGACTCTCCTTGTGGATTTGTGATTTCGAAGAACGCACAGTTCTTTGCTGTGCTTTTGCCAGCTTAAGTCTTTTCATTTTTCTAGCGAGAGGCTGAGTGCTTCCATCCTCATGTGAAGCTGAACCACTAGCCATGAACATAGGCCAGGGCCTCAGCCGTTCCTTGCCACTCCGTGTGGTAAATGGCATATTGGCAAGTTTACGCTTCTCCTCCGACGATTTTATTTTAGATTTTTGAGTCCTTTTTTTACTGATATTTGGTGTTTTGGATTTTACATGCTCTGTACTATGACATTGGGCATCGGCCTTGGCAGACGACGTTGATGGCATTTCATCGTCTCGGCCATGACTAGTGGCAGCAGCTTCAGCACGAGGTGGAAGTCGATCTTGATCTTTCCCTATTTTTGGAACCTCAACATTTTTGTTCTCCATATTTTAATAGGCACAACTAAAAGGCACCTCAGGTAAACAATGGAGATGGATGGATACTAGTATACTTATATATGACGAGTGACTGCCGACACAGAGGTAGCTACAGCCGTGGACTACCGTACTGCGTCTGCTAGTATAGACTGGATGATAATGATATAAAAAATATATATATATATCACTACTGCAGGACAGGTATATATTATATAATGACGGACCTGCTGGACACTGTCAGCAGACTCCTAAACTACTAGTATGAAGAAGATAGAAAAAAAAAACCCACCACAGGTAGGTATACAATTATGGACGAGCACTGCCGACACAGAGGTAGCTACAGCCGTGGACTACCGTACTGCGTCTGCTAGTATAGACTGGATGATAATGATATAAAAAATATATATATATCACTACTGCAGGACAGGTATATATTATATAATGACGGACCTGCTGGACACTGTCAGCAGACTCCTAAACTACTAGTATGAAGAAGATAGAAAAAAAAAAACCACCACAGGTAGGTATACAATTATGGACGAGCACTGCCGACACAGAGGTAGCTACAGCCGTGGACTACCGTACTGCGTCTGCTAGTATAGACTAAATGATAATGATATAAAAAATATATATATATATCATTACTGCAGGACAGGTATACATTATATAATGACGGACCTGCTGGACACTGTCAGCAGACTCCTAAACTACTAGTATGAAGAAGATAGAAAAAAAAACCCCACCACAGGTAGGTATACAATTATGGACGAGCACTGCCGACACAGAGGTAGCTACAGCCGTGGACTACCGTACTGCGTCTGCTAGTATAGACTGGATGATAATGATATAAAAAAAATATATATATATCACTACTGCAGGACAGGTATATATTATATAATGACGGACCTGCTGGACACTGTCAGCAGACTCCTAAACTACTAGTATGAAGAAGATAGAAGAAAAAAACCCCACCACAGGTAGGTATACAATTATGGACGAGCGACTGCCGACACAGAGGTAGCTACAGCCGTGGACTACCGTACTGCGTCTGCTAGTATAGACTGGATGATAATGATATAAAAAATATATATATATATCACTACTGCAGGACAGGTATATATTATATAATGACGGACCTGCTGGACACTGTCAGCAGACTCCTAAACTACTAGTATGAAGAAGATAGAAAAAAAAAACCCACCACAGGTAGGTATACAATTATGGACGAGCACTGCCGACACAGAGGTAGCTACAGCCGTGGACTACCGTACTGCGTCTGCTAGTATAGACTGGATGATAATGATATTAAAAAATATATATATATATCACTACTGCAGGACAGGTATATATTATATAATGACGGACCTGCTGGACACTGTCAGCAGACTCCTAAACTACTAGTATGAAGAAGATAGAAAAAAAAACCCACCACAGGTAGGTATACAATTATGGACGAGCACTGCCGACACAGAGGTAGCTACAGCCGTGGACTACCGTACTGCATCTGCTAGTATAGACTGGATGATAATGATATAAAAAATATATATATATCACTACTGCAGGACAGGTATATATTATATAATGACGGACCTGCTGGACACTGTCAGCAGACTCCTAAACTACTAGTATGAAGAAGATAGAAAAAAAAAACCACCACAGGTAGGTATACAATTATGGACGAGCACTGCCGACACAGAGGTAGCTACAGCCGTGGACTACCGTACTGCGTCTGCTAGTATAGACTAAATGATAATGATATAAAAAAAATATATATATATCACTACTGCAGGACAGGTATATATTATATAATGACGGACCTGCTGGACACTGTCAGCAGACTCCTAAACTACTAGTATGAAGAAGATAGAAAAAAAAAAAACCACCACAGGTAGGTATACAATTATGGACGAGCACTGCCGACACAGAGGTAGCTACAGCCGTGGACTACCGTACTGCGTCTGCTAGTATAGACTGGATGATAATGATATAAAAAATATATATATATCACTACTGCAGGACAGGTATATATTATATAATGACGGACCTGCTGGACACTGTCAGCAGACTCCTAAACTACTATTATGAAAAAGATAGAAAAAAAAACCCCACCACAGGTAGGTATACAATTATGGACGAGCACTGCCGACACAGAGGTAGCTACAGCCGTGGACTACCGTACTGCGTCTGCTAGTATAGACTGGATGATAATGATATAAAATATATATATATATCACTACTGCAGGTATATATTATAATATAATGAATGACGGACCTGCTGGACACTGTCTGTCAGCAGAATGCGTTTATAGAATAAAATAAAAAAACACCACACGAGTGTTTAACTTTTTCAGGCAGACAATATACTGGTGGTCACTGGTCAGTCACACTGGCAGCAAAAGTGTGCACTGTTATGTACTCCTGCTATAACTGCTCCCCAGTCTCCCCCACAATTAAGCTGTGTGAGCAGTGAGCACTCAGCATAGTCAGATATACATAGATGATATTATCAATCATGCAGCACACTGAGGCTGAGCACAGATATGGTATGTGACTGTGTATCGTTTTTTTCAGGCAGAGAACGGATTTTAAATAATAAATAAAACTGGTGGTCACTAGTATAACTATCAGCAAAACTCTGCACTCTCTGAGTACTCCAGTCCTAATGCTCCCCAAAATTACTAAAATTAAATTACTAGTAAATCAAGTGTCTCACTCTCTATCTAAACGGAGAGGACGCCAGCCACGTCCTCTCCCTATCAATCTCAATGCACGTGTGAAAATGGCGGCGACGCGCGGCTCCTTATATAGAATCCGAGTCTCGCGATAGAATACGAGCCTCGCGAGAATCCGACAGCGGGATGATGACGTTCGGGCGCGCTCGGGTTAACCGAGCAAGGCGGGAAGATTCGAGTCTGCCTCGGACCCGTGTAAAAAGGCTGAAGTTCGGGGGGGTTCGGATTCCGAGGAACCGAACCCGCTCATCTCTAACAGTATCACACTCTTATGCTTAATATTTCTTTTTCCGGTACTGACTCCATGACCGAGGGCTGAAAGCCTATCCATATGCAGAAAAACTGAAGGAGGTGTATGGATTTAACAAGTTCAATAATAGCTGTTCACGTTTAGTAAGGCGCTCGTTGAGTGATCTCTATGTATGATTGGGACGCCTTTACTTCTCAGTTTGCGGTGGAGCGTGCCCATAGAATTCCCACAAGATCTCTTCCTCCTGGTGCACCTCTTTGCACATTTGTAGCCAAATTCCTACATTACCGGGATAGAGACACTAATCTAAGTCTGGCATGTGTTAAGAGATGCCTTCATGACCTCAATATCCAATATGCTAAGCTGTATCAATCCAAATTACACACAGTAGTGGATGGGGAATCAAAGTTTTTTGCTTCACCAAGGGAAACTTCTGCGTGGCTGGATGTACATAAGCATGACCGCAGACAAATTGCTCCTGTTTGATCAGGGGATGTTATGGTTATATATATATATATATATATATATATATATAAATGGGTTTTAATACCTACCGGTAAATCCTTTTCTCCTAGTCCATGGAGGATGCTGGGGTCCACTTCATGACCATGGGGTATAGACGGTTCCGCAGGAGCCATGGCCACTCTTAAGACTTTTCAATGGGTGTGAACTGGCTCCTCCCTCTATGGCCCTCTTTCAGACCTCAGTATAGGAACTGTGCCCAGGGAGATGGACATTTCGAGGAAAGGATTTACTTTAATACTAGTGGTGAGATATATACCAGCTCACACCTCAACCATGCCGCACACATGGCAATCAACATAACACACGCCAACAGGCATGAACCAATTGCAGCAACATGCTGAACTAATATAACATAAACTTGTGTAACTCTAATAACCAAACTGCAGGTAAAGTACGCACTGGGATGGGCGCCCAGCATCCTCTACGGACTAGGAGAAAAGGATTTACCGGTAGGTATTAAAATCCTGTTTTCTCATACGTCCTAGAGGATGCTGGGGTCCACTTCATGACCATGGGGTTTATACCAAAGCTCCAGTATGGGCGGGAGAGTCCGGATGAACCTGCAGCACCGATTGACCGAACTTGAGGACTTCATCGGCCAAGGTGTCAAACTTGTAGAATTTTGCAAATGTGTTTGACCCTGACCAAGTAGCTGCTCGGCAAAGTTGTAATGCCAAGACCCCCCGGGCAGCCGCCCAGGATGAGCCCACCTTCCTAGTGGAATGGGCCTTCACTGACGTCGGTAGCGGCAATCCAGCCGTAGTATGAGCTTGCTGAATGGTAGCTCTGATCCAACGCGCAATAGTCTGCTTGGAAGCAGGACACCCAATCTTGTTGGGAGCATACAGGACAAACAAAGACTCTGTTTTCCGTATTCGAGCTGTTCTAGCGACATAAATCTTCAAATCCCTAACCACATCTAGAGACTTTGACTCAGTGAACGTGTCAGCAACTACTGGCACCACAATAGGTTGGTTTATGTGGAATGAGGAAACCACCTTTGGAAGAAAATGTTGACGAGTTCTCAACCCTGCCCTATCTTCATGGAAGATCAGGTAAGGGCTCTTGTGAGACAAGGCCCCCAATTCAGACACCTGCCGTGCGGATGCCAATGCCAAAAGCATCACCACTTTCCAAGTGAGAAACTTCAACTCTATCTCCTGTAGAGGCTCAAACCAATCCGATTGAAGGAACTGCAACACCACATTAAGGTCCCATGGTGCCACTGGAGGCACAAATGGAGGCTGGATGTGCAGAACCCCTTTCACGAAGGTCTGAACCTCTGGAAGAGAGGCCAATTGTTTTTGGAAGAACACTGACAAGGACAAAATCTGGACCTTGATTGATCCCAATCGGAGGCCCGCCTCCACACCAGCCTGCAGAAAATTGAGAAAACGTCCCAACTGAAACTCTTCCGTAGGAGCCTTCTTAGATTCGCACCAAGATACATATTTTCTCCAAATACGGTGGTAATGTTTAGACGTTACTCCTTTCCTGGCCTGAATAAGAGTGGGGATGACTTCCTTGGGAATACCCTTTCGGGCTAGGATCCGGCGCTCAACACCCACGCCGTCAAACGTAGCCGCGGCAAGTCTTGATACAAGCACGGCCCCTGCAGCAGCAGTTCCTCGCGAAGAGTACGAGGATCTTCTATTAGCAACTCCTGAAGATCTGGGTACCAAGCCCTCCTTGGCCAGTCTGGGGCAATGAAGATTGCTCGAACTCTTGTTATTCTTATGATCCTGAGCACTTTTGGGATCAGCGGAAGTGGAGGAAAGACATACACCGACCAGAAAGCCCACTGGGCCACTAACGCATCCACCGCTATTGCTTGAGGGTCTCTCGACCTGAAACAATATCTCTGCAGCTTCTTGTTTAGACGAGATGCCATCATGTCTACTTGAGAAACTCCCCAAAGACTTGTCACCTCTGCGAAGACTTCTTGGTGGAGGCGCCACTCTCCTGGATGGAGATCGTGTCTGCTTCCAAGTTGTCTACTCCCGGAATGAAAACTGCCGACAGAACCTTTACATGTTTTTCTTCCCAGAGGAGGATCTTTGTCACCTCTGCCATCGCCACTCTGCTTTTCGTTCCACCCTGCCTGTTTATGTATGCGACTGCTGTTACATTGTCCGACTGGATCTGCAAGGGACGATCTTGAAGAAGATGTACCGCTTGTTGAAGGCCGTTGTAAATGGCTCTCAATTCCAGCATGTTTATGTGAAGGCAGGCTTCCTGACTTGACCATTTTCCTTGGAAGCTTTTTCCCTGAGTGACAGCTCCCCAGCCTCGGAGACTTGCATCCGTGGTCACCAGGAGTCAGTCATGAATCTCGAATCTGCATCCCTCTAGTAGGTGAGAGCTGTGTAACCACCACAGGAGTGAAATCCTGGTTTTTGACGACAGGATTATCTTTCGGTGCATGTGTAGGTGGGAACCCGACCACTTGTCCAACAGGTCCCACTGGAAAACTCTGGCATGGAACCTGCCAAACTGTATGGCCTCGTAGGCCGCCACCATTTCCCCCAACAACCGAATACACTGATGGATCGACACACTTGTTGGCTTCAATATCTGTTTTACCATTTTCTGGATTTCGAGAGCCTTTTCCACCGGAAGAAAAACTCTCTGAACTTCTGTGTCCAGGATCATCCCGAGAAAAGACAATCTTGTCGTCGGTTCCAACTGTGACTTTGGATCATTTATGATCCAATCGTGTTGTTGGAGTATGGACAGGGAGAGCATGATGTTGTGTAATAACTGCTCCCTGGATCTTGCCTTTATCAGCAGATTGTCCAGATAAGGAATTATATTGACTCCTTTTTGACACAGGAGAACCATCATCTCCGCCATCACCTTGGTGAATACCCTCGGTGCTGTGGTGAGACCGAAAGGCAACGTCTGCAATTGGTAATGGCAATCCTGAACCGCGAATCTCAGATAAGCCTGGTGAGGAGGATAAATGGGAACATGCAGGTAAGCATCCTTTATGTCTACCGACACCATGTAGTCCCCCTCCTCCAGACTGGAAATCACTGCCCGGAGTGATTCCACCTTGAACTTGAACCGTTTCAAGTAGAGATTCAGATTTTTTAGGTTTAGAATCGGTCTGACCGAGCCGTCCGGCTTCAGAACTACAAAAAGACTTGAATAAAACCCCTCCCCTTGTTGTGACAAAGGTACCAGGACTATGACCTGATCCTGACATAATTTTTGGATTGCCGCTGTTACTGCTTCTCTTTCTGGAAGAGAAGCTGGCAAGGTCGATTTTAAAAATTGGCATGGGGGAACGTCTTGAAACTCCAGCTTGTATCCCTGGGACACTATTTTCAACACCCAGGGATCCAGGCCAGACAGAATCCAACCTTGGATGAACAGTTTGAGATGTGACCCCACCCGAGCGGCCTCCCGCAAGGGAGCCCCAGCGTCATGCTGAAGATTTGGCAGAAGTAGGGGTAGACTTCTGCTCCTGGGAACCTGAAGCCACTATGGACTTCTTTCCCTTTCCCCTACCTGCAAAGAAGGGGGAACCACTCGCTTTTTTGTATTTATTGGGCCGAAAGGACTGCACGTGAGAGTCATATGTCTTTTTTGCCGGTGCAGGCGCAGAGGGCAAAAATGTCGACTTACCTGCGGTAGCCGCCGAGACTAATGCATCTAGTCCATCGCCAAATAAGGCCTCACCTTTATATGGGAGAGCCTCCATATTTCTTTTGGCATCTGCATCCACGTTCCACTGGCGAATCCACAACGCCCGCCGAGCCGATACTGCCATGGTAGCGGCTTGTGAACTCAAGAGTCCAATATCTTTCATCGCTTCTAGCATGTATGCGGCAGCGTCTTTGATATTCCCTAACTTGAGGAGTATCTCATCTTTGTGAATCGTGTCAATTTCAGATGACAAGCTTTCTGACCATTTTTCAATAGCGCGACTCACCCACGTGCAAGCAATTGTGGGCCTGAGCAGCGTACCATTGGTAACATAAATGGATTTCAATGTAGTTTCCATCTTTCGGTCTGCTGGCTCCTTTAGTGAAGCCGTGCCAGGTGCAGGGAGAATTACCTTCTTTGTCAACCTGGACAGTGCACTGTCTAACACAGGGGGTGACTCCCATTTTTTCCTGTCCTCTACCGGGAAAGGATAAGCTATCTGAATTCTCTTGGGAATACGAAATTTCTTTTCGGGATTCACCCACATCCCCTCAAAGAGAGTATTAAGCTCGTGAGAAGGGGGAAAAGTGTTCTTGGATTTCTTTTCTTTATAGAAATAAGCCTTCTCCTGAGGTACAGGAGTGGCTTCCATGACTTCCAGAACTTCCCTTATAGCCACAATCATATATTGTATATTTTTAGCCAATTTATGATCTATTTCCCTGGAGTCACTATCGTCGACACAAGAATCAGTGTCCGTGTGGGTATCAGTATTCACAACATTTGCAAATGGTCTTTTATGTGACCCAGAGGGGTTGCCTGCGGATGGTAGAACAGAATCCTGAAAAATCACATCTTCCACAGATTTTCTCCAGCATTCAGCATGAGATTCAGCGTTATCCAATCTCCTATTGATATGATGCATACTATCACATATTTCTTTCACCCATGCAGGCTCTTGGTGTGCTGGCAGCGCCACCACATTACAACTCTGTGTCCCTAAAATGCCTTCCTCTGGGGAGGAACTCCCTGCCTCAGACATGTCACACACGTGTACAACACACACTCACAGACACACTGGGACTTATAGGGGACAGACCCACAGTAAAATCTGTCAGAGGGACACAGTTTAGGAGCAGCCAGTTCACAACCCAGCGCTAAAGAAAAAATCCCTGTGCCGTGTACTTTGTACATAGAGACAAAATCCCTGTGTCGCGTACTCCGTACACAGAAACCTTTAAGCGCTATTATATTATGAACAACATGTTTTAGCACCCAGGCCCCCCCTTTTTTCACCCTGATACTTGTTCAGAAGTGGAGGAGGACCAGCTTCTGCTCTGCAGTTTGTGAGAGAAAATGGCGCTGAACAGTGTGCTGGCTGAGGAAGCTCCGCCCCCGCAATGGCGCGCTTCTCCTCCGAGATTTTTCACATATTTATACTGGCGGGGGTAGGGCTGTGCCTTGGCATCTTATGCCCCCTTTTATCCAGTTTACAAGGTTATTTGCTGCCCAGGGCGCCCCCCCTCAGCGCCCTGCAGTGCCTGTGTATGTGTGGACAGCAGTGGCGCGCTGCGCTCCCGCCAGCCGCGCGGTACCTCAGCCGTCACTTTACTTGATTGAAGATCTGTCTTCTTATACTCACCTGTCTTCTGACTTCTGACTCTGTGAGGGGGGTGACGGCGTGCTGTGGGAGTGAGCATCTAGACACGGCTAGCATTCAGTTCCCTTCAGGAGCTAATGGTGTCCTGTCAGCCAGAAGCAGAGCCATGAAACTCTTCAGGAAGTTGGTTCCTACTTCTGCCCTCTCAGTCCCACGAAGCAGGGAGACTGTTGCCAGCAGTTCTCCCTGAAAATAAAAAACCTAACATAAGTCTTTTCAGAGAAACTCAGTAGAGCTCCTCAGAGTGCATCCAGTCTGCCTGGGCACATTTCTAAAACTGAGGTCTGGAGGAGGGGCATAAAGGGAGGAGCCAGTTCACACCCATTGAAAAGTCTTAAGAGTGCCCATGGCTCCTGCAGAACCGTCTATACCCCATGGTCATGAAGTGGACCCCAGCTTCCTCTAGGACGTATGAGAAATAAATATATATATATATATATATATATATATATATACTTCAGTAAGCATCAATGCTAATTTCTCTTCTAATGTATGCAAATTGTATTTGGTATATCAGTGCTTAGGTGCTACTTATGTATGTGTTGAGGTCTGGCCCCTGTAGAGCTGGGTCAATGAGCCTGAAACATGTTTAGAGAGCCCCTTTGTATTGGTGGCCTGGGGTATAATTGCCCTTGCTGAATCATATGGGATTCCGGTTGGTAGGGGGCTATGTATACCTCAGTTCTAGGGGTGTGCACATTGGGCGGGGGGGGGGGGGGCGCTATTTGGGAATGTTTTGTGTACCTGCTTGTCTGTGTTTTGGTTCTTTGTGTTGGTTTGTCTGTTTTTTTTTTCTTCTCTCTACTGCTGCACATAGTCTTCAGAAACAAAGATTTTGTCTTAACCAATGCTCAATTTTCGTATATGGAATGTTAGAGGTGTTAATGAAGAGGTCACTGGTCATTAGGATGCTTAAGCAGTACAGCCCAGAGTTAGCATGTCTCACTGATGGTAAAAATTTAGCTCTCAAGCGTCCGTGGGTAGGATGGGCTTACCATTCAGCGAATCCCTCCTCTTCTTAAGGAGTCTCAGTGTTGATCAATAAATCAATCCTGTTTGTACTACCGTCAATATAGACTGACACATATAGACGTTCTGTTTTACTGATTGCAGTATCTGGTCAACTCCCCTGTTTATATTGGCTGTGTATATTCCTCCTCCTTCCTAATACGATGTTCTAAGAAGGGCAGAGGGCTTTATTGCTATTTCCACTGCTACTCCCGTAATCGGGATGTAGTTATGTGACTGACGGTCACATAACCTCCCCCGCAATCCTGAAAATACCCACAGTCGGCATGCCGACTAGAAAAGACTATTTCCACTCATAGGTGGGAAAGACAACCCATAGTGAGCCTGCAGCATGGCGAGCACAGCATGCCCGCAAGGGGCTTTGTTGCACTGCCCCCACCGCTGGCATTCCGCGACCGAGATCCGGGCCCCAACATCTGTCTAGGCGATTTTAATGTTGTATTAGATTCCACTATAGACCATTGGTGTACCTCTTCAGACCTCATAAATAATGATGATTCTGGATTTTGTAGCATAATTGGGATGGGTAGATGCATAGAGATTTAAGCATCCTTCGGTCAATCACTACTCATTTTTCCTCTGCTCACCAATCTTTAACTCTTATTGATATGGGCTTTAGTATCCCGCAGCCTACTGCCTATAATTTAACAAACTGAATACAAACCTAGAGGTGTCTTAGATCACTCCCCATTGTTATTGAGCTTATAGTTAGGGAAACCTAAGGACCTACGATTATAGAAACTACATCCTTCATGGTTATCACAAATGGGGGCAGGATTTTTTTTCATAATAATATCAATAGCACTGCAATGTCAATTGTATAAGATGCCTTTAAGGCTTTTTTTTTTTTTTTACAGGGGGTTCTCTAATTTGCAGAGTAGCAGAACTATAAAAGGTTTATAGGCAAATAGAATATAGACGACTGATCTTGAAACTGGTTACATAAATGTAGAAAAGCAATATCTCCACTCTAAATAGATTTAGACTGTATCCAGAGGATAGCTGCCAAAGAGGCATGGAGCTCTCATCTTTCTGAAATGGCAAGCTGTAGAAAGTTATTTCAATCATATAAAACTTACATGCAAGCTGATAGAGCAGGCAGCTATCTAGCTAATCTAGTACAAGCTGACCGGCCCAATAACTGTGTCCCGGAATTGTTGTCACCTAGTGGCTCTTTAACCACTTTTACCATGGATATAACAGACATTTGTTTTTCTTTTTATAAGTCGCTTTATAATTCTCAGTTAGCTGGGTATTTGCACGCTATGAGCTCATATATTGCCTCTACTGACCTTCCCCGCCTCTCTATTGAAGATAGGGAATATCTCAATAAGCCCCTGCCATTGGAGGAAGTCGCAGAGGCCATTAATTCATTTCCAGGTAGTAAGGCCCCTGGGGTGTATGGAATTCCTATTGATGTATATAAGAAACATGCAAAAATATTTGTCCCGCTGTTGCTGAATCTTTTTAATGACATTTATGCAGAAGGATCCCTTCCTTCCTTCCTTCCTTCCTTCCTTCCTTCCTTCCTTCCTTCCTTCCTTCATGTCTGAGGCGATTATTATTGTGATAGCTAAACCTGGGAAAAATCCCCAAGCTTCCTGACTCTTACCATCCTATGGGCCTAATTCAGCACGAGATGTACTCATTCCACTAGCATGCTGGGGGCCGCCCAGCACAGGGCAAGACCTCCCCACATGCTGGATCCTGCTCCCCCTCCCCCCAAATGTGAGCGCTTCACCAAACAGCAAAGCGTCTGAATGTTTAGGGTAGCCCCCTGCATCTGCAGCCTAACTGCGAAGGTAGTCACCAGGACGCCATGTTTTAGGTCGCAGCAATTGCGTGTGACGTCACGCAGCCACCACAGCCCGCCCCACCAATGGTCAGGACACGCCTCCACGGTCTGGACCATGCCGCCTTCCCCCAACACCGGATTGATGCCCCGTCTTTATCCAGGATACAGTTAATATACCGCCTGTTGGGATTCCCACGTTCAGGATCCCAACGCCATAATCCAGACTGGCATGGAAATACTGGCGGTAGGAATCCTGATGGCAGCCCAGTATTCCCACGTGGGTGGTGGGTCCACGCCACCACCGAGTAGGAATATTACCTGTGGCGAACAAAGCTCGCCACCGGTCCTGAAGCGTAGTGAAATCATCCCTCCCAGGATTCCAGCTGACGAGATGCCACTGTCTATATAGTGTATAGTGACAGCCAGCATCCCGTCTACCGGTTTCCAATATGTATTTATCCAATTGATAGTATTACACATTCAATATGATCAAAGGCAATCAGTTATAGAAACCCAGGCAAATCTGGATTTAATCCAATGATCCCATATATGGTGAAACTTGAGTTACGCTTCTCTAACCATATACACATTGTTAATGTTGAATTATTAATCTAACCAGAAATAACCATGAGGATAAAGTAGGGCTTTCAGGAGCCATCCCTAAACAAGCTATATAGACTCTAGCTAAGGCGCATGACCTGTTCTCAAAGTTTATGTATAATGGCTTAACGCCTATGACTTGCCTGGTTTTGTGTGTTTGTTATTGTATTTCTTGATTAAGTATAAAATAATAAAAAATTACTCAAATACTCTGTCACAAGATACGCTCATTTTCTTCTCTGCATGAGGTCACGGAAACAAAAGAAGGAAAAGCTTTCAATCTATACTAACCACTAAAATCACAACACGGGATGATCAGGTGCACTCAATCACTAATCAACATACTTGGGGCAAAAATAAGATTTTAAACCTACCGGTAAATCTTTTTCTCCTAGTCCGTAGAGGATGATGGGTACTCCGTAAGGACCATAGGGTATAGACGGGCTCAGCAGGAGACATGGGCATTATAAAGAACTTTTAGTATGGGTGTACACTGGCTCCTCCCTCTATGCCCCTCCTCCAGACCTCAGTTAGAGAAACTGTGCCCAGAGGAGATGGACAACATGAGGAAAGGATTTTGTTAATCTAAGGGCAAGATTCATACCAGCCCACACCAATCATACCATATAACCTGGAAAATACACAACCAGTTAACAGTATGAACAAAAAACAGTATCAGTCAAAGACCGATTCCAACTGTAACATAACCCTTATGTAAGCAACAACTATATACAAGTCTTGCAGATTTAGTCCGCACTGGGACGGGCGCCCAGCATCCTCTACGGACTAGGAGAAAAAGCTTTACCGGTAGGTTTAAAATCTTATTTTCTCTAACGTCCAAGAGGATGCTGGGGACTCCGTAAGGACCATGGGGTTTATACCAAAGCTCCAAACCGGGCGGGAGAGTGCGGATGACTCTGCAGCACCGACTGAGCAAACGCAAGGTCCTCATCAGCCAGGGTATCAAACTTGTAGAATTTTGCAAAAGTGTTTGAACCCGACCAAGTAGCTGCTCGGCAAAGCTGTAATGCCGAGACGCCTCGGGCAGCCGCCCAAGAAGAGCCCACCTTCCTAGTGGAATGGGCCTTTACCAAATTTGGTAACGGCAATCCAGCCATAGAATGAGCCTGCTGAATCGTGTTACAGATCCAGCGAGCAATAGTCTGCTTAGAAGCAGGAGCGCCAACCTTGTTGGCTGCATACAGGACAAACAGCCTCTGTTTTCCTAACCCTAGCCGTCCTGGCTACATAAATTTTTAAGGCCCTGACTACATCCAGGGACTTGGAGTCCCCCAAGTACCCCGTAGCCACAGGCACCACAATAGGTTGGTTCATATGAAATGAAGAAACCACATTAGGCAAAAATTGAGAACGAGTCCTCAACTCCGCTCTATCCACCTGGAAAATCAAATAGGGGCTCTAGTGGGACAAGGCCGCCAATTCGGACACCCGCCTTGCAGATGCCAAGGCCAATAACATGACCACCTTCCACGTGAGAAATTTTTATTCAACCGTTTGAAGAGGTTCAAACCACTGAGATTTTAGGAAACTTAACACCACGTTAAGGTCCCACAGTGCCACTGGGGGCACAAAGGGGGGCTGGATGTGCAGCACTCCCTTCACAAACGTCTGGACTTCTGGGAGAGAAGCCAATTCCTTCTGGAAGAATATAGATAGGGCCGAAATCTGTACCTTAATGGAGCCTAACTTCAGGCCCATATCCACTCCTGTCTGTAGAAAGTGGAGAAAATGGCCCAGAAGGAAATCTTCCGTAGGAGCATTCTTGGCTTCACACCAAGATACATACTTCCTCCAGATACGGTGATAATGTTTTGCCGTCACCTCCTTCCTAGCCTTTATCAGAGTAGGGATGACTTCCTCTGGAATACCTTTCCAAGCTAGGATTCGGTGTTCAACCGCCATGCCGTCAAACGTAAACGTGGTAAGTCTTGGAACACGCAGGGCCCCTGCTGTAACAGGTCCTCCCTGAGAGGAAGAGGCCACGGCTCTTCTGTGAGCATTTCCTGAAGATCTGAGTACCAGGCCCTTCGAGGCCAATCTGGAACAATGAGTATTGTCTGCACTCTTTTTCGTCTTATGATTCTCAATATTTTTGAGATGAGAGGAAGAGTAGGGAACACATAGACCGACTAAAACACCCATGGTGTCACTAGGGCGTCCACCGCTACTGCCTGAGGGTCCCGTGACCTGGCACAATATCTCCGAAGCTTTTTGTTGAGGCGTGACGCCATCATGTCTATTTGAGGAATTCCCCAAAGACTTGTTATCTCTGCAAAAACTTCTTGATGACGTCCCCACTCTCCTGGATGGAGATCGTGTCTGCTGAGGAAGTCTGCTTCCCAGTTGTCCACTCCCGGAATGAAGACAGCTGACAGAGCGCTTACGCGAGTTTCCGCCCAGCGAAGAATCCTGGTGGCTTTCGCCATCACCACTCTGCTCCTTGTCCCGCCTTGGCGGTTTACATGAGCCACGGCTGTGACGTTGTCTGATTGAATCAGAACCGGTAGGTCACGAAGAAGATTCTCCGCTTGTCGTAGGCCGTTGTATATGGCCCTCAATCCCAGTATGTTGATGTGTAGACAAGCCTCCTGGCTTGACCATAGTCCCTGAAAATTTCTTCCTTGTGTGACTGCTCCCCATCCTCGGAGGCTCGCGTCCGTGGTCTCCAGAACCCAGTCTTGAATGCCGAACCTGCGACCCTCTAGAAGGTGAGCACTCTGCAGCCACCACAGGAGAGACACCCCGGCCCTGGGGGACAGGGTTATTTTCTGATGTATTTGTAGATGGGACCTGTCCAGAAGGTCCCACTGAAATGTCCTCGCATGGAACCTGCCGAAGGGGATGGCCTCGTAGGCTGCCACCATTTTTCCCAGAACTCGAGTGCATTGATGAACAGACTCTTTTTGGTTTTAGCAGGTCTCTGACCATGTTCTGGAGGTCCTGGGCTTTTTCCAATGGGAGAAAAACCCTCTTTTGTTCCGTGTCCAGAATCATGCCTAGGAATGATAGCCGAGTCGTTGGAACCAATTGTGACTTTGGCAGATTGAGAATCCAACCGTGCTGTTGCAGCACTCTCAGGAAGAGGGACACGCCCTTCAGCAATTGATCTCTCGATCTCGCCTTTATCAGGAGATCGTCCAAGTATGGGATAATTGTGACTCCCTACCTGCGCAGGAGCACCATCATCTCCGCCATCACCTTGGTGAAAATCCTCGGGGCCGTGGAAAGCCCAAACGGCAACATCTGAAACTGGTAATAACAGTCCTGTATAGCGAATCTCAGGTACTCCTGATGAGGGGGATATATGGGGACATGAAGGTATGCATCCTTTATGTCTAGTGACACCATAAAATCCCTCCCTTCCAGGCTGGATATTACAGCTCGGAGCGATTCCATCTTGAATTTGAACTTTTTCAAGTACAGGTTTAGGGATTTTAGATTTAAAATGGGTCTGACCGAACCATCCGGCTTCGGGACCACGAACAGGGTTGAATAGTACCCTTTTCCCTGTTGGACCAGGGGAACCTTGACAATCCCTTGCTGTTGACACAGCTTTTGAATTGCAGCTAACACTACTTCCCTCTCCGGGGGTGAAGCTGGCAAGGCCGACTTGAAAAATCGATGAGGGGGCACCTCTTCGAATTCCAGCTTGTAGCCTTGGGAAACAAATTCCATCGCCCAAGGATCCATGTCTGAAAGAACCCAGATCTGGCTGAAAAGTCGAAGACGTGCCCCCACTGGTGCGGACTCCCTCAGAGGAGCCCCAGCGTCATGCGGTGGATTTTGTAGAAGCCGGGGAGGACTTCTGCTCCTGGGAACTAGCCGAAGCAGGCGTTCTCTTTCCTCTACCCTTACCTCTGGCAAGGAAGGAGGAGCCGCGACCTCTTCTGGACTTATGCGACCGAAAGGACTGCATCTGATACTGTGGAGTTTTCTTTTGCTGTTGGGGAACAAAAGGTAAAAAGGTAGATTTACCCGCGGTAGCTGTGGAAACCAGGTCCGCGAGCCCATCCCCAAACAACACTTCACCCTTGTAAGGTAAAACCTCCATATGCTTCTTTGAGTCTGCATCACCCGTCCATTGGCGGGTCCATAGAGCTCGTCTCGCAGAAATAGCCATGGCATTGGCTCTGGAACCCAGCAGCCCAACGTCTCTTTGAGCATCCCTCATATATAAGACTGCGTCTTTAATGTGGGCTAAGGTCAATAAAATGGTATCCCTGTCCAGGGTATCAAGGTCAGCCGACAAGGTATCTGTCCACGCTGCCACTGCACTACACACCCATGCCGATGCTATTGCCGGTCTGAGCAAAGCACCTGTATGCGCATAAATAGACTTTAAAGTAGTTTCCTGTCTGCGATCAGCAGGATCCTTGAGGGCTGCCGTGTCCGGAGACGGTAGCGCCACCTTCTTGGACAGGCGTGTTAAAGCCTTGTCCACCCTGGGAGAGGATTCTCAACGTACCCTGTCCTGCACAGGGAAAGGATACGCCATAAGAACCCTTTTGGGAATCTGCAGTTTTTTATCTGGAGTTTCCCAAGCCTTTTCAAATAACTCGTTAAGCTCATGGGATGGGGGAAAGGTTACCTCAGGTTTCTTTTCCTTATACATGCGCACCCTCATGTCAGGGACAGAGGGGTCATCAGTGATATGCAAAATATCTTTTATTGCAATAATCGTATACTGAATACTTTTTGTCACCCTTGGGTGTAATTTTGCATCATCGTAGTCGACACTGGAGTCAGAATCCGTGTCGGTACCAGTATCTGCTATTTGGGATAGGGGACGTTTTTGAGATCCAGAAGGGCCCTGTGACCCAGTCCAATCCGTGGATTGACTCCCTGCTTTTTCCCTGGACTCTGCTTTGTCCATTCTCTTATGTAATGAGGTCACACTTGCATTTAACATATGCCACATGTCCATCCAATCATGAACCAGCGTTGCAGACGGAGACACACCACTCATCTGCTCCACCTCCTTCTCGGATGAGCCTTCCGCTTCAGACATGCCGACACGCACGTACCGACACCCACAGGGATATATCTATAAGGGGACAATTTCCCAACAAGGCCCTTTGGAGAGACAAAGAGAGAGTATGCCAGCACACACCCAGCGCCAACTGACACTGGAATAAAACCCCAGATATAGCGCTTTTTATATGTATAATAAATGTGTATACACTCACTGCGCCTTACAAATGCCCCCCACCCCCCCTTTTCAGCCCTCTGTCACCGTGTTCAGCAGGGGAGAGTCTGGGGAGCCAGCTTCTCTGCAGCGTTCTGTGGAGAAAATGGCGCTGTTAGTGCTGAGGGTTCAAGCTCCGCCCCCTCCAGCGGCGGGCTTCGGTCCCGCTCCAATATACAAAAAATGGCGGGGGATTTTTTCATTTACTGCCTCCGCAGCCTAATGTACGCTGTTGCCAGTCCAGAGGTTTACATTGCAGCCCAGGGTGCCCCCCCTGCGCCCTGCACCCATCAGTGCCTTCAGTGTGTGTGTAGTGTGTGGGAGCAATGGCGCGCTTACCTCAGTGAAGATCTGAAGTCTTCTGCCGCCTTGAAGTCTTTTTCAGAGAAACTCAGGAGAGCTCCACTGTAATGCACCCTATCTCCTCTGGGCACAAAATCTAACTGAGGTCTGGATGAGGGGCATAGAGGGAGGAGCCAGTGCACACCCATACTAAAAGTTCTTTATAGTGCCCATATCTCCTGCGGAGCCCGTCTATACCCCATGGTCCTTACGGAGTCCCCAGAATCCTCTAGGACGTAAGAGAAATATATTTTTTTTTTTAAAAAGCAGAAATCCGACACCTACACCTAGCTTGTGAATCTTTTCCTACTTCATTTATCCTTCAATTCATTTGATCACTGGGAGAATATGTGCTGATACATTATACTGTTATTGCTTATTAACCCTTTAACTGCTAAAAGGTTCCTGCAAGCTTTACTGTACATCTACACTACAGCATTAGCATCATCATTGTGCTTATACTTTTGCTGTAACACATTTTAGGATAAGCTACTTTATATTGCTTGGATACATTGTCATTGAACGCCTTTTATTACTTAGTGGCAAAGAACTATTGGATATAAAACTCCAATGCAATCCAGTTTATCTTGAATATAGTATATGATACTAGATACTTTATACGTTGTTACAGTTGCTGTTTAAACAAATTTTAATGTTATGGTAATTCTAATTTTGGTATGATTTTTGTGTCACTAGCTGTACTCACAAGGTTGCAGACTAGAGATGAGCGCCTGAAATTTTTCGGGTTTTGTGTTTTGGTTTTGGGTTCGGTTCCGCGGCCGTGTTTTGGGTTCGAACGCGTTTTGGCAAAACCTCACCGAATTTTTTTTGTCGGATTCGGGTGTGTTTTGGATTCGGGTGTTTTTTTCAAAAAACACTAAAAAAACAGCTTAAATCATAGAATTTGGGGGTCATTTTGATCCCAAAGTATTATTAACCTCAATAACCATAATTTCCACTCATTTTCAGTCTATTCTGAACACCTCACACCTCACAATATTATTTTTAGTCCTAAAATTTGCACCGAGGTCGCTGGATGACTAAGCTCAGCGACCCAAGTGGCCGACACAAACACCTGGCCCATCTAGGAGTGGCACTGCAGTGTCACGCAGGATGGCCCTTCCAAAAAACACCCTCCAAACAGCACATGACGCAAAGAAAAAAAGAGGCGCAATGAGGTAGCTGTGTGACTAAGCTAAGCGACCCTAGTGGCCGACACAAACACCTGGCCCATCTAGCGAGAGGCTGAGTGCTTCCATCCTCATGTGAAGCTGAACCACTAGCCATGAACATAGGCCAGGGCCTCAGCCGTTCCTTGCCACTCCGTGTGGTAAATGGCATATTGGCAAGTTTACGCTTCTCCTCCGACAATTTTATTTTAGGTTTTGGAGTCCTTTTTTTACTGATATTTGGTGTTTTGGATTTGACATGCTCTGTACTATGACATTGGGCATCGGCCTTGGCAGACGACGTTGCTGGCATTTCATCGTCTCGGCCATGACTAGTGGCAGCAGCTTCAGCACGAGGTGGAAGTGGATCTTGATCTTTCCCTAATTTTGGAACCTCAACATTTTTGTTCTCCATATTTTAATAGGCACAACTAAAAGGCACCTCAGGTAAACAATGGAGATGGATGGATTGGATACTAGTATACAATTATGGACGGGCTGCCGAGTGCCGACACAGAGGTAGCCACAGCCGTGAACTACCGCACTGTACTGTGTCTGCTGCTAATATATAGACTGGTTGATAAAGAGATAGTATACTCGTAACTAGTATGTATGTATAAAGAAAGAAAAAAAAACCACGGTTAGGTGGTATATACAATTATGGACGGGCTGCCGAGTGCCGACACAGAGGTAGCCACAGCCGTGAACTACCGCACTGTACTGTGTCTGCTGCTAATATAGACTGGTTGATAAAGAGATAGTATACTACTAATATTATATATACTGGTGGTCAGGTCACTGGTCACTAGTCACACTGGCAGTGGCACTCCTGCAGCAAAAGTGTGCACTGTTTAATTTTAATATAATATTATGTACTCCTGGCTCCTGCTATAACCTATAACTGGCACTGCAGTAGTGCTCCCCAGTCTCCCCCACAATTATAAGCTGTGTGAGCTGAGCAGTCAGACAGATATATAATATATATAGATGATGCAGCACACTGGCCTGAGCCTGAGCAGTGCACACAGATATGGTATGTGACTGACTGAGTCACTGTGTGTATCGCTTTTTTCAGGCAGAGAACGGATATATTAAATAAACTGCACTGTGTGTCTGGTGGTCACTCACTATATAATATATTATGTACTCCTGGCTCCTGCTATAACCTATAACTGGCACTGCAGTAGTGCTCCCCAGTCTCCCCCACAATTATAAGCTGTGTGAGCTGAGCAGTCAGACAGATATATATAATATTATTTATATATAGATAATAGATGATGCAGCACACTGGCCTGAGCCTGAGCAGTGCACACAGATATGGTATGTGACTGAGTCACTGTGTGCTGTGTATCGCTTTTTTCAGGCAGAGAACGGATTATAAATAAAACTGGTGGTCACTGGTCACTATCAGCAAAACTCTGCACTGTACTGAGTACTCCTAATGCTCCCCAAAATTAGTAAATCAAGTGTCTCTCTAATCTATTCTAAACGGAGAGGACGCCAGCCACGTCCTCTCCCTATCAATCTCAATGCACGTGTGAAAATGGCGGCGACGCGCGGCTCCTTATATAGAATCCGAGCCTCGCGATAGAATCCGAGCCTCGCGAGAATCCGACAGCGTCATGATGACGTTCGGGCGCGCTCGGGTTAACCGAGCAAGGCGGGAAGATCCGAGTCGCTCGGACCCGTGAAAAAAAACATGAAGTTCTGGCGGGTTCGGATTCAGAGAAACCGAACCCGCTCATCTCTATTGCAGACTGAATCAAAGTTGTTCATAAGGAATTTCTATGTTGTACAGTTTTAAGGGCTTTAATGGCAATGAATAAAATGGACTTTACCAGTTTATGAGTGCCCCTAACAAATATGATTTCTCCGGCAGGGTCCACAGGATAACATTGGCATATGATGGAGCAACAGCGGATTGGCACCAACTGATCACAAGCTTTCTGGCCTCCCAGGATGCAACGGGCTCATCCGTATAATCCCATCCACCGACTCAGTCAAATCTGTTTTTTGTTTAGTGCTGCAGGAACCCGACCATGGTCACAGGGCTGCTGTTTTTTGGCAGCCCTAAGCTTTATTTAATTTATTTTATAGTCTTACTATGTTTTTTGAGTGATCTTTCCTAACAGCGTCTTACACACATATAGGAGTCGCTCCAACAACTCTCCACCAGGTCGCGACAAAGTGCTGTCTTGATGGGCGTTTGTGTCAGATGAAACTAGCAGGCCCAGCAGACGTTACCAGGCTGTGGGCGGAGCACGGGGAGAAGGTGAAGCATCGGTTCAGCTTAGAAGGGGAATACAGACACAGCCACACTGTTTTGGGAAGAGACTACCAAACAGTAGCTGGTGTGCCGCCACCACGGGTGCTCCAGCGCTAGGCTTTAGGGATCGCAGCCTCAAACTAATACTGGTGCCTTCTGATCCCTAGGGTTGATGTCAGCAGTGGGGAGTTAGACACTCTCCTGGTCGCCCCTCCCCCCAGTTCATGAAAAGTTACCGTGCGTCTCCCGCCATGAACTGATTGCCTCACTTCCGTCTCAGACGCTACGAGGGGACTCGGTGGCAGCATAGGCCGCTGCGTCTGTATACACTAAAGTTTACCGTTAAGAGACCAGGTCGCAGACATGAGCGTCTGTGTCCACTAAAAGTTACCGGAGCAGCAGTGTACACTAGTAGCATCTGGATCCACTCAGCGTTTGCTAACGTATTGATCGATCCTGGAAGTGGGGCGAGTCTTCCTGTATCCCACTCTACGGAGTAAGGGTTATACAGCACTAAATTTCTATATACTTTTTGTCAGTACGAATAGTTACGTTTAGTGCCTATTGCATATGAGTTTATGTACAATACTGTGGTTTTCTCCGCAATTGCGTCTGAATACATTAAAATAACTGTTAAGAACAGAATACAGTAGATGTAGTCCTACATACTTAAAATGTGTTCGTAGTATGATAATATGCTCATATGACAAATATATGACTAATATATAACATGTGACTGACTGCTAGTGTGATTGCTGACTTTATATATGTTTGTCAGTGTTTTCTTCTGAACCTCAATGCTGGTGCTTGGGTTGGGGGCAGATTGATATAACTTTTATACATGTAAAGTGTTTTCAGTCACAAATTGTGTAGTATACTGTGAAAAAGCTGATTGTTTATCATGTCTAAGAGCGGCAAAGGTGACGAGGTTACATTAACAGTAACACCAACACTCAGAACATGTTTAGCATGCAAGGTAGGGTTATCAACTTAAACTCTGGCACACGATGGGTTATGTGCAAATTGTTTTGCGTTTCAGCAGATTGCAAGGCAGATCCCAGTTCAGCGACAAGTAGATCCACCTTATGCCGTGTTTGCACAAACATTATCCAGTATAGCTGACAGGAATAGGGTACACTATTAACCCATACATGCAGCTCCCATCCTATAGTATAGTCCCTACAGCTTCTACAAATCAACAAGCTGATAAACCAAGGGTAAATATATCATCAAATTCACATGCTACACCGGATGATACAACAGATGACGACTCCATATACTCTATTTCACCATATGAAAAACAAATGGAGGGTTTCAGCTCAGAGGATATAGCCGAGTTAATTGGAGCAATAAAGGCTATTCTGTCTCTAGAGGATTCAACAGAGCCAATAATAAAAACTAAGGCAACTGTGTTTAAACGTCCCAAAACAGGGTTGAGTTTCCAGGGTCAGAGGAACTGACGGAAATTATGGAGGAACCTTGGGCTATGCCCAATAGGAAATATAGAATTCTAAAAAAAAATGGATTCTTATTACCCTTTTCCAACTGGGGACTGTTTAAAAAAAAAAAAAAAAGAGAAGTTCCTCCTAAGGTAGATACGCACGTTATTCGATTAGTGCCAAAATCTATTTTGCCTTTGCCATCTTCGTCATTAAATTATGTCACAGACAGAAGAGTTGATGGATTTTTGAAAAACATTTTCTCTGTCAGGGGCAGTCATAAGGCTGGCTATGGCCTCAGGCTGGATGGCAAAAGCGGTAGTTGAATGGGCTGAAGAACTGGAAAATGGGCTCTCAGCACCTACTAGGGAGCAAGAGTCCCATACAGCCCATATGAAACAGGCTGCGCTATTCCTGGAAACAGCAGCAATGGATATGGGTACGATTGCTTCTAAGGCATCAGCCTTAACAGTACCTGCTCGCAGAGCAATTTGGCTACGTACACGGAAAGCTGATTCAGAATCCAAAAAGGTTCTGGAAGCTTTGCCTTTAATTGGGAACATTCTTTTTTGTAAGGAACTGACAGATATTCTGGAGTCAGAAGCTGAATCCAAGAAGGTCAGGTTTCCTGCCAGTTGTAACCCTAAGCACTAGGGATTTCGGCCATTCTGGTGGCAAGGTAAAAATAAGATTTTACACTTACCGGTAAATCTATTTCTCGTAGTCCATAGAGGATGCTGGGACTCCGTAAGGACCATGGGGAATAGACAGGTTCCGCAGGAGACATGGGCACTTTAAGAAAGACTTTAGACTCTGGGTGTGCACTGGCTCCTCCCTCTATGCCCCTCCTCCAGACCTCAGTTAGAGAAACTGTGCCCAGAGGAGATGGACAGTACGAGGAGAGGATTTTTGTTAATCCAAGGGCAAGATTCATACCAGCCACACCAATCACACCGTATAACTTGTGATAAACAACCCAGTTAACAGTATGAACAAACAACGGTCCAAACCGATGAACTATAATATAACCCTTATGTAAGTAATAACTATATACAAGTCTTGCAGAAGAAGTCCGCACTTGGGACGGGCGCCCAGCATCCTCTACGGACTACGAGAAATAGATTTACCGGTAAGTGTAAAATCTTATTTTCTCTAACGTCCTAGAGGATGCTGGGACTCCGTAAGGACCATGGTGATTATACCAAAGCTCCCAAACGGCGGAAGAGTGTGGATGACTCTGCAGCACCGATTGAGCAAACATGAGGTCCTCCTCAACCAGGGTATCAAACTTATAGAACTTTGCAAAAGTGTTTGACCCCGACCAAGTAGCAGCTCGGCACAGCTGTAGTGCCGAGACCCCTCGGGCAGCCGCCCAAGATGAGCCCACCTTCCTAGTGGAATGGGCCTTAACCAATTTCGGTAACGACAATCCTGCCGTAGAATGCGCCTGCTGAATCGTGTCACAGATACAGCGAGTAATAGTCTGCTTTGAAGCAGGGCCGCCAACCTTGTTGGCTGCATACAGGACAAACAGTGCTTCTGTTTTTCTGATCCTAGCCGTTCTGGCCACGTAAATTTTCAAAGCCCTGACCACATCAAGGGACTCGTAATCCTCCAAGTCACGTGTAGCCACAGGCACGACAATAGGTTGGTTCATATGAAAGGATGAGACCACCTTAGGTAGGAATTGAGGACGGGTCCGCAACTCCGCTCTATCAATATGGAAAACCATAGCCAAAGGGTTTAAGGTGATAGGGCTTTGCGCTGTTACCAGAAGGATGTGCTGTACCCCAAATAAATACCACCACTCTCACTTTTTACTTTTTCAGTATGGGTGGGATATTTACAATTTATTGGGAACAGATATACATAAAGTGCAAAGATCTTAAAGCAGTTTTAAAGTGTCACAGTGCACATGCTGCTAAAATTTCATAGCACTAAAGTTTGACAATACAAGACTTTAAAAAAAACATATAAATATAATTAAAAAGACATAGAAAAAAACTCCTTATTTTTGTACCCTCTTGGGCTAGTGGTGTGTGCCTTAGTGTGGTGAAATCGGGTCCTGTTTAGGCCGTCCAGCAACACACCACTAAGCTTTGCCCAGATAGTTGGAGAGTCTTTAGGAGTCCACCAAAGTGTTCAGCATCACCAGCATGACGCGTTTCGGATCCTTATAAATCCTTTTTCAAATGCATGTGTTACTGAACATCCTTAGGGTATTTATACCCTGAATCCGGATGGGACCGCCCTGCACTTCCTGTTTGTTCTTCCCGCCTTTTTCGCTGCAGGCAGCGCAGCGGAAATACGTCATCTGCGTTCCAGCTTTTGCCGGAAGTCCGGTTTTTTGCGTTCCACTGGCCGGCGGAAGTTGGTACTTTGTTTGCGTTCCACCACGGTCTGGAAGAAACTAGGATCTTACTAGTCCAATAGAGATAGTTTTTGCAGAGGGATATTTTCAGAAAACAAACAACACACCAAATTCTCTGTTAAAAAAACTATCACGGTACTTCGTATTCCCGCTGAGTCCATCCCTATTATGAGAATTGGAGGTTTATTTGATCTTTTAGTAGTATCCCAATTCCAATATGGTAATCATGTAAAAGATAAAAGATAAGAAATATTAGATTAAAATCATACATCACGTTAAAAACCATTTGAGCTCGAAGTCTGAATTTAAACCTCTCGGAGTGAGACTATTTAACATATATATCCATTTCATTTCCTTTTTAGCGAGACACACTTCCACATCTTTATATTTCCATGAATTATTAACTTGTTCTAAGCCCAAGAACCTCTTTATACAGGTTTCCTCATTATTATGGACCTTTTTAAAATGTTCCGAAAGTGGGTGGCTAAGATTACCCTTTTTTATATTATAAACATGTTCTGCCATTCGTGTTTTCAAATTCCTTGTGGGTTTGCCTATATAAATCAATCCACACGTACACTCTATTAAATAAATAATGTTCCTTGAGTGACATGTTATAAAACTATTAATGGTATATTCTTTTTCATTAGCATAAAAAGAGGTAGTTTTTCTTAAATTATTATGCTTATATGTTGAACGACACATTAAGCAAGAGCCACATCTATGAAATCCTTTCATTCTTTCACTTTTGAGTTTAAAGTCTGGTAGTGTGCTCTTTACCAGGTTATCTTTCAAGGATCTTGCTCTTTTGTATATAAAGGATGGTTTTGTTGGAAGATACTCCTTTAATACTGGGTCTTCTTTCAGAATCCTCCAGTTTTTTGATACACTCCTTTCTAATTCCCTAAAATGAGAGCCATACTGACTTATATAGGACCATTCATAGTTTGAATTTTTTTGGGTGTTTCCATCCTTTTCTTTATATTTCAAAAGTTCATGTCTATCTAATGTTAGAACTTTGTTTTTTGCTTCTACTAATTTTTCCTTAGGGTATCCTTTTTCTATAAATATTTCGCTAATTTTTTCTATCTCCTCTACACACATATCATTTTCTGTACAGTTTCTTTTAGCCCGTTTAAACTGGCCTAGTGGGATTCCCTCTAGCCAGTTTTGGTGATGTTCGCTAGAAATGTCTATATATGAATTGGAATCCGTCTCTTTCTTATATAGATTAATTGCGCAAATTCACCTGTCCAATCCTTTCTCCGCTAGCTGTTGTCTAAACACCTAGGATTTGGTCTATTTGCTGCAGGGATGTTCTCTTATAGAGAAACTCGAAATGAATTACTTAAGAGCATCTTTTCTGAAAATACTATTGATCCAAGTGTTGCTGATGAAGATTTGTCAGTAGTAATGAATAAATTAGAGAAATGTATGCTTAAGGAGAACCGAATATGGTGGGAGGTTGTCTTCCTTGAAAAATATCAGGTAGACAACATTGTACCAAAAGGTTTGCAAATTCAGAAATTCCCTTCCTTTGTATCAGCAAGAGATGATTTCAGGCAAGAATGGGATCATATTTTGAATAAATGTTCCCGGTCCCTGATTGATCTGATACTAAAGGAACGGAAAATCGATCTAAAAGAATTAAATCAAGAAATTGATAGATTGAAATTGTTAATAAAACCTTTTATAGATTTAGAGGATGTTAAAACCAAAGAGAAACTTATCATCTCTAAACTAGAAAAAAACACAAAAGATTTGAAAATTAAAAAACAGAAAAAGTATCAAAGAGATATAGAAGATAAGAAAGAAAATAAAACATCTCTACAATCAGATCCCATGAATCAAACCCCTTTATCTAAATGGAAAACTAAAAATAAGAGAAAGAAAAATAATTATCAACCCCTAAGAAATGGGCCAACTAATCAGAGTGATAGGGAGTATCCCCCTCGAGAATATGCAAAAAGAAGGGATAATTGGAAAGATAAACATTACCCCAATAGACAGACAAATTGGCGGCAACGAGATGAATACCCCAAATATCCTAGGGAGAATTTCAACTATAATGCGCCTGTAAGAAATCGTTATGAACCACTCAGAAATGAGGAGTCTTTTTTAGGATGGGAGGGCAGAACCCCAAGAAGACTATAACTAATAATAAAAAAAGAGGAAAGAGGGGAGGAGAGTAGAAGAAACGTAAAAGTAAAAAGATAAAAAATATCCCTCAAAATGAGACTAAAAACACACCCTTAGAACAAGGAAAAGTGTTTAATTTAAGCTCATATGTTCTAACTCAATACGAACAGAAAGTGTTGCAGAAAGGGTTAAAATTTGCCCCCACCTCTTCGGGGAATCCCTTTGAAGCATATATTGACTTACAAAAGTTTATTCGTAAGCTCTGTATTAAGAAATTTTTCTTATCAAAGGATAGTAAAGAAATTCCACAACTTAATGAACCTGGGGGATCAAAAACACCTTTTAAACCCCAATCTACCTTTTACCCCAAATACCTTAAGGGAAATTGTATAGAAAGCTTCCGCACTTTAGTTGAAAAAGATATTAGAAACTTTAAAGGCTCCAGAAAAAGGAACTTAACAAAAAAAGAAAGAGAAGCAGTGAAATCGTTAAAAGAGAACAATCAAATAATAATAAAACCCGCGGATAAGGGCGGTTCAGTAGTAGTTTTAAATAGGGCAGACTACATCAGTGAAGTGAACAGACAGTTGGGTGATTTAACGACATATAGAAAACTGAGAAGTGATCCTACATGTCAAATTATTAGTAAATTGGAGTCTCTCATAAATGTAGCACTATCTAAAGAAGTAATCACACAAGACGAGAAGGAATTTGTCCTAATAAAAAACCCTACAACTCCCACAATGTATATACTTCCGAAGATACATAAGGATAAAAATAAACCCCCAGGAAGACCAATTATTTCGGGGGTAAATAGCATAACATCTAATCTCTCGGCAATGGTTGATTATTATTTGCAACCATTGGTGAATAAAACCTCAGCCTTTATTAGAGATACTTCGGATGTTTTAAGAAAGTTAACCCAAATACGTTGGGATAATGAATGTATATTAGTCACTGCAGACGTATCCAGTCTATATACTATAATCGACTGGAACAGAGGAAAAGATGCTATAACTTTCTTCTTGGATAAGAGTGACTACTCACAAAATTTAAAATCGTTTATTGTGGACTCTATAGAATTTATTTTAGAAAACAATTATTTCTATTTTAATGGGAGTTATTATTTACAAATTCTCGGAACTGCAATGGGCACCAGGTTTGCCCCTAGCTATTCCAATCTGTTTATGTCATACTGGGAACACCATATAATAGATTTGGCAAGAGAAAAGGGGGCAAACCTGGTGTGCTGGTATCGCTTTATAGACGATATATTTTTTGTGTGGCGTGGAAACCCTGAAACATTAGATCCTTTCTATGAATCTTTAAACCATAATGATTACAATATTAATTTAACCTTTACTAAAAGCTGTAATCAGCTTAATTTCTTAGATTTGGAAATTTATATAAAGGATGATCACCTCCACACTAAACTATATAAGAAAGAGACGGATTCCAATTCATATATAGACATTTCTAGCGAACATCACCAAAACTGGCTAGAGGGAATCCCACTAGGCCAGTTTAAACAGGCTAAAACATAGGTTCTCAAACTCGGTCCTCAGGACCCCACACAGTGCATGTTTTGCAGGTAACCCAGCAGGTGCACAGGTGTATTAATTACTCACTGACACATTTTAAAAGGTCCACAGGTGGAGCTAATTATTTCACTTGTGATTTTGTGAGGAGACCTGCAAAACATGCACTGTGTGGGGTCCTGAGGACCGAGTTTGAGAACCTGTGGGCTAAAAGAAACTGTACAGAAAATGATATGTGTGTAGAGGAGATAGAAAAAATTAGCGAAAGATTTGTAGAAAAAGGATACCCTAAGGAAAAATTAATAGAAGCAAAAAACAAAGTTCTAACATTAGATAGACATGAACTTTTGAATTACAAAGAAAAGGATGGAAACACCCAAAAAAATTCAAACTATGAATGGTCCTATATAAGTCAGTATGGCTCTCATTTTAGGGAATTAGAAAGGAGTGTATCAAAAAACTGGAGGATTCTGAAAGAAGACTCAGTATTAAAGGAGTATCTTCCAACAAAACCTTTCTTTATATACAAAAGAGCAAGATCCTTGAAAGATAACCTGGTAAAGAGCACACTACCAGACTTAAAACTCAAAAGTGAAAGAATGAAAGGATTTCATAGATGTGGCTCTTGCTTAATGTGTCGTTCAACATATAAGCATAATAATTTAAGAAAAACTACCTCTTTTTATGCTAATGAAAAAGAATATACCATTAATAGTTTTACAACATGTCACTCAAGGAACATTATTTATTTAATAGAGTGTAAGTGTGGATTGATTTATATAGGCAAAACCACAAGGAATTTGAAAACACGAATGGCAGAACATGTTTATAATATAAAAAAGGGTAATCTTAGCCACCCACTTTCGGAACATTTTAAAAAGGTCCATAATAATGAGGAAACCTGCATAAAGAGGTTCTTGGGGTTAGAACAAGTTAATAATTCATGGAAATATAAAGATGTGGAAGTGTGTCTCGCTAAAAAGGAAATGAAATGGATATATATGTTAAATAGTCTCACTCCGAGAGATTTAAATGCAGACTTCGAGCTCAAATGGTTTTTAACGTGATGTATGATTTTAATCTAATATTTCTTATCTTTTATCTTTTACATGATTACCATATTGGAATTGGGATACTACTAAAAGATCAAATAAACCTCCAATTCTCATAATAGGGATGGACTCAGCGGGAATACGAAGTACCGTGATAGTTTTTTTAACAGAGAATTTGGTGTGTTGTTTGTTTTCTGAAAATATCCCTCTGCAAAAACTATCTCTATTGGACTAGTAAGATCCTAGTTTCTTCCGGACCGTGGTGGAACGCAAACAAAGTACCAACTTCCGCCGGCCAGTGGAACGCAAAAAAACGGACTTCCGGCAAAAGCTGGAACGCAGATGACGTATTTCCGCTGCGCTGCCTGCAGCGAAAAAGGCGGGAAGAACAAACAGGAAGTGCAGGGCGGTCCCATCCGGATTCAGGGTATAAATACCATAAGGATGTTCAGTAACACATGCATTTGAAAAAGGATTTATAAGGATCCGAAACGCGTCATGCTGGTGATGCTGAACACTTTGGTGGACTCCTAAAGACTCTCCAACTATCTGGGCAAAGCTTAGTGGTGTGTTGCTGGACGGCCTAAACAGGACCCGATTTCACCACACTAAGGCACACACCACTAGCCCAAGAGGGTACGAAAATAAGGAGTTTTTTTCTATGTCTTTTTAATTATATTTATATGTTTTTTTTAAAGTCTTGTATTGTCAAACTTTAGTGCTATGAAATTTTAGCAGCATGTGCACTGTGACACTTTAAAACTGCTTTAAGATCTTTGCACTTTATGTATATCTGTTCCCAATAAATTGTGAATATCCCACCCATACTGAAAAAGTAAAAAGTGAGAGTGGTGGTATTTATTTGGGGTACAGCACATCCTTCTGGTAACAGCGCAAAGCCCTATCACCTTAAACCCTTTGGCTACAGAATATTTACAAGCTTAGGTGTTTGCTTGTTTAGATGAGAGGTCCTTGCGGCAGTACTTCCAGTTAATTGCGCAAATTCACCTGTCCAATCCTTTCTCCGCCATATGGAAAACCAGATAGGGGCTTTTAGGTGATAAAGCCGCCAATTCCGAAACTCGCCTAGCCGAAGCCAAGGCTAACAACATGACCACCTTCCAAGTGAGATATTTCAACTCCACTGTTTTAAGTGGTTCAAACCAATGTGACTTAAGGAAACTTAACACCACGTTAAGGTCCCAAGGCGCCACCGGAGGTACAAAAGGAGGCTGAATATGCAGTACTCCCTTCACAAAAGTCTGTACTTCAGGTAAAGAGGCCAATTCCTTTTGAAAGAAAATGGATAAGGCCAAAATCTGAACTTTAATGGAGCCTAATTTTAGGCCCAAATTTACTCCAGTTTGTAGGAAGTGAAGAAAACGGCCTAGATGGAATTCTTCCGTAGGAGCATTCCTGGCCTCACACCAAGAAACATATTTTCGCCATATTCGGTGATAATGTTTAGACGTCACGTCCTTCCTAGCATTTATTAGCATAGGAATGACCTCATCCGGAATACCTTTTTCCGCTAGGATCCGGCGTTCAACCGCCATGCCGTCAAACGCAGCCGCGGTAAGTCTTGGAACAGACAGGGACCTTGTTGTAACAGGTCCTGCCTTAGAGGAAGAGGCCACGGATCTTCTGTGAGCATTTCTTGCAGATCCGGATACCAGGTCCTTCGTAGCCAATCTGGAACAACGAGAATTGTTCTCACTCCTCTTCTTCTTATTATCCTCAACACCTTGGGTATGAGAGGAAGAGGAGGAAACACATATACCGACTGGAACACCCACGGTGTCACTAGGGCATCCACAGCTACCGCCTGAGGGTATCTTGACCTGGCGCAATACCTTTGTAGCTTTTTGTTGAGACGGGATGCCATCATGTCTATTTGGGGTAGTCCCCACCGACTTGCAATGTGCGCGAAGACTTCCTGATGAAGTCCCCACTCTCCCGGATGCAGATCGTGTCTGCTGAGGAAGTCTGCTTCCCAGTTGTCCACTCCCGGAATGAAGACAGCTGACAGAGCGCTTACGTGAGTTTCCGCCCAGCGAAGAATCCTGGTGGCTTCCGCCATCACCACTCTGCTCCTTGTCCCGCCTTGGCGGCTTACATGAGCCACGGCTGTGACGTTGTCTGATTGAATTAGAACCGGTAGGTCGCGAAGAAGATTCTCCGCTTGTCGTAGGCCGTTGTATATGGCCCTCAATTCCAGTATGTTGATGTGTAGACAAGCCTACTGGCTTGACCATAGTCCCTGAAAATTTCTTCCTTGTGTGACTGCTCCCCATCCTCGGAGGCTCGCGTCCGTGGTCTCCAGAACCCAGTCTTGAATGCCGAACCTGCGACCCTCTAGAAGGTGAGCACTCTGCAGCCACCACAGGAGAGACACCCTGGCCCTGGGGGACAGAGTTATTTTCTGATGTATTTGTAGATGGGACCTGTCCAGAAGGTCCCACTGAAATGTCCTCGCATGGAACCTGCCGAAGGGGATGGCCTCGTAGGCTGCCACCATTTTTCCCAGAACTCGAGTGCATTGATGAACAGACTCTTTTTGGTTTTAGCAGGTCTCTGACCATGTTCTGGAGGTCCTGGGCTTTTTCCAATGGGAGAAAAACCCTCTTTTGTTCCGTGTCCAGAATAATGCCTAGGAATGATAGCCGAGTCGTTGGAACCAATTGTGACTTTGGCAGATTGAGAATCCAACCGTGCTGTTGCAGCACTCTCAGGGAGAGGGACACGCCCTTCAGCAATTGATCTCTCAATCTCGCCTTTTATCAGGAGATCGTCCAAGTATGGGATAATTGTGACTCCCTACCTGCGCAGGAGCACCATCATCTCCGCCATCACCTTGGTGAAAATCCTCGGGGCCGTGGAAAGCCCAAACGGCAACATCTGAAACTGGTAATGACAGTCCTGTGTAGCGAATCTCAGGTACTCCTGATGAGGGGGATATATGGGGACATGAAGGTATGCATCCTTTATGTCTAGTGACACCATAAAATCCCTCCCTTCCAGGCTGGATATTACAGCTCGGAGCGATTCCATCTTGAATTTGAACTTTTTCAAGTACAGGTTTAGGGATTTTAGATTTAAAATGGGTCTGACCGAACCATCCGGCTTCAGGACCACGAACAGGGTTGAATAGTACCCTTTTCCCTGTTGGACCAGGGGAACCTTGACAATCCCTTGCTGTTGACACAGCTTTTGAATTGCAGCTAACACTACTTCCCTCTCCGGGGGTGAAGCTGGCAAGGCCGACTTGAAAAATCGATGAGGGGGCACCTCTTCGAATTCCAGCTTGTAGCCTTGGGAAACAATTTCCATCGCCCAAGGATCCACGTCTGAAAGAACCCAGATCTGGCTGAAAAGTCGAAGACGTGCCCCCACTGGTGCGGACTCCCTCAGTGGAGCCCCAGCGTCATGCGGTGGATTTTGTAGAAGCCGGGGAGGACTTCTGCTCCTGGGAACTAGCCGAAGCAGGCGTTCTCTTTCCTCTACCCTTACCTCTGGCAAGGAAGGAGGAGCCGCGACCTCTTCTGGACTCATGCGACCGAAAGGACTGCATCTGATACTGTGGAGTTTTCTTCTGCTGTTGGGGAACAAAAGGTAAAAAGGTAGATTTACCCGCGGTAGCTGTGGAAACCAGATCCGCGAGCCCATCCCCAAACAACACTTCACCCTTGTAAGGTAAAACCTCCATATGCTTCTTTGAGTCTGCATCACCCGTCCATTGGCGGGTCCATAGAGCTCATCTCGCAGAAATAGCCATGGCATTGGCTCTGGAACCCAGCAGCCCAACGTCTCTTTGAGCGTCCCTCATATATAAGACTGCGTCTTTAATGTGGGCTAAGGTCAATAAAATGGTATCCCTGTCCAGGGTATCAAGGTCAGCCGACAAGGTATCTGTCCACGCTGCCACTGCACTACACACCCATGCCGATGCTATTGCCGGTCTGAGCAAAGCACCTGTATGCGCATAAATAGACTTTAAAGTAGTTTCTTGTCTGCGATCAGCAGGATCCTTGAGGGCTGTCGTGTCCGGAGACGGTAGCGCCACCTTCTTGGACAGGCGTGTTAAAGCCTTGTCCACCCTGGGAGAGGATTCCCAACGTACCCTGTCCTGTGCAGGGAAAGGATACGCCATAAGAACCCTTTTGGGAATCTGCAGTTTTTTATCTGGAGTTTCCTAAGCCTTTTCAAATAACTCGTTAAGCTCATGGGATGGGGGAAAGGTTACCTCAGGTTTCTTTTCCTTATACATGTGCACCCTCATGTCAGGTACAGAGGGGTCATCAGTGATATATCTTTTATTGCAATAATCGTATACTGAATACTTTTTGCCACCCTTGGGTGTAATTTTGCATCATCGTAGTCGACACTGGAGTCAGAATCCGTGTCGGTACCAGTATCTGCTATTTGGGATAGGGGACGTTTTTGAGATCCAGAAGGGCCCTGTGACCCAGTCCAATCCGTGGATTGACTCCCTGCTTTTTCCCTGGACTCTGCTTTGTCCATTCTCTTATGTAATGAGGTCACACTTGCATTTAACATATGCCACATGTCCATCCAATCATGAGCCAGCGTTGCCGACGGAGACACACCACTCATCTGCTCCACCTCCTCCTCGGACGAGCCTTCCGCTTCAGACATGCCGACACGCACGTACCGACACCCACAGGGATATATCTATAAGGGGACAATTTCCCAACAAGGCCCTTTGGAGAGACAGAGAGAGAGTATGCCAGCACACACCCAGCGCCAACTGACACTGGAATAAAAACCCAGATATAGCGCTTTTTATATGTATAATAAATGTGTATACACTCACTGCGCCTTACAAATGCCCCCCACCCCCCCTCTTTTCAGCCCTCTGTCACCGTGTTCAGCAGGGGAGAGTCTGGGGAGCCAGCTTCTCTGCAGCGTTCTGTGGAGAAAATGGCGCTGTTAGTGCTGAGGGATCAAGCTCCGCCCCCTCCAGCGGCGGGCTTCGGTCCCGCTCCAATATACAAAAAATGGCGGGGGATTTTTTCATTTACTGCCTCCGCAGCCTAATGTACCCTGTTGCCAGTCCAGAGGTTTACATTGCTGCTCAGGGTGCCCCCCCTGCGCCCTGCACCCATCAGTGCCTTCAGTGTGTGTGTAGTGTGTGGGAGCAATGGCGCGCTTACCTCAGTGAAGATCTGAAGTCTTCTGCCGCCTTGAAGTCTTTTTCAGAGAAACTCAGGAGAGCTCCACTGTAATGCACCCTATCTCCTCTGGGCACAAAATCTAACTGAGGTCTGGATGAGGGGCATAGAGGGAGGAGCCAGTGCACACCCATACTAAAAGTTCTTTATAGTGCCCATATCTCCTGCGGAGCCCGTCTATACCCCATGGTCCTTACGGAGTCCCCAGAATCCTCTAGGACGTAAGAGAAATATATTTAAAAAAAAAAAACCAGAAATCCGACACCTACACCTAGCTTGTGAATCTTTTCCTACTTCATTTATCCTTCAATTCATTTGATCACTGGGAGAATATGTGCTGATACATTATACTGTTATTGCTTATTAACCCTTTAACTGCTAAAGGGTTCCTGCAAGCTTTACTGTACATCTACACTACAGCATTAGCATCATCATTGTGCTTATACTTTTGCTGTAACACATTTTAGGATAAGCTACTTTATAATGCTTGGATACATTGTCATTGAACGCCTTTTATTACTTAGTGGCAAAGAACTATTGGATATAAAACTCCAATACAATCCAGTTTATCTTGAATATAGTATATGATACTAGATACTTTATACGTTGTTACAGTTGCTGTTTAAACAAATTTTAATGTTATGGTAATTCTAATTTTGGTATGATTTTTGTGTCACTAGCTGTACTCACAAGATTGCAGACTGAATCAAAGTTGTTCATAAGGAATTTCTATGTTGTACAGTTTTAAGGGCTTTAATGGCAATGAATAAAATGGACTTTACCAGTTGATGAGTGCCCCCAACAAATATGATTTCTCTGGCAGGGTACACAGGATAACATTGGCATATGATGGAGCAACAGCGGATTGGCACCAAACGATCACAAGCTTTCTGGCCTCACAGGATGCAATGGGCTCATCCATATAATCCCATCCACCGACTCAGTCAAATCAGTTTTTTGTTTAGTGCTGCAGGAACCCGACCATGGTCACAGGGCTGCTGTTTTTTGGCAGCCCTAAGCTTTATTTAATTTATTTTTATAGTCTTACTATGTTTTTTGAGTGATCTTTCCTAACAGCGTCTTACACGCATATAGGAAAGAGTCGCTCCAACAATTCTCCACCAGGTCGCGACAAAGTGCTGTCTTGATGGGCGTTTGTGTCAGATGAAACTAGCAGGCCCAGCAGACGTTACCAGGCTGTGGGCGGAGCACGGGGAGAAGGTGAAGCATCGGTTCGGCTTAGAAGGGGAATACAGACACAGCCACTCTGTTTTGGGAAGAGACTACCAAACAGTAGCTGGTGTGCCGCCACCACGGGTGCTCCAGCGCTAGGCTTTAGGGATCGCAGCCTCAAACTAATACTGGTGCCTTCTGATCCCTAGGGTTGATGTCAGCAGTGGGGAGTTAGACACTCTCCTGGTCGCCCCTCCCCCCAGTTCATGACCAGTTACCGTGCGTCTCCCGCCATGAACTGATTGCCTCACTTCCGTCTCAGACGCTACGAGGGGACTCGGTGGCAGCATAGGCCGCTGCGTCTGTATACATTAAAGTTTACCGTTAAGAGACCAGGTCGCAGACATAAGCGTCTGTGTCCACTAAAAGTTACCGGAGCGGCAGTGTACACTAGTAGTGTCTGGATCCACTCAGCGTTTGCTAACGTATTGATCGATCCTGGAAGTGGGGCGAGTCTTCCTGTATCCCAGTCAGAATAGCGTGATAGTTGACCCAAGTAGCCTCCTCCTTACGCGTTTCGCTGCAAGGCACTGCAGCTTTATCAAAGGTGACTCAGGTAGGCCACTAACAGGATATTTATACCTTAGGTAATTACCAAACAGTAAACAGCTGTTTCACTCAATCCTTCTGTTTAATAATTTTACATAAAAATATTTATACTGACCCTTCTTTGGGTTTTGTGTGTGTTCTAAGGACAGACTCAGATATCAGAACTCTATTATTTAAGAGTGCCTTGCAGCGAAACGCGTAAGGAGGAGGCTACTTGGGTCAACTATCACGCTATTCTGACTGTCCTACCACATCCGGACCAAACACTGGACTTTTCCATCTGCAGTTCAATTGAGACAACTATTCCATGACTAAGGAGCACCATCTACCCTATCTTCACAAAGAGGACACCGTGTTAAATGAGGATCCCAAATCTGGCTGAGTTTGGACAAAAACATCAGAGACATTCTCAAAGGGACTACACCTCTAGCGGTTTCCGGGTAAAGTGCACTGGTGTGACTGCGCTGTCAGTCTGTCTCCATCTGCTATAATTTCCAGGTTCTTTAATCAGGAACGGATGTTAATGTGTTAGGCAGTCTTTATTACTATCAGACCCATATGCATTGTTTTTAATTGTTTGGAATTGTTTGTGGATTCTGTATCCATTTTAAAAGGCCGATATATTTTTATCTTTTATTAAATTGTAAAATTAATTCATCACTCAATCCTTCTTATTTTCAATTGCTTTTGTTACTGCAATTAGCGCTGCTATTTTTTCTTGTGTTTCTTTGAGTATATGATTGGGGTGTAACTACCCCCAAATGTTATAGCAGCAGCATTAGAAACACAGCACCTGAAAGCGCCCGATCCTCCATTCATTTGGTAAAACATCTTCTTGCATTTTCACATAGTTTTGATTGGGCAGCATGGGCTGTTTTTCTAATTTTACGGACAGACTCAACAGGAGACAGGATTACCTCTCCAAATGGGACAGCCCAATGGAGAGAAAAGGAGGGGATCTTGATGATCAATTAAGAGGAGATTTCTTTAAACTAGAGGATCTATTAAAATCAGAAATAAAACACTGGTTAGATACAGTCAACATGCAAAAGTATATTGATAAAAAGATAATACCTAGGGGCTTAAGACTTTCGAAGCCCTCGATTTTCCACGACAGTGTGGAATACCAAAAAAGATGGGATTCCACACTGGATCGTTGCTCATTGTCTCTTATGGGTATAGTAATAGACTACAGAACAGAAAAATTAAAGAACATAGAATCAGAGATTGAGTCACTTAAAAACAAATTAGAAAGTCATAGTCAAAGCAATGAGTATAAAGATAGAGATACTGTAGTCACAGAAAGGGTGAATAAATTTGAGCAAACAATATTAGAGACTAAGTATAGAAAATTCCAACGGGATGTTGAGGATTATAAAACTGATAGTGTCAGATCCTACAGAAAAAATAAAAACCAAGGAGAGAGAGTTTTTGTTAATGATACTTCTGGAGGTAGAAAGTCTGCCTATTTTTCACGGGATAGGAGGGATGAAAGAAAATACCCAGGAGATACCCCTAAGTATGATCAAAAAATGAAAACTAAATTTTCCAAACGCCCCACAGAACGGACTGAGTCCAACTTATCAACAAATAGAGACTCCGGAGGGGATTGTTCTCCTGCTGGGAACAGAGAATTAGGAGCCAGACCCAAGTCATATCCTGATGCCTCCTATCCGTCAAGTAATTTTTTAGAACAGCGAAAAAGGAGGTTTCAGGATCGGGACAGGGACTGGCAGAGAGAAAGAGCCAGAAAAAGGAGAAATGTCAGTTTCGAGGAAGAAGAGGAGGAAGTAAGGAAGTACACAAGAGATTAAAGTTAAAAAGAAAGTTGTCTCAGAAGAAAAACATATTCAATCTTTCTTCTAGACAACTGACTGACAACGAGATCGCAGTGTTGAATAAGGGTTTAAAATTCTCCCCATCAACACCACCTAACATATTCAATTTATTTGTAGAACTAAATCGGTTCGTTCGAACCTTATGCCGGAAAAAATATTTTGCAAAGCAGGCCCTATTAAAGAAAAAAGATGCAGCATCACCCATAGTTTTGGATGGGGAAGATGAGGGGGCTTTAGTAACACTCATTGATCTTCTGGGCGAAAGCTCTAAGGATACTCCCCCGAAACCCCAGAAATTGTTTGATATCAACAAGTTGAAAAATAAGTCAGAGTTCTACCCAATTAAAACAAAGGGATCGAGCATAGAAAGTTTTTACAAAACAACATTAGAGGAATTTAAGAACCTGTGCTCAAAAACACAAGAGTCACACAAAACAGACAATCTTAACAAGTGGGAGAAACAAGCAATTCAAAGGCTAACAAAAGACAGTACAATAGTGATCAAACAAGCTGATAAAGGGGGGGGGGGGGCTCATTATACAGGACAGGTTTGATTATATCCGTGAAGCTAAAAGACAATTAGATAACCACAATTTTTATCAAATTTTACCAAGAGACCCTACTCCAGGTTTCTTGAGAGAACTTCACAATCTACTAGATAAAGCCATGAGCAACAACCTGATCTCCAAGGAGGAATTCAATTTTTTGTTCTGTTCACACCCCACTGTTCCTATATATTATCACCTCCCAAAGATTCATAAGTCGTGCACTGCACCCCCAGGTCGCCCCATCATTTCTGGTGTTGGTTCCCTCACGTCCAACCTTTCACATTATGTTGATATTTTTTTACAGCCACGGGTCACTTTGTTGAAATCTCACATCAAAGACACCACACACTTTTTGAATTTAATCAAAGACATCGAGTGGAGAGACTCGTATGGGTTTCTCACACTCGATGTCCAAAGCTTGTACACTAATATCCCACACGATCTAGGTATTAAAGCAATAGCAAGGAGACTTACCGAGGATGGGTACCTCACCGCTTTACACCAACAATTCATTTTGGATTCTATATCATTTATATTAAAACACAATTATTTCACATTTTTGGACACTTTCTATTTACAGGTGATGGGGACGGCCATGGGAACCAGGTTCACGCCTAGTTACGCCAATCTCTACATGGGCGAGGTCGAAGACCAGCTCGTGTGGGGAGGCGACCTTGGCGCGGACCTGGTTCTCTATGGCCGTTACATAGATGATCTTTTTATAATTTGGAATGGGGACACTGAATCTGCTTCATCTTTTGTTTCTCATCTTAATTCTAATCCTTTTAATTGAATTTTCACTCACACTTATCACCCTTATAGTATTAATTTTTTGGACATCTCCTTGGAGATCAGAGGAAACAAAATTTCTACTACTAATTACATGAAAGAAGTGGGAACAGATGCTTATTTACACTTTAAAAGCGGACATTATATGCCCTGGAAAAAGAGCATCCCCAAAAGTCAGTTTTTACGCCTTCGAAGGAATTGCTCTGACTTGACTTCCTTCAATACACAAGCTAAAATAATGATGGAGGCGTCCCTTAGTAGAGGTTACCCAAAATCACTCATTAAATCAGCACTGGAGGAAGTCAGACAGCGGGAAAGGGAAGATCTATTAGTACCTAAAGACAAGAGGACAGATAAAACTGCCAATATGGATGAGATAGCATTCATCTCAACATTCAACAATTGCCATTCAGAGATAAGGAGCATTATTTCTAAGAATTATGGGATCTTGAGACAGGATCCACAGCTGTCCTCAATACTGCATTCAAAACCTAAGTTTATTTTTCGTAAGAATAAGTCACTTAAAAATCTATTAGCTCCCAGTTATCTTAAAGATACGAGAGAAAATAATAAGGGTACAAGTGGGAATAACAACTGGCTGAAGAACCATCAGGAAAAAATAAAAGGTTGCTATAGATGTGGGAAAAATAAATGTATAACTTGTAACTACATTTCTAACCGAACAAAAGTAATCAAGGTTGAAACTTCAGATAAACTATTTGAAATTGGGAGTTTTATCAACTGCGATACTCCATATGTCATCTATATGTTGATATGTGGATGTGGTAAAAAATATATAGGACGAACAACTAGAACACTCAAAATCCGGTTTTTAGAACATAGGAGGAACATCTTAAATAAGATTCAGACACATAGTGTTCCTAAACATTACTGTGACGTACACGGTGGAGATCCAAAATGTTTAAAACTTTTTGGTCTAGAACATATACCCCACACCATACGGGGGGGCGACAGATATAGAAGACTCTGCAGACAGGAGGTCTTCTGGATGTATCAGATGAACAGCATATTCCCAGAAGGCCTCAATGAGGCAGTGGAGCTAAACACCGTGATCTGATTGTTGTTATACATATATTGGGATAATAAGCTAATATAGGACCATACTGCTTTTCACAGTTAAATATCATAGGATTGAGAATTTATGAGACCTATACATCCTTTGTACCAGTGTGAGGGTTAATTACATCAAAGAACGACAGCAAACCCTCATTTGGGAAAATTGCATGTGGGGGTACATTTAGCTACTATATATTGAAGGGCACTAAAGTTATTATAAAGTTATTCTAGTTCCTTCCCCCCTCAGCTTGTTTCCTCTCCTCCTTTCCCTTTTCCCTCTCGATTTAGAGAGGAGAAATATATTTTTAACTCTCCCCATTAGAGAAAGTAGCGATTCTGACATGTCTTTTTAAAGTAACAATAATAATAACAAAAATAAGAACTACAAAATGTTTAATGACGAAGAGTTCACAATTAATAGGAATAATATATTTCTTAGTAAATTCTATTAAGTCGATAAGGGTCCTGGAATTAGTTTAATAGTCTCTGGGAAATTAATATCCAGATTCTCTGATCTCTCTGAATGCCTGTGATTAACATGGTAATTGGTTATAGGTACAACACTATAGACATACAGGTTTAGGAGACAAACAGGGAATCTGTCTATGTTTTCCAAAACGCTTTTTATTAATGTCTGAAGTATTACACCATTACTGAAATAAAGAGCTGGGATTAAATGACATTATCACAACATCCTTATGACACTCTTGCAATATCTGTTTATAGAACCAAAGTAACAAACGATGGAATTGTTTGTCGGTAACCCTGGCAACGAGCGTGAATGCCCCGACACGGAGGTTAGATAAATGTATTATTCTATCATCATATATAGCTTTCCTCTTTAATATCCACTATCATTTTGGAAGAAAAAGGTGATATGAAACCCTATCCGCTTTTAAACTGTGCATCCAGAAGCAGAACATATTGTTCATGAGTTACTATGCCAACGGACTTCATTGTCCGGTCACGTGGACTCCGCCGTCCATCGATTCACTACGATTCTCAGAGGCAGCAAGACGGCGGGTATCACGTGACCGGAAGTCGCGTAGAGACACGCTCCACTGAATGGAACGCAAATGCGCTCCACGGAGCGGAAACACCACAATAGTGTCAGTGGTGAATACGATAATAAAAGGAATTTTCTTATTAGTTACTAATAAAGGTTGCCGCTAATAAAGCACAGATATATTAGTAAATAACTCGAAATAAGTTTTACGAAAATATGATGTGGAAACAAACATTTGTGTTTAGAACATATGCTCTCGTGACCCGGAAGTATTATCACAGGGGTTTAATTAGAATAAAGAGATTCGGTTTTTGGATTAAATCCCTCTTAAATAATAGAGTTCTGATATCTGAGTCTGTCCTTAGAACACACACAAAACCCAAAGAAGGGTCAGTATAAATATTTTTATGTAAAATTATTAAACAGAAGGATTGAGTGAAACAGCTGTTTACTGTTTGGTAATTACCTAAGGTATAAATATCCTGTTAGTGGCCTACCTGAGTCACCTTTGATAAAGCTGCAGTGCCTTGCAGCGAAACGCGTAAGGAGGAGGCTACTTGGGTCAACTATCACGCTATTCTGACTGTCCTACCACATCCGGACCAAACACTGGACTTTTCCATCTGCAGTTCAATTGAGACAACTATTCCATGACTAAGGAACACCATCTACCCTATCTTCACAAAGAGGACACCGTGTTAAATGAGGATCCCAAATCTGGCTGAGTTTGGACAAAAACATCAGAGACATTCTCAAAGGGACTACACCTCTAGCGGTTTCCGGGTAAAGTGCACTGGTGTGACTGCGCTGTCAGTCTGTCTCCATCTGCTATAATTTCCAGGTTCTTTAATCAGGAACGGATGTTAATGTGTTAGGCAGTCTTTATTACTATCAGACCCATATGCATTGTTTTTAATTGTTTGGAATTGTTTGTGGATTCTGTATCCATTTTAAAAGGCCGATATATTTTTATCTTTTATTAAATTGTAAAATTAATTCATCACTCAATCCTTCTTATTTTCAATTGTTTTTGTTACTGCAATTAGCGCTGCTATTTTTTCTTGTGTTTCCCATAGTCACCTCTGACTGTAGGAAGTGCAGAAATCGACCTAGCTGAAATTTCTCCTTTGAGGCCTTCCTGGCCTCACAGTACGCAACATATTTCCGCCATATTCGGTGATAATGGTTTGCGTTCACTTCTTTCCTAGCTTCAAATAGCGTAGGGATAACTTCCTCCGGAATTCCCTTTTCCTTCAGGATCCGGCGTTCAACCGCCATGCCATCAACGCAGCCGCGGTACGTCTTGGAACAGACAGGCCCCCTGCTGCCGCAGGTCCTGTCTGA